>NC_133217.1:8553838-9188838 GCF_040436345.1 Pagrus major | reverse complement strand
GCATCCCTCCCCAACGACCTTAACTCCTTTTTTTCAAGATTCGAGACGGACAACATCACCCAGATGATATTATCTCCTCCCTCACACCTGCAGAAGCTGAACTCTCCTTCAACACGGAGCAGGTGGTGAGAGCCCTCAGGAGGACCAAGGAGAGCACAGCACCTGGCCCAGACAACATCAGCAGCCGGGTCCTGCGGTGCTATACAGAGCAGCTGGGGGGCGTGTTTCAGCTCCTGTTTCAAAGATCTATGGACAGCGGCATAGTCCCCCAGCTATGGAAGCACTCCACAGTGGTCCCCATCCCCAAGAAGAGCTCTGTCAAGGCTTTGAACGACCTGAGGCCTGTAGCTCTCATCTCACTCGTGATGAAGGCTATGGAGAGGGTCATCAAGAACCACATCATCAAGGTCACTTACCCACTGATGGACCCTCTCGAGTTCGCTTATCGCGCAGGCAGGGGGGTTGATGATGCTAAAATATACATCATGGACACTATACATAAGCATCTAGAACACCCCAACACCACAGCCAGACTCCTGTTTGCAGACTTCTCCTCTGCATTCAACACCCTACAGCCACACATCCTGGCAAAGAAACTCTTCACCCGTTTCCACCTGGACGACCAGCTGATCCTGTGGATTACAAACTTCCTGACCAACAGGTCACAGAGGGTTCTGGTCAATAACACCTTCTCTGACCTCTCCTTCACCTCTACTGGCTCCCCTCAGGGCTGCGTCCTCTCTCCTCTGCTCTTCATCCTCTACACCGATGACTGCAGGTCCACCCATCCAGACTGTCATCTGGTCAAGTATGCGGATGACACAGTTCTCCTGTCCCTGCTCTCACGCCCCTCACATCACCACAGCTCAGCGCTTCATGAGTTTGTGGAGTAGTGTGATAACTCCTGCCTGGAGTTAAATGTGGAGAAGACCAAAGAGATGGTGGTGACCTTTTCCAGCAAGCAGAGGGAGCTGGCTACAGCAGCTGTCAGCACAGTCCATGGGAAGACTGTAGAGATTGTGGAAGAGTACAAATACCTGGGCACAATCTTTGACTGCATGTTGAAATTTGCCTCCAACACAGAGGAGATTCTCAGGAGATGCCAGCAGCTGCAGTATCTCCTGAGGAAACTCAACACGTTTGGGGTCAACACAAACATCCTCCGGACATTTTATTATTCATTCATTGAGAGTGTAATCACATTCTCAATAACCTGCTGGTTTCACTCCACCAGCCTGCAAAACAGGACCCGCCTGCAGAGCACTGTCAAAGTCTGCTCTAAAATCATCGGATTTCCGGTCAGAACACTCTCAACCGTGTGTGAGCAGCAAACACTGAGGACAGCGCTCAGGATCCTACAGGACCCCTCACACGCTCTGTTCCCAGTGTTTGAGTGGCTCCCCTCAGGACGCTGGCTCTGCTGCCCGGGCTGCAGGACACAGAGGAGGAGAACAACCTTTGTTCCCAGAGCTGTTCAACTCCTCAACTCCCAACCATCCCTGCCCCACTGCCTCCCTGCTCTGGACCCTGGACCCCCCCCATCCCCCCATCCCCCCTTCCCCATCCTGCTAACGGACAATAATCTACACACATCCCCACTTTATCTTTACATATTTATAGTATTTATACGGACATTCAATCTAGCTCAGTACCAACTTGCACCTTATGTAGATACTGCTTATATTCCTTATTCTATTTATAACCTTTTATATTTTATACCTTTTTACATTCTTATATATTTTTTTTTATTTATTCAACAGATGCAGGGAAGGAGAGGTGGCAAGCATGCCTCTGTCTGCATTTTTGTCAAGGGACACATCTGATCCCCATGAGGATTTGAACTGGGCACTGTCTGAGGTGGAAAAAAAACTCTGCAGACATTTCTCAAGGATTGTCATCAGAGGAAAGCGAGGCAGACCAGTTCCAATTCTTCTGACTCCAAAAATGCTCTATGCATTGGACATCCTTGTTCAGCAGAGAGAGGCTTGCAGGGTTCTTAAAGACAATTGTTACATGTTTGCGAGACCTGCAGCTATGTCACATTTCGGTGGTTCAGACTGCATCCGTGGCTTTGCAAATGCATGTGGTGCAAAGTGTCCCAAGGCATTGACATCAACCAAACTGCGAAAGCATGCTGCAACCCTTTCAACAGTCCTGAACAAGACAGACACGGAGATGGACCAACTGGCCAACTTTCTTGGCCACGACATCAGACTACATCGTGAGTTCTATCGACTCCCTGAGAAGATGCTGCAACTCGCGAAGATCAGCAAAGTTTTGATGGCACTTGAGCAGGAGAGATTGGTCGAGTTCCATGGCAAGAATTTGGATGAAATCACAATTGATCCAAATAGTATGTTTGATTTCCATTTTCCTTGGTCTACCATTCTTTTTGTTTGACCAGATTTCTAAGCTTGGTATGTCTCCTGCAGACAAAGTTCTGGGTAGTGATGATGAAGATGGGTGCAAAGAGGAAGGAAACATTCACCTTCTGTTGATGGTATGTGTTATTTAGTTTTTATGTAGGTCGTTGTACCATTTGTTTTTGTCTCATATTTAAGATGTATTTTATGGTACATTTCCTCACAGCGTTCAAATGCATTTGCAAATTAACACAAATATAGAATTTTAAAACTTTAATCTTTTATGGCACTGAAATGTTTCGACACTTTATAGTCAGCATTGTTACAGCACAACTGAAGAACATGTCTGACTAAATTATGTATTTCAGCAGAAAATAATGTTGCACCTAATGAGGGGGATAACATCCCACTAACACGCAAGAGACGCAAACAACCATCAGCAGAGGATGGCGCATATTCTGGAGATGGTGCTTTAAGACCTTCTTGCAAAGGTGAATTTTTACACAACATCAGTAGATGAAAAGCGTTTGAAAATAAACAAAAGATTCCTACCATCTTTTCAACCCTGAGTTTGGTGGTGCAGAGGCACTGTTGATCAGGTAGAATAATAAAACAGTCACAACCTGGTATAGTTTACTGCAACCATTACTTTTACTGACAATATTTGAATTACATTATCCCGATTCTGCTTAAATTCTTCATTAACATTTGCAGTGAAAGATATTTCCTTGTATCAGATTATTTTTAGTGTGATATTATTTATTTTACTTTAAGTATAGGTAAAGTAAAAGTAAAAGATCAGAATACTATGCCCACCACCTCAACCATAAATATAGAAATATAGACACTGTATTGGCTGCTGGATTGTACCTCAACGTCGCCGCCATATTTGACCTGGCAAGACTTGCCTGTACACGAATACAAATAAACAAGGGAACTGTGGTTTTTCTGGGTGAAAAGCTCTATAGCGTTGTAATTTCTCAACTGGTTTTGAGAGTAGTAATAAACCGTTGAATATAGAAATGGCTCATTGAAATTAATTGAGAAATTCAAATGTTATAGTGCTTTTTAATCATAAAAAACTCAGCTCAGATCTCTAAGCTTTACTTTTATCCATTTACAGGCCAGTTTTGCCCAGTCTAATATGATGGCGAAATTGATGTATTGCAGTAATGAACCGAAGCAGTCAGTGCAGCATCTACATGTACATACCTTTTGTAGGCAACATTAACACCTCTGCCTAAATAAGAGCTTGAGTCCCTTTGAGCTTCAATAGATTAAACAGTGTTTAAAAGAGAGGTTTAACTGAACCTTTTTTCAGGTAAATACTGGATGTAATTCTGTGACAGTGAAGAAGAAAGAACCTCAAAAGTTGATCGTTAATCAGTTCTACAATATTCAAATGCATTTGCAAATGATGCAAATACAGAATTTTAAAACTTGAATCTTTTATAGCACTGAAATGTTTTGAAACAATTTTTTTTATGGTCCGCATTGTTACAGCACAATTGAAGTATTGTCTGACTGAATATTTTGTATTTCATAGAACCATCAGCAGAGGAAACTATTGCAGCTGATGAGGGGGATAACGTCCCACCAACACACAAAAGACGCAAACAACCATCAGCAGAGGATGGAGCATCTGGAGTCGGTGCCGTGAAACCTTCTTCCAAAGGTGAATTTTGAAACATTTTCATTTATTTGGAGTAACATCAGAAGATCTGGGTGTGTAAAATAAATTTAAAAAAAGATGCATACCATCTTTGCACGCCTCAGTCTGGTGGCACCCTAGTACATTTGGTCAAGTAATGTATTTAATTACAAATTTGAGGTACTTGTACTTAAATTGAGCCTTTTCTTTTCATATTACTTTTAAAGTTCCACTTTACTACATCTTAGAAGCAAATATTGCACTTTTTACTCCACTACATTTATCTGACAGCTATAGTTATTACCAGTTACACTGAAAATTATTATTATTTTTTTGCACAAAAATAAATGAAGGGCTTATACAATATGGTTTGTTATATATTCAAGTATTCATCAGTTTTTACATATATTGCTTATAGTTGATTAATCAGTTGATTGACAGAAAATTAATTGATAACAATTTTGATAGTGGTTTCAGTTATTTTTCCTGTAAAATCATGTGGCTTTACAGCTGGTATGACATTTGCTGCGTTTCCTTTAAATCATTTCAATGTATTTGTAATAATGTTCAGGTTTGGACTGTTGTTTGGGGTAAACAAACATTGTGAAGGTGTCACTTTGGCCTCTGGCTCACTGTGACCACAGTTCTCAATATTTTTACCGATCAAAGGATTAATGGAGAAAACAACCAGCATGAAAATAACCATTGGTTGCTGTCCTAAACAAAATATTTCAAAATCGGCTTCTCTTCAACCAACTACAACAGTGACATCCTACCTTTACTTTATTATAATCATTCTTAATGCCGGTCATCGGGTCAGAATTTCTGTTATCTGGTTAGATTAGTCATAAAATGGAAACTATTTTTCATGATGGAGTGCTGAGGATGAATAGAGTCTCACAGCCTGTGGAAAGAAGCTGCTCGTTAGTCTAGTGATGCACCACTAAAACAAACGAGCTGTTCAGGCCTGGTATTATTTGTTGTGAGTGACCTGTTCATAAGTGGACAGCTCCAAGTACAGGTGTGAATGCCTTAGGATTTGATGACTCAGACCGCAGTCAGTGGTGGTCTTGGCCACACGTGACCACATTCTTTTAGCACTGTGTAAGCACATGTGTCCCGGACCAGATTGAAGGACCACCTGTTCAACTGATTTCCTCTGTAGAAGGCTGATCACACTAAGACTCATTATGGGCACGCCCCTTCAGAAATGCCTAGATATGAAGCGTCCATAATGCAAAATAATTAATAGAATAAATGTCAGAGGTAAAACACAGCCCTCTATGCACTCTCCCCTCTCCTTCTCTCCTCTCCTTAGCAGCGGTGGTTAAATTTCAACAGTGGGGGGGACCCCTGGCGGAACGAGGAAGATGTAAGACGCGTTTTGCAGAGGCTCCGCTGGAATGTGACTTTTTTTTTACACTTTTATTATTACACTTTTGTATTTTTTCTGCCAGCTTTAAGCCCTAATACTGCAGCCTTTTACTATAGGTCAACTTATTTTTTTACTCGCGGACACTCTATGATGGCAGGCCGAGGGAGAAACGATGCTTCTTAAACAGGCCGCGGCAGGCCCCAGCCATCACCTGAGCCACAATCCCCAGAGCAGCCAGATGCTAATGCTAATGCCACCCTGTTGCTGAACATGAGGGAGATGATGGACGAAATGCGCTCGGACATCCTCAATAAGTTTGAAACCACCATCTCAGCAGCAGTTAAAAGAGAGATCGTGGCAGCTTTGGAGCCCTTTGAGAACAGACTTGCTTCATATGGTGAATCGATCACGGACCTCGAGCGCTCGGCCAATGCTCACGACACGGAGCTATCCGACTTTCAAGCTAACATTAGCAAGCTAACCGCCACTGTTGACTCTCTGTCAAAGAAATGCGAGGACCTGGAGGGTCGTTCAAGATGGAATAATGTTCGCTTAGTTGGCCTGCCTGAGGGCACAGAGGGTCCTCGTCCCACTGAGTTTGCTGCCCAGCTCCTACATACATACTTGGTCTTGATAACAAACCTATGCTGGACCGGGACCATCGCACTCTACGCACCAAACCCAAGGATGGTGAGCCCCCTCGTCCACTCGTTATTCGGGTAAACCTATTTCAAGTCCGGAACTAAATTCTACGTCGAGCCGGAGAAGCTTCCCCACTTTCCTACATGGGCAGGAGGATCTCGATCTACCCCGACTTCACCCCGGTGGTGGCTAAGAAGCGGGCCACCTTTGCCACAGTAAAGAGGGAGCTCCATTCCTGCCCAGACGTCCAATTTGGTCTTCTTTACCCGGCAACGCTACGCATTACTCTGCCCGGCGGGCAGACCCACAGGTTTGAGGATCCGGCATCGGCTTTACATTTCACTAAGAAGAACATTAAAAAGGGAGTCACTCCTGACACTACTTAGCAAACATGTTTACTTGCTATTGGGCTGCTACTGTTACTAGTCCTGAGGACTACACTTGCCATTCACCCTGGATGTCATGTTTTCTTAATGTGTTCAGTGAACTACAGTTCTGATATGACACCGATTTTTTTTTTTTTTTCTTTTTTTTTTTTTCTTTTTTTTTTTTTTCTTTTTTACTCCCGTCAGTCTTGATTTTCTCCAACAAGGCTCATGGTGACCACTTGAATGCAGGAATACCTCAGGCAAAAACTGTAGCACTATAGGTGCCTTACTGTTATGACACAATTGATTGTGAGATGCTGCAAGTGTTCTTTATTGCTTATTGTTCGTATTATTGTTCAATAAGATTGTTTAAAGCTGACTAATAAATCAATACATTAGTTACCTGGCTTAGTTATAAGTACATTTATTAGTGTAATTTCATTGACTTAACCCCATGTCACAGTTCCAACGCCTAATTAGTTGTAGTTCTTGAGTTGTTTAGTATAGGCTCTGTTCAAAGCTATAAGAGGTGTGACAGATTGTTTGTTTAGGGGGTACATTGCGCGCATCCCGTTTGGGGAGATGCTTCTGCTAAAGTCCATGTGGGTGGACGGACGGGTGGGAGGGGAAAGGTACGTGTTTGTTTTTATGCTTTTGTTTCTGTTTCTCTCTTTTTGTTTTGTTTCTTCTTGTCTTACATCAGTCAAGTTTTCACTTCCAGCTTTGCTTCAGATCACCACTCTTACATGATACTCCTGTTAGCTGGCTATGACCCCATCTAATGCAACTTCATCCAGTGGGTGTGCAATTAGATTCACTAGTTTCAACTGTAAAGGGCTCAATAATCCTATAAAACGAAGTAAGATACTGCACCATCTTTACCATCTTGGTGCCCATGTAATTTTTTTGCAAGAGAGCCACCTCAGAGACTCAGACCATTCTAAATTGAAGAGGAAATGGGTAGGTCAGACTTATCATTCCTCATTTCAAGGCAAATTTCGGGGTGCAGCCATCTTGTTACATAAATCTGTTCCCTTTGTGCATTCCAGTACCATCTCTGACCCTAATGGCAGATTTATCATAGTTGCTGGCCAGATTCACAACACCCGGGTGGTTTTGGCTAACTTTTTATGCTCCCAATTGTGCAACGATGCTTTCTTTAAACGCCTTTTTCTAAATCTCTCTGATTTGTCGTCACACCACTTAATATTAGGTGGAGACTTTAATTGCTGGCTTGACCCTCAGCTGGACCATTCCTCCCCCAGAGCTTGTGCTCCATCGAAGTCGGCTAAGGTAATCCAGTCCTTTTTATGGAGGAATTTGCTGTCACCGACGTCTGGTGCTTTTTCAACCCTTCTAAGAGGGAATATTCTTTTTTTTCTCAGGTCCATCACACTTTCACCCACTTTGATTATTTTTTGGTTGATAATAGACTGCTCATCGGTATCCAACTGTAAATATGATGCTGTTATTTCTGAGCACGCCCCTATTACTATGAATATATGCTTTAAGAACTTTAATTCTACGCATGCACCATGGCGTCTCAATACACGCTTACTTTTAAATGATAATCTTGTTAACTTTGTCACAACACAACAAATTGATTTTTTTGAGTTTTAATAAAACACCCGATGTATCTGCCTCGGTACTATGGGAGGACTTAAAGGCATAAATCAGGGGGGAGATGATCTCCTACACAGGTTATGAGAAGAAACTTAGAAAGGAAAAATTAACTAAGCTGACGCAACGTATATCTGAACTTGACAGGTTGTATGCTACTTACAAAACTCCAGAGCTATATAAAGAGCGCCTCTGTTTACAGACAGAATTCGATGTTCTACCGACACAACGTACTACTGAACTTCTCCTACAAACAAAGTCCCAGTTCTATGAGTATGGAGATAAGGCCAGCAAATTGTTAGCACACCAATTACGTCAGGCATCAGCATCTCACCTTATCCCACAAATTCAAACTAACTCATGTAACACCACTGAACCCATGGAAATTAACAATGTGTTTAAGGAATTTTACGTCTGTCTATTCATCTGATCAAGATGTCACTCCTGATTTTGACATTTTTTTTGAAAATTTGGTCATTCCCTCGCTCGATCAATCAGCTGCGGAAGAGTTAGAGAGGCTAATCACTATTGCCGAACTTAATGCAGCTGCTTCATCTCTGCAAAATGGGAAAAGTCCTGGGCCAGATGGCTTTCCCTCCGAATTTTTCAAAAAGTTTTGGCACAAGCTTGCCCCTTTTGTTATTGGATATGTTCAATGAATCATTTGAATCGGGCCACCTTCCTCAAACTCTCAATCAAGCCTCCATTTCCCTTCTCCTTAAAAAAGGCAAGGACCTGTTAGCCTGCACCTCTTACCGTCCAATAAGTTTATTGAATGCTGATTTTATATTGTTATCCAAACTATTAGCACTACGCCTGGAATCCTTCCTCCCTTCTATCATTTCCTTTGACCAAACGGGGTTCATTCGAAATAGGCACTCTTTCTCTAACCTTAGACGTTTGTTTAATGTACTTTACAATGTCCAATATCAGGATTCTTAAATACTGGTTTCAATATGAGGCTTTGATCCTCCCCCAGCATGGCTGGTTACGGAGGCAAGTTAAGCAAAGCCAGTCTCCCTGAAAGCCTTAGTGCACTCCCCTATCCACTCCTCCACTTTTCCCTACACCAAAAATGTGATTGTTAAGACCTCACTCAGGATCTGGGTTCAGTTTAAGCGCTACTTTGGCCTACAGACATTCTCTATGTACGCACCACTAGCAGCTAACCATGCATTTCCTCCTTCCCTAATAGACGGTGTTTTCTTAAGGTGGACAAATTTTGGCATTCATAACTTTAAAGACCTGTATATTAATAATGTCTTTGCTTCATTTCAGCAACATTTCTTTAGATATTTACAAGTCCGAAGCATTGTCATGACACTTTTCCTAGCTTTCCTAATTTACCCTCTGACTCAGCTTTGGATAATTTCTTGATACCAATCACCACTCTTAAAGGCTCTATCTCATATATCTATAACCAAATGAATCTTTTACGTTCAGAGCCCTTAGGCTTAATAAAGTCTCTCTGGGAGGAGGACCTGGGGGTGGCGATATCAGAGGAATTTTGTGAGTTGTTGAATTGGGAGAAACTTTGTGAAACAGTCTCTAACAAATTCTCAATTATTTGTGATTTGGTGATGTACGTGTTAATCTGCATATAGAGCAGTAAAGTGAGATGTGATCATAAGTGGTCACTCGGACGCATGTTAATGTCAGTTGTGAACTGACAGACAGAGCTGTTTATATCAGATCACTTAGGACATATGGTAATACCAGGTCTGACCAGCCTCATAATTTCACTTTTACTATAGATGTAGGTATACATATACTGATACAAGACTTACAACTTATAGGAACTGTAGCTCCTTCCATTTACTTTTATTTAAACATTTGTTTTTGTCCTCACTTACAGGTAAAGGAACACCCTGGCAGCCAGCAGAAGTGAAGGCAGTAGAGAGGCAAATGAATCGATTCATCCCTTCTGGTATTGTACCATCAAAGAGTGAATGCGAGAAATGTTTAAGGGCTGAACCAGAACCTCTGAAGAGTCGGAATTGGCAGAACTTTTTTCATGTTTATAACCGCATTACGGCCCTCCAAAGGGAAATTCAGCTTAAATAGTATGGAGAATACAATGAAAAGGCTGGTACTGAAGCATTGTCCTTGTAACAACATGCATGTTTCTTGATGTTTGTTTCTGGTTTAAAATGTTCTGATGCAGTTTGTAAATGCAATGGCTTTTGACTAGCTGATGTACAAATTGTAAATGCTTGAGTGTTCAGCGTCAGGCTTTCAAAACATTCCATGGGCTCGGCAGTATTGCTAAAACCTGACTAAATCACAGATGGATTACTTGGCTCAGATAGAGATTCAAGTCTGGTTGATTCTTCTTTGTGTGAAATGGCTATCTTTAGGGAAATGATCAGCTAGGTCTGTCTTTTCTAATCAGTGGCCATAAACCTGTAAATTTTATCCTTCAACATGGACACAAGAATGTTCTTAAGGTATTTTGGTTTTACACGTTAAATAGGGAACCATACCAGAGTAAAAAAAAGTCCTTTTACAAATGTAGGAACACATGTCCCTTGCCTCTGCTTTTAATTGAGGTTTTGTGTTCTGAAAGGCAAACATTCCTTTACAGCTATGAGCTACCCTCTTCACCTGGCAAGGAGGACTTATTGTCTTTACAATAAAACCGTCAAATAGACGATTCTCAGAGATCCTCCCTGGTATCTACACCCATCTCCAGGGGGCCGTTAAACGGGATCTAACACTGTTTGTCCACCCCCCCCACCAGCTCAGAAATTTACAATCTTGTTGAAATCTGGAGAATTGTAGGGAACTTCACAGTGGAATGCAACCGATGAGAAAAACAAGGTTCTAAATAGCTATTAAGCCAGAACCTCATCTTCCTAATTTTAACAAATTATTAAACAGAAAGAAAAGTTATTAAATCTGATTTTTCTTACATTTCTCTACGATTTAAGATTGACTGAGATCAAATTTAACGTGTAAAATGTCCTGTGTTCTGTGGAACCACAGTACCCTCAAAGGATGAGTCCTGGTATGATTGGGAAGAACTTTTCAATCATTTTGTTAATACGTTTTTGTAATTTTTCCAGTGAATGTCTTTGATATGCCCTGTTTAATAAGTATTAGGCTAGAACTAAAAGAAATATGAGTGGTTAGTTCTACTGTATAATCAAGTGTGTTCAGATGTTTTGATCCAGTTTTAATTCCTTTTTGAATGTTGAAGTGGTTTTAATAATGACATATGATTTTGTGTTAGACAAAGTCCACATATTAGGCCATGGAGACATTCTGGGGAAGGTGAAGCACGGTTTTGAAACGTTTAAAACTATAGTTTAGTTTGAGTGAGTTCCTGTGAATTTTCACACTTTCTACTATCTACTTGGAGATAAAAAGCCGGCAGCCCTGCCCCCAGGCATGCCCGCCATTTGGAGACAACAAAACAGAGAGACATCACTTCTCTCTACTCTTACTCTTAACGCTCTCTCTCGAAATCTCTTACTCTTAAAACTAACTCTTAAAAACTCTCTCTTCTTTTAATTTTTCCGCTCTTTACTTTTACTTTGAAACAGCTTCAAGACAGCGATCTCAGCAGAAGTGCTCACGCGTTGATTTTTCTCACTTTTATATTTTTCGCCGTATTGATTAACTTCTTTTTATTAAGTTTCTACCAGAACGAAGTTCTGTTTTAATTTGTTTTATACAGTTAAGTATTGTAACCTGATTTAGAGGAAGTGAACTTAATTTAAATTATCTTGTATTGAGTAATAACGGAAGATCTGCCTGATCAACGTATCATCCTCAGTTATTTTATTCAAGAAGTTAAATTTAGTTTACAAAGTCAGAGCCTGAGAGCCACTCGAAGCAACGAAGAAGAACATCTTTATTAAAATCATCATCACGACACTACAGCAACTTGCTGTGTCCTAAATCGTGCAAGCGGTTTCCAACGAAAGACAGACTCTTTGACAAGCCAGACCGGCTCTGCCCCCAACGCTCACTAGCGGTACCATCCCGCTGGGCATTGAGCCAAGATCGTCACCGGCTCGGTACTGGACGAGCTGCGCTCTTTCTACGACATTGGACCGAGGTCGCCAACCGGCGGATACCGGACGAGCTGTGACACTCGGCCATTGGACCGGGACTGCCAGCTAGAGCCGCAAATCACCGGAGAGAAACCCGCCGCCGCTGACTCCACAACTCTGCTAAGAAAGTAGGCTCTCCATCGCTCATAACAGCTGGATTCACACATGAAACACGAGTTGGTGTCTTTTGGCTTCTGATTCACATCTGTTTAGCTTAACCCTCTAGGCGCCAGAGTTTATTTAGGAAAATATTCCGTTTGGATTGTAAGATTTCAAAAGGCTGTAGCTTGGAAGTGATGAGAGATAAATTCATAGTGTAAATGAGAAAAATATTCATAATGACCTAAAGTTTGTGATGGGAGTAAATTTAATCATCTAATTTGCATATTGTGACGTCACCAGGTGACTGAAAGTAACTTTCAGTAAAACTGATTTTTGAACATATTTACACAGAAAAAAAATATTTATATTGTCATCTCATCCTCAAAATAAAGGAACAGGAGTTTGATTGGAGTAAATTTACTAATCTAATTTGTATGTCACCAGGTAAAAGTCAGTAAAACGGAATTCTGAACATATTTACACAGTAGATTTTTTTTTTTTCATCCTCTCATCCTCAGAGTAAGTGAACAGGAATCTGATAGGAGTAAATGTCCTAATCTAACTTGTAAAAAGAAAAGAAAACTCTCTCCGTGATCAGCGTGTGTTGCTTGTGTGACAGTGTGCGCAGCTGCAGCATCGTCAGTCACTCGTCTCTGACGAGCGATCGTCATCAGAGGGCAAATCGTCCCCTTCTGAATCGCGATCAGCAAAGATCTGTGCAAGCACCTCATCCGCACTGTAAAGTCTTTTGGGCATTTTGTTTTTTATTACAAAAATCGCTATCTGTCTCTCGATCTGTCCAGCACACTTCCGCCACCGCTCCGCGGCTCTCTCCTCTCCCACTCTGCCCGCTTAGCCGCTGCCGCTCCGACAGCCGGTGTCGGGTTTCAAACTTTTTTTTCTCAGGTATTTTGCATAGAAACACACCCCCAAATGACGTCAGGATTGAAGCTGAATCTATTGGCTATCTAGTGGTAGCAAGCAGTAACAGCACAAGGCAGTAGATTTAAAGATACAGGCTGTTTTAATGAGCAATGTTGCCTGTCGCAATAATGCGACTTTGGCGCCTAGAGGGTTAAGAGAAATTCGGTTAGGGTTTCGTTAGTATTAAAATTATTCTTGTAATATTTGAATGCTTCACCCGACCCGCGATCTTACCATCCGCACAACAGTTATCTTTTGTTGTTGGTTAAATTACCATTTCATTTATTCACCCTGATTTATCTAGTTAATAAACATATTTAACCGTATGTCGTTGTCTGTGCAGGTTTGTTCTTAATGTGGAGAACCGATGGAAATTGTGTAGAAATCACTACTTCAGCTATGAGATTGAATAAATTGATCTGAAATTGATTAGAATTGTTACAAGTTAACCTTGTCCAGTCGGATTTGATTAGTTCCCTCCGGATTATTCAAATAGACAAAACAACGGAGGTGGTGCCCCATTTACGAGTGCTTTATTGATCGCCAGTGATTAATAAATTACATTTATTATTAGTGTATCTCCTACAAAAAGGTGTATTACTTTAAAACTGTCTTTGTCAGTGGCACCAGCTTCCCCACAAAGGTCATTATAATTTGATTGACTGCTCTACCCTCTGGACCCTGTTTCTGTTTGTAGAGGGTTTTTCTGTTACATTTTGTACTACACCTGATAAAAGAAGAATAATCACTATAATTTTATTTTTTTTTACAGGCAATATAATTACCATCTGGTAACTTAAGTTCTTTAACTGTTTATCTCAGACTGATTGTAGTTGGAAGATTATATGGTGGGGGAATCTTTTTGTCACTTTTTGAGACATCACAGAAGTGTGTCATTTCTCTTGTGGCATGTGCAAAGTCTGTAATTTCAAGTGTCAGTGCCTCTGAATGAGCACTGTAACATTTAATTTTTAATTTGGATTTTTTATTTGCAAGATTGTTACTGATGTTTATGTTAAACATTTTTGGATGCTTCACTGTCTGATATTACAGTATTTATGTTATATTATTATATTTAGGTATGTGTTTTGTACATACTGCTGCTCCAAGTAGAAAAATATCTCCAATTTAGACTGTTTGCTTGAAAGAAAATATCTAAGAAGTTAAAAACAAATGCACAATTTTTTTAATGTTAATGTTTTGGGAAGTTTTTGTTCATTTGCAAAGCAGTTTTAAACATTTTGCATTGTTAACATTCAATGTTTCATTTATTGCACCATTTTAGTTTAAATGTGCTATTTGTAAGAGAAATTGATTTGGGTCTCAGTCCCAACTCATCAAATAACAACTTCAGCAATTTCACCTGGATTCATTAAAAACATTAAGTTGTGCAATTCGAGTTTGATTTCTTGGAGAACTAAAAAATATATAGTTACAAGGGTTTAAATAACTAATTTTGATGATTACCAGTTATATAAGGGTGATGCTAGATGTTTGCTGCCTGAATAAAGTCCTTTCAGGCAGGCCTTACCACTTGGCAGCCATCTTGTCAAAGCCCCATGGCAGCTATGTTGGGCTAACAATACCCTGCTCATATTTAAATGAATGTGGAGACAGCCATAAATCCACTTCCAGTGGTCATTGGACATAAAAACTGCATGTATAAAAAAATAATAATAATAATTTGTTTTTTCAGTCAATTCTGATGAAAACCACTTAAAGTTCTGTGACTTTGCCCCAAAATGAGGTTTAAAATGGCCAATGGCTTTTTACTTTAACGTGCATGCTTCCAGTTTCACAACACCATCTTTTTTTTCAGTGCCATGACATGATGTCATCAGCTCATCCAACTAGAGCATTTGACCAAAAGAGTTTAATGTCTGAATTACCTCACCCGTCTTGCTAATCTTGTGTATTGATGTGATATCCTCCTCTTTCATGCTCATTAGAAGTGCTTCTGCAGCCACATCAATTGACTTGACACCGTTGTGAATCTCACATGTGCATCCCCCATTAAAGTAACAGCACAGTTGACTGATGGCTCTACTGGTTTGGCTGTGATTAAAAATGTGTTTGGCTAATAATCTCCTTTAGTTCCCCAACACAATGGCATAGTGGTTCCTAATCTTTTTTTTAAAAATTAAAATCTAATGTCAGGCATTCTGCATGAATCTAGGTGCTGCTAAATAAAGTATTATCAAATGTGGTTGTGCTCCATGTTTGTTATAAGGTATTTGTTCACATCCCATGGGTAGCTTGTTTACTTAATGATAAACTAAAGGACACACTTGACCAGAGTAATGTGATCCAACATTACTTATGTTATGTTGTGAGGCCAGATACAACACTTACAGGGTTCTGTGTCTGTGATGACATTGTGAGTTTTGGTGGTCACTGAGTCATGGCTAAAGAGGCCAGAACAATGGTCGGCATCAACATCTAACCATTCCAAAATTTGAACTGTAACAGATGTACACGTCATTTACAAACCTCTATGCAAATGCAATATTCTGGGGAATTGACTTGATTAGAAAGTACATAATTTGCCATGTTATGTAAAAATGGGTCCCCATTAGTCACATAAGAAAATGTGTGAAGTATTTGCTAATTTATGCAAAATGTGGTCCCCTGTAAACATGTTAACTGATTCTTCCGAAAGTCCCCATAATGCACGGGGAAAGTATTACTTCATCATTTCAAAGGTTTGAAGGCGTGTATAGGCTCGCTTAGCAATGGCAACTTTACCCAATTTTTTTCAGACCTGAGGAACCTCTAGAAAGGGTGGTCCCCGCAAGTGATGATTAAAAACCTGGTGCCCGGACTTCCGGTTGCGACATGTAGAGAGAGGACGCACACGCGAAGGCTCCCAGATTGCTTCTTATTACTTTCATTCTTTAACAATCTTTTTGTGAGCATTTCGATATAACCAACGTTGCTTGACCTAGTTTAGTCAACTCCGCATAAGATGAGCAAACCTAAAAACGCTAAACCAGCCAACAACGTGGAAACTCCGGCTACACGTGCTGCTACGAGTGCTGCGGGCAAGCTAGCATCTTTTGCAGCTAACAACTCTCCGACATCGTCAAAAACTGCTGTAGCTCCCGCGGTGGTCGGGATGGACCAGCTGTCTGCAGAGTTCGCTAAACAGAGAACCTCGTTAAAGGAGGATGTTTCTTCGCTGATCCAAGAGGCTGTCAAACCGCTGCAGACTGCAATGGATACACTGCAATCAACAATGAAGTCTTTCCAGGGCCGTCTCACCTCCGTTGAGTCTGTGGCTGGGGACAACTTTGAAAGATTAACGGTAGCGGAATCTACCATTAAAACGCTTCAAAACCATAACCAGTCACTTCTGGATCGGATCGACGACCTCGAGAATCGCTCGCGGAGAGCTAACCTCCGTATATTAAACATCCCTGAAGGCAGCGAGGATGGCAAGGACCCCGTTAAGTTCATGTCCGAGGCATTGATGCAAGCGATGGGCCCCGATGTTTTCGCTGCGCCGCCTGAATTGGAGAGAGCCCACCGGACCCCGACCTCCAGATCCGGCCGGAGATCATCCCCCCGCACGTTCCTGGTCTGTTTCTCCAGATTTCAACAGAAAGAAGCTGCGTTGCGCTGGGCCAGGAATCACGAGCTGACGTACCAAGGCACCACTATAAGAGTTTATCAAGATGTCAGCGCGACGCTCGCTAAAAAGAGAGCTGCGTTTAACGGAGTTAAACAAGCCTTGTACCGGAGGAGCGTCAAGTTTCACCTGCTGTACCCGGCCCGGCTGCGCGTGATGTACGAGGATGACGTGTTTACCTTCGACTCGCCTGATGAAGCTCAGAAGTTTCTAGATCAGAAGTTTGGTAAGGAGTAAGGCTATATATGTCGCGGTTTGGTCTGTGCAGCCTGGAGATGGTTAACCATCTGAGCTTTTGACATATAAGATCACCTCTTCAACCCATCACGTCAGCCAGCGGTCTGAGGACCCGAGGTATGAACACTCACTGACGTTATTGCTGGACTAATCGGTATTATACTGTACACAAGTACAGACCTTGAACTCTTCTACTGTACAGACCACTTATGTTGCCTTCCAATATTTATGTTATACACGTTCTCATATATGCTCGTTTGTTTTACAGTTATTGTATTGCTCAACCATTTTATTTTTTTAATTTTTAATTTTTACATATCATGACCACTGGGAGCCTTCCTGGGCATAAGTGTCAAGAGAATGTATTGCCAGAAGTTTTTGGAAATAGTGTTTAGCCTGCAGCTTGCCTCAGGGAGAAGGACAAGTATAGGCTTAGTTCTGGTTCTGTTTTTGTTTTGGACATGGGATAGGGTTAGGGGAAAGGACACCACCACATTTTTGCAACAAACCTTCACCTTAGTTCACTTAAGAAATGAATATAACTGTGTACTTTATCACAACCACTGCTCTAACTTCTCTTTACTTACTACTCTTTTCATTTTTATTTTTTATAGTTGAACATGAGAGATGGTATTGATGCAAAGAGGGCTGCTATACGATTCATTAGCTGGAATGTAAAAGGTTTAAATGGGCCTGTTAAAAGAGCCAGAATATTTAATCATCTAAAACACTTAAAATGTGATGTTGTATTTCTACAGGAAACCCATCTACTGGTTAAAGATCAAGTCAGACTAAAAAAAGGATGGGTGGGGAATGTGTTCCATTCGAACCTTAACTCTAAAACTTGTGGAACGGCCATATTGATTCATAAAAGAATCCTGTTTAGTGCCACCACTGTCACCTCAGACCCACAGGGTCGATTTGTAATGGTTTCTGGACTTCTCTACCATAAGCCTGTGGTTTTGATTAACATCTATGCCCCAAATTGGGATGATGATAAATTTATGGGGAAAATAATTTCATTAATCCCAGATTTGAACTCACAACAATTGATATTTGGCGGCGATTTAAACTGTGTAATGAACCCGGTATTAGACCGTTCCAACTTTAAGTCTACGAACCTGTCTAAAAAGGCCAAGCTGTTATCAGCCTTTATGAACCAGATAGGAGGTGTTGACCCCTGGCGTTCTTTGTTTCCACAAAGCAAGTCCTTTTCTTTTTTTTCCTCTGTACACCATTCGTATAGTAGAATAGATTATTTTTTTATTGACCAGACTCTTCTCCCCTTTGTCACAAATGCTGAATACTCAACTATAGCTGAGTCAGATCATGCCCCTGTAATATTAGACCTTGCATTTCCTTCTTACAAATTAGAACGCCCCTCTTGGAAATTAGATAGAAATCTTCTGGCTGATAAGACTTTTTGTGAAATGATCTCCCAAAAAATTGATGACTTTATAGATTCCAACAAAAAAGATGACACCTCCCCTTCTCTTTTATGGGAAACATTTAAAGCTGTAATCAGGGGTGAGATTATATCATATTCTGCTAAAACAAATAAAATGAAAAGAACAAAACAAGAGGAGCTCATTAAAGTAATAGCTATGGTGGATTCTCAGTACTCCACCTCCCCCTCCCCTGAATTATATAAAAAGAAGCTGGACCTTCAAACTCAATATAATTTGTCATCAACTGAAAAGACAGAACGTCTCCTATTAAAATCACGGGGGTATGTCTATGAGCATGGCGATAAAGCTGGACGGCTATTAGCACACCAACTTAAGTGCCGCTCCGTGTCCCAACAGATTCCACAAATATGGAAAGATGATGGTGAACTAACTATTGACCCAGAAGAAATTAACGAAACATTCACCTCGTTTTACTCAAATCTGTATACGTCAGAGATAACAAATGATAGCTTTGACATGGAACATTTTTTCAATGATCTCCAAGCTCCTTCTATAAAAACAAGACACAGGACTGAGACTGAGCTCCTACTAAAATCTATGGAAATCATTAACGCGATTAAGGCAATGCAGAATGGCAAGACGCCTGGCCCTGATGGGTACCCTGCAGAGTTCTATAAAAAGTTCTCTAGTAAGCTGTCTACAATCTTACTTGATATGTTTAATGACTCTTTGTCTCATGGATCCCTTCCGCAGACACTGACTGAAGCATCAATTACCCTTTTGCTTAAGCCAGGTAAAGATAGCAAGGAATGTGGCTCGTATCGACCCATCTCCCTTTTAAACTGTGATGTGAAGATCTTGGCCAAGGCCCTTGCCTTACGTTTAGAAGCCACAATGCATGACGTGATTTCTGCTGACCAGACTGGTTTTATTTTGGGGCGTCATTCATTTACAAATATCCGCCGGCTATTAAATATTATTCACTCTCCTGCGTCCAGTGCAGTCCCCGAGGTGGTTATCACGCTCGACGCAGAGAAAGCCTTTGATAGGGTAGAATGGGGATATTTATTTACATGCTTAAAGAAATTTGGGTATGGTCCTAATTTCATTTCATGGATTAAACTCTTATATACCTCACCCAAAGCCTCAGTAATTACAAATGGTAAGCGCTCTCAGTATTTTCAGCTGTCAAGAGGCACCCGTCAGGGCTGCCCTATCAGCCCACTGCTATTTGCCCTGGCCATAGAGCCCTTGTCCATTACACTCAAATCATTACCCTCATTAAGTGGAATCCATAGGGGAGGGGAAGAGCATAGAGTATCTCTGTACGCAGATGATTTATTAATGTATGTATCGGACCCTGTTTCAAGCGCCCCCCATGTGATCCATGCTCTGAGGAGATTTGGTGCTTTTTCTGGGTACAAATTGAACTTTAGCAAAAGTGAATGTTATCCTGTTAATGACTTGGCTCTTCAAATACAGGACAATGCTCTGCCGTTCCAGATGTCTAGAAATGGCTTTAGATATCTGGGCATTAACATCACAAGGGACATGCAGAAGCTTTACCAGGAAAACTTCTGTCTGCTATTTGAGAAAGTCAAATCAGACTTGAAGAAATGGAAAACACTTCACCTATCTTTAGCAGGAAAAGTGAACTGTATAAAAATGAATGTACTCCCCAAATTTGTTTATCTGTTTCAGTGTATTCCACTTTATCTCCCTAAATCTTTCTTCAAATCTATTGATAAGGACTTCACTTCATTTATATGGGAGGGGAAGAAACCTAGAATACGGCTAGAACTTTTACAGAGGCCTAAAATGCAGGGTGGCCTGGCTCTCCCAAATCTTTGTCATTATTATTGGGCCTCAAATGTTCAAAAAATCATACACTGGCTCCACACTCCTGATACGGACTGGTGCCATTTTGAAGCTGCATCTTGCACTTCAACCTCTCTCAGAGCCCTGGTCACCTCCAGCCTTCCCATCTCTACTTCTCAATACACCAACAATCCAGTAGTCATAAATACCCTCAAAATATGGTTTCAACTTAGACGTAGCTTCGGGTTTAATAATCTTCTCCATATAAGTCCCATACACAATAATCATCTTTTCCTTCCAGCTAGATTAGACTCCGAATTTACTCTCTGGCAAAGACAAGGCATTTACAAATTTAAAGATATGTATATAAACAGTATTTTTGCTAGCTTTGATGACTTATCACATAAATTTGGTCTCCCTCGGTCTAGCCTGTTTCGTTATTTCCAAGTCCGCCACTTCCTTCAACGTCATGACCCCAACTTTCCATATTTACCATCACCTTCCGGTTTAGATGATCTATTAGAAACTACCTTCAGCTTTAAAGGACTTATTTCAAGAATCAATAACTGTATATCTTCTTTTAAAAAAACTCTTGCAAAGATCAAGGCAGCTTGGGTGGATGAGCTGGGAGAGGACTTGGAAGAAGACATTTGGGACAGTGCTTTACTAAGAGTGAATGACAGCTCTTCATGTGCCAGATTAAGTATAATACTGTTTAAGATCTTACATCGCATCCACTACTCCAAAGCCAGACTTGCTAAAATATACCCTAACACGGATGCAAGCTGCGACAGGTGTCGAAATACTCCTGCCGACTTAACCCATATGTTTTGGTCGTGTTCAGCCTTAACATCCTATTGGTTTGCAATCTTTAAAACATTGTCAGAGGCTCTTGATATTGATCTACAGCCCAGTGCAGTAATGGCCATATTTGGTACTACTGACAGAAGATACTGTACAATAAGGAAAAGATATAAAAACATCATTGCTTTTACAACACTGCTTGCACGTAGAAGAATTTTATTACATTGGAGAGAAAAATAAAATACACTCTCAGGGGGTCCAGGGATAAATTCTTTTCAGTCTGGGATCCAGTGCTGACATATTTGGGTAAACTTAAGACTGTGCCTGCTTAGCACCACTTAGCAGCCCTCTAGCATCTACAGTTGTGATATTTATCCTTGTGAGCTATAGTGTGTAGTACACAACTTGAAAAATGGTGAGCCTATGATTATGTATGTGTTGTTTTTTTTTGTTTGTTTGTTTTTTCCTTTCTAATTTATTTCCTTTTTATTTTATTTTATTATTCTTTTTTATCAGTATTATTATTATTGTTATTATATCTTTTTCTTTTCTTTTCTGGATGGATGTCCTGTATGTTCGGGGGGGGAGAATAATTCATACAAAATGAGGTGAGCATTGGTCTAAAGCTCTTTTGTGAATGTTGTATTATGTACAACTCCTGTGATATGAGTGCTCAATAAAAAATATATTCAAAAAAAAAAAAAAAACCTGGTGCCCGTAGATGATAGAAACCTGTGTGTGTGTGTGTTGGTTTTCATGATATAGCCGGACAATTTGCCTGAATATGCACCAGCATTACCCGGATGTACGAGTAGGCGGACACACCCAAAGTCCTCATAAGGCTAAGAGTGTAACTGCATTAGTTTGTGTCTAAATAACATTCCCTCTCTTATTCATTGAAAGTCCTCATTAACCGTTTCACCTGATTTCCAGTGTATCCCAGTGTATAGGACAGCGCAGCCCTGCGTAGCTTGTTAAACTGCACTTTCATACACATTTCTGATACACACTGTCAATTTTGGCCGCCTTTTCTTCTGATTGGCTGTTTTTTTATGTGGGTGGTACCTACAGTCGTGCTGCTCGATCGTCTTTAATTGTTTAAGTACTGGATGACTATGGCGCAGCTCTGCCTAATGGATTTACATGAGGAGTAAACACATACAGGTAAGCGTTTATATTTCTAAATTGGCTGCTTTTTCCTCCAGGAAGTGTTTCTAGGTTACAGTAACTTATCATTGAGGTGCTTTTGATGCAAAATGCACTACATTTAGTATGTCTATTTAATGAAAGTAACGTCAGGTTAACTTTCTCTGCATATTTTATATTAATTGGCCACCCTGCGTAGTTAAAGTGAGTCCACTCATTTTAGATTATCAGATAGCAGCTAGCTTAGCGTTAGCTTTATGTGACTCGTGGGAGAGCTAACTGTTAGCCACAGTTGCCTCTGTTTAGGCTGGAGGAAATGAGAGGATGAGAGGCAGCTATCATTAAATGGAAACTCATGCTCGTCTTTTGGAAAAGAGAGGTACCATAGCACGCTTTCTGATGTATCAGGCTGGTGTTACGGTTGTTAGTTTTCTTTGCACATGGTTAATTAGCTGAGCTAACTGTGGCTGTGTCCAAATTCAGGGGCTGCATCCTTTGAAGGGCGCATTTGAAGGCCAATTACGTCACAACGCCGTGCGAAGGCTGTCCAAATTCGAAGGCTCCTTCAAATGCAGCCCACAAATGCGGCCTTCTTCTCCCTCTTTTTGGAGGACACACCGCTACTATCCTTCCTGGCCTCCCATATCCCAAGATCCTTTGCGCACCGCTGCTCAGTCCCAAAACAGAAGAGGGAGCAAGAGAAAATGGCGACATCAAGTGGTGCAGACATGACATTCAAATTTAAGTAATGGGTTTATACTCGGTTTTTAGTCATTTGAACATCCAACGCCAGATATGTTAAACTTCAAGGGACTATAAAACCTCCAAATTTCAACTTTCAGTTAAAATACGTGACGCTGGTAACGCTATGGTAAATATATTTGTTATTCACCAATGGGTTAATGTTTATTTTGTAATGTTGATAAGTCAATTTAGATTTTACACATTGTACACACAAATAAATGTACACGTTTGATAGCTTTGAACCAAAACAGACTTTAATGCATGAACACCTGGTGACGCAACCAGGAAATACTCCGAAGGCTAGACTGTCCCATTTAACAATGGTGGACGCGGCCTTCAAGGTCTCTCCGAAGGACCCGGCCTTCGTGGGCCGCAAAGGCCGCGTCCTTGAAGGATGCAGCCCCTGAATTTGGACACAGCCAGTGTCTGAGACGTGCCAGCTAATGCCACCATGCTGTCTGCTCGTTAAGAGGTCAAGGACAGCAGTGGATGGCAGAAGCATCTACTGTTAACATTAGTCAACAGCTTAAGTGTGGTTTATGTATTGAAAAAGGGAAAAGAAGCAGGGAAATGTACTATATAGCTGTTGGTTATCTTTGCTTGTGTTAACCTTGAGCAAACTGGCCTCCTTAATAAGCCTCGTTAATGTTGCATGGTGCTTGCATTCTTTCACTGCCTGTATGCAGAGAGGACAGGTGGGCAGATGGAAGTTAACAGCAGCTAAGATGGCAGCTTTTGCAACACTCTACTCTTTTTGTTGTTGTTTTATGAATGTAATTGATTTCTACAGCTTAAGCGTATCAGGTCTTGCCTGGGATGCTCTTCAGGTGATGTTTTTCAATGTGATATAAACCCATGTTGTGTAGGGCTGCTAGTGTAATGTGTAAATGTAAGATAACATTAAGTGGTATTCATAGTAACCAACCAATTAACACAATGATCAATGAACAAACCATGAGGAGAAACAAACCGGACTTGTTTATGGTGGTAAGGTTATTTGGCAGTCAAAGCAGCATTTACTGTCAGTCTTTAAACTGTTTAGGTGGGACAGGTGTTTTGAGCAACCATTACACAGCTAAGTGAGCCTGCTGTGAATATAGTGACTTAGACTTGTTATTAAAGAGTATCAGAGTATGACTGTTTGTTGAATTGACTTTTCTCCAGTTTTTTTCCCCCTTTATTTTCATAGTTTATATGAAATGTGCATCTGGCTAAGCTGCTATGTTGCTGGCGAATGTCAGTTCAAACATTTTCCTCTCCTAGCCCTGTCTGTAGGACTTTTAGATGGTGATCATAGTCCATGAGGCCTACTAGAGGTTCCATGGAGTTGGTTTTATGTGTTTATTTATCTGATGTTTTTTCTTCTTCTGTGAAGGACTTTGTAAGGTTGTTTTGTGCTATATAAATATGTGCATATGTAGTAAATTCATTTGTTAATTTGTTAAGCAGTGTAAAAGTAAGTCTGGATTCAGTAACGATGTTACCAATAGTGTACAAGCTGTTTTATTTTTCTGATCATGCTTGTCTATCATCTATCATCATCAGACTAATGACACCTGCCAGTGAAAGATGCAAAGGTAAAACGCATAAATCCAAAGGAAGATGCAAAATTTTATGTGACTACTGGAAAGGACAAAGTGGGACATGACATCAAATACATCAATGCCTTCAAAGGTAAGTTGAATCTTCTGACTTTTTAGTCATGATTAAACTTTAAATTATCATTTTACTTTGTTCTGACTCCTGTCAGTTACTGAATGATGTTTAGTGCCCCCTACTGGCGTGTCAGGGCATCGCACCTTCAAGGGCTGACTTGAGAAATACACACGCAGGCTGTGCTCCACCACAGAGTTGTTGTTGTCTGATCCTTGGAGTAGATCCATCAGTGAGTATGGTTGCTCTTGGTTTATTTAAGTCACATCCTCATTTAGGTCATTACAACTTCACAGCCAATTGCTACCACACATTTAGATTATTAGCTACGTAAAACTTACATTGGAGGCTCACCTGTCCAGGAGAAGAACAGCAAGCTCAGTATCCAACTTCAGCCCGATGCTATCGCTAAGCTCTCTCCACCTCGGATATGCTTGTCCAATGTTTACATACGATTTATTCCGTCTATTGTCGCTGTTGGGGAGAGCTTGGACTGTATGTTGGTTTAGGTGGATTCGCTGGAACACCTCATCCACACAGACACTCCGATTAGAGAGCGAGGCCGGACACAATAGGGCAGTTAACGTGGCTTTAATGATGAAGCACGACTCCACATCACATACAGCTTGGTGTTTCTGGTTTGCTGCTTACAGTTTGACTCTGTTATCTACACTGTCTGAGGCTTTACATTGGTCTGATTGACTCTCTGTACTGGTATCTAACAGTAATACTGTGCTTGTGGTGCTGGCAGTAAATACAGCTGGCCGCATGCTGACTGTTTGTGTGCTTACCCAAGTTGTATCATCTGGCAGGAAGCTTGGGTTAGCTTGTACTAATAGCTGTGAAGCTGGAGAACCTGGCTCACTAAGGCAGTAGTCTGTGAAGGTGTGGCTTCGCAGGCAGTAATAATAGGGAATTTACAACAGTCACTCTCCCTCTTAGACTCTCGTTTCTCTACATCGGTCATCCTTTTTTTGGCTTGCTTAGCCGTGTACGCTTTTGTTGGTAATGCCGGGATAGCGGCTTTTCCTGTCGGGACGTCCGCCATTGCAATGCGCATGGACTTTGGTCGAGCAGCCAATAGGAACGCCCAAAACAGCTTGCTCTGTAAAATGAACTGTGATTGGCTGAACACTGCCATCACGGCATTGATTTTTTAAAGCCTGAATACAGAGCCAAGAGGAGACACAGAAGTCCAGTGTTCTGTCATAACACTATGAATTACAATATGCTGAAAGGTTATTATTGATTTTTGACCAAATGACGCCAGAAATAACTTACACACTCCAGCTTTAAGGTGTTCATGTTCGAGTTCCGTTTCAATGGAAAACTGGTGGCACGTATTCTGTAAATGCTTACTCTAATCAGAAATATCATACTTTGCCTGTGGTTTGCTGAACATGAGGCAATTTTGATGGGACGTTTTTAAATCAGGAAAACTTACACTGCTTAAGAATATAAATTGACTGTTTTTAAATCATTACTTGTGTCTTACTTAGTGTTGATGCAGCAAAAGAGGACGAGTCTCTTGGAAGACTTGTAAATGGCGACCATATAAACCCTAATGCCAAGATGAAGTATCTGACTGTACAAGGGAAGCCCCATCTGTGTTTGTTTGCAGTACGAGACATAAATCCAGGAGAGGAGATCACCTATAATTATGGCGACTCAGACTAGCCGTGGAGATAAAAGGTAATCCAAACATAATTTTGTTAATGAATTTTAATGTTGTCAAAATGAAAATGCTCTAACCATAGAAATCTGCTCATAAATACTATACATTGTCCATCTGGCTTTGGTTTTAACATGGTTTTTATAGCAATAAAAAGCAATTTTGGCATGTCAAGTGAGAAGCCAGTGATCATAGCTGCTTAGAGAGAGAGGAGACTGTCAGTGCAATATAAAGACAGAGATGGAGTTTTTCTTTAGGGTTTGACATGCTGCATGTTTTTATGTCGAAATGATAGTAGTATATGAGTAAAATTTGATGTCTGCAGTGCACCATAGGAGCATTAAATGACGTGCTTCAATTGAGGCTTGTCAGTTATTGCTCTCAATGCGTATCGGCCTTTAATCTCTCAATGTTGCTGATATCTGTGCACAATTTTTAAAAAAGTTGAGTGGCAGTTGACTATTTAGATGTTCCCAGTAAAACTTTAAAGTTTACACAGACCATAGTTTAAATTTTTTGTCTCAACATGCCTTCATAAAGCATTAAATGTATTTCCTCTTCAGTCAAACTTACGTCCTAGTGTTCCACAAGTACTAATACTGTAATATTTCTGATTATATGACAGAGAAACTCCTGTCTTCAGTTGTCAATGATGATACCTTTTCTTTGCCTTTTCAGCAGGATCTTGATGAGCAAATGCCCTCGACAATATGTGGAGACACAAATTCCCCATCTACAGTTCAAGATATTGCAGAGGTATATCTTCATGAGAGATTATATATATATATATATATATATATATATATATATATATATATATATATGTATTGATTGCCTATATCTTGCAAAACTATCTTTTTGTCAACTGTAGGATAGTGTCTTTTATTCAAACCTCTTATGTTCTCTTTAGTGGTACATTTCCCGTACATGTCAATTCATCGTCCCTTTCCTCTGTTGTATCTGCTACAGATGTTGACTGAGATCAACCAGATCCAGACAGCTGCGAGCGACCAGAATCAGACAAGTCTATTGCTTGGTCCTCTCAACAAGGTTGGAAAGGTAAATTAAATCATTGTACTCCATAAAGATGATACTTTTGGCATAAAATTGCAGTCCAATGAATGTGACATGGGCAGTGGTGTGTAAGAATCCGTGTAGCCTTCGTCTTTCGTTTTTTCGTTTCAAAACCAAATTAAAAAAACGGAAAAACAAGTTTGTTTTTCTGTTTTTCTCTTTTAAACCCAGAATGAAAAAACAGGAAAAACAGAATAACACAAAACCACATTTTGTGCCTGTTATTCTGTTTTAAAACAAAAACAGAATAACGTGAAAATTAAGTTTTTGATTTTTATTGTTTTGTTATTTTGATATTATGAAAATTCGGGGAATGCTGGGAGATTTTTGCGGAGTCAGAGGCATAGGAAGTGAGCCAGAACGTGGTCTGAAGATAGAGCATCTCTGCAATGGCAAGCTTTGTCTTTTTCCAGGGGAGTCGCCGGCTCAGCCTAAGGGCTGAATGCCGATCATATTTACTGATTCAAACACGTGATACTAAACAGTTACAAGGAGGAAAACAACAGAGGCGAAATAAAAAAGACGAGGAGGAAAGGTCCGATTTCAAAATAAAAGCATTTGTTATTGTAACCTATTACTATAATTATTAATCTATTGTCAGAGAAAAATATTTACAACAATATGTAGGCTAATGTTTTCATACTATCACATTTATTTTTACCTGTATAGGCCTACTGGTATGTGAATCAGGCGCGATCGCGTGCGCGCGTGCGTGTGAGCGAGCAAGCGAGAGAAAGAGAGAAAGAAAGGAGACACCGGGTGTTTACCAGCAAAAACTGAACGGTTATAAATGAAAAGAGGGAAATCATTTTATTTTATTTCCATTATTATTATTTTTATTCTATAACGCATTTAGTTTTAAGATGCAAGGTTTGCATTTCCTCTTTATTTATTCTCTGCCCCCTTCTTAAAGACCCCCTCCAAAATATAGCCCTCTCTAACCCTGCAAAACTGCTTGGTCACTACTAAACGTACAGGAAAATGCATCCGACTGGCTGGATTACATTTAGAATAATGTTGGACATGTCTAGGAGGAATGGAAGAGATCACTCCCCCCCTAGGGGGGGCCCCGTCCTTCGGAGAAGGAATATCCCCCCACCCACCAACAGGGACTCAAAGGGAATAACGTTTTCCCTACTCACGGAAGAGACTGTTCTTGTTTGTATTTCTGTTGTGACGTTGTTCTGTCCATCCTGTTACTGTTCTGAAGACCTACATACAGCTGCAATAATAATTGAAGGTAATACATTACATGGGGAGGTTTTAAGTTACACTACGCCATCGGACAAATGGTGAAAATAGTTACTTTGAATGTGAGCGGGATTCTTAAACCGGCTAAGAGGACCAAAATTTTAACTAAATTACAGAGAGAAAAAATAGATATAGCCTTCCTACAAGAGACACATCTCACAGAAATAGAACACAACAAACTTAAAAGGAAAGGTTTTAAGCATGTGTTCTCATCCTCGAATAGATCAAAACACAACAGAGGTGTGGCCATTTTGATTTCAGGGAATATTGTTTATGAACATCTAACACAAATAACAAACAAGGAAGGTACATTTATTTTGATTAAGGGCAAGGTTGATGGTGTTTTAATAACTCTGTATAATGTATATGCACCACCAGGGTCAGGGTGGGAATTCTATCAACAAATATTTGACAGAATATTGATGGAATCAGAGGGAATAACAATTTGTGGAGGAGACTTCAATTTAACTTTAAACCCAAACATGGACTCCTCTGGTACGAGAATGCACAAACCCAATAATATTGCAAAAAAAACACGCACTTTAATGGCAGAGTTAGATATAGTTGATGTATGGAGAGAAAATAACTTGTTAACTAAGGATTATACTTCTCCTCCCCACATTCAACATACTCAAGAATCGACTATTTCCTGATGTTTGGGAAGGATAAACAGTGGGTGGAAAAATGTCAAATAGGATGTATGGATATATCAGATCACTGCCCAGTTTATTTGTCAGTAAACATAGGAACTAGACGTAAAGAAACGCTCTGGAAACTGAACTCCAGTATCTTAAATAAAGACACAGCAGAACATTTAACAAACGAAATAAAGGAATATCTCAAATTTAATGATAACAGAGAGGTGTCACCGACTGTGCTTTGGGACGCATGCAAGGTAGTAATGAGAGGTAAATTAATCGCTATGACATCCTTGCTTAAGAAACGCAGGAAGGAAAAACTGGATAAACTTCATAACGAACTAGAAATATTAGAACAACAACATAAAAATTCATTAAACTCAAATATAAAAATAGCGATGAAAATAAAAAAAAATGAAATAGACGAGATATATGCACAGGAAATCCAGAAAAAATTAATGTACACTAAACAAAAATACTATGAAGGAGGCAGTAAACATGCTCGACTCCTTGCCTTTAAACTGCGAAAACAACAAGCAGATAGTACTGTCTACTCCATAAAAGACCCAGTGTCTAAACAAACTCACCATGACATTGATAATATTAAAAATTGCTTTAAAATTTTTTATCAAAAACTATACGCCCAACCACAGGTAGATAACGACACAAAAATGGAAGATTTTTTGAAATCCTTGGACTTACCAGTTCTTTCTGAAACTCAAAATAATATATTAATGTCAGCGATAACAACAGAAGAAGTCAAAAACGCCATAACAAGACTGAAAACAAATAAATCCCCAGGTCCTGATGGATACACAGCACAATGGTACAAAACTCTAAGAGATGTATTGACGCCTATTTTGGTGAAAACATTTAATTGGATTTTGCAAACAAAAGAGACTCCAATTTCCTGGAGGGAAGCAATAATATCGGTTATTCCAAAACCAGGAAAAGATAAATCAGAATGCACTAATTACAGGCCAATTAGTGTATTAAACCTAGATTACAAGATGTTCACTTCTATCCTTGCTAAAAGATTTGACAAGATTCTGCCACAGATCATACATTTGGATCAAACCGGCTTCATTCAAAGTAGACAAACTCAAGACAATATAAGACGCACACTACAGATCATTAGACATACCAACCAAAACAATCTCCAGGCTATCATAGTGAGCCTGGACGCAGAAAAAGCCTTCGATTCTGTGAGATGGACCTTCCTATTCAAGGTAATGGAAAAATTTGGCTTTAATGAGACAATAATACAAACAATAGAAACACTATACAAAAACCCATCAGCAAGGCTGAAGATTAATGGAGAACTCTCAGAATCATTTATACTTGAACGCTCAACGAGACAAGGATGCCCACTGAGTCCTCTTCTCTTTGCTATTTTTATCGAACCTTTAGCTCAAGGAATAAGACAAAACGAAGCAATTGAGGGGATAAAAATGGTAGATGACCAGAAACTGGCGTTATTTGCTGACGATGTATTAATATATCTGAGTAACCCAACACGATCCTTGCCAGCATTAATGACATGTTTAAATGAATATGGCTCTTTCTCAGGATACAAATTGAATGTTCAAAAAACACAGATCCTTAGTTTTGATTATAATCCCCCCCTTGATCTCCGTCAGAATTACCAGCTAAAATGGGATGAAAAATCTATAAAATATCTAGGAATTCATATTCCTAAAGATCTGTCAAGATTAGCCGAAATCAATTATAAACCTCTTATTAAGGAAATCAAGAAAGATATTCACAGATGGAGTCTGATACCATATCTAAGCCTCAGCTCACGCATCGAATCCATCAAGATGAACATACTGCCAAGGGTTCTATACCTTTTTCAGTCATTACCCTTAGAAGCACCAGAAAAACAATTTCAAGAATGGGACAGATTAATTTCTAGGTACATATGGGCTGGGAAAAAACCCAGGATACGATATAAGATACTCCAGCTTTCAAAAGAAAAAGGAGGACTAGCTCTTCCTATTCTAAAAGACTATTACAAGGCAGCCCAACTTAGGCCTTTAATTTGCTGGTGTACACCTAGTTACAAGGCCAGATGGAAAAGTATTGAACAAACAATGGGAAAAGGTTTTCCAGTCACTGCGTTGATCGGGGACCCATCACTACACAAACAACTTACCGATCAAGATAATCCATGGATCACTAATTCATTAAAGCTTCTGAGTGAGATATCAAAACAGTTCAACTTAAAAAAGACACTCGAAATCTTGAAATGGTTTGCTTATGACCCACAATTTACACCTAATCAACACGACCACAGATTCAAGGAATGGACCTCCTTAGGGCTTACAACATACCATTCACTAATAAGTAAAGGAACGGTTACAAGTTTCCAAGATCTTAAAGACAAATTTGGTTTACAGAACCAGGACCTATTCAGGTATATACAAATAAGAGACTATATTGGGAAAAAAATTATAAAAAATTATGAACCTGAAAATGATATTCTACAGGTATTTGTAAAAGCTTATAAAGATGAACCTTATAAGAAGATAATTTCAAAACTATACACAAGTCTTCAATCTTTCAACAAAGAAAATACATCTAATGTAAAATCAAGGTGGGAAACTGAAGGCAACACCATAATTTCTCAGGAGAACTGGAAGGAAATTTTTAAACAACAATGGAAAACAACAAATTCTCCGCTCTGGAGGGAATATGCATGGAAAAATGTCATTCGCTATTTCTGTACCCCATATCAAAAGAGATCATATTCCAATCAGATAGAATGTTGGAGATGTTGTGGAAGCAAAGAGGCGAATCACTATCATATATTCTGGTGTTGCCCTGTTGTGAGCCCATTTTGGCTACGTGTACATCAAACGCTAGAGACTGTGTTTTCAACAAAAATAACTTTTTGTTTCAATTTGCTATATCTGGTGGACTTAGAGGAACTGGAATGGAGGAACAAAGATAAATATTTATTGAGAATATTACTGGTGGCTTGTAAGAAATCAATAACGAAGAAATGGCTGAAGAGGGAGGCACCTAGTGTAGATGAATGGATTGATACAGTGTACAGCATCTTTGTAATGGAAAGAATTACTTTTAATTTAAGAACACAAAATGAGGCATTTATAGATAATTGGCAAAAATGGAGTGCTTATGTTTCTACCATAAGACCGGATTTCAGGTAATTCCAGTCTGGGCTATCAGAATACTTTTATGTATTTACTATTTTATTTATTTAATTTTTTTTTTTTTCCTCTCGATTTCTACACTGGAGGTGTTAACCAGTCCCCTTGTATATGCTCTTGCTTTCTCCTTGATACTTCTGTACTCGTCCATAGGTCTTCATGTTGATTGTTTGACTGTTTGTCTGTTTACATGTAAAATCAAAAACCAATAAAAAGTAAATGACAAAAAAAGAAAAGAGGGAAATCACAGAATACAGAATATGTCCAGGAGACTCCTCAGGACGTGAGGGAGGAAGGATCAGATGGTGGCTCAGGTAGCGATGAGGAAAATATATATGGCTGCACATCTGTCAGCTGCACTGTAAGCAGGTGTAGCCTACACCATGCAGACATTTCTCAAACTTTATTTTGTAGGCTCAGGGCAGACTAGATCATGATTGTATTGAATATAATAGGGTAGCCTAACCTAATAAATCTCTCGGCTGCCCCCCCCCATATTTATTATGGAGTATTGCGAGGCACCTTCGCGCTGCGGGACATCTCTGATCTCCAAGTGTGTCTTCCCACTTCCAAAAAGTTTGCAGATTAGATCTGCATAAGGCTGAAGTGCGGTCATTCTACTTGGAGAGTCTGCGATTTCAACTTTCCGGCTCACTTCGTGCGCCTCTGACTCCGCAAAAATCTCCCAGCATTCCCCGAATTTTCATAATATCAAAATAACAAAACAATAAAAATCAAAAACTTAATTTTCACGTTATTCTGTTTTTGTTTTAAAACAGAATAACAGGCACAAAATGTGGTTTTGTGTTATTCTGTTTTTCCTGTTTTTTCGTTCTGGGTTTAAAAGAGAAAAACAGAAAAACAAACTTGTTTTTCCGTTTTTTTAATTTGGTTTTGAAACGAAAAAACGAAAGAACGAAGGGTACACGGATTTGTAAGGCCCTTCTCATAACATGGTTTTCAAAGTGTACAGAAAATGTGCAGTAATACTTTTTGCATACATAAGTACAGCATAATAAGAATCAGAATCAGAATATCAGTAATATTTGTAATCTTGACTACTGTTTTTAACTTTTGCAATTTGCAGCACTAGAATATTTTTCTTTTTTATGGTTTAAACATAAAGTACATCAAACAATAGAACACTGTTAATTGTTTATTCTTTTTCTCTCTTTCTCTTTTTTTTAGATGACCACTGAGAATAACAACAATCAGTTTCCCAGTCTATGTCAATTGGATCCAGTTGTCAACAGTGCCAAGGTAAATTGAATGTCACATTGACATGGTATTTAAAGGAATCTGTTCTGTGGAGTAGGTATCAACATGTTAATGTGAATATATATTGCTGCTCAACCTGTGTGGCACAAACAAATGTTAGATTAAAATTTTTGCCAATTTTTTGCCAATAGTGTCAAAAACATCACCTGGTATCCACAACAGTATCCGCCTTGGACAAGTGTGTTCAGTGTGTGGGACCTGTATCCTCCTTCAAGTGGCTTGGCTATCAATGCAGAGGTGAGATATTTTTAGTAAATTTGTACAATGTGTCAAAGGGTAGTAGGTGGATATACAGTATGTGTTGTGCTTTAACGATGAACAGTGTTAGGGTAACAAAGAAACACATTACAGTAATCACTAGGCATGTCGCGATTTTGATTTTAAATGGAAAATTGATCAATGTTAGCTTTCAATTTCAATCATCGAATTCAGAGACAGTATCGGCAATACAACCTTCCATGCTTGCTGGTTTGCACACATCTAGTGTGCGTCCAACGAAACAAAACAAAATGAAAAAACATTTCAAAGACCACACCGCAAGTTTACCGGTAGCTTGCAGCTACACCTGCAAACACTTATCCTGAGTGAACAAGATGATCTGGCACCAGAGAAAACTCCCAACAGTGTTCAAGATGTTCATTTTCTTTATCAGAGATTCTTTAGTGATTTGTTTAAGATGTAGGTTCACTCATGGGGGAAGAACTGAACTGAACAGAACTGATAACTTTGCCTGAGATTTTTTATTGATTTGTTTGGGAAGAGGGTTTACCCGGGACAGGTTTGACCGAATCTCTATATTTTGATATTGATTGTTGAATCACTGATGGCTGGTAATTTTTGTTGGACTCTGGAATCTTTTGTTTTTGGCAATCTTTTAAAAAAATTATGTACACTTGCCTAACGCTAACCTTTTAAATAAGAATTTGAAAAAGGAAATGATAGGGATTAGGGATGTCCCGAGCCGATCTGCGGGATCGGGATCGGGGCCGATATGGGCATTGTTTCACTGATCGGGATCGGCAATTTTGAACTTGGACCCAAGCCCGATTTTTACGTCAGCTGTAAACGGAGCACAATTTGTGGAAGAACGCAGACGCGCGTGTTACGTTAGTCTGGCAACCCTGTGGATAAAATGTCTGCAGTGTGAAAATATTTTAAATTAGAAAGCGAAAGCAGTCCAACGGCGACATGTAACATCTGCAATACGACCGTTTCGCGAGCTGGTAACAAAAGAGCTGCATTTAATACTACGGCGCGTAAAAAACAAACACTCAAAGGACCACAACGAGTTCACTCAAGCAATACAGGCAAAGGCACGGAACCAACAAACACTCGCGGGTACTTTCAAAATAAAAGAGAACTATCCTCGAGACAGCGACATGGCCAAAAATATTACAGAGAAGGTAACTGAATTCATCGCTCTGGATAACCAGCCCATCTCCGTGGTAGAGGATCAGGGTTTAGTTACTGACTTTGTTTACTTGGTTGTTTTTGTTAAAAAACAAAAAACAAATGAAAACCAATGTTGAAATAGCATATGCAGGATAAGAAAGAGCCATATGAAAGCATTTACTTTGCTTCAACAAAATAAAAAAAACCTATTAAGGAACAGCTTGGATGCAGGTAATTTTTTCTTAATGCAGCTGTATTATCTAGGAAAATATTAGTTAGGACTAAGTATCGGATCGGGACTCGGTATCAGCAGATACTAAATATTAAATGACTCAGATCGGGATCGGGGTAAAAAAAAACCTGATCAGGACATCCCTAATAGGGATCATATCTGTTCACTTCAATCAGCTTTTTCAAGGCTAGTATGGATTACGATCATTAGTAAACAACAACAAGAGATATTTGGAACTGATATTTGCCATAGAAATGGAAATCTTGGTGTCAATATAACAAAAAGTAACCTCTGATGTAATGTAAAACTAAGTACAATTTACTCATGATTACTTCAGTAACTAGTTACTGCAAATATATTACTGTGTTGACGAGCTGTTACTTGTGATGTGTTACCAATCAAATAATGTTGTCGGCAGGACATTAAGGGAGACCACATGGTGGTGTCTACAGATAGTGAAAGGATGCTGCATCAGAGCCAACGTAGCGCATTTTTAAATAAATTTTTTATCCGTTATAGGACCTCGGAATTGGAAAACATGCTGAATATCAGCTCGCTAATAATAATATGGCAACCACAAAAATAATCTAAATTGAAAATGTCATTGAATTTTCAAATTAAAAGCTAAATTAAATCTTGGATTTGGCGAATCGTGACGCCCCTAGTAATCACATTACATTTGTCTGTAACACATTAGCTCACAAGAAAAGGTTCTCGTGCTCACGAGAATTTTTCTTGTGAGCACGAGAAACGTTTAAGTTTTTTTTTCTTCACGTGCCCAAATTACTTGCACTTATAGTGAAGTGTAATAATTATTCCAATTAGTTACCAGAGTCCGGCCCTCTCCGCTGCGCTCCAGGACAGAGAATGATGGCACAGCGCTCAATGGGGAAATATTGATTTAAGATTTGTGTTGGCTGATATTTTCACTATAAGCGCAAATATGAGGCTATTACAAATTCGAGGTTTATGAAAACGCTCACGAGAAAAGTTTTGTGAGTGTAAAACATTAAAACATTCAAACCAGCAGTGTTACTCGTGTACTTGCACTTCCATATTTGAGCTTATAGTAAAGTGTAATAACTATTCCATAAACACCTTTCAGTTATAAAAATATCAGCCAACACAAAAGAGAATAAATAAAAGTAGCCTACATTTAATGAAATGGCAGTCAGGGAGAGGAACCATACCCCATTTGTACAAAAATGTATTCAAACTAATAAACCACATGGAACTTGCATTAAAAACACCCTTAGTGACCTCATTAGACAAATGTAGGTTTACTCAACACTCGTTTGACCCTTTCATATGATTCACCCTGCTTGTCACTGTTACCAGATACTCCCGTCTGCAGGGGTATTCACACACCTATTGATGATCGAAAAATTGCCCTAAATTACATCTAATATTTACAAATTTAGCAACCCACCTCTCTCCATATGCCTGTGACCACTCCATATGCCTGTGACCTCTCTTTTGATTGCCAATCAGCATGTTCTCTCTCCTTCTCTCTTTTTTTTGGTTAAATGACATTTAGCTGTAGATAGCCACACCAATGGCATCAGACATTCATGCAGGTTTATAAATCTGACAAATACATATGCTTATTTTCTGTAGGGAATCTGCAGTTATGCATCTGGCCCCAGGTCTGCTCACACAGAACACAGTTTGAGCCTACTCAGACTCTTTTACTCAGTTTTAAGTAGGGATGTCCTGATCAGGTTTTTTTTACCCCGATCCCGATCCGAGTCCTTTAATATTTAGTAAATGCCGATACCGAGTCTCGATCCGATACTTAGCCTTAACTATTATTTTCCTGGATAATACAGCTGCATTAAGAAAAAAAGTACCTGCATCCAAGCTCTTCCTTAATAGGTTTTTTTTATTTTGTTGAAACAAAGTAAATACTTTCATGTAGCTCTTTCTTATTCTGCATATGCTATTCCAACATTGGCAAACCATCTTCCTTGCGTTAGCAGGTGAGTCTATGACGCTGCGCTGTGACAGCAGACCCTCGTGTACAGCCAGATGAAGTGTGTGTGAGATGCAGCCCACGCTTGGTACCTCCATATCATCCACTGCTTTTTTCATATTCCTTACGTTGTCACATAAAATGATGTGGACGCGTTGCTCGTCTATTTCACACGCGTTCAGCATCTCCTCGATTGCCTGTTTTACATACTTTGCTGTATGAGACCCACGAAACTAGTGCGCATACCGGCATGTTGTAACTCGAAAGTGGAGTCAATGTAATGTAATGCCGAGATGATGGGGCATACCGGGGATTCAAAAACTCCAGATGACGAAGAAAATCCTGATCCTCTACCACGAAGATGAGCTCGTTATTCAGAGCAATTAATTTAATTACCTTCTCTGTAATATTTTATCATATCAAATGAGTAGTATTAAATGCAGCTCTTTTAGGGCTTCCGGGTGGGACACGGACAAGATGGCAGCTTAGTTAGGGAGCTCCCGTCTGCACCCTCTACAAAGTCATTGAATTAACCCCCCAAAAAGCGAAATATCACTTTTATATACTCTGTTAAGCGGGGGTAACGATGGATACCAGGTTAAAAGGCAAGAGGGTGACTCAGCAGCCAGAAATAAATGTCGACGAAAGACCACTAGGCGACACGCAAACCACCGCTAGCAAACAGGCTAACGCAATGCCAGGCGAAGAGAAAGTTGATCTGGACTTGATCCTTCGGGAGCTGAGGGGCTTTCGCCAGGACAACAAGCAACGGTTGGAGGACATTAAGGGGGAAATTTCAAAGACCAACGTAAGACTAGACGAGGCGGAAGAGCGAATAATGAAAGTCGAGGAACGAGTCCAAAACACAGAGGATATCTTAGCAGAAATGCTTAAGCTACACAACTCGCTGGATGCCAAGATAACCGACCAGGAGAACCGGTCGAGACGTGAAAACATACGGCTCTATGGGGTCACCGAGGGAGCCGAAAAGCAGTCCCAATCCATGACTTCATTTGTGGAAAAGTTACTCCGCGAAAACCTCGACATACCCGACGACATGCCCTTGCACCTGGAAAGAGCGCACCGTGCGCTCGGTCCACAGCCACCTGAGGACGCAGCGCCGAGATCCATCCTGGTGAGATTCCTCAGCTCCAAAACAAAAGAAAATGTTCTCCGCTTAGCTTGGCAGAAAAAGGGTTTTACCTGGCAAGGGAGGCGAATAAACCTGGACAACGATTATGCGCCGCGTACTCTTCAGAAAAGAAGGGCATATACAGAAATACGCAAGATCCTGAAGGAGCGCCAGATCCCGTTCCAAACCCTGTACCCAGCGCGGCTTAAAGTCAAATATAACGACGAAACCCAGATCTACGAGAGCGCCGAGGAAGCGGCAACTGACATGTCAAACAGAGGATACCCGGTAGAGATCGTCAAACCTCCAGAGACTCTGATGGACAAAATGCGGCAGCTGACGTGGGAGAGGAACAGCCAGCGGAGGGGGAGACGCGCATCCCACTCCAGACGAGAGTCCAACTTCAAGGAGAGACTACAATCTTTCAGGCGGGCCTCACCTCCAACAACTTCAAGTTAAGACTGGTCATGTTTATCTGGTAAATGAGCCCCCCTTCATTTTCATTTTTTTTTTTTTTTTTTTCCCCTTCAAAGTCAGGTAGATTGGGCTGGTGTATTTACAAATATAAAAACCTAAATCTAAACGGGGAAATGTCACTATTACCTGGTCATTCTGATCAATGATGTTAAATTACTAAATGCAAGACTACAGGGTGCAGAGGGGGTCTTGTTGGTGCAGCTATCTTCAGTAGGGCCCCCTCTTCTGGATTCAGGGAGGGACTTTCCCTAGAGACTCTAGTAGGGTCACATCAAAGACCTCTGAAGTGGAAGTCATACACAGTTTTGTTATATTTCATGTTTATTTGTTCTGTATTTTTGGTTTAACATTCTTTTTCTACGTTCATTCCCTGTCAGTTCTTTCAGGGAGGGGAGGCTTCCCTAGGAAGTATATGGAGACTGATTTCTGTTCACATGTATGCAAGGTAAAACTCTAAAAGTAGCTTCTTATAATGTAAATGGTATACATAGTCCAATCAAAAGAGGGAAAATTTTGTCCAAATTAAAAAAAGAAAAAATTCAAATCGCTTTTCTACAGGAAACACATTTGAGTGATATAGAGCACGATAAGCTAAACAAAATGGGCTTCAAATACATATATTCATCTTCTCACAAATCAGGACGCCGCAGAGGAGTCGCTGTATTGATATCTGGTCAAGTTAAATATGAACACGTGTCAGAAATTAGGGACAAGGAAGGAAGATTTGTTTTGGTTACTGGGAAAATTAACGGAGCCTTAATAACCCTTCTGAATGTCTATATCCCCCCTGGAAGTGACTGGCTATTTTACAAGAAAATATTTGAAATAATGACTACAAAAAGCCAGGGCACTTTAATCTGTGGAGGAGACTTTAATATTCGTTTGAATCCTAGATTAGACTCCTCCAATAAAAAGTCAGACTTAAAAGCTATCAGTAAGAAAGTGAATGCTTTGATGAAAGAAGTGGGAATTATCGATGTTTGGAGAGAATTGTATCCGTCTGGCCGAGATTTTACCCACTTCTCCTCACCTCATGCAGTTTATTCCAGATTAGATTATTTTTTCACCTTTGGCAAAGACTTTCACAGAATAAGACAATGTAATATTGGCCCGATTACTTTATCTGACCATAGCCCCATATACATGTCAATACATTTAGACAATGAACCAAGATCTTTACCTTGGCGCCTGAATTCGAATCTTCTAAACAACTCACAAATTAAGGAAAAAATTAGGAAAGAAATTAAAATATATCTGGAGCTGAATGACAATGGGGAGGTGACGCCATCTGTGCTCTGGGATGCGCTCAAAGCAGTCCTCAGAGGGAAAATAATAGCTATCTCGTCGTACGAAAAGAAACTCAGAAAAGAAAGGCTCATTAATTTGGAAGAGAAATTAAAGGAATTACAAAGAGACCATGTAGAGACTCTAAATAAGGAAACTAGATTAAAAATGAATAAAATCAAAAAAGAAATAGATGAAATCAGTACTTTAGAAATACAGAAAATGCTGTTATTTACAAAACAACGTTATTATGAAGCTGGTGGAAAATCTCTTAAACTCCTATCTTACAGATTACGCAAACAACAAGCAGACAATTCAATATATAAAATAAGAAATCCTTATTCGGGGAACATTGAAACAAAAACGGAGAGAATTCAGCAAAGTTTTGAAATGTATTATAAATCGCTGTATTCCCAACCAAGAATGAATAATGACTTTCAGATTGAATCATTTTTAGCCACTCTTAATTTACCTACCATTACAAATGAGCAAAATGATAAACTATTGTCTGAAATAAAAATAGAAGAATTAAATGCAGCAATAAGTAAATTGAAAACAGGAAAGTCGCCGGGTGCAGATGGTTTCACCTCTGAATGGTACAGGACTATGAAAGAAGCACTGGCTCCAGTACTATTGAGAACTTTTAATTGGGTGTTAAAGAAGAAAGAGATCCCGGCCTCATGGAGACATGCTATTATTTCTGTGTTACCAAAGGATGGAAAAGACAAGTTGGAGTGCAGCAATTACCGACCGATTAGTGTACTGAATATAGATTATAAATTATTTACAACTGTCCTGTCCAAAAGAATTGAAAATATATTACCAGAACTAATCCACTTGGACCAAACTGGCTTTGTAAAACAAAGACAAACACAGGATAATATTAGGAGAACTTTGCACATAATAGATCGGATTATCGAACAAGGAATAGAAACAGTCATTATTAGTCTAGATGCCGAAAAGGCTTTTGATTCAGTCAGGTGGTCCTTTTTGTATAAAGTTTTAGAAAAATTTGGCTTTCATAAATCTATTATTGAAGTATTTGAAGCCCTATATGATAAACCTTCTGCAAAAATTAAAATTAATGGTCACTTATCTAATCCATTCATCCTTGAAAGAGGAACGAGACAAGGCTGTTGCGCCTCACCTCTCCTCTTCTCTCTATTTATTGAACCCTTGGCCCAATGGATCAGACAAAATACAGACATTAAAGGAATAAATATGCCATCGGGAGAAAATAAATTGGCCTTATTTGCGGATGATGTATTGATATATTTATCACAACCTACACAGTCACTTCCAAAGCTTATGAACCTGCTAGAACAATATGGGTTGTATTCAGGATATAAACTTAATATACAAAAAACACAGGTAATCACCTTCAACTATAACCCACCTAATCACATCAGAAGCAAATACAAAATGAAATGGGATGCAGAATCAATTAGATACTTAGGGGTAAACTTAACAAAGGATATCACAAAATTATTTGATTCGAATTATAACTCCTTAAATTCCCAGTTGAAATCTGACATTTCGCGTTGGAATGTTATCCCTTTCTTGAGTCTAAGCTCCAGGGTGGAGTCCATTAAAATGAACATATTGCCGAGATTGCTTTATCTTTTCCAAAGTCTTCCAGTATCAATACCAACCAAGCAATTCATAGAATGGGATGTGATGATATCCAGGTATTTATGGCAGGGGAAAAAACCCAGGATTAAGTTTAAGACCTTACAACTAAGCAAAGAGAGTGGGGGTATGGGTCTCCCCTCCTTAAGAGAATATTACTTAGCAGCACAGTTGAGGCCTCTGGTTTGCTTATGTACCCCAGCTTATTCTGCACGTTGGAAGGAAGTTGAAATTGAGCTACTAGAAGGGATACCTATTGAAGCTACTATTGCAGATAATGAACTGTTAAATAAACAGCTGAACATAGGCAACCCTTGGTTAAACATACTATTGAGAACTTGGCAGGAAACTGCGAAAACTTGTAATTTAAATGATTCAATTAAACTACTGCGATGGTGTGCTTATGACACCGAATTCATTCCAAACAGATCTGATGGTAAATTTAAAAAATGGGCTGCCAAAGGTCTAACAAATTATTTCTCATTTACGAAGGAGGGGACATTCCATAGTTTTGAGTACCTAAAGAAAAGATATAATCTTGAACAAAAGGATTTCTATAGATATCTTCAAGTTAGAAATTACTTTAACCAGAATCTGAGACCAAATTTAGGTAAAATAGAAACAGGAATTCTGAAAATTCTTTTGTTGGTATCAGAATCTCCCTGTACTAAGATTATCTCTAAACTATATAAAGCTATACTTCATCACAAATCAGGAAATACCTGGTATATAAAAGAAAAGTGGGAAAGAGAAGGCAATTTGATTATAACAGAGGATGCTTGGAAAAGAATATGTCTCATACAGTGGACTTCATCCTGCTCGACTATTTGGCGTGAATTCTGTTGGAAGAGTGTAATTAGGTTTTTTATTACACCTTTACAAAAAAGATATGGGGGAGGGGGTTCCAGCTGCTGGAGACAATGTGGGATGGACAATGCCAATCATTTCCATGTTTTCTGGAATTGTCCAGTCATTGTTCCTTATTGGCAGGAAATCCACAAACATATTAACAATGTATTTGGAGTCAATATCCCTTTTACAATTGATGCAATTTATATGGGAGACATTCAATTTGACGGATGGAGAAGTAACGATAAAAAGTTGGTCCAAATTCTCCTAGCTGGAAGCAAAAAACTTATCACAAGAAACTGGCTGAAACCCCATCTACCCACTATAGATGAATGGATAGACATGATTTATGAAATTTATGTAATGGCTGTCATATTCCCTTAAAGTTCAGAAAGATAGATTTTACATAATCTGGAGTAAATGGACTGAGTATATCAAACCTATAAGAATGGACTTCTCCTAAATTACTGAAGAAAGGTCAGGAAAACTGTTCTATTGACCTAGGTTTTTTCCTTTCTTTATTTATTTTTTTAACCTGAACCTATTTATTTTGTTATATTGCTACACTGGCATTTTGTTTTCTATACCTCTCCAATGTGAAAGCTTCCCATGTTCCTTTCTGTTAATAGTTCTCAACAATGTTACATAAAATGTTAAAAACATCTGAAAGAGCTACATAGAAATATACGCAGGTAATCTGTGACTATTTATGTGATAATGTCATTGTATACATACATGTGCTTGAGGCTGTTTGCAACAGACTGTGGCATTGTCATTTGTAAATGCTCTTTCTAAATAAAAAATTTAAAAAAAAATAAATAAATAAATGCAGCTCTTTTGTTACCCCCTTGCGAAATGGTCGTATTGCAGATGCTACATGTCGCCGTTGGACTGCTATCGCTTTCTAATTTAAGTTATTTCCACACTGCAGATATTTTATCCACAGGTTTGCCAGAGTAATGTTACATGCGTGTCTGCGTTCTGTCACAAATTTTGCTCTGATGTAAAAAAAAAATCGGCCTTGGGTCCACGTTCAAAATTGCCGATACCCGATCAGTGGAAAAATGCCCATATCAGCCCCGATCCCTAGTTTTAAGTGTCATAATAAGTTAATGTAACTGGTTTGTTTTCCTTTTACATCAGATTTATTTCAGTAACAAATATTCATGGTGGGGTGGTGGCAAGTTTTCACCAGAAATTCATGACAAGATGAGTAAAACTTGCATCTACTTGCAAGTGGGTGCAGCGTCCCCCCTCAGATTTCAAAACAATTATTCAATGTTTTTATTGGTTGCTGCAGTATTTGTTTGGCTAATATTGTTATAAACAGAATATATACATAAGAGCACATTATTATAACACTGTGGTTATCAGATATTTGTAAAAAAAAGGTGTATACATAATGGAGGCCAGATCATTTACAGTTTTAGTTACCCCAAAAATCTTTTCCTGCATTATGTCTAAAAATCAGTTTTCATATCGGTGCATGTAAAACAACTCATTAGCAGATACCAATATAACTGCAATAGGCCAATATCAGCCGACGATATACGCCAGCCAATATATTGGTCAGGCTCTAAAAATGATAATCTAAAAATGTAGGCTAAAGTGAGGAAATTTAAAAAAAAGTAAATTTTTTAATCCAAATGGAAAAAAAAACAAGGTAAATGTTAAGCTCAAAATGGGCAAAAGTTACACTTCAATGGAAATGTGTTAATTAGATTAAGGGGAAATAATCAGCAGAAATCTATTAATAACTTGTGAATGTAATAACTCAATTAAATTCTGTCCAGTTAAATCTGATATTTAGCATTCCATGGTATGCATTTGAATGCTTTCTAATGATATTACACAAAATAAAAACAATATAATAACAATATGAACAAATAAGTGAGTGAAATAATATAATAATACAAAGTAAATGTGATATGATACATAATATAAATAATAGTAGGAGTAATAATCATAATTATAAAGCGATTAATCATCAGCATTCAGGGACGACAATTAGCCTACATTTTATTTCATGGGGGCAGTAAGGGACCTGGATAATGGATAAGGGGAAACAGGCCCAAAAAAGGTTGCGAACCGTTTTTAAGACTTTTCTTTAAGGAGACAAGTGAGCAAGAATTTCTGTTACATTAGTTAAACTCAGCTGTTGATCACTAAAACTGACCAACACATTTTGTTTTCAGTTTGTGATACAGAAAAGGAAAACTGGCTACCAAAAATGAGTGCAGTCACTGCAAGCTGGTTGAAGGCCCTGTCTTGGCACAAAGAACAGTGCAAAATATTAGGGACTTTGTTAGAAACAGAGGAATAACCGCAAAGAGGCAGTCACAGAAACAAAAGCTGTAAACCCACTGGTAACCATTAAGATATAAAACAATGTTCCTGTTTTACCATGGTTATTTTTCTGTAAGAAATGGTGACAAAATAGTCACTGAGATTATTGTTATGCTGATGCCTGTGTTTTATGTTAATACAAGTTTATACACTTACATGTTCCAAACATGCGTCTTTGTAAGGTAGTTAAAAATGAAATCAGGCAGGCAAGTTAGTGTGAATATTGCCTTATGGACCAGTTCAGTCATCATCTACTCATCATGACTACATACAGCTCTACACCTGAAGCCCCATGATCCGAAACAGATCTGAAAACATTCTTTTCACCATTTTAAGCCGAAATCTTCATTGTAGCTGCTAAGCTAAAAGTGTTAGCACACACCAAGTTTGAAGTTTGGGTTCAAGAGCTTAACCCTTGATTAAGGGTGTAATTTAACATCTTATCAAATCAAAGTTAGGTATCTCTGGGTCTGGAAACTTTGATTACAGCAGATGAGCTGTATGGAGCCATTTGGTGTGTTTTTGGTTGTCCCCAGCTACTTCAGTTGTTTAAGAGAATGCTGTAACGTTGTCTTGCTGTGAAGCTCCAGAAATGTTTTGTTGGCCGAAATGTAATTTTTGGGTGAACTTATAACTAAATGTTTTAGAGAGCAACAAGTTCCAAACGTATGTTTGTAAGTTGGATAAGAATTACAATTTTTAATTAGCAGTAAAGCTAATGTGAATTATTGTTTAAAGTTGTGGCCCTTGTACTGTGTGACAGGCTATGTCGCTGTAACAGACTGCTATATGGCTGTTGGTGAGGTGTCACCATCAAATTATGCCGATATTTCAACTGTATACAATACAGAATTAAGAATAAATGGCCTGTTCCTTTAATGCTTGGTGAAGTCTGGTCAGTGTATTTATGTTAATGAGGAGACATTTAAAAGTGACATCATCGTCCCTTTAAAGTCCAGATAGTGTTTTTTTGGTACTTATAGGTCACATATTTGTCAGAAAGGGAATTGTCTGCGTAAACCACAATAGAATTAGGGTGATGTGTATGAAGTTCTGTAGGGTGTATCTGCAACCTAAAGTGACCCAAATTTTTTTCAGATTTTTTGGAGTGTTTAAATCTAACTCTCATAGCTCTAGGACCTCAGGAAAGGGTAGTCCATCTAAACCACCACCGGGCCTGTTTGGAAAAATTGTCTGGCTAAACCATATAAACCTGTGTGTGTGTGTGTGTGTGTGTGTGTGTGTGTGTGTGTGTGTGTGTGTGTGTGTGTGTGTGTGTGTGTGTGCACAATATTTCACTGTTGTAATGAATATTGAATGAATAGCATTTTCTGATGCTTGTAATGCTAAGGTTTAGTCAAGGTGCCAAACAGACACCAGAGTGCTACAAAGAAGAAGAATCAGCCACTGCCCAAAGTCAATGAGAATATTAGTCCGTTTCTGAGGTTAGACGTCAATTAAATGTGAAACATTGTATCTCAATTAATGTCTATTGGCACATTGAATACATTATTTCATTGTAGTAATGAATACATTGATTTTCAGATGGGTGCAATGCAAAAGCATATCTAAACCAGTCAACATGTCAAAGAAACGACAAGATGATGAAGACTGGACAGCTGGCCAGAGTTCTTCAAAGAAGAAAAAGAAGAATAATCAGCCACCACCTCAGCCATCTCTGGAAAACTGCATCCTGCATGGTTGCAAGGGGACAGTAAATGATAAATAAAGTAAAGTTCATACCTTTGTTTTCTAAGGCTGATCCACTGAGTGCATTTACTATCCATGGTATGAAAAAGAAACTTCAGACAAAAAATGTTTGATTGCGGTTGTTGCGGCTTTCCAATCCCTTAAAGTCGCTTGAGAGGTAGAGAATAGGTCCTGTATATTTGTATGACACGCTGCTGCCGATACAGAGAAGCACGCTGAGTCCAGGTGAGTTTCAGTGTATTTAATAACAAAAGAGCTACTACAGCGGCTTTCAGATTATTCGTGCACATCAGATGGAAAACATGTATCAAAACGATCAAACTTGAACAAAAGGCGGTCAACAAAAATTACGGCTACCTAACTCGCCTCTCTCCTCTCCCAGTGCAGGTGATTCAGCCCCTATTGTAACCTACTACGGTGCCCATGTGACCCAAACACCACATATCACTGTGGCAACCAGACCAAACAAATCGAACCCCAAATAATCCTCAGCAAAACAATAGGCTCGTTCGACATGAGCCAGCCCTGTGCAGAATCGATCACCGGCGACCACCGCACAATGCATGCCGGTTAGATTTGTGTCCAACTTGATCCCGACTTGCAAAGATAACCTCACGAGATCAAGGCGGACGCAGTTTTTAGAGCCAGGCGCCGCAGTTGCTCTCCACCGACTGCAAGACCTCAGGGCATGATGGGAAACGCCTGGCTGTCGCCTGATCAAAGAGCTGATTGGCTCTTAGTTAGGACTACAAACACTACGTTTTGTCGAAAATCCTAATTTTCTGTCTAATTGTTATATTTAATGCTAGATTATATGAATCTTATGTTGTGGAATGAAGGTTTAATCTGTTAACAAACATATTTTGTGTGGTTGATAATAATAATAAAGGTTATTTATATAACAGCCTATCAAAACGAGCAATCGGTGCTTTACAAGGCAGACAAAAAGAACAAAGGATAGAATACAATGCCAGATACACACATATTCCCACACATATATTGTATATAATTACAAATATAAATACATCACTAAATAAAGATTATAAGAAACCTTTGCTGCTCATCCTCCCCATGTTGTAGCCTATATATGTAGCTGTGAGAACGTTTGGACTGTTAATTCAGTGGTTCAATTTCTTAAATTTAGGGATTGTATGATTTATAAATGACAGTGCCTTTACATAAATTTACTTTGTAGGCAATTCTTATTCAATAAATATGACTTCCAAGGGCTAACATCTGCCCAGTCAATCTGATTCTCACCTCAATCATAACAGTGGCATCGTTAAACAAATAACAAGTTATGATTGACAAATTGAGACCACAGTGAAAAGTAGTTATCATTTTAGAAAAATCCACTTTTCAACCATAGCTATCCGAACGTGTTCTGCAAACTACAGGTAGCCTACAGATGGATCTAACAGGATGTAAATATTTCTGTGACTTCCTGTATATTCTTTGACGGCTGCTGGAAACTGTCCGACTTGACTGCAGCTTTTTGTTACCGCCCCCTGCTGATGCCGCCTGGTCTCGTCCACCTTCCAGGCGAGGTGCACTTCATCTCGAATGAGCCTAATGTGTGGCTCCTACAACACCAGCCCCTAATTATTAAGTTAACTTAAATAATTACTCACATACCAAGTAGGAGACATAAATGTATGAAAAGACTTTTAACAATAAAGCTCAACAATTAATGTCCATCAATAATCCACGCTCAAATCTTCTTTCTTCTTGAATCATATCTATATGACTCAAAGGTCCACAGTGTCACCGGTCAAAGTCAAACAGTCAAAATCCAGCAAAGTGAGTCTAGTAACAGTCCAAAAAAAAAGTCAAAGAAGTCACAACTGTAGCCAGTATGTCCTCAAATTGCTTCAGCCTCCTGCAGCAGGCAAACCTTCGTGATAGGCGAGTCCAGGCAGCTGCTCCGGGTTTTAATCTGCACCTGACGGACGAAAAACCTGACGCAGTGAAACACCTGAGTGCATTAATAAAAGAGTTGGTGTCCAACGATGATGCAACTTCGATGTGAACTGCTCTAATTGCGAGGCAAGTAAATAGAACACCGTACCTCTTTACCCTGATCCTTCTACTCTTAACCTCAAAAGGTCCGAAGCAGTCAACTCCCACACGGATGAATGGTGGTTCATCTGGGACAATTCTTTCATGAGGCAAATCTGCCATCTGCTGGTGAACTGGCAGAGCATTTAGACGGCGACAGGTGATACACCTGGCTAGCACTCTCCTGATGGCTGAACCCACACCAGCTATCCAGTATCTCTCCCTCAACTTAGACAGCATATGGTTACGACCACCATGTCCCACTTCCTGATGTACATGTCTAAGTAAGAGCTCTGATATGTGGAGATCTTTTGCTAGGATTATAGGATGTTTCTCTTCCACAGGCATAGACAATCTACTGAGCCGACCACCAACTCTGAGGATTCCATCTTGCAGCTGTGGACAGAGCTTATGGAGGTGACTGGACATCTTAACAGGCTGCTCTTTGCCCAGACTGATTAGCTCTTCAGGAAATCTCTTTCCCTGGCAGAACTTGATGACAGCTAGCTCAGCCTGGTCCAGGTCTTTCATTGTGAGACTCCTGTGCACCGCTGTCCTCTTAAAATCCTTCATCTGCCTTTCCACAGAGGATGCCTGTTGTTCCTTACTGATGTCAGACTGCGCAAAGGTCAGATGTAACTGTCTTCTCTTCTTTACACAGGACATGAGCCAGCTCTTAATCCTCAAGAGCCATGTCACTGATTTCTTTAAACTTGTCCAGGAGGAAAAGTACTCAATCAGGAGAGTTACAGGTTCTTCCCTGGCCTGGACAACATTCACTGCAACTCTTTTGATCTCAGGGTCGCCAAGTGAAAGGTGATTGAGGTCTTCCTGCTCAACAGGCCATTCACTCTCGGCTGCAAAAGAAAGTGAGGCCCTGACACCCATGTAGCATCCGCGATGAACACATCAACTTTCATGCCTCTGGAGGCTATGTCTGCTGGATTGCTGCTGGTGTCCACATACCTCCATTGAGCAGAACAGGAAACCTTGAGGATTTGTGAGACCCGGGTTGCGACAAAGACTTTGAACCGTGAAGTCTTGTTCCTGATGTATTTCAGAACAGATGTGCTGTCCGTCCAGAACACCGAGTCCAAAAGATCCATCTGTAATTCTTTCCTCCAAAGCATGTCAATGCGGCTAGCCATAGTTGCAGCGATAAGCTCCATCCTGGGGATTGTAACGCATTTCAAAGGAGCTACTCGAGCCTTTCCCATCACAAATGCACTGTGTACTTCAGAGTTCTTGGTTTTCAACAGCAGGTAAGTCACTGTTCCATATCCATGCTCGCTGGCATCACAGAAGTGATGTAATTGGGCTGAAGTAACTTCTCCAAAGCCTGGTGGCTTCATACATCTGCTAACCTAAAATCTGTCCAACAAATGCAGCTGCTGCTGCCATTCCAGCCATTCTTTGGAGACTGATTCAGGCACAGTGTCATCCCAGTCTATCCCTCTCCTGCACAGGTCTCTCAGCATCTTCTTCGCTGTTAAAACTACAGGGCTCAGCATTCCAAGGGGATCGTAGATGGAGCTGACAGTCGAGAGGATTCCTCTTCTGGTAAGTGGTCTATCCTTAAGTACAATCCTGAACTTGAAGGAGTCTGATTTAATGCTCCATTCCACACCCAGCACTCTCTCTACAGGTAGTGAGTCCAGCTCCATGTCCAACCCTTCAATGCCATTTGCTCTGTGATTCTGTGGGATGGCTTCCAGCACTCCAGGCCTGTTACTCATCCACTTCGTGAGAGAAAATCCTCCCTTGGAACACAAAGAGACCAGGTTCCTGTAAAGCAACACTTCTTCCTTCTCCGTGGCCACTGACACGAGGCAATCGTCCACATAAAAGCAGTGCAATAGTTTATCCACTGTTTCCTCACTGAAGCGATGCCTGTAGTCCTCTGCATACTTTCTGAGAGCGAAATTGGCACAACTGGGAGATGATGTCGCCCCAAACAAATGCACCTTCATCCGATGCTCAGTGGGTAGTTGCTTCATATCCTCCTTTGGCCACCAGAGGAATCTGAGGAGGTCTCTGTCATCAGGAGGGACCTGGTGGAACATGGATTCAATGTCCGCCATGATCACAATTGGTTCCCTCCTAAAACGGGTCACCACTCCAATCAGAGAGCTGGTAAGGTCAGGGCCCTGCAGAAGTTGAGCATTCAGTGATGTTCCTTGATATCTTGCTCCACAGTCAAACACAACTCTGATCTTTCTTTTGGTGGGGTGGTAGACTCCGTGGTGTGGTATGTACCATACTTTTCCATCGCCACGGTCCAGCTCCTCTTCTGACACCTTCTCAGCATATCCTTTAGCCAGAAGGTCACTTATAAACATATTGTATTCAGTGTGAAAAGACCACAAGCGCTGCTCAACAATTCTCTTATTTGGCATGCTGATGTCAATGTTCCTTACAGGTAATGCAATCTGGTAATGCCCCTCCACCTGTTTTACTGAGCTGGTGACAAACTCCAGGAACCTTTGATCCACTCTTGACATTGTGGGTTGCTCATCAATACTGCTTTCGGGGAAGTCATTCTTAAACTGTTGCTGCCAAAGGTCATCCAGGTTCATGACTGAAACTCTGTTGACAGTTATTTGTGGATGCTCCCAGTTAACGGTCTCAATTCAATTCAATTCAAAAAACTAATATCTCTTTCAGTAGGGATGTTTCCTCTGTGCACAGGCATGGACTCTTGTGTAAGCTCTTGGCAGCTCGAGAAAATCGTCCCCCTCCAGTGCTGCAACCTCCAGTCCTGTCATGATGTTACTGCTTACAACTTTCTCCTGGCCCATGGTTCGAAGGAGAATGCGCCCCTTCCTCCCTGTGAGGTGGAGCTTTTGCATTAAGCTATCAGTGCAAAACACTGCAGTACTCCCCTGATCCAAGAAAGCGTAAGTGATGACAATTTTGGTTCCTTTGTCAGATTTAACCTGGACCGGAACAATTGGCAGCTTGCAGTCCTGGTCTCCAGCCCCTGTAAGACCACTTGACATCAGTGTGTTGTCAACATGCAGCTCTGGCCTCCTCTCTGTCCGCTCAGAATCATAAACGAGTTCCTTGTGAAGTATAGTGGGATGTTTAAGGCTACACCTTGAGCAGGAAATCCTTTTACGGCAATCTTTACTGATGTGTCCTGTACACAAGCAGCCAAAACGGATGCCATTTTCCTCTCATGAGGCATTCTTCCCATCTGTACACATACATCTAATGTGTGTTCTCCTCCACAGCAGATGCATGCTTTCCTTCCCGTTTGTTTAATTTCCTTTTCTTTCCTTGCAGACTGATGTTTGTTCTCCACAGGGTCTACAGTGGTAGCAAAGCTGCTCCCTTTGTTTCCAGGATGAAACTGTGACTTGGGTTTGTTTGTTCCTCTATTTATGGTTATTGGTTGAGAGTCTTGTATGTTGCCAAACACAGAACACAGGATCCATCATAATTTTCACTTGCCTTTCAATGAAGTCAGCAATATCTGTGAACTTAGCACTCCGGTTGTGTCGTTCCTGCAGCTCACAGGCACAGTTTCTCCATTTGTCTCTGAGTTTGTAGGGAAGTTTTTTAATGATGCTCAACATGTTGGAAGGCATATCCATATGCCAAAGATACTGCACATCCTCCATGGCATTACAGCAGGCTCTGAGGAAGAGGCTGTAGTCCTGCAGGACCTTTACGTCCTCTGCCTTAATTGGAGGCCATGAGAGGGCTTTGTCCATGTAAGCGGAGGCGATCTTTTGTTCGTTCCCGAACTGCTCCTTTAATAAAGCCTTTGCTTTTGCATATCCAAGTTCTGGATTTATGTGTTGACAGCTTCTTACGCTCTTTGGCATGACCTTTTGTGTGTTGTTCCAAGAAGTATAAACGATCACAGCTGTTAGTTGTGTTCCTATCAACTCCATTCTCAAAAGCTTTAATGAACGTGTGATACTTCAATGGATCACCATCATAAATTGGGATCTCTCTCTTAGGTAGAGCTGAGAGGCTTTGCTGTTGCATTAGCAATTTTGTTATTTCGTTTTGTTTCCTCATGATGCCAAGAACGTCATTTCTAGTTTACAGATCCACTGTGTTAAATCTTAGTTGTCCATGTGAATCTTGTGTGTTGAATGAGTTCATATGAAATTGCATTTGGTTTTGTGCAGGCTTTGCTCCTCTTCTTCCAAAGCATGCTTTTCCTTTAATAATTTGTGCCTCATAGTTAAAGCTGCCAGCTCAGCTTCCACCTTTAAACGTGCAGAAGAAGTTGAAGAGCATTGTGACTGAGATGTTTTGTGGCTTTCAACATTTGAAACACTGTCACTTGGGTTAATGTCGTCCTCAATTTGATTTGCTTCATTCATTTACACAGAGTGCAATGGAATTTCTTGTGAATCCTGTTGTTCCTGAGAGATGTTTTGTCCAGTTTCAACAATCCATTTTTGAGTGTCCTTTTGAAATGTATTGCTGTAATTCATGACGCTTGAAAACCATTCCTTTTGTTTAATGAGTTCATCCACAGGGAGTAGAGGCAACAGTTCATTATGTGCGGTTGTGGTATTTTCACATAATGTGTTTAAATTCCCCAAACATTGTTTCACCTGAGACACATTTTCCCTTTGTTTCATGAGCTCTTTCATTCTTGGTATCAAGCCTTTAATTTTATCAACAGCATGTTTGCGTTCCTTTTGCAGTTTTTCAATTTTATTCACCAGAGCCTTTTCAGTGAGTTTCCTCTCCCTTTTCCCAGACTCCATGTCCGAGCACGAGGCAGCATCGTTTGTTTGACTCATTTTAACCCCTTTTCATTCAGTTTTCGGTGAACCGTGGCATTTAAATCCATCCACAATGCACAATCCACATATCAGAAAAATTCATCTCAACACGGCAGCATCAGCATTCCTCCTTGAAACATCATAAAGCTTTGCATATACAAGCGACAAAGTGCAGACGTCATTCAGAGCACAGAGCAAACATAATGCACAGACAACGCATATCCGACCAGCATTCCTTCATTCCAATGTTCCTAAGGGAGACACTTCGACATTGATGCACAACAGATTCCTTCTCCACACACATACATGCACAGGTAAGCTTACCTGTCGTCCATGACAGATGTATGGCATTGCGTTTTGTCTTACTTTTGCTTGGCACCGCTGCACTTACTGGGCATCTCATTGATTCCATTCGTTGATGCCTTTTTTGTTGACAAATTTTGTGGCTTTCCAATCCCTTAAAGTTGCTTGAGAGATAGAGAATAGGTCCTGTATATTTGTATGACATGCTGCTGCCGATACAGAGAAGCACGCTGCATTTAATAACAAAAGAGCTACTACAGCGGCTTTCAGATTATTTGCGCACATCAGATGGAAAACATGTATCAAAACAATCAAACTTGAACACAAGGCGGTCAACAAAAATTACGGCTACCTAACTCGCCTCTCTCCTCTCCCAGTGCAGGTGATTTAGCCCCTATTGTAACCTACTACGGTGCCCATGTGGCCCAAACACCACATATCACCGTGGCAACCAGACCAAACAAATCGAAACCCAAATAATCCTCAGCAAAACAATGTGTGGCTCCTACAGCGGTGGTATGCAAGATGTTTGCGAATCAATTCCTGATGAATTGTCTTCTGATTGTGGGTATCATGAACACTGTTGACACATGTTTTTCTGCAATGCTAACCATGCTTTAAGCAAGTGTCAAGCAGAAACTAGCTCCACTAGACCGACACGTGAGCATGTAGATTCTTCAGTTTTCTTTCGCAGTTATTGCATATTCTGCAGAAGTAGCACAGTGAAGAAAGTGTCCGGGAACAGATATAGCTTGCAGAAATTCCAATCAAATGCATACAAAAATATAGAGAAAAAAGCAATGGAAGTTGGTGATGAAGACTTGTGCAAAATCAGAAGAGTTGATCTTTTTGCCAAGGAGGCACAGTTTCATGATTGCTGTCACAAGCAGTACATAGTAAAGAGAGCACCCCAGCCTATCCATTTCTCAAGACATCTGCAGAGCAGTTACATCGGGTCAGTGGAAGATGAAAAAACACTTCTTGCTATGTATGACACTATGCCATCTCTTCAGATCCAAGAGCATCACCACTCTGATAAATTGGCATGGTCACTGTGAGTCATACACATACTCAATTGAGCTTGAAACGGCTCTGGTAAATGCAATCGTTGGAAGTGCCTCATTAGTCAGCAACTCGGATATTATCAAGGGGCAACCTGATGGAGCAGTCTTCCACAGTGACTGGGACAATTTTGATCAGCTAGTATCAGATGTATATGGGGCAGGATCCATTCATACCACTTTAGGGATCTACATGCAAGATCTAGGTTCCTGTGCAGATGCAGAAGCCCTTACCTCAGAACAGCCTACACAAGAGTCCTGTGCAGATACAGAAGCACTTACCTCAGAACAACCTACACAAGAGTCTAATCCTAACACTCAGCCTACAAAAAAAAGAGATCATTTAGAAGTCCTGCCACAGAGTTGCCAACTTACTACAAGCGGAAACGATCTGAACCAACTAACTTGGTGTCATCTAGGTCAAATAACTCAACCACATACAGCCAATCAAAATTATCTGATACTGATCTAATTTGGGTCTTTGCTCGTGAAATCAACTCTATGGATCAGCACATCCCTGGTTTGTCAGGCTGGGTGTCTGTTACTGGCCAGTCTCCAAAATGCCTCACCACAATTGGGTACTATCCCATGATCAATGCTCCCATCAGGGCCAGCTCTAGCCCATTTGGTGCCCGAGGCAAGATTACTCCCCCTCAAGCTGACTTTCAGAGATGGGTGGTGTGGTTGATGTGGTAGTGCTGCTGCTGCATGACGCCTGACTTGTAGCTCTATTCAAACATAGAGTACATCCATACTGTTAAGTTTTTTGTGTCATTCTACTTCATTTAATAAATGAATTAATAAGGTTTGATATAAAGTAGGTACTGTACAAATAAACTTCATTTTATTCAGACAGAATAGGACAAACAACTGTTGCAGCTTGCAGCAGTTATTTGCATAAGTGGTTTGTTCGACATAACATTCCTAACATTTGTTCAACACTAGTATTTCACAATAAACAACACAGAGTACAACCTGCACTGGTGGCGCATCCGGACGGGTTGGCCTCTACTTTGATTCATGATTCATTTATCCTTCTTAGTAGCTATCAGTGTCATTGTCTAGTTTGCATGAAAGCATACCCTCTAGTATGGAATGAACCTGAAAAATACCAAAAACATTTCATCCTCATTGGTACATTCCATTGCTGTGGAGCATATTTGAAAGGCATAGGCAGAAGATACTGTCAAGGGAGTGGGTGGGTAGAAGTGGCTTTGGAAGCAAAACTGATCACCACTGGCTTGGTAACTGGGGTCACTGATGGAAAGAATTGGGACAGAGTGATGAACACACACAAATCCATGCTGGAAGCTCTAGAGAGACTCCTCTATGACAAGTATCTGGAAACTCATGAACCACTCTCTCCAGAAGGGACTGCATTCCTGGAAAAGCTCACTCTGAATGAATCTTCTCTCACTGAAGTTCTCTCATCAGATGATGTATCTCACCACATGGCAGAATATCATGCATTCAGAGAAGCAGTGAGAAATGGGGTGCTGGGAGAAACTGGACAGTTTTGGATGGAATACATGGACTGCACCTGGCTCGTCCTGCAATGAATAAGGCAATCAAAATGAATGACTATGAAGGATACAAAGCCACCTTAAACAACATGCCAGACCTCTTCTTCTGCTCAGACCAGCAGAACTATGCAAGATTCCTCACATACTTGGGATACTTTCTTGAACACATTGAGGAAATGCATCCAGGATCTGAGAAACTTTTGCGCACTGGAGCAATCAGTGTATCCAGATCACATATCCCAGGCAACCGCTGCCACACCGACAAAACGATAGAAGAGACAGCTATGAAATGGCTCAAGTCAAACTCAGGGTCTGGAACATATTCTGCAGGGATCTGTGGAATCACCAGTAACTATGAAGCCAGCCAACATTATATCCTGACTGCCCATGCCAAAGGAGAGTATGTAGAAGAGATGTGGAAAATGACAAGCGACCGAGGTGAACATACAGAGAAGCAGCAAAGAGATCTAAGACCACGTAAAATCACTTGGTCTGAGAAGCAAGTCCAGCAAACAGTAGAAGCATTTCAGAGTTTTATCAACTAGAGATGGGATTTATGGCTCTTTGAGGGGAGCCGGATCTTGGTGAGCCGTTCCTTTCAAAGAGCCGTTCAAAAAACTGGCTCATTTGACTGATTTTTATATTTATTAAGTTTTAAGAAGCCAGCCTGGTGGTAATTCATTTTATCTTGGAAATAATCACTGGGAGGTTGATGGGGTGAGATTTGGAACAAAATAATACAAAATTAGATATCCTACCAATATCTGAGTTTGAATTATTCTGAAATATTGATTATAACCTCATTTGACATGTGTGGACTAGATTTTAAAGTCTGATCCGGATTCATTGTAAATATTCCACAAGGTTGCACCATATCACTCTGCTTTGACAGTGGCATCACTATTGCCTGAGTCAGTTGGCTCTCTTCTCACCTCTGCCACTTTCACTGTTGGGTGTTGTGTTTTCAAGTGTCTATGCAAATTATTTGTTGAACCGGACTTAAAAGAAATATTTTTCTGACAAATATTGCATTTTGCCTTACTGTCTTCCACAAGAGAAAAGTGCATCCAAATGCTGCTCCGTTTCCTTTGGCTCATTTTGTCCAAACAAGGAGTCAGACACATGACAGACTGACTGTCCTCCTCCTAATTAAGACCGCTGCAGCTGCTCTGCTCTCCGAGGCAGGGGCAGTCACGTGTTTCTGTTTTCACGCAAAGGCAGCGTGCACAACTCAGGTGGCATCATGCTATATTTGCATATCTAATAAGCACCTGCAGCTGGGCTTTGCTCCTCCCCATGTAACTTTTTTCCCTCCTGTTCTCTGCCCCACTCAGGGGAGGAGCAAAGGAGGAGCTTTTGTGTGCATCTGCGTGAAACACAGTGATATAAAAAAAGAACGGTTCCCAGCTGCGACTCGGTTCCCATCGTTCATGTTAACGAGCCGTTCAAAAGAATCGGTTCGTTCGTGAACGTCACAACACTATTATCAACCCATTTCAGCTTGGGACTTCTCAGCCCTTGACAAGTTTGACTTCAGGAGCAGCTATGCCAGAAGAGGTGCGCTATGATGTGCTGAATGCCCTGAAAAATGGCAAAACTCAAAAAGGAGTTCATCCGTGATCGACTTCAAACAAAAAAAGTCCTTTTCTTTGAACCTATCAAGAGGAACAGATTCAAGACAATGTCATCTACCACACCTAAAAGGAAGCTTGTGGCATCAAACCAGAAAGTGATCCAGTACAAGGCCACAAGTGGGTTCATCTTTCAGATCTTCATCAAATCACAACAACTCAAGTCACAAATAAGCATCTCTGACCTAATGACCTATCCCTTGACTCTGACACCATACTCCATTTCAACAATCGGTGGCTTTTTCACAAAAACCAACAAAGCAAACGGAATGAACTACATGATCAAAGATGCTGAGAATACGCAACTTTCTTCTCCAAGCCAATGTGCTCTCATTCAAGATGGAAACTCCTCATTCTACATGCACGATGTGCCACGAACAATGAAGACTATATCAGAGTGCATCTTCAAAAGTCTACCGGCTGCAGCTGAAACAGTATTCAGCACAGACACTTACCTTGACCGTCATCATTCACCAAAATCAGCTGAGAGGGATCGCAGAGGTTGTGATGAACGTTTTATGGTGAATGGGCTGAATATGCATCGACCCACTGATTAGAATGGTTTTCTCACAAATGATGAAAACAAGAAGGCACTCATTTATTTACTTCTGGATCACCGGAGCTCTCAAGATATGATGGAAGACATCCTCCGAAGGCCTGTTATTTTCGTAGAGGCTGGTCAAGCCTTCGAGATAGAATGCAATGCTGGAGTGATGTCTAAAGAGCTTCTACCTGGGATCTGTTCAAAACATGAAGAAACGGATGTGAGGGTGATCATTTACATGCAGTATATCCAAACCAAAATGCCTCTCATCACTACAGTCAGAGTCAGAGCAAAAGACTCTGACATTTTTTTCATCCTCCTGTATTATGCCAAATCATCAACTGTCAACATCATCTTTGACATGGGAGATAGACTTATCAACATCAACCAGCTGGCTGAAGATTACTCAGAGGAACACATTTCAGCTCTCCTGGCCTTGCAAGCATTCACTGGTGCTGACTGCACATCAGCATTCAAAGGCAAAGGGAAGGTGCGACCGATGAAGATTCTGAATCAGAACTCAAAGTTTATCCAGATCTTTGCTGAAGTGGGGAACTCTTGGGAGCTTGATGAGTGGATTCTCAGTGGTGTTGAAGAGTTCACCTGTTGCCTCTATGGTTTCAGTCATCGAATCAAGAAGGTTGATGGGGCAAGAGAGATTAAAGTCAAGAAAATGTGTGGCTCAAGCCTTGAGCTTCGACAGGGTATCTCCGTTGACCTCTCCACCTTCCCACCCTGCAAGAGGGTCCTCTTACAGCACATGAGAAGAGTCAACTTCCAGGTATGCGTCTGAAAGAGGGCTCACGAGCACTACCCGGAGATCCCATCCCCTCTCGACCATGGATTTCATATAAACACAGAGACTGGCAAGCTAGAACCACTATGGTTTGAGGGTGACGTCATCCCCAAAGCCCTTGTCGATGTTTTGGCAGAAGTGGAAAAAGATGAAGATGACTTAGCAGATGAACTCCATACAAATATGGACGATGATGATGATGATGAGGAGGAAGAAGAGAAAGAAACTGATGATTAAAATCCAGTTCTATCATTGTACTTTTATTGTCAGCTAATGGATCTCAGCACATAGACATCACACATTTCTTCTGCGCAGAGCAGCCAAACTATACTAGAATCCTCACACCTACTAGGTTAATTTCATGAACACACTGAGGACACATCCTGGATCAGAGAAATGGTATCAGTGTAGCCAGACCACATATCCCAGACAACTGCTGCCACACTGAGAAAGCAATAAAAGAGACTTCATAAATAAATCTTCATGAATAAGTCTTCTGGGACATATTCTAAACTAATACAAGATGGTAAGAAGCTACAGCATAGATAAGCAGCAAAAAGGTCTAAGACCCAAAGAAATGTGTTTTATTTTATGTTTGAGCTGTATTTTAGTGTCTCCATTTGGCTGTATAATGTGTATCTATAGTTAGTAATATTGTCTCTATTGATGGTTGGCTTCTTGATAACAGACTGCACACTTGAGTCATTGTTATTCATTGTGTTGCCTGGACTTTGTTCTTCAATAAATCTCTTATTTGGGTAGCCTCAAGTCGGTTGCATGAATGCAGGTCAAACTTAACCAAGTTACTATGGTGATTTATTCTCTGCAGCTAGCCTGCCCCAGACCAGGCTAACAGCCAGGCTAAGATTAATCCTAGTGATTCACCTGTATTTCCACCGTCAATCCTGTGAGGAATTAATGTGTTTTTTACAGCATGTCCATGGTCTTTCTAAGTAATTTTAATTTAATTTTTTTAATTTATTTTTAATTTACTATACTATTTTAATCCCACAAGGGGAAATTCATTTTATCACTCACATTACACACGCATGCACACACACACAGTGTATAGAGGAGAATGAGTGAAAGGGCTGCCACCTGCAACGGCGCCCAACGAGCAGTGTTAGGGGTCGGTGCCTTGCTCAAGGGCACCTCGGCAATGCCCAGGATGTGAACTAGTATTCTCCATTACTAGTCCACATCATACGTTGCATATGTTGCATCCTTTTAATTATCCTGCATTAAAATATTACATAAATATTGTCATTTCTCATTTCATTTAAATCTGTTGGCTGTTTGTAATTGCAACAGTCTTTTTATATTGATTCAAGTGGTAGTATTATTACTCAGGCTAAGTGTTATATTGCTATGCTAATGAAGACTGCTTGTCAAATTGCCGTCAGAGGTTTCATAAATATGTGTTTTATTGCAGTAATTGAGATTACAAAACACAGCTGATGAAGTTGCAAAGGTGTTGTCAATGAAATCTGTGATGAGGGCAATATAGTATATATACAGTCATGGAAAAAATTATTAGACCACCCTTGTTTTCTTCAATTTCTTGTTCATTTTAATGCCTGGTTCAACTAAAGGTACATTTGTTTGGACAAATATAATGATAACAACAAAAATAGCTCGTAAGAGTTTAATTTAAGAGCTGATATCTAGCCATTTTCCATGGTTTTCTTGATAGTAACCAAAATCACTTAAGTTCTTACATCAATAGCTATGGCACTGTACTGCCAAAAACACTGCTTTTAAGCATTCCATGTTTTCTTTTCTGTTTGCTTTAAACACATGATACACACAGGAGTTAGTACTTGATTGCGTAACCATTGTTTTTGATGACTGAAGCCATGCGTCTTGGCATGCTCTCCACCAGCTTCTGACATTGTTCTGCTGTCACAGCAGCCCATTCCTGTTGCACAAATTCAAACAAATTTGCTTTGTTTTTGGGCTTGTGGTTCTCCATTTTGAGTTTGATGATTTTCCATTGGTTTTCAACTGGATTCAGATCTGGTGATTGAGCAGGCCAAGGCATGGTGCGAATGTTGTGGTTCTCCATCCAGGCTTTAACTGACCTTGCTGTGTGGCAAGGGGCATTGTCTTGTTGGAAAATCCAGTCATTCGAGGCAGGAAAGAGTTTTCCAGCTGATGGAAGAAGACTGTTTTCAAGAGTAGCCCTGTACATGACCTGGTTCATTCGCCCTTCACAAAATTGCATTTGCCCTGTTCCACTCATACTGAAACAACCCCAATTCATCACTGATCCACCCCCATGTTTTACTGTAGGGGCAAGACAGTCTGGTTTGTAGGCTTCTCCAGGCCTCCTCCTAACCAGTAAGTTAGCTGGAGTGGGCATCAACTCAAAATTGGATTCATCACTGAAGAGAACCTTAGCCCAGTCATCAACAGTCCAATCCTTGTGATCCCTAGCAAAGAGTAACCGGGCCTTCCTGTGCCTTTCGTTGATGAAGGGCTTCTTCCGTGCTCTGTGTGACTTCAGACCAGCTTCAACAAGTCGGTTTCGAACCGTCCTTGCCGAACAAGTCACATTTCTCGACAGTGCCCACTCATTTTTAAGGTCCCTGGAGGTCTGACGACGATTCCTGACACAGGAACGGACGAGTGCACGGTCATCTCGTGGGGTAGAGAGACGTTTCCTGCCGCGGCCAGGTAGCAATTTGGTAGTGCCGTGTTCGGCTTGTTTTTTCTTGTTGTAATGAACAGCTGTCTTGGAGATCTTTAGTTTTTTTGCTACCTGTCTCTCACTCATGCCAATTTCCAGCAGTGCCAAGATGGCTGCCTTTGTGGCTTCACATAATTCTTTTGTTTTAGGCATTATGTGAGAGCTGACAACTTCTGAGTTGTGCTATGGCTTGAATGTAAGCAGGAAACCACTCTAAGCCTTTGCATGTGCAGTGCTGCTTATGACATGAAATGGCCTCTTATATACCCTGGGAATACAATTAAGCTTTAGAATGTCAAATAGGACATAAAGTATTATGTGATCAGCTGCATTTTTTGTCGTGTTCATTGTATTATACCTTTAGTGGTACCAGGTATTAAAATGAACAAGAAATTGAAGAAAACAAGGGTGGTCTAATAATTTTTTCCATGACTGTAGGTCCAACTCCCATTCACCTGTTCCCTCTTCATAATGGCTTGCCCTTTTTTGGAGGATGTACTGGATGAGGAAGCCCTATTCCTCAGACGAGCATTTAGGCATGAAAGAGTCTTCCGGGACAGGTCAGACCCATTGGCCTTTGGAGATGACTATCTCATTGAGAGATACAGATTCTCAGGTGATGGACTAAGATATTTATGTAGGCTGCTGGGTCCAAAAATACAGCACCAGACAGCACAAAGCCATGCTCTCACTGTACCACAGATGGTCTGTGTTACATTGAGATTTTTTGCAAGTGGGAGCTTCCTTTATTCTGTTGGGGATGCAGAGAAGGAACCATTTGCCGCACAACAAGACGTGTTTGTCTGGCACTGAAGTCATTCATCAACATATTCATCACCTTCCCTGGCCACAGAAGACCCCTCTACATTAAGGAGGAGTTTTACAAGATTGCAGGTAACCTCAATTTCAACGTGCAACCATTAGTTTCTAATTAATTTTTAATTAATTTTAACATCATTGGTGCAGTGGATTGCACACACATCAGGATCAAACGCCCCTCAGGAGAACATGAGGGAGATTACATTAACAGGAAATCCTTCCACAGCATCAATGTTCAGGTAAGAGTGATTTGTGGTTACTATGACCTACATAAATTAATTCTGTGCATTAAATGACCTTAATAGGTTACAACTTAGCATTTCAGATGATCTGTGATGCAATTTAGAGGCAAAGTGGCCTGGCTCAGTGCATGACTCCAGAGTCTTTCGGGCTAGTCCAATTTACGAGAGACTTTCACAAGGTAAGCCACACATTTTATTTGTACTGTAAGCACCTTGGACATCATGAGTGTTTAACTAGTTTTCTAAATGATATCTTGTATTATCAGGTGAATTCTCTGGTGTCCTGCTGGGAGACAAAGGCTACGCCTGCGAGTCATTCCTCTTGACTCCCCTTGCGGACCCCCAAAGCCCACCACAGCAAGACAAGGGCTCAAATCGAGATGACCTTCTGAAATCTCGGTTTCAGTGCCTGCACCACCTGAGGGTTTCCCTGGACAGGGCCTGTGATGTCATTGCTGCATGCACAGTACTGCATAACATTGCAGGCCTAAGAAAGGGCAAAAGCAAAAGCAGAGAGCAAAAGCAAAAGCAACAAAGATTAAAACACTGTATTGCAGTTATGGTTACTGTGTGCACTGAAATACTCACTTCTCTTTAGTTTCTGGATTTCCAGGTCCAGTTTCCTTTCTCTTCTTGAGTTTGATTTTAACGTCTGCCAGCTCTATCTGTCTCTCCAGGTGCTTTGCGTATAGTTCTGACAGCATCTGTTGCCTGTTGCTTGCAGCAACTGTGCAGCATCTGGGTCCTGTTTCACATATATTTTCTATTAGCACCACATCACTGACTTCATATCCTTTATGGACTAAATGAGCAGGATATTTCCATAAAATTGACATACCTCAAGCCTTCTGGAGTCCAGTGACAGTCTCCTCATCCGCAGAAGTACATTCTGCAGCTGCAGATGTGCCTTCCCCCTGCCATATACATACATGTATTGAGAGAACTTGAATTAAGATTTCACAGGACATACCAAGCCTGTGATTTCAATACAATGTACTAACCGGATCATCTTCTGGTGGCTCCAAAGTGTAAGCGTGTTCCCAGACACTGCAAGGAAATCCAAAGTCAGACAGTATAATATATTTATTTGATTGTGTTCCATGTGCAGTAGTACTGCAATATGTACCTTGTATGAAGCGGACAGTTTCTGTGGCTGGGACAGAGTCTGTTACTGTCCCTCCCTGGATCCCCTCCATCACTGGCCTCCCTTTATTTAAATGGAGTGCCAGCTCCTCCGCTGGGATCATATCCTGGCTTGGTGGACCGCCCCCTGTGCCAGTTCCATGGGCTTTTTTTTTAACTGCTACAATCATACAGACATTCAACATGTCAGCAGACACCTAATCTATTCACCTCATTTGTTCACTGTTATCTACTTTAAAGTCACTTACCAGCCTGCAAAATGTTCTTGTATTTAATTTTAACTTGCTGCCAGGTCCTTTTATGGCCAGACAAGTTTGTTCTTTATGAAGGATAGAAAGATAAAATAGATAAAACCGTAACATGAGAAAAATAGATTAAATGACACACATTGTGGATAAGTTATTTGCACTTAATCATACTCTACATTTCCTGAGTAACATGCACCTCTACTTGCCACATTTAAAGCAAAGTGTACAACAGTTGATTAGTGGACTATGGCCATGAAATATGAAGCGCGACTCTTATCCATGTTCCCATCGGTGATTCTGTGAGCGATCGCAAGGTCAATTTAAGTATGCCATGAACATGCACTTATCCCAACTATCTACACCTGGCTTGACATAGCTGTGCTTTTTCATCCTGGCTCGGCAAACGTGCAACCAACGTGCCGCGCTTGCTCAATTATCCTGGATTTCTTTATTCTACTTTTGTGCAATACCCCTCAGGTTTTGTGTGACTGAACCCTCCTTTGCTTAATCTGTTGTTTTATGTTGCATCCTGATACCCTGGTCCACCTGGGGGTGTAACATTATTCACTTTTCATGTAATTAACTTCAGAAGTATAGCAGTACATAACTCAAGTTTCAACTCTTGTTTAAGATATTGTTTATATGCAAGAAAAAATGCTTATTCCCATTTGGGAAGGTGTAACGTGTAATCTTCTACATAGAAAGGTCATCTTGGACTTAAATTGAAGCCTACAAATGTGGGAAGTTTTCCATATTCATGTAAGGCAGTGATATGTATAATAAATTGCTTGAAAATGATCACCTTTGGTGATAATTTGTTAGGCGGACACACATTTTTTTGTCTTTTGGGATAAACTGAGGGTGATATTTGAAAATAGAAAGGCAGTAAGCCCCAGAATATTATTCTATTCTATGTGTCAGGATACACCATGCAAAATTTAAATTGCAATTACATCATTTCGCCAGAAGCTTTTCCCAAAAAGGGTTTTTTTTGGCCCCTGAGGCCAAACGACCCCGAGTTGGGGGTGGAGGTTATCAACCTGTGATGGCCCAATGTATGGGATAACAGGAAATAATAGTGAAAAAAAGGTAGCAAAAAACATCCTGAGGGGTGGACCTGGCTCCTGGCTCACCTGTCTAACCCACGCTGGCTCAAGGATCCACTGAGCACCCGAGGGGGTCGCGACCTCTGGACTGTGGAGATCCCCAGTTAACTTTTACCATGACAACCACATACACATCGGTGTTGGTTTGGTCCAGACTGTAAAGATGGCCGACAGGTGCTGCCACATCGCTCAGGTGACGTGATTCAGAGTGAGACAGTCAGTAGTAATCAGGGCGGAGCTGTGGTATCAAGGTCCCGCCCACACACCCAGCTGAGCACGATCAGCTGCTAATCATGACTTGAAACCCAAAAGTCATATAAAAATACATGTATGGAGGGGGCAGGGCTTATGACCGATGCGTCCCTTACAGGCTCCACAATACCGCCTTAAGGAGTGTCAACTGTTCGTGTCAGAGTGTTAAGGTGGTTTTGTTTGTTTGACATGAAGGAGCTCCACATTCACACTGTTGTAAACACCTTAAATCTTGTTTTGTTAATAAAGTTTTTAAACAAAGCTCATTTTGTTTCCTCTGTGTCGTCATGTGACCCAGTGTCCTGGTCCCGATTGGGGTTTTACAGGATCCTGGTCCCAGTCCAAATAAACAGTGAGTCATCGTTTGCTGCTGAAACAAACTTTATTCACAGAAACACAAACAAAAAACCATCCCTCATCGATAACAGGGACTGACCACGTCCAGCCTAAAGCCCCGCCCGTCCCTCTGATTGGCTGGCTGAGGTTTACTTTGGCTCGTTAAACAAAAGACTCAACAGATTTAACGTTTCAAACAGGAAGTCACTGACACAGATGTGAACCTTGATGGTTGTCAATAAAGATTTCTGGCACTTATTGAAAAAAAATACAGGCGATTTAGCCGTGAGCTAACAGTTAGCATGTACAAAAGTCTGTCTGCTGGTTCAGAGTGAAGCTAACATGCTAACAGCCTTAAACAGGAAAAGTCTTTAACATTTTTTGAATCTTTTTTTAATATTTTCATTTTATTTTGAAATTCTCTGAAAAGGTCACTCAGAATGACCTGTTGTGTGGTTTTAGTTGGACATGTGGAAGTCCGGCGAGATGGCGGATTGGACAAGCTGCTGTTTGTAAGCTCTTGCACCAAAGCCCCGAAATTTACAAGGAAACTTGATATTTTTCAGTCAGACTTGAACAGACGTTTAAGTGAATAATTGTGTAAACGTTGCTCCACCTCAAAGTACAGGTTGAGATCAAGAAAGTACTTTTGAGCTGACATGCCCTCCGGAATACCGCAAGCGCAACCGCAACCGCAACCGCAAGCGCAAGCGCAACCGCAACCGCAAGTTAAGCTAGCTGCAGCCTCAGTCAAAGCTAACCCAAGTGACCATGCTTATTCACAAATGGAGGTAACAACCACCGGTGCATGGAAGAGAAAGGACCCTCCTGGCACTCCAACAAAAAATGATACGCCACCCACGAAGGGAAAAACTCCTCAAGAGCCGCCTGCAGTCTTAAACGAGGCCCTTGTAAAGGCTATAGAGAAGCTAACTAATAAGATGGATACCTTCGGTGTTCAGCTTAGAGAAAACTCCGTCATGGTGGCTAACATCTCCAAAATTGTGGAGATAAATGAAGCAGAGATTAAAGATTGCAAAGAAAAGATTCAAGCTGTGAAAAAAGAAATGCCTCATCTCATCAAAGAAAATGAGGAGCTGAAAGAAAAAGTGATGGAGCTGGAGAGGTATAAGAGACGCTGGAACCTCAAAATGCATGGCCTAAAAGAAAAAAATGATGAATGCATCCGAGACATCATCATGGAGATCCTGTCCAAGATTGCGCCGCAGTGGGCTTCGTCGAAGGAAACCGTGGTTGACACCGTTCACCGCCTTGGGAGAAGAGAGGAGGGGAAACACCACCAAGTCATCATGCAGTTCACCATGAGACACCACCGCCTTCTGGAAGCTGTCCAAGAACTGTTAAATCTGCAAAGACTTGGGGATCCACTTTAAGCAAGATTTCTGCAAAGCTGACCGAGAGGCTCGTGCTGCTGCGTGGCCGAAGATGGAGCAAGCTTGGCCTGCAGGAAAGAACGTGTACTACAGAGGACATGTGGGGTACATTGATGGTAACAAGGTTGTACCAGATTAGATAGTTTACAAAGTGCAACAGGTCATGCACCTTTCTCCCCCAGGTATGTGAACCTTCCTTTGGTGAATGTGTTTAAATAATTCTAGAGCACATACCTTTTATGCTCAAATTGGAGGCTCTGTGTTTACAGTATTATCTCAGGTTTGTTTGTTTAAAAGGAAAAAAAAAAAAAAAAAAAAAAAACAACCGCTGAAGTTAAGGTTATCTCAGCTTTTCTCTTTTGATACGAATGCTTCTACATTATATGCTGCAGTTAAATGAGGATTTGGTGCCCTTTTCTAGAACCTAAGATTGAAGATTATGCATCAAGTAAATATGAACCTTAATTTACACTTGTTGTCTCAAAGTTTATGAGTTCACATGTTCACCCGATACACTAAAATATAGGAGGACAAGAAGAATTGTTACACATTTTATTATATTTAATAGTGTTAGATAGGGGCAATACTACAGTGCTTAGTCTCAAACAAACGTCCACATTTCTCAGTTGAATTTATACCTCTTTCTTTTATGCCTTTTTTCAATTCTAAATTCTCCTTTATCTCTCTTAATGCTAGGGGTCTAAGAGATTCTATTAAAGGAAAACCAACCTTACTATTTTGCAAAAATGAAAAAGCACATTGTGTTCTCCTGCAAGAAACACATTCGAATGACATGGATGAAAAATTCTGGTCAAATCACCGGGGCAACAAAATTGTGTTTAGTCACGGTACAAACAGATCGGCAGGTGTGGCCATACTCCTTAACAACTTCCCTGGGAAAATTTGGACCACAAAGAGGGACCCTTTAGGTCACTGGATAATTTGTGTTTTTGAAGCAAATGATGATTTTCTAATTCTAGGAAACATTTATGGGTACAACAATCTTAACCAGAACAAAAAAAATATTTCTGAAATCACACAGACAGTCAGTGATCTTTATCAAAGGTATCCTACTGAAAACCTTATTTTTGGTGGTGATTATAATATGGTTATGGATGAATGGCTTGATAGGTATCCTTCAAAATACCAAAGACATTTTTATAATCCTGTTTTGCTTGACTTCTGTAGTGTGTTTAATCTGAAAGACATGTGGCGCATTGATAATCCGGATACCCAAATTTATACGTGGTTCAAACCTGATGGCACAATTAAATCCAGAATTGATCTTTAGTTGGTGTCAGGTATTAGGCCTGGGTTTGAATCAACTGCTACAATTTCAGCTGCACCTCTAACAGATCATTGCATAATTAAGCTTAATTTTATATCCTCAAACACACGTTTTAAAAAAGGTTATTGGAAGTTTAATTCAAATCTACTAAAAAATGAACCCTTCTGCCAAGAAATTATTGATGCGATAAATGATGTAATAGCTGGGTTTCAGTCACGTGATTATGATGACGCGCGAAGGCGGCGCAATTTCAGATGGTGGGCAGGAAGTAAACATGGAGAATACATCTATGGAGGAAACTGTTGCAGAGAGTCTGTATTGTACGGATTTAGATCCAGTTTCAAGACAAAGATACAAGCAATTAATTAACAAATATGTTGGACGTAACCCGTATCTCGTGAAGATGAGTGAGTTTGCCGACAATCGAGGCTGTTGATATCACAAACTATCTGGTCCTTCAGACATCCTACTACACCAAACAGCAGATGAAAGCCTATAAAAGTCTGGAGGCATATAACTTTTTTGTCAGCGGGTGGGTCCACAACTTCGGTACCAAACGGCTCCATGACGATTATCGTTTGGTCTTCGCCAGTGTCATGTTCTATGTGAGCTTTGCCTGTATTTGTATTGCTTTTCTCTGCCCATTGGCATTTAAGAGTAGCTCATTACCTTGTGTTTAATTCAAGCTTTTATTTTGAAAGGTAGATTTAGTCACATGACAGTGTGCAGCGTCTGATCAGGAAGAGCATAGCTTCTACATGCCATGCGGCCTGCTTGCAGCTCCAGCTATCATCTCTTTTCCTCCCGAAGACTTCAGTAATGGCCATTCAACTTTATTCCCGCCTCTGAGTTTCTCTTGGAGCTTGTTCGCTATATGTCAATTTGTGTAAAGACACACACTGAGGACAGAATTGTCAAAAAGCGTCATCACAGCAGGCACTACAGCTTCAAGGAAAGCAAGGTACTGTGCAAGCTCAACGCCTCACTCTCAAAGGTCTCCATATCCACCTCTTCTCATACATCCTTGGAGAAGCTCAATCCATGATGTCACATGCTAGTGAAGCTAGACAGAATCAATCACCCAACAAAGATCATGATGTTACAGAAAAGGACGCTGCAGCCAAAGCAAAATCACAGTGTTCTGTCTCCTCCACCTCATCTTATTCTTCCTCAGCTAGCAGGGCAGCAGCCAGAGCCCGTGCTAAAGCCGAAGCTGCACGTGCAAGAGCTCCTTTCGTTCAGCGAGAAGCTGAATTAGAATTAGCAGAGGCCCGTCTAGCTGCTGAGTCGAAGGTGAAAGAGGCCAGTCTAGCTGCAGATATGAAAGTCAAAGAGGCATGCATAATCGCTGAAATGTCAACTTTAAAACATGAAAAAGAGGTAGCTATAGCCTTGGCAGAGGCTGAAGTCCTTGAAGCAGCAGCAGAGACAGGAGATAGAGAGAGCAGTGCGAGTCGCCGCGATTCAATTCACGTCGCCATGCAGCGCACCCGCGACTATGTCGAACAGCACTCCAAGCTACATCTTAGTGATGCAGAGACTCCAGAACTTAAACCATATACACCATTCCTGTTGTCACCTGTCAAACCTGACGTTCAAACAGATAAAAAAGAGCGCACTCCTGGAGAGGACAGCGGTGCTTCTCACGCCTTACCTAGGAGTGATGTTCCTGCAGCAAAGCAGCCTGAAAGGGCAACGCCGGTGGTTCGCCAATGCACCACAACGGACAACGACAACCACAAGGCACAGCAACCCAAAAGGCAGACGCCAGCAGTTCATCACCAGCCCCCTGCTAACCCTCTCTTTGCAGAGCCAGACACTTTCTCTCTCAACAGGGTTTCATTACAGCCGCATACGGATGATAGGACTGGTATGAGTGATATCACAAGGTACTTAGTGCGTCGCGAGCTTGTGAACTCTGGTCTCATCAAGTTCAGTGATCGTCCAGAAAGTTACTGGGCGTGGAAGTCCTTGTTTCACAATGCCATAGAAGGACTTAACTTAAGCGCAAGTGAAGAACTTGATCTCTTAACAAAGTGGTTAGGAAACCAGTCTTCAGAGCATGTCAGAAGGATCCGTTCTGTGCACGTGGCTAACCCTGCTATGGGCTTAAGGATGGCCTGGGATTGCTTAGAGGAGTGTTATGGCTCCCCCGAAGTTATCGAGAGAGCTCTTTTTGAGAGGATAGAGAACTTCCCTAGAATCGGTCCCAGGGACACTTTAAAGTTCAGGGAACTGGGAGACCTGTTAAGGGAGTTAGAGTCCACCAAGTCTGAGGGCTACCTACCTGGTCTCTCATACCTGAATACCGCCAGGGGAGTCAACCCCATCGTGGAAAAGTTGCCATACAGTCTGCAAGAGAGGTGGTTGGCTCATGGTTCTCAGTACAAGGAGCAGAACAATGTATCTTTTCCTCCATTTGCTTTCTTAACAGACTTCATATGTAATGAAGCACGCAGAAGAAACGACCCTAGCTTCACACTCTCGGCTCTCCCTACAGTTTCATCGAACAGTTCCCACAGATTCTCCACAGATCCACCAAAGCCTGAACGGGTGGAAAGGAGGTCAGGATACATCAAAAGTCATGTGTCCGCTCACAAAACTGAAGTGGCATTGCAACACTCAGCGTCTCAGTCAGACAGTTTGAGCAGTAAGCCGAGTGACATCAATAGGCAATGCCCCATCCATAAAAAAACCCATTCTTTAAGAAATTGTAGAGGTTTTCGAAGCAAACCGCTCGAAGAGCGCAAGGCTTTTCTTAAAGAGAACGGCATCTGCTTTAGGTGTTGCTCTTCTACTGCTCACTTTGCAAAGAACTGTGAAGTGGCCTTGAAGTGCAAAGAATGTGAGAGCGACGGCCACATCGCTGCACTACACCCTGGACCTGCTCCATGGGACATTAGAGACCCCTCCTTAGAGCATGGCGGGTAAGGCGAAGGAGAGGCACCTCAGTCAGCGGTCACATCCAGGTGCACAGAAGTTTGTGACAGAGGTAAGGAACCTAGATCTTGTTCTAAGATCTGCCTAGTGAGAGTCTACCCCAATGCACACCAAGACAAAGCCATTAAGATTTATGCTATTTTGGACGATCTAAGTAACAAGTCATTGGCTAGGTCCGAATTCTTCAACCTCTTCCAAATCAAAGGGTTAGAGTCGCCATATACACTGCGTACATGTGCAGGTACTATTGAAACATCGGGGAGAAGAGCTACAGGGTTTATGGTGGAGTCATTGGATGGAACGACAGGAGTGATGCTTCCCACACTCATCGAGTGTAATCACATGCCAGATGATCGGTCGGAGATCCCGACACCTGCAGCTGCACAGCACCATGCTCACCTGAAGTCCATAGCCTATAAGATTCCACATCTAGATTCAGAGGCTCAGATATTACTTCTTCTAGGACGCGACATCCTCCAGGTTCATAAGGTCAGAGAGCATCGCAATGGTCCTCCCAACACCCCCTACGCTCAGAGACTAGACCTTGGCTGGGTTGTCGTTGGCAATGTCTGCTTGGGCTCAGCCCACAAGCCAGAGGCCGTCACTTCCTTTCGGACCAACGTACTTGAAAATGGCGTCCTTCCCTCCTTTCTCCATGCCCTAAGCACCTGAAAGTGAAGGAAAAGTTCAGCACCACAGTCCTTGAGGACTGCAGCCTCGGCAGCTCAATCTTTGAAAGAACCAAGGATGATGATAAAGTGGGTCTCTCCATCGAAGACAAGCTTTTCCTGGAGCTCATGGATAGAGAGATGGTCATCGACAACACCAATAGTTGGGTGGCACCTCTTCCATTTCGATCCCCTCGGCAACGGCTCCCAAACAACCGAGAGCAGGCTCTCAGTTGCCTTACTTCTCTTCGACGCACCCTAGAAAGAAAGCCTGAGATGAAAACTCACTTTCTGAGCTTCATGCAAAAGATCTTTGATCACGACCAGGCAGAGTTATCTCCACCATTGTCAGAGGGAGTCGAGCGATGGTATCTACCCATCTTTGGTGTATACCACCCTCGTAAGCCAACTCAAATCAGAGTTGTCTTTGATTCCAGTGCCCAGTACAGTGGCGTCTCATTGAATGACGTGCTACTTACTGGCCCGGATTTGAACAATAGCTTACTCGGAGTCTTGCTGCATTTCTGAAGAGAGCCAGTGGCTGTGATAGCAGACATCGAGCAAATGTTTCACAGCTTTATCGTCAGAGAAGACCATCGAGACTTTCTTCGGTTCTTTTGGTTCAAGGACAACAACCCCAGCAATGAAATTGTCGAGTACAGGATGAAAGTCCATGTATTCGGCAATAGCCCGTCACCGGCGGTAGCCATCTATGGTCTTCGTCACGCGGCACAACATGGAGCAATTGAATACGGCACGGACACCAAACACTTCGTAGAGCGAGACTTTTATGTCGATGACGGCCTCAAGTCCCTTTCATCAGCGGCCAAGGCCATCGACCTGCTCAAAAGAACACAAGAAATGCTTTCTGCCTCGAACTTGCGGCTCCATAAGATAGCGTCAAACGACCCTGAAGTCTTGGAGGCCTTCCTTCCAGAAGACCATGCGAAGGGTCTTCAGAATCTGGATTTCGATGACAGCTCAGACCTTATCCAACGTAGCTTAGGGCTTAGCTGGGATCTCAAACATGACCTCTTTACTTTCAGAGTGGCTGCTACAGAGAAACCTTTCACCCGTAGAGGTGTTCTAGCCACTGTGAACAGTCTTTTTGACCCTCTTGGACTTGTTGCACCGGTCGTCATTCAGGGGAAGTTCATACTGCGTGAACTTACCAGCGGCGCGATCCTTCACTGGGACAGTCCTCTTCCAGATGAAAAGGAAGTTGAATGGAGAATGTGGAAAAACTCCTTGCAAAGTCTGAGTGACTTCAGGATTCCGAGAGCTTACACTCCTACTACCCTTACCACAGCCCGCAGGAAGGAACTCCACATCTTCTCTGACGCCTCTGTGAAAGCTATCGCTGCTGTGGCTTACCTGAAGGTGGTCGACAGTGATGGAAAGTGTCACATAGGCTTTGTCCTAGGGAAAGCGAAACTAGCTCCCGCAGCTGCCCACACTGTCCCGAGGCTGGAGCTGGGTGCAGCTGTATTAACGGTAGAAATGGCGGAGTTAGTGGAGAGTGAGTTAGATATCAGTGTAGATTCCTTGCAATTCTACACAGACAGCAAGGTTGTCTTAGGATACATATATAACCAGACTAGACGTTTTTATGTGTATGTTTCCAACAGAGTACAGCGAATCAGGAAGTCCACCAAACCTGAGCAGTGGCACTATGTCTGCACCACACAGAATCCAGCAGATCACGCCACTCAATCTGTATCTGCAGCTGAGCTTCCTAACACGACTTGGCTCACTGGGCCTCCTTTCTTGTCCCTACCGGAAGGAGTGTCCACTTCAGAAGAGGAGTTATACGACCTTGTCACTCCAGATCTTGCCACTGAGGTGCGTTCTCATGCTACCATGCTCTCTGTTCCTCCAGCTAACTTGGGATGTCAGCGTTTTGAGCGGTTCTCATCTTGGACATCTTTGGTGCAAGCCATAGCATTTCTGATGCACATCACTCAGTCTCAAGGGTGTGCCGCTATGGCCAAGCATGAGGATTGTAATGGCTGGCATCGATGCAAAAGGTCTCGCACAGCAGAAGAGCTGCTCAAAGCAGAAACTCTCATCATAAAGTGTGTACAAAGAGAGACCTACAGTAAAGAGTTCTCTTGTCTGGCTGCTGGGAAGAACATCTCAAAAGACAGCCCTCTGAGAAAGCTGAATCCCTACGTGGACAAAGATGGCCTTCTAAGAATAGGAGGTAGACTCAACCAGTCAGCGCTCGACACAGGAGAAAAGCTGCCTCTTGTCATCCCAGGCCGCAGCCATATTGCAACGCTGCTCGTGAGGCATTACCATGAAAAGGTCAGACACCAAGGTCGTGTTTTTACTGAAGGATCTGTCCGCTCTGCAGGGTTCTGGATTGTTGGGGCCAGGAAATGTATCAACGGTATCCTTCACAAATGCATCATATGTAACAAGCTTCGTGGGAGAGCTGCTGAGTAGAAGATGGCAGATCTGCCCCCCGATCGCCTGAGTACAGAGCCACCTTTCACCTACATGGGACTTGACGTGTTCGGCCCTTGGATTATTACCACAAGACACACCCGAGGAGGTCAAGCTAACAGCAAAAGGTGGGCTGTACTTTTCGCGTGCATGGGCACGCGTGCCGTGCACATAGAGTTGATAGAGTCAATGGACACCTCAAGTTTCATTAATGCCTTGCGTCGCTTCTTTGCTCTGCGGGGACCCGCTAAGCAAATCCGTTTCGACTGCGGAACCAACTTTACAGGTGCCTGCAAGGAATTGCACATACTCCTCATGGATCCTGAAGAGCCCAATGTTAGGAAGTACTTGAGTGAAGAAGGCTGCACCTGGGTTTTCAATCCTCCCCATTCCTCCCACATGGGGGGAGTTTGGGAGCGGATGATTGGCATCTCCAGACGGATATTGAACTCCATGCTCATGCAAACCAGCCCCTCACGCCTCACTCATGAGGTGTTGTCAACTTTAATGGCAGAGGTCACGGCGATCATTAATGCCAGGCCACTTGTGCTTATCTCTTCAGACCCAGACTCGCCTTTTCTTTTGACCCCTGCTTCACTCCTGACACAGAAGGTGTGTACTTACCCTCCTCCTCCGGGAACCTTTGACAGCAAAGATCTCCACCGCCAGCAGTGGAGGCAGGTCCAACATCTGGCCAATACTTTTTGGAACAGTTGGAGACGCGGATACTAACCAACACTTCAAAGCCGTAGTAAGTGGCAGGACGTGCGTCCTAATCTGAAGAAAGGTGACTTGGTTCTTCTTAAGGATAGCCAGGTGAAGTGGAATGAGTGGCCGATGGCTCTGGTCACGAAAACATTCCCAGACCAAGATGGAAAGGTCAGGAAGATTGAACTCAAGGTCACGAGATCTGGGTCAGCTAAGACTTTCTTGAGACCCATCTCTGAGACGATTCTTCTCAAGAGTGCAGAAGACACGGAGTGACTTTAGTTTCTCGACGCTAGCCTGACAGTCGTTTATGTTTCAAGGTAAACCACTCTCAGAGATCAAGCGAAACCCCTCTGAAGACCTGGATTATTGCGAAGAAGGATGGAGAAGTCATTGCAGCTCATTGCAATTGCATGGCAGGGTAAATAATTTATGTAGGCGAGGATGTTTACCACGAGATCCCACACACACACATGTACTGCTAGCATATTGCCAGTGTACTTCAGAACCAGCGGGAAGAGAGCTTTAAGGGATAAACATGTTAATTAATGTAAAGTGCTACTCCATATTAGTAAAGGTAGGCTATATTGCACATCATCAAAATGTGCTGATATAGATTGCACGTTGCCCCTGGTGTAAATTGCATTTGAGGTTTAAAAAAATGTCATATTGTATTCTATTCACAGACTTTCAGAATCATGTTCTCATGTAGGGGCAGTTCTTTTTTCCATTGATGCTGGGGTAAAGATGCGAGATACAGCTTCCTGCACAACAGAGCAGGGCAAGTGGCTGATGCCATCACATGTAAAAAAAGGTAGGGTGACACGTTCACAGCAATCCAAATGTGGGACAGAGAATGTTATTTTTGGGACACTGTGTAACAGTAGGCTAAATTATGATGTTAATAAATTAATGTTTATATTGTGCCCCTTTGGTTATGTCTTTGCTCTGGTTAATTCATCAGGACACAATATACAGAAGACAAGTAGATTGCTTGTCTTCGTCTACATTTCATCTTCTTTGAGGGGATTTTCATATATATTCCACCATACCTAATGTCCCCTCTGGGATTATTAAAGTATTTCTATTCTATTCTATTCTATTCTATTCTATTCTATTCTATTCTATTCTATTGTATATTCTGCCTAAATCTGTGTAGCTTGTGACATTGTGGTAAGTCACAATTTCCCTGTTGGGCAAAGAGGAGCTAAGACAGCAAAGACCCACATAAACACAGTTTGGCATCTCAATCCTGTGATGATAGCCTTACCTGTTTTCCTCACAGCCATCGGATAAACGCCAGATTTATACTGCATATAAATATGTTATGGACCACAGGGATGTGGACTTAATTATCTTCTTTGTGTTAACTTATTTTCAGATTCCTGCTGCTCCAGTAGCTCTGATTGACTTCTCCTCAGCAAAATCCAAAAAACAAAAGCTTGACCGTTCCATTGATGGCAGGAAAACTGGTTGGGAGGTTGGGAAATCACTTCCATGCCCAAGAGTGAAGAGAGGGTCAGAAACATATGCTAGTTTTTTTGAGACATTAAGCAAAAACTGTCCAAGTGCAGCACTGATGGCTAGGGAGCCTTACCACAAAGAATTCATCCCCAAATCTAGTATGCTTCCTAAAACTGTTCTCGAATACAGAACACCAGAGAGTCTGCAGCTACCCCCCAAAGAGCTTGAAGAGCTCACCCTGTCCCAGGTCCAGGCTGTAGAGAGGACAACTCGAAGTCAGAGTGCAAGCAGGATTTGGTTTAGGCAAAGAGCTGGATGCATAACTGCCTCTAAGCTGAAACAAGTTCTTAAGACCAACCCCCAGCAACCATCCAAGAGCTTGATCAAGGCCATATGCTACCCAGAAGCATATAGGTTCACCATAGCCGCTACAAGGTAGTTAGGGTTGAATTAGGGTAAGGCAGAGGTAAGATTTAGGGTAAGAGGCTGTCCACATTAAGAACTGTAACTAAAAAAGTGTTCTATGAAGTGGGAGGAGAGTCCATACCACGGCTATGAAGCTGTGATCCATACTCTGCCATCTACTGTAGGCCTTCTTCAGTTAGAACAAATTTTTACTGTTTTCATAGTTAATTCATGGTATGGACAGCCCTGAAGGGTCAACATTAGTTATAGGGTTATAAGCAGTGTTGGGCACATTACTTTTAAAAAGTAATTAGTTATAGTTACTAGTTACTCCACCATAAAAGTAACTAGTTACCAGGGAAAGTAACTATTGCGTTACTTTTTTTTTTTTTAAGTTTAAATATAAGAATAATATAAGAATTTGGATTATTTTCTAAGCGGGTTTCACAAGCCAGTTTCATAGAGTAGAACTGCATAGACACCTACACAGAAACTTTAATATTTATTGCACCTCAACAGACCACAACTGGTAGACATACTGTACTTCAAGTATTTTCTTCATCACAAAAATACACAGTGTAACAATATGAAGTGCTTTTAACTCTCTGTACATACTGTACTGTTCAAATATTTTCGTAAAAATAAAAGTAAACAGTTTAAATATGAAGTGCTTTAATTCTCTGTAGTGTAAATTAAATAAATCAAACCTTCACACAAGCTACTGTACTGACATACTGTACTTCAAGTATTTTCTTAAAAAGGAAAGAAACAGTTTAACAATATATTAGTACTTTTAAAATAGTACTGCAAAAGTATATGAATTACTTGGACAAATCCAACTTCAGCTGCTTGGACGGCGTGGCTCCATGTCCTTCTTTGTTAGCGGAGCTCACGTTAGCCACACCTGGCCTGCAGTCATCATCAACAGTGTCAACAACAGTGTTTTTGGCCACTAGTTTTGTAGAAGCGTGTGCCGTTGAGAGATGCTTCATTAGATTAGAGTTGCTTACAACGGACGTGGACAAACACTTTGCTCTGGGACATAATGTACACTTCACATGTACGTTCTTGCCTTTTACCTCAAGGAGATTTAAGCAGTGTCTGTACTTCCACTTTGAAAACGCCAACTTTCCCTCGCCATTGCTGCAGCTTACCTCTGCTAGTTTGTGTGTGTGTGAGGCTGCTGTGTGCATGTGTGGTTTGTATGTAAACTGAGCACTGCCCCTGATTGGCTTACGAACTCTTACTCTACCTTAGCCAATCATCATCACTTATGCAGTTGTCTTGCCCCTCCCTACTCAGCTTTGCAGCTCCTGTGGCTGAGAGCCAAGTCGGATGACAACAGCTTCAATGAGTAGCTTCAGTTTATAACGCGCCACATTTAATTGTCGGTAACGGCGTTGCAACGATGGAAATAGTAATTAGTTAGATTACCTGTTACTGAAAAAAATAACGCCGTTAGTAACGCCGTTTATTTTAACGTGAGGCACAAGCCAGAGAAGCATATGAGAAGCTGATGGGTTGGGAGCATGCAGGCTTCTCATGTATGGACAGTGGTCTCATGGGGTCCTACCCTGATGGGATTGTCACTTGTGACTGTCACAGAACTGGCATCTGCAAGATTAAGGTAATATTACAGTCTCTGTTGTAGTCAAGTCCAAGTCGAGTCTCAAGTAGGGCTGGGCGATATGGCAAAAAACTTTATCACAATATATTTTTCCATATTGCTCGATTCTCGATATTTCGATTCGATATGTATTTTTTGCTGATGCTGCCAGTTCAAGGAGCATCCTGACTGAGTACTGAAGAAACCAGAGAACGTGTTCAGTTTTGGAGGGCGACATGAGTTCACTTTCATGTTCATTAAGGGTGGAACAGTTCAACAATCCACAGTTTGTTTTGTTTTACATTGTTTTGTTTTTTTGTTGTTGTCTTTTTTCTTCTATACATCAGCTCTAAAATGTGTCTCTCACATGCACATAACATTCACATGAGGCTGTAGTCTTCCTATTTATTTGAACAGGTTGTCGATAAATATTTATCTTTTTACTCTGACAGTTTTATTGACCTGACTCCTTAACTAGGAGCAGAGTTCACGTCAACTCAGGTGATCTGCAGGTTATTGTTTCACTTCACCACTCCGACGCGACGCTCTGTGTGTGTGTGCGGCACTTACACACACACAGACACACACACACACACTGTAACCCTGCATCTACAGGGGCCTAGCGCATGTTCTTCATGCCGTAGATGAGCGAACATATGAGACGTGTTACCGCAGAATGAACGACACAAGCAGCTCGGTGTTTTCACAGTCTGAGTTTTCTCCTCCACTTTCTTACCGTCTTAAAATCAGGTCGCTCTGACTCCACACTGCCAGGCTTCTTTTCATGATGACCCGAGACAGACAAACTAACACTATTAGTGTTACCTATGACCTGACCTCTTTCCATAAGAATCAATTAACTGAGCAAAAAGGCAGAAAATATCTTTGCTTATCTGTTGTTCACATGTCCTTCTCACTGTGATTTTAGTGCCCACACTCTCACCTGTCACACCGCGGTGAGGTTGTCTCGTCTTGGGTTATTGTCTTGTCATTTCCTGTTTTATTTTGAAAATCTAACTCTCCTCTCGTTTCAGGTCACTTGCCCTTCCTCTTGTGTCACCTGCCCGTCTTCCCTGATTCCTGATTGTGTCCACCTGTTCCCCATTACCCTCATGTGTTTAATAGTCTGCGTCTCCCTTTGTCCTGTGCCAAAGTGTTTCGTCTCATGTCCGATCACCAAAGCCAGCTCCAAAGTCGTGTTCAAAGCCACAGTATTTATTTCGTAAGTTTCCTGCCTCGAAAGAGTGATTTTCATTTGTAACTTTCTTAGTCTAGCTTTTGGTTCTTAGTTCTTAGTTATTCGATTCATTGTCAGCCTCCCTTGGAGTGATTTTCAGTTCTTTGTTATAGTGTGTTTAGTATCGTTAAGCCTCCACCTTTTTTAGGAGAGTTTTTGTTTCTTTACTGTTTTTTATAGTAGTGATTTAAGTTGTTTCGAAGCCTTTTTGATTTTCCTCCTTAGGAGTGATTTTGATTTTGATAACTTTTGCTTAAAACCTGTTTAGAGAGATTTTCCTCTATGTATGAGACAAGATGACATTTTGAATATTGTTATGACCTGAGTGTGGTCTTTGTGAGTTCTGGCTGTTGTATAATTTGCCTTGACATACTAGTCATTATATTCACATTACTTATCAGAATAGGTTCATATCTTGTGAGAGCACCAATTGTCATCAAGTTGTATATTGAGTAGCACTATTTGGAAGATGTTTACTGAAAAGATTAAATGCCATTGAGAAGACAGAATAATACATGGTGGTTTATTTACAAGATCAGATTTTTCAACAATTGTTATAATAACTACAAGAACATGGTGTGCAATAATAAGTTGGAATCCATTTCATTATATATAATACATATTGCCAGTACAATTGGACTAGTGGAGAAAAATATTACATTTGAAAACATATTTACAGACTGATGTGTGTCAGGGCTCAGGTACTACTACTACTCCACCCTGTCCTCCTACTTATCATCATCATCATCATCATCATCATCATCATCATCATCATCATCATCATCAGAGCCAAGCAGCAGGGATCAGGTACTGGACACTACTACTATACTCCTCCCCTTCCCCCCTCCTGTGAGCCAAGCAGGTGCTCCAGACCAACATGTGTGAGGGCACAGGTACTGGACTGATTGATCCCCCCCTCTCCCCCCTCCCTCCTCTCCTCCCCCTCTTCCCCTCCTCCCCTCCCCCTCTTCCCCTCCTCCTTACTCCGAAGGGACGACAGACTCCGAAAGATGAGACAAGACACAGCGAATAACCCCAATCTTGTCAATCAATGCTAGTGCCTCACCTGGTTTTGTTGCCATGTGCTCTATAGGCATAACCCTGCTTTGTAGAATCTGATGTTTTCTTCTAACTAAACCTATGACTCTCTCAACATGAACATGCAAATTAGCTATTTTTCTAGTTTCTGCCACCTCATACGCTGACAGCTGTTTTCTCCCCTTGGTAAATGCAGGTATCTGTAGTGAAGCACAGTAAATTCCCACACTGTCGCCAATATTGAACCCATGGTCTGCTAGGACAATATCTCCAGGTAACAGGTTTTTTAGTAGGCAACACTCTATTGTGATCTGTTTATCACTGACTCTCCCTCCCCAGGCACAAGATATGTAAGTGACATAGCCCTGGGGTGCAACACCAATCAGAAATTTTACAGTATGGTGATGCTTGTAGTTGGACCACGTTTGTGCTTGGGCTAGTAGATTAGAGGGCATCTCAATAAAAACTTTGAAACAATCAACTATCACAGCAACTCTACATCCAAATGCCTGTCTGAATCCCATTGGCATTGTAGCTTGAAGTACATGTCGCTCTGGCCACTCAATTTGAAATTCTAACCTTTCATGAAGTATGTCAATGACTTTATGCCAAACTCTAGAAGCAGTGGGCAGAGAGATCTTGAACCTGAAAGCTAAATCTTTCAGCGGGAGATTTAGTCTCAGCCTCTGCAAAACTAAAATGAACTGTTCAAATTTAGACAGCACAGACATAGGGCCACAGGTGATGTAGGGCTCGCACAGCTCAAAAATCTGAATTAATACTAAGAAGTTGGGGAGCCCTGTGTAGAACTTTGTCTTGTCTTCGTTTTTTTCAAAGGACTCCTGGTTGAACTGTGTGTCTAGTGCCTTGGTCCAAAGATCTCCCAGCTCTGTGTTCTGTCTCAGAACATCCTCCATCTTCTCAATGTCATCCATCGTTAGCTCAGCCTGGCATCCGGCATCTGCATAGCCTGCAATATAGCAATGGGGAGCATAATTAGTTAATTCATGAATATGAATCATTATTTTTTTGACAACCTTTTTACAAACATGCAAGTTCTCTGGTCCAATTATACAGGGTGTCCACAAAGTTGCTTTTTATTGCAGCAGCGGAAATGCTATCAATTCTCATTAAAAATACAGACTTTGAAAAACTGACAGTGCTAGGCAGACAGCTGACAATTAGCCAACTGGCTGACGATACAACCATTTTCATGAAAAATAGTGACCAAATCCCTAAAGTCATTAAGACAATTGATTTTTTTTTTTTTCTAAGGAGTCGGGCTTAAAATTAAACCTTAAAAAATTTGATTTGTTACCAATCCATGATTCTCCGCTTACGACAATTCATAATATTCCTGTTAAATCAACACCGTAAAAAATGGCTCTGAAATCCACAGTAATTTACTGTGTTTCTGGCAAGTAATTTACTGTAAATAATTTTCACAGTAAAGTGTTGTATAATAAGCAGTAATTTTTAAAATACTGTAGAAATCACAGTAAAGGTGCGTTCACACCGGACCTTTTATTTTTGTCGCTGGCGACAAGTTTACATATTAAGTCAATGCAAACGAGCGACTGAGCGATTAATCGCTCAGGCGAAATATCGCTGGGGCTCCGAGCGACAGCGACGGAGCGAAAAAGCGCTCAATCGCTCTGTCGCTCGAGATGAGAAATCCCAAGTCTCTGGCCGTCAGTCGCTTGTCGCTCAGCGCTGATAGGCTGCCGTAATCTATGTATAACTATGACAACTACTGAAACCATGGAAACGTAATACAACTCCACCGGTCCGGAAGAGCGAAGCCGGCTTTACGTTGCCTTTTGGATAAAGACGATTTTCTAGAGACATGACAGTGGACGTGGACAGGCTTATTGTCCTTGTGTCGTCCCACAAAATCCTGTGGGACCACACAATCAATGACTACAAAAAAATGCACAAACAGGAACTTGTGTGGAGGGAGATCAGCGGACAGATGGGGGTTAATGGTAAGTTTTTTTTTTTGTTTTTTTTTAACGTTAGTTAACGTTAGCGCCTGTTAATGTTGAGTAACGTTAGTTAATGATAACGTTAGACATTCAAAAGAAACACACAATAAGCAAAACTAGTGTTTAAATAAGAATATACAAACAAGCAATATACACCATTCATACATAAGATATTGTGCAACAATAGCAATCTAAATATGTTTTTACGAGTATGAAATGTGTGCTGTTTTTTTCTTGACAGTCAAAATACTTCAGGCCAAATGGAAAAACCTGAAGGACATCTACAGGAGGTTGGTCAAGGAGTACCAGGAGGAGGGAAAGAGTGGCTCAGGGCAGAGAAAGACAAAGCCATGGAAACATTTCTCGGTCCTGTCTTTCCTGAGACCCCTTTACAACCCCCGACAGACCTCAGGGAACATGGGGCTGGAGGTTGAGGAAGACAGGGCCGAGGAATCTGTCAGGAGTCCAGAGGCAGCAGCAGCAGCAGCAACCAATGAAGTTGACACTGGTTGGTTGACCACAATGGAAAAGTTTTGTGTTGGGACAGTGGTTGTTTATGTGCTCACAATGTGTATTATAATGTGGTCTCAACCAAAGCAGAGCTTTTATAGCAAGCACAGCATCCAATATTGCAGCAACAGTGAAATGATCGATTATCCAGTAGAATGAAAAAAAAAAGATATATTTATATAAAGATATATAAGATATATAAAATAAAGATATATGATTTTTTTTTGCTGTTCTTTTAAGAAATGCTAGAACTGTCTGAGAGCGAGGGCGATGTCGCTGCTGCTGCTGCTGCTGCTGCTGCCGCTGCTGCCGCCTCATTTTACAACCTGTCTCCAACTCCAAGGTACATAAATGCATACTTTGTGTAGATACTGTATATAAATGTGTTGCAGTAGTTTCACAAAAGCACTGTTTGTTTCCCACAGTGTGCCAGAGAGACATATAGGAAGCACTCCTGCTCCTGACCTGGGTACCATACCTGCCCCCCTTACCATTTCACCGATGAGGTACATACATGCTTAATTAGTGTGTGCACAGATGTGTGTACATACATATACTGTGTAGACAGTATATATGGCTGTATTGTCACAAAAACACTGTGCCCATTTCATACAGCTTAATGGAAACGAGTAACCTGTTCTCCGGCTCTTTGTCACTGGTGCATGGAAAGATGCCACCCCCAACCACACTTCCATCCTCAAGGTACGTACATGCATAATTTGTGTTTGTGCATAGGTATATGTATGTACGTACTGTATATATATGGCTCCCCATACATGTGTCACAAAAGTACTGTGCTCATTTCAAACAGCATGGCTGACAGTGGGAGCCAGTACTCCAGCTCTCTCACTTGTGCTTTTTACCCGCCTCAGCCCACCCCTCCACCCTCAAGGTATGTGCCTGCATAATTTGTGTGTATATACATGTGTGTTAACATGTTTGTATGTAGCTGAAGTTTTACAAAAGTGCTGTCAATTTCACACAGTGATACCTGTAGCGACGGCAGTGGGCGAAGCACCCCCAGTCCCACAGTCAGACCCCCCACATCCAATCCTCCTGGTGCGTATGTACATATTTTGTGTGTGTATGTATGTGTAGTATGCAACAAGCACACACACACACAGAGATGTTGAATCTTGAAAAGAAGCTTTTACCAGTACATACAGTAGCGATCATGTTCCAGTATTCTTATGATGTTCCAGTAATAGCTACAACGTAGCGATGGCCAAAACATACTGTATGTGTCCAGGGGTGTCACAATTTTCCAAATCCTCAGTTCATTTTGATGTAATCGCCGATATTTGATTTTTATGTACCACATTAAGCACAAATTGTCAAATTCAAATTATTTATTTTTAAGGTAAACAATAGGTAAAACAATAACTTGCTTTACCAGTCCACTGAGGTGCCTGCCATCTAGTGATTGTCTTTGGTAACAGCATGCACACTACTCTTGCAATAAAAGAGAAATAACAACACAAAGGAACAAAGCAAAATAAACACACACACACAGCATAGCTTACAAACTGTGGTCTTCTTGTCAACAACGCAAACACTGTCAACCTAACTCACCGGGATTTCAAAATATTCCCACACAAGTGATTTCACAGAACCAGGAGGCGGTTAAAGCTTGGATGCTGCATATACGTATGTTCCCAAATCAAATATGGTGTTTACTTTACATACAGGGAGAAAGAGACTGATGAAGTGCAACAACACAGTGGAAGTGGAAAGTATGTCAGCAGGCAGACCACTCCACCCTCCCGGTACATAGGCGCCGATCCCGTGGGTGCTCCGGTGCTCGAGCACCCACTGGCAACGCTGAGCACCCACTGGCCAATCGGGATGGTCGATCAAAAAAATAAAAATAAAAAATAAAATAAAAAGAGTGAATGATTGAAACTTGTGGTGAAACTGTATCTTTAAAATGAACTGCATTTACTTAAATCGTATTATCCAATTAAAATCATTGCAGCTCTGTGCGTGTACACGTTAGCGTAGTCACGTAACCAATTATCGGATGATCGGATTTGGCTGCGGCTAAACAAGAGGCCTTCACGTACACACACACAGCAAAATGTGAAGGTTGGCTGCGTATCGGCGGGTAAAAATGGACAAGTTTGTTATAAGAAAACTAAGTGGAACTGCGTCTACAACCACCAATGCCCCCAGCAGCGGGGGCGACGGTAGCAGCAGCAGCATCAGCGGCGGTGAAAGGGACAGCAGAAAGTGTCAGCAGGGACGAAAGTACCAGGCCAGCTGGAAAACAAAATTCCCGTGGATTACATATGACGCATTAAATAACAAAGTGTTCTGTGAAGTGTGCTCTGCTGCCGACAAAATGCATGCCCCGTTACCATGTACAGGAGGACATGAGATGGATTCTTACAAGGCTTTTGTGAAAGATGGCTTTTGCAGCTGGGGCAAAGCAATAGAAAGATTTCGCTGCCACGAGAAGTCAAATGTCCATCGAGTTGCTGCTAGCATCACAAGTGCTGCTAATGCCGGAGTTAATGTTGCAAATGCTCTCTCTGCCGCCAAGCAAAAGCAAATGGCTGAAGCACGAACTGCGTTGTTAAGTATTTTTTCTTCTGTCCAATATTTGGCATGTCAAGGACTAGCCCTTAGGGGTCATGTGGACACAGAGTCAAACTTTAGACAGCTGCTCAACTTGCGTGCACAAGACATCCCAGAACTACAGTCCTGGCTCGCTCGTAATGAGTCTAAGTGGCTTTCTCATGACATTCTCAATGAAATGACTGAACTATTTGCACATGATGTCCTACGAACACTTAAAGAGGAGATAAAGCGTGCGGAGTTTTTCTCCATAATCATGGATGAGACCGCGGACATCACAGTCAAGGAACAGGTGTCTGTGTGCTTCCGTGTTGTTACTGAATGTCTGGAAATAGAGGAACTTTTCATAGGATTTTACCAGACAGCTAGCACAACAGGGGATGCACTTTTCAACCTGTTTAAGGATGTACTGCTGAGACTCTCCCTGCCTGTCAAAAACTGTAGAGGTCAGTGTTACGACGGCGCATCGAATATGTCAGGGATTCGAAATGGTCTGCAGGCACGCGTAAAAGAACTGGAGCCTCGAGCACTTTACGTCCACTGTATGGGACATAGGGTTGCCAACCGTCCCTTGAAAAACGGAATCGTCCCGTATTTAGAAGGAAAAACACTCGTCCCGTATTGAGTGGGAACGGGACGCACTTTGTCCCGTATTACTGTGAGAGCCAACAAACAGTCAGTAAAAAGCCAATGGAAAATGAATAACAAGGCGCGCTAGATGAAAATTTACGGTAAACTCGTTCCCGGGCCCTGCCCTGCTCTGTGACCAATGAGCTGACAGCTTATTCACACACGAGTATGACGATCAAGAATACGCTCATCCCATTGGTCGAGCCTTGTGTTGCACACGGAAAAGATAGCGGAAGACAACAGAGCAGCATGGGTGACGACTCGAGTGACGACACTGCATTGGGGGGCGGAGGCGCAGGTGCACCGTCGAGAAATGATGGGACAAGTACTCCCCCAAGGAAAAAGAAGAAAAGGATGCAAAAATATCGGGAGGAATGGGAGAAGGAAAACAGCTGGGTGGGAAAAGTGCAGGACAACGAGTACAAAGCAAACTGCACGGTGTGCCGGCGCATATTTTCCATTGGACATGGTGGACTCGCAGATTTAAGACAACATGCTGCCAGCAGTGGACACATGAGGAACGTAAAAGAGAAGAGTACGAGGGGAACCATGAACACATTTGTTGTCCACCTGGCAACAGAGCAGAGTGACTGAGAGACCCGTGTCTGTGCACAATATCTTGTTATTGTGTCATTATTAGTGTTTATTATTCAGTTTTTTGAACAGTGTAGGCACAAGCCAATGGTTTGGTGATGCTGTCTGAGCCATCTTTTTTTTTTTTTTTTTTTTTTTTTAATGTGGAGAAGGTATGAAGTTATAAAAATTTGGAGTGATGAGTTTTCACAATATGTTTACAAGTTTACATTCTATCTGTTTGCACTTGCTGTTGCACTAAAAACACTATCACACATTATTATTTATTATTACAGGATGAAGTTTGTACATTCTATTTTTTTTTTTTTTACATGAATTTGTACTGTTTGATGTTAAGCAGGGCAGGCTTATGTTTATGAAAAATATTTTATTCAGCTAATTTTGTTATTTAGTATTAAATTGAATTTCTGGATAATAATTTGTTTTCCATGTGTTCATGTCACACAAATAGCTATGTATCCAATTCAATGCAGGTTCAAGACAAATACTTATAAAAATAGTTTCACGCACAAAAAAGGGGGCTAAAAAATAAATCACAGCAGGAGACGTAAAGGCAATCGGGTCGGCCGGCATGTCCCGCGTGAGGTGTCCCTTATTTTTTTTTCAGGGAGTTGGCAACCCTAATGGGACATGTGATGAACTTGGTGGTGCAGGATGTTGCCCATAACATTTCCGAGTGTCGGAACTTCATGTCACTCATTCGTGACCTCATAACGCTGATACGCAACTCCCCAAAACGACTGGCTTGGTTTCAGCATTTCCAAAGCGCAGACGGGCCGTCTCTGCGCCCTTTGTGCCCAACGCGCTGGACAGTAAAAGCTGCTTCGCTGCAGTCAATTTATTCAAATTACAGCGCACTACTGGAGTTTCTTGACAACTTGTCTTCAGAAGATAAAGGTGACGCAGGCGGCAAAGCAAATGGTTTACTTCAGCACCTGCAGAAGTTCAGTACATTTTTTTCACTGAAGCTGATGTTGATGTTTTTTCTGCGCGCAGAAACAGCCAATCGCGCACTGCAACACAGCCAGCTGCATTCACAGAAAGCTCTCCAACTCATTGAAATGCTCCGACAGGACATCAAGCATCTTCGTGAAAACGGATATGAAGATTTTTGGCAAAACACAACTGCAGCTGCTGATAGCCTTAACGTTGAAAGCCCAGCCCTGCCAAGGCCAAGAAAAACCCCACGTCGACTGGATGACGGAGGCACACCATCACACAGTTTCCAGTCACCAGAGGCCATGTACAGACAGCAGTTTTACCAGGTGATGGACACTGCAACTTCATCTTTGGATTGCAGGTTCAGTCAAGCTGCATTCAAACACATGTGCAGTATTGAGGATTTTGTGACGGGAAAAGGTGACTGTGGGAGCATCACAGAGTTTCATGGAGATGATCTGGATGAAGGCAGGCTGACACTTCACCGTGACATGTTCATTGACATAACCAAACAGAGGGGTGTTTGCATAAAAACATTTCGAGATGCTGTGGATTTCCTGAAAGGAGAGCATGGCGAGCCGCTGCGGACCCTGCTGCCAGAACTCACCAAACTGATCAGACTTGGACTCACTGTTCCCGTGACCTCTTGTACATCAGAGAGGTCATTCTCAGGCCTGCGGAGACTCAAAACGTATCTACGCGCCACGATGGGACAGGGAAGACTCAATCACCTTGCGGTGTTGAACTGTCACAAAAACATTACAAGGAGCCGCAATCTGGATGCTATAGCCGATGAGTTTATCACGCGCACAGCTGCCAGGAGGAGCACGTTCCTCCTTAGGAAATAGACAATAGCAGACAGTGGTGAGTGACTGACTCAAAATTTTCTTTCCTTTCCTTAACAGTAAGCTGAAGATGTCTTGTGTCAAAAGCGTGTTTTGCGAATTAATGTAATAAACATAGCTTCATTGTTTCCTTGGTTGTACTGAAAAATACACACTGTGATATTGTAAATGTGCCGAGTGTAAATTAATAGGCTACTGTGTTTTTTGCTTAGGCTATGTGTTGCTATAGGTTACCTTTAATTATACGTGCAAGCGACATAATTAGTGTTACGTTGTGGAAAAAAAAGTGTTACGTTGTGGCCAGTGTGCATAATAGCCTACTGCTGCCTTCAGACTGTGTCGTATTTAGTTGTGGTTGGTGACTATCTATGCAATAAAAGTCAGTTTGAGACAATCATTACCTTGGTGGCATTCATTTAATTTGAGCACCAAAAAAAAAAAAATAATAATAATTGAGCACCCACGGGCAAAAACATAAATCGGCGCCTATGTCCCGGTATGCACACTGGGCTACAGCAATTTTGTAGAAAACAAATTAATGTGGAACAAACTGGACAACTACAAGATGTTTAAATATTGTTGTAGTTTCACTATCATATGGTGTTTTCAATTCATACAGGTAGGAAGAAGAGAAAGGCCACTGATGACAATGATGCCATGATTCAGCAGCTACTGCTGGATCTGCTGAAGAGGCAGGCCAGTGCGGCACCATCTCCACAGCCAACGGAGATTCAGATCTTCCTGCAATCCCTCGAACCTCTCCTGCAGAGAGTACCGCCTGAACACATTGAACATTTTAAATTTGAGTTGTACAGCTTTGCCTTTCATAAATTGAACTCTTACCAAAATGTGTAAATACATAGTTAAGAATCATCCCTAATGTTCCCTTTGATCTTTGTAAATAGCACTGTTAATTAAATGTTTAAATTGTTTTTAATATTTCATTTATTATATAAATTTGAGTTGTACAAGCTTTGCCTTTCATAAATTGAACTCCTACCAAAATGTGTAAGAATATATAGTAAAGAATCATCCCTAATGTTCCCTTTTGATCTTTGTAAATAGCACTGTTATTGGATGCCATCACAACTGAAAGAGACAAAAAAAAGAAAATGTATGTATTGTGTTAATATATATATTGATTTTGCTGTTGCGTGATAGTATTAGTGCTGGAGTTATGCTAAATATAAGGATGGAGTTACTCGTAAAAGAGCCATCTTGGTGTACATTTGCACTGCACACAATATTGTAGGAATTATACTCGTTAGGTTTGTGTGGGTGGCTCTTAAAAGAGCCGTTTAGAGGGTGTGCACATATATGCTACACTGTGTGTTGCCAGGGGACTTTTCCTTCTTCAGAGAAGTAGGCTGTGAAGGCCTCCCTGACCCCGAGGGCATCCATCCCAGCGTTGTTGGCACCGACTCTTCTCAGATCTGGCAGGGGGTCCACCTCTCCAAGCATGATGCTCCCAGCCTGGGTTGTGGTTGTGCTCTGGATGTAATTGTGGAGGAGACAAGTAGCCTTCACACAGATGTCAGCAACCTCTGGACGAATCTCAATGACACACCTGTACATTCTCCACTGAGAAGAGAGGATGCCAAATGTGTTCTCCACAACCAGCCGAGCCCGAGACAAACGGTAGTTGAAAATGCGGCGCTCAGCTGTGGTCAGGCTTTCCCTGGAGAATGGCCACATCAGGTGTCGCTGCAGTGGAAAGGCCTCGTCTGCAATGAACACATGAGGCTGGGATCCTCGGTGGTCTGCTCCTGGTAGTAGCTGGTCAGCGGGCAGTTGGAGGGTGCCACTTGAGAGTGCCTGACCAAAAAGAGAGTTGGCCAGAACCCCAGCGTCATTGGATCTGCCAAAGCCCCCAACATCAATCACCCTGAAGCGATACCGTGAGTCAACAACAGCCAAGAGAACGACTGAAAACGTTCCCTTATAATTAAAAAACTGGGATCCTGTGTTCTCCGGGGCTTTGATGACCACATGTTTGCTGTCTATCGCACCACAGCAAAGAGGGAAGTTCCACCGCTCCTCAAACTCCTTTGCGATAGTCCTCCACTCCTGTGTGGTAGGCACAGCCATGAACTCTCCTACGAGGCTCTCCCAAATGGCACTGGCAACTTCAGGGACAATCATGGACACCGTGGACACCCCAACACGGAAGCTGCTGGCTATGGTCCTGTATGAGTCACCAGTGGCTAGATATCTGAAGAAATGAAAGAAAAAAAATAGAAATGCAAAAAGGAGAGGTTACAAGTAGTCTACATACCTACAAATAAATAATGACAAACAGATAAAATAGATAGAAATACATACATAAAAAATGTGAAAAATGATGATAATAACTAATAGAGCTTTGGAATTAAACTATTCATCACTGTGGTGGGTACCCCCTTTAACTAGCTCAAGTACCCCTTTTCAATTTGTTATAACAATATAAAAAAATAGCAGATCTACACAACACATTGTGTTATAAGCTTGCAGATCTGCAATTCATGGCATACAATTAAGTTCATATGGCTAGGCTATGTAGTTAAATAAAAAACAAAAGTTAATTTCCATTTGCAACTCTTTCCCTGTACTGTAGGCTAGATATTTGAGAAACACTGTTTTGCACTTACTGTAAAGACAATGCAGTTTCATCTCAACTGTTATTACCACTGTCTTTTGTGTAGATGTTAACATGCAGTGCTGAACTCAACTCATCTGGCAGAATTGAGGGAAATGTAGGCTATAGTTTAATGTTTGATTCCTACTAATTAGGCCAGATTAATTCAACTGCCACGATTCTATTTAAGAAAATGTTTGTATTTGGCCCGTACGGGAAACGTTTCATTGGGCTCATAGTGCAACATAGTTGCATTTGTCCCGTACAGTGATTTTTTCATAGCAACATAGTTGCATTGCCATAACACACACACACAAAGCCACTCACCGGAGACAAATGGCCAGGTGCTCCTCAGCTGGGATGGAGCGCCTGTAGTTGGTGTCCAACCGGGCAATCCTGCCTCCGATTCTCGCCAGCAGGTCGTCAAACTGGGCCGTTGTCAGCCGCGTATACCGTTGAAAACGGTTGGTGTCCAGACGCAGCTCCTGGAATAGCCGGTGGTATTCACCGAGATCAGTGCGCATCTTCAGTATGTTGTGGACCCAAAACCGCGAGATTTGTGGACTTCTACATGGTGTCCGCTGATAATGTAGTGGGCTGGTCTGGACAGAAAATGCCAGGGCTGAATTTTTGTCCCAGTCCACCCCTGGTCACAGATATTTGTGAAAAAGAAAGTTGCAAATTCTTCCAATTTAAGCTAACTGATAAGTTCTCTGGTTAGGACATCAAAATGTCTTACACGTGTACTGTTTGTAAATTCAGAACTGTGTCAATTCCTGCTTTCATTCGGCATGTTAAAATTCACAGAAATCTTGCAAACATTTGATTTCAGTGTGGCTATGCAGAGTATCCTACAGCCTTTACAACAGTAGTTGCACTTCAAAAGCATATGTACAGATTCCATACGCCCACAGTTAAACCAGGGGCACAAACTCAAGGACATGCTTTAGCATGCAAATTTGGGGGATGTAGCTTTGTGTCAGAATGTGTAGCAACCTTATGGGAGCATCTCCAATTGCATATTGAAAGTGGGACAAAAGTGCCTTGCCCCTATGATAACTGTCCTAAGACTTTTTCTGTCCATTCATCTTTCACCTCACACATCAGTCTGAAACATAAAAAAAGAACTTGCACCTCTAGTGCTGCTGCTGCCAGCTCAGCTAGCTCCTCTAACAGTGAAATGACCAAAACATCTCAAACAGGTTTAGATGAAAATGTTGGAGCAGAGATGTTGGATGGTGGAAATGATAACACAAGTATTGAAGTAGACGAGAATGAGTTTATGAACAGTTTGGCCTTGTTTTATCTACAGATGCAGGCTAAAATGCTGCTACCAGCCAGTGTGATCCAGAAAATAATTGAAGAGTTCCAGGAGGTGCACAGTTATAGCACAGCCCATCTTTTGTCTAAATTGCATCAAGATTTGACACAGTTAAATGTGCCTGAAAATGAAATTAGTGATCTCATTGATAATCTGTCAAAAAATGACCTGATGAAAAGATGCAATTAAGGAGTATTTAGAAGTGATCAAACACAGAGAACACTTTTCAAGAGTGAATTCAACTATGTTGAGCCAACACAGATTTACCTGGGCATTGATAAAAATGGAAAAGAAAGATTTTGCCAGCATGTGTCCATTAAAGAAACAGTGAAGGCATTACTTGGCCAGACCTCAGTTCAGGAGCAATATCTCCAAGCAAAATCTAACACACCAACAACTGCTGATGTCCTGGAAAATCTGAGCGATGGTAAAATCATAAAAAAACAATACATTGTTAAATGAATCACCATCCTCAGTAGGCATAATCTTGTATCAAGATTCATTTGAGGTTGCTAACCCTCTTGGCTCTGGCAGAAAGAAGCACAATATTTTAGCTGTGTATTTGACACTAGCAGAGATCGCAGCACACAACAGGTCCTCCATTGATCAAATGCAGCTAGTTTTGTCGTGCAGGGAGGAGGACTTCAAATCTTTTGGCCAAGAAAAGGTATTTTCTGCTGCAGTTAATGACTTGAAAGAAATGGAAGAAAGTGGAATTCATGGTCCTGGAAGAAATATTGTGAGGGGTACTGTTTTGGCTATAACCGGAGATAATCTAGGGTCTCATTGCATTGGAGGTTTCACTGAGAACTTCAGTAAAAGTAGATACTTCTGCAGGTATTGCCTCATAGACAGGGAAACCTGGCAGCAGACTCCCACAAAATCAGGTCCTGTTAGATCAGTAGAGACATACAACAACTGTGTGGCAGAGGGGGAAATGGCATATGGGGTAAAGTTTGACTCGGTGTTCAACCAACTGAAGTATTTTCATGTTTGCCAGCCAGGCCTCCCTCCATGTCTAGGTCATGACCTGTTTGAAGGGATTGTTTCTGTTGATCTCGCTTTGTACATAAAGCACTTGGTGAAGACTGAGAAACAGTTCACTTACAACCACCTAAACAGGAGTTATCACTATTGGTCTTCAATAACTCTTATTGTAAAGAGTTCTTTTTTATTGTGAACACTCGGCTCTTGCAGTATTTCAACCAACTCACAATTTAGTTGTTTTTTTTTTACCACGTTGATGCCTTGTTGTATTCATCAGATTAATGTGCATTGGAATGCTGATCAAAATGTTTAAATGATTTCATTGCTATCTATTGCCACTTTCTCATGGTACTAGATTGTCAATACTTTACTCACAGCAGATAGTACCCTTTCATTTTACTGTAGCTTGTCGTCATAGCGATGTCCACCACTCTGCTTAGGAGAGCTTTAACGAACAATGACAATGTCTGGAAATAATCTATTTCACCCCTAGGGCCCAACAAAAAACATTACTGTTAACATGTAAAGTGAGAAACAGGCGATACAGTTGCAACATTGATTCAATACACATTTATAATGGCTATTTTAAAAGTTTGTTAATGACATTAAGGATCTTCTATGCAATATAGGTGAGTCCACTGTGAAACAATGAAAGTACTCTGCAGTGTTTTCACATCATCTTTTGGTATCGCCTCAGTTCTCTCTGAACCACAACAGAGGTTATACCAAAAAGATACCAGGTACTACCTACTACTTTTGCCCAGTGTAAAACCAAAAAGGCAAGTCAGTTTGAGCTGATACTATACAGTGGAAAGCACTATAACTGTTTACTGTGTAGGTATTCTTTCTGTAATAATTGCGTGAAGTGCTTTTCTGTGCTTTTGTTAATCTAAATTCTAATACTCATAGGTGACAACAACTCCTGCTGATGCAGAGGAACAGTTGGTCCTTCCCAGCACCCCAAGGCTCATTGCAGTAGGTAAAACTGTCATTCAATAAAAGTAGATTTGGAGATGAATAAAACTAAGTGAACATGCGCAGAGAATATAGTCAGGTAACTCTTGTGGCAGTTCAGCTTTACAAATAAATACAATTTCAGAAGTCATAATAAAAAAAAGATAATTTAGACCCCTTTAGTTGTTTGGGCGGTATTTGTCATTGTATATTGTGCACATGGTGTATGTGACATTTGTCCTCTGGATTTACCCTATTAAGACTAGTGAGGAAGTGTCATTACTGCAGTGCCCGGGGAGTACATTTCAACACATTGTCTTGGAGGGCCGGGGGTGAGCCGGTGACCTTCTGATTACCAGACACCCTCCTACCCACTCAGCCACTGCCGCACTGGGCACAAGCGAAGAGGGTCTGCAGAGTCAGACATCACTTACTTGCAATTGAATTGTTGTTTTATGTTTGATTATTGCAGGAGACACTGTGTGGTCTGCTAACAAATGGATGCTGTCCATAGAGGGCCGAGTTGTAATCCCACATTCACCTCCCATGCCGGATTTCACAACTGCCTTGGCTGTCTTATTCGCCAGTTTCTACGTATTCAATATTGAATATCAGGTGGAAGCAGTCACAATACTGGAATTTGTCCAGAGGTATTGCCAATAACATTCTAACTTAACTTTGAAATATTTGAAAAATCCCAGAACACTTTATAGTGGTGAAAGAATATTAATTTGTATTCCAAGATGAAAACACAGAATAGGATCACAAAAGGATTTATACGTACAATCTAGGGCAATACAAGTCTTATGATCAAAACTCAAATCGGCATCTAAGGCATTTCTATGTTTAAAAGTTAGGAGGCACCTTGACAAAAAATATTTGACTGTTAAAGTTCATATCCTTTCAGGTTGATCCTAACCCTGAACTACATATTTTCCATATAATCATCAAATGAGTTTTATCTTTCTTTAAACTAATTGATCTGTCCTGAGAGGACTCCTGTTGAACTGATGTGCTCATCAAACTGGCCAAGAGATATATTAACTTCTATTTTCATTTCTGTTAGGTTCCTTGCCAGGATCAATCCAGATTCCAGCAAGTGCACAGCCAAGGTCCAGACAAGCCGGAAAACTGGCAGAACTGTAAAGCAAAAGACATCTGATATGAGTCCACGTGTCATTTCCTTCATGAATGCCTTCTCTGCATTTGACTGGCAAAACAACTAGATTAAGGTGAGGTTCTGATAATAGCCATCATATCCATGAAGATGGGTTTGGTTTTTATTTGTCAAAGTTTTCTCACAGCTGCACTTTTCATTCAAACTAATGCGGCTACCACAATTGTTAGATTGCATCAATGAGACCAACAGTTATCTCCTAAAAAGAATAACCACCCGGCGGTAAACCTCTAAAAAAAACCTGCGGGTATGCTTATTAGCGATCGTTTTCTCCACCGGGATGACGATGGAGGTTGGCCCGGCCGACGAGCTCTGTAGACGGGCTGCTGCCTCTGTGAGAAGCCGCTGCTGCTCCGGCGGTACGTCGCTGCTCCCACAGGTAGAGCTTCACTTCTCTAAAACGTCGGCGCAAACTTCTAAATACTGTATATTAAAACTTAATAAAGTGACATTACAGTGCTACAGCATGCAGGAAATAAAGTAGGAAGTAGTCCGCTGTCTTGACACCAGCCACAACAGAGCAGCATGGGAGGAGGCGGGGCCAGCTGGAGCATAATACCTCGGCATGACCATGTAGGGGAGTCCGGCACGCATTGACGTCAATGCGACTTCAATGTTAAAAAAAAAGTCAGTGCAACCGAGTAAAACACGGCGTGCAAAGAAATCCAAAACATCTAGCAGGGCTCACCTCCAAATGCATAAACCTCATGATATGGCACTTCCACGTCCTCTAGAACCATTATCCAACATTTTAAACATATTTATAAGTCTGAAAAGCTGGAAAAGCATAATAGTTCCCCTTTAATTTAACAAAAGAAACTGTGTCATTAAAAGTTGATGGCAATAGTGCTTGGAAACATGTTTTAACCTATGCCCAGGCACAGCAGATGGCTCTGTTTTCTGCACATACAGTCAAATTTACAAGAAGAGACCCATTATGCTTAATAGTTGTATGATGGCAATTTAGCTTTCATGGGATGGAGTTGAGCAAGAGGAGAGGGGTAAAATTCACTCTTAAGCAAGCATACGTACAACAGACAAAACAGTTCATAGCTACAAGCCTGTACCCACATTTGTAAGCTTCCTCTACACAGAATGCGGATAATTTATGTAGAAAAAGATTATCATTTTTGTGGATGAGCATTGGAAAAATACAAGATTACTGTTTTCTGATCATTTAAAAGTTGCATTTGCTTCAGTCTAATGGACCAGGATTCAATCAAATATGGTTATCAGAAAAGGCCACATTGTGAAAGAATAGTTTAGATTTACTATCATTCTCCATTAAAAACAACAATTTCAGTGTTTCTGAGAGTTATTACTCCACTTTGTTTTGTCCAATTTTGCTGATGTATGGCATTTTTAAACATACAATTGTTGTGTTGCTTCACTAAACACTTAGTAATAAAATAATAAAACAGAGGAGTGGTCTCAAGCTTCTTTTACTGAGCGCGAACACTGTCTCAACAACTTCTTCCTCGTCGCATATACACAGCGCATTCTTTTCCTCAAGTCAGGTAATTCTCACAACATAGTATCGCCACCTACTGGCCTGGCGTAGCATTAACATTAAGATGTGGATTAGAACACAACATTTCCCCCTTTCTCAAAAAGGTTACTTCTTTACTAACCAGATGGGGACTATCTCAAAGAATTTTTTTTCTTTTTTTTCAAATGCAAATATTGACTGTAATGAAAACCTAAAAGTCACTTTAACTGCAGTATGACCATTAACAGAAACATATTAAGAACATTGCATTAACACAGTACATTTGTATACTTGCTTTCTGTCTTAAACATTTTCTGACAGTTTATGAAACACTCTGATACTTTCAAGTAGCATAGTCTTTGAGCCACTCTGGCTGTTTTCTGTTCCGTTGGCTCCTGTTTGTTAAGCGGTTACTTGGAGCAGGCTCCTCAGGCCTTGGTTCTTCAGCTGGGAGAGTGAATGTCTCGGGCAATACGGACAAGTGAGAAGCATCCCACGTCTTACCATCAGTGAGCGTGTAGCTGTGTGGTCCTTTCTGCTGTATCACTTGATAAGGCTCACTGAACTTGGGCTTTCCTTTCTTGACGTGCACTGGGTTTCTCACACGCACAAGGCTCCCTGGGTGCAGGTTAGGTGCCTTAGCCCGTCTCTTAGCATCAGTGTATGTTTTCATGTGTAACTGCTTCTTTTTCACTCTGTCTCTCAGTGTGAGGTCTGGATCAGTCGTGACTTCTGGTTGAACAGAGAGTTTGGTTCTCATCTTTCTTCCATACATGAGCTGGAAGGGTGATACACCTGTAGTTGCATGTGGTGTAGCTCTATAGACTTGGAGAAACTCGGTGACGTGAGCTTTCCATGGAGCTTTCTCCCTCTCCGCAGTAAGGATGCTTTCCTTCAACACTCTGTTTAACCTCTCTACTGCCCCGTTGCCTTCTGGATGATATATTGTGGTTCTGATGTGATGTATATCTCGTTCTTTCAGGAAAGAGGACAGCTCTGAGGAGGTAAACTGAGGGCCATTATCCGTTACCACAGTTACAGGGTTTCCTTTTTGGCTGAACACAGTGCTCATGAAACGAATTACTGTAGCTGTAGTGCACTGTGGAGCAAAACACACTTCTGGCCATTTTGAATAATAATCTACCATTGTAATAGCAAACTTATAATCAGCAGGACCAGTCTCAAATGGACCAACAATGTCCAGCGCAAGCTTTTGCCAGGGTCCATCTGGCAGGGGGACTGGTGTCAACGGTGCAGGTGCAGTCTTTGTGGTTTTGTCATTCAGCTGACAGGGCATGCACGTGGCGATGACAGACTGTACCTGAGCGTCCATCTTGGGCCACCAGTACAAGTCTCTGAGTCTTTGCTTGGTACGGACTATGCCTTGGTGGCTCTCATGTGCTAGTTGCACCATGTGTGAACGTAGCTGTACAGGCACCACTAACCTGTAGCTCCATCTCAGGATCAGTGACTCATGCATGGACAGTTCATCTTTCACCTGGTAGTAGAACATCATGTCTGCTTGCAGGCCTTTGGAAGTTGCAGGCCACCCGTTTGTCATGTAGCTACGCAGCTGGCGTAACTCTGGGCAGGAGGAACAGACATCTGCAAAGTCGGACCTGGGGACTGCCATCAGGAGGACAGACACAGCAGCCACAGTCTCTGGCTCTATATCTGGGGAGCAGTCCTGGTTGCTTGGAAGTGGCAAACGAGAAAGGCAGTCTGCTGTCTGGTTCTGTTTACCAGGTCTGTAGACAATGTCATAATTGAAACAGAGTAGCCTAGCAGACCAGCGTGCTACTCTCATTCCTGCTCTTCCCATGCCTTTTGTGTTCAGTAGTGTAGTTAGAGCCTGATGATCAGTTCGCAAGGTGAATTTTGTTCCCCATAAGTAGGTCCTCCAGCGCTCTGTAGCCCAGACACAAGCCAAAGCTTCTTTTTCCACCACTGAGTATTTCCTCTCAGTAGCACTCAGGGAGCGAGAAGCGAATGCCACTGTTCTTTCGGAGGTGTCTGGGTGTATCTGTGTGAGAACTCCACCTATACCGTAATCAGAGGCATCCGTGGAAACTATTGTGGGGAGTGAGGGGTCAAACATGGCGAGTGCTGGACTGTCAGTGATAAGTTGTTTCACTTGCTGAAAACTGTTCTGTGCATCATCAGTCCATGTGAATGTAGTGTCACGTAGCACTGCTCTCATTGGTTCCACAACAGTTGCGTAGTTCTGTATGAACTTGGAGTACCACGAAGTCAGACCCAGGAAAGATCTGAGAGAAGTGGCGTCTGCAGGAGCAGGAGCGTCGCGAATGGCTACAATGTGGTCATCATTTGGCTGCAGTCCATCTTTAGTTATTGTATGACCCAGGTAAGTCAGCTTTTCCTGATAGAACTTGCATTTTTCTGTATTCAGACATAGACCAGCTTCTTGTAGCTTGTAGAGCACAGCTTTCAGGCGTCTTTCATGTTCAGCACGGCCAGATGAGTAGACAATAATGTCATCCAGATACATAGGCGCCGATTTATGTTTTTGCCCGTGGGTGCTCAATTATTATTATTTTTTTTTTTTTGGTGCTCAAATTAAATGAATGCCACCAAGGTAATGATTGTCTCAAACTGACTTTTATTGCATAGATAGTCACCAACCACAACTAAATACGACACAGTCTGAAGGCAGCAGTAGGCTATTATGCACACTGGCCACAACGTAACACTTTTTTTTCCACAACGTAACACTAATTATGTCGCTTGCACGTATAATTAAAGGTAACCTATAGCAACACATAGCCTAAGCAAAAAACACAGTAGCCTATTAATTTACATTCGGCACATTTACAATATCACAGTGTGTATTTTTCAGTACAACCAAGGAAACAATGAAGCTATGTTTATTACATTAATTCGCAAAACACGCTTTTGACACAAGACATCTTCAGCTTACTGTTAAGGAAAGGAAAGAAAATTTTGAGTCAGTCACTCACCACTGTCTGCTATTGTCTATTTCCTAAGGAGGAACGTGCTCCTCCTGGCAGCTGTGCGCGTGATAAACTCATCGGCTATAGCATCCAGATTGCGGCTCCTTGTAATGTTTTTGTGACAGTTCAACACCGCAAGGTGTTGAACTGTGATGGTGCGCCTCCGTCATCCAGTCGACGTGGGGTTTTTCTTGGCCTTGGCAGGGCTGGGCTTTCAACGTTAAGGCTATCAGCAGCTGCAGTTGTGTTTTGCCAAAAATCTTCATATCCGTTTTCACGAAGATGCTTGATGTCCTGTCGGAGCATTTCAATGAGTTGGAGAGCTTTCTGTGAATGCAGCTGGCTGTGTTGCAGTGCGCGATTGGCTGTTTCTGCGCGCAGAAAAAACATCAACATCAGCTTCAGTGAAAAAAATGTACTGAACTTCTGCAGGTGCTGAAGTAAACCATTTGCTTTGCCGCCTGCGTCACCTTTATCTTATGAAGACAAGTTGTCAAGAAACTCCAGTAGTGCGCTGTAATTTGAATAAATTGACTGCAGCGAAGCAGCTTTTACTGTCCAGCGCGTTGGGCACAAAGGGCGCAGAGACGGCCCGTCTGCGCTTTGGAAATGCTGAAACCAAGCCAGTTGTTTTGGGGAGTTGCGTATCAGCGTTATGAGGTCACGAATGAGTGACATGAAGTTCCGACACTCCGAAATGTTATGGGCAACATCCTGCACCACCAAGTTCATCACATGTCCCATACAGTGGACGTAAAGTGCTCGAGGCTCCAGTTCTTTTACGCGTGCCTGCAGACCATTTCGAATCCCTGACATATTCGATGCGCCGTCGTAACACTGACCTCTACAGTTTTTGACAGGCAGGGAGAGTCTCAGCAGTACATCCTTAAACAGGTTGAAAAGTGCATCCCCTGTTGTGCTAGCTGTCTGGTAAAATCCTATGAAAAGTTCCTCTATTTCCAGACATTCAGTAACAACACGGAAGCACACAGACACCTGTTCCTTGACTGTGATGTCCGCGGTCTCATCCATGATTATGGAGAAAAACTCTGCACGCTTTATCTCCTCTTTAAGTGTTCGTAGGACATCATGTGCAAATAGTTCAGTCATTTCATTGAGAATGTCATGAGAAAGCCACTTAGACTCATTACGAGCGAGCCAGGACTGTAGTTCTGGGATGTCTTGTGCACGCAAGTTGAGCAGCTGTCTAAAGTTTGACTCTGTGTCCACATGACCCCTAAGGGCTAGTCCTTGACATGCCAAATATTGGACAGAAGAAAAAATACTTAACAACGCAGTTCGTGCTTCAGCCATTTGCTTTTGCTTGGCGGCAGAGAGAGCATTTGCAACATTAACTCCGGCATTAGCAGCACTTGTGATGCTAGCAGCAACTCGATGGACATTTGACTTCTCGTGGCAGCGAAATCTTTCTATTGCTTTGCCCCAGCTGCAAAAGCCATCTTTCACAAAAGCCTTGTAAGAATCCATCTCATGTCCTCCTGTACATGGTAACGGGGCATGCATTTTGTCGGCAGCAGAGCACACTTCACAGAACACTTTGTTATTTAATGCGTCATATGTAATCCACGGGAATTTTGTTTTCCAGCTGGCCTGGTACTTTCGTCCCTGCTGACACTTTCTGCTGTCCCTTTCACCGCCGCTGATGCTGCTGCTGCTACCGTCGCCCCCGCTGCTGGGGGCATTGGTGGTTGTAGACGCAGTTCCACTTAGTTTTCTTATAACAAACTTGTCCATTTTTACCCGCCGATACGCAGCCAACCTTCACATTTTGCTGTGTGTGTGTACGTGAAGGCCTCTTGTTTAGCCGCAGCCAAATCCGATCATCCGATAATTGATTATAATAGGTTACGTGACTACGCTAACGTGTACACGCACAGAGCTGCAATGATTTTAATTGGATAATACGATTTAAGTAAATGCAGTTCATTTTAAAGATACAGTTTCACCACAAGTTTCAATCATTCACTCTTTTTATTTTATTTTTTATTTTTATTTTTTTGATCGACCATCCCGATTGGCCAGTGGGTGCTCAGCGTTGCCAGTGGGTGCTCGAGCACCGGAGCACCCACGGGATCGGCGCCTATGTCCAGATATGCCTGAACTCCCTGTAGACCTTGTAGCACGATGGACATCATCTTCTGAAACGCTGAGGGCGCTGATGCGAGCCCGTAACAAACTCGCTTGTATCTGAACAGCCCCTCATGGGTTATGAAAGCAGTCAGATCTCTACTGTCTTCGTGTAGGGGGACCTGGTGATAAGTATTTGCAAGGTCGATTGCTGAGAACATGGTTGCTCCTCTGAGCTCTGAAAAGAGCTCCTCCATGTGTGGAATGGGGTAACTATCAGTCACCACCGCCTTGTTGGGCTCTCTGAGGTCCACACACATGCGTATCCTGGTTGAATTCTTCCGTTGAGTCACCACGATCGGTGACACCCAGGGAGACACGTCGATTTTCTCGATGATGTCGGCATCCAGTAGGTGCTTTAACTCTGCAGAAACAGCATCTCTCACAGTAAATGGCAACCTCCTTAATTTCTGTTGTACTGGTTGTACGTCCTCTCTGACTTTAACCTTGTGCACAAAATGTTTCACACAGCCCAGCGTATGTAATGGTGGGGCTGTATTTGCAGATGGAGGTGTGATGGTTATCTCCCTGATTTCTTGTTCTGCTTTGGGCATCACTCTGTTACCCATGATAACAATGTCCAGAGCTGAGATCAAATCCAACCCCAGCAGTAGTGAACCTGACTTCACAATGTAAAAGGAGGCAGGAGCAGAATGTCCATCATGATGTATCTGTATGTTCAGTATGCCTAGTACTGGGATTCTCTGTCCTGAAAATGTCACCAGCGGGATCTCAGCTTTTCTCAGGGGCACGTGGCTGAAAGAGTTCTCATAAACATGGGCTGGCAATATGGAGACTGACGATCCAGTATCCACGATTAACTCACATGACTGCATATTTGGGAATGTGCCTAATTTCACTCTGCACATTATTTTCTTCTCTACAGGTGCAGCATCTTGCAGATGTAATACAGTCAGTTCTGGAATAACAACTTCCCCTACTTCATGTTTGTGACCTGATCTGCACACTTTTGCAAAGTGACCAGTCTTTCCACATGATTTGCATACTTTGTTTGTAGCAGGACATTTTGTAGAATTTGCCAGGTGTTTATCTGAACCACATCTGTAACATTTTCGTGTGTGTACAGTCTTTGTTTCACCTTTGTTTTGGCCACTTGTGCTGTTGGGACGTCCACCTTCCCTCTTTGGAAGTCTTTTAATCTCCCGTACTGTCGTTTCATTTTGTGAGAAAGCACTGGCATCACGTGCAGCGGACTCCACTTGGTTTGCAATCTGTATGGCTTTATTCAGTGTCAGCCTGTCTTCCAATAACAAACGTTCACGTATGCGCCCACTGTAAGCTTTTTCCACAATTTGATCACGTAGCATATCGTCCTCGACATTTCCAAAATCACACAATGTCAGCATCTCACGTAGGGCAGAGACGTACTGCGCCATTGTTTCATCATGTCGCTGCGCCCGTTGGCGGAACTTGTGTCTCTCGGCAATGACATTTACTGTCTGCACAAAATGCGCACGCAAGGCAGCAACAGCCTCGGCGTATGAGGTACCTGTGTTAGGCAATGTGTAGAAAATCCTCTGTGCTTCAGTACCAACGCTGTGTAGCAGTACAGCTCGTTGTCGGGTATCGGGCCACTTTTCTCCTTCCACGTCGATTACGAGTAGGTAGTTTTCAAACATCCTTAACCATGTTTCAAACGGCATTGCAGGTTCTCCGGGACATTGGAGGAATGCAGGAGGCAAAGGAGTAGTAGCCACAGCCATCTCGTCGCCAATTTGTTGTGTTGCTTCACTAAACACTTAGTAATAAAATAATAAAACAGAGGAGTGGTCTCAAGCTTCTTTTACTGAGCGCGAACACTGTCTCAACAACTTCTTCCTCGTTGCATATACACAGCACATTCTTTTCCTCAAGTCAGGTAATTCTCACAACATAGTATCGCAACCTACTGGCCTGGCGTAGCATTAACATTAAGATGTGGATTAGAACACAACAACAATACCAGTCAAAAGTAACTGATCTACTACTTGCACAAATATGGGTTGTTTATACACTTCTTATTTACTATAATTGTTTACTTTTCAGGAATCTGCTACTAATGTTGCTGTGGAACAGCACTGTGGAACTGATGACTGGATAATGGAATCATTGAGATCCTAAGAGGTTAGGAGTCTTTGTGTACTTGGTGTACACAAAAGAGCAGAACCTATCAGGTGTCTCGGAGAAGACCACTGGCCAACTAATGCTGATGAAAGGACTCCCCAACACTTTCTTCCCTTGAAATTATTATTATCAATATTATTATTAATGATTTGGACCATTCAGTACACAGACCATCAGGTTATCTAACAAGATAAGCTAATAGATATCTGTTTACCTAAACATTCCCAATAAATGTATTAATTTGCAAGTGAAGAAGATAGTGTGCAACAGTACTTTTTTCTTCTATAGAGTAAATACCAGCTGTGTCACAGCACTTAGTATATTAACACCTTATTACTGCACCTCCCCCACAACCTCAATGTTTAGATTAGGTGAGTGTACTTTGCTTCAGGGGGATTTAATTGTGTACTACCATTTTTCATTTTGTTGTTTGTATTCAATGTGTTTACAACATGTTCCATGCAAGAATAGTGTGATAGTGATAGTGATTATCAGGTTTTGTTGACGTTATTGCCACTGATTTTATGGATATTAATATCCATTGTTTTATGGTTAGTAATATTTTAAATGTGTAGAAATTGTTGTAGCTGTTTGTCAGAAAACTGTACACGGAATGTGTTTTGAAAGAGAAAATTCATTGCGTATTATGTTTGTGATAGCCATGGTATGCTTACCAATTAAGCAGTATTGTGTTTATAGAAATACTTTTATACTTGTAACTGTTTCCCCACAACCTTAATGTTTAGATTCGGTGAGTGGACTTTGCTCCAGGGGGATTTTAATTGTGTACTACCATTTTTCATTTGGTTGTTTGTTTTCAATGTGTTTACAACATGTTCTATGCAAGAATAATGTGGTAGTGATAGTGATCATATGTTTTGTTGATGTGTTATTGCCACCATTTATGGATATTAATATCCATTGTTTTATGGTTACTAATATTTTAACTGTGCAAAGAATAAATAGTTAGGAAAATGTATATTTTGGTGTCCCAATAATTGTTGAAACTTAAAAATGTCCATTTTAAATGCAGTAACATTTTATTGACAGCAGAATACTGGTAATCAGTAAATTACAGTATAACATGAATCATACGGTATTAAATGTTATGGTATTTTAACCAAAATACATGAAATTACTGTATTTTATTTTACAGTTAAAACACTAATGATGTAATCACAAATGCAGTACTTGGAAATTATTGTGTTTTTATTTTACAGTTACAACAATACTGCTGGAAAAAAAAATTCCAGTAAAATACTGTGAATATATACTGTGTTATAGTTTACAGTTACAATAATAGTACTGTTACATAAAATACAGTACAGTACAGTACATAATTACTGTGTTTTATAGTACAGTTACAATAATAGTACTGTAATATAAACAACAGTACACAATAATTACTGTCTTATATTTTACAGTTACAAAAGTACTACTGTAACATAAAATACAGTAAAGTACAGTTCATAATTACTGTGTTTCATTTTACAGTTACAACAATAGTACTGTAATATAAACCACAGTACATGGTAATTACTGTCTTATATTTTACAGTCACAAAAGTACTACTGTAACATAAAATACAGTAAAGTACAGTTCATAATCACTGTTTCATTTTACAGTTACAACAAAAGTACTGTCATATAAACCACAGTACATAATATTTACTGTGTTTTAGTTTACAGTTATAAAAATACTACTGTAACATAAAATACAGTAAATTATAATTATTGTGTTTAATTCTACAGTTACAATACTGTGGTTTTTTTTTACAATAACTTACTTGTCAATTACTGCCAGTTAATTACTGTGGATTTCACAGTAGGTTCGTTACAGTGAACGATTAAATACTTAGGCATACACATTACTAAAGATAATGACACTTCAAATAATCTCAACAATTTGGACAAATGTAAATCACTTTTAAATCTCTGGTCTCAAAGGGACATCTCTATCATTGGTCGAATTTTTCTCACAAAAATGGAATGCCTTTCAAGATTCATTTACCCGGCCTATTCTTTGTCACTCTCCAAAAGAGCAATCAAGTCTATAAATCAGGCTAACTTTAATTACATCTGGAATAGAAAATCACACTACATCGGGAAAGGAACTTTTTATTTTATTTATTTTATTTAACCAGGAAAAGACTCATTGAGATTAAAAATCTCTTTTACAAGAGTGTCCTGGCCAAGACAGGCAGCAGCATAGTCATACATACACACAAACACAAGGTGGACACAAACATTAAAAACACTTAGCATCCAAAACAGCAAACATTTCAAGGCCAGCTAAAATAATAAAAGCCTCAGGCAAAACATCTACAGCTAGATGTTTCAGCCTCCAGGTCATCCAATTTCCCCTTAAAAGTGTTCAGTGAGACCAACTCATTTTGTTTCAAAGTTTTTTTGTATGTTCCAGGCAGAGGGAGCAGCAGACCCAAATGCTGTCTTTCCCAGTTCAGTTCTGACTTTTGGGACAGACAGCAAGAACAAATCCTGAGACCGAAGATTCCAAGTCCCAGCATTATTTCCGTTAATGTAGGACAAAAGATAAGAAGGAAGTAAACCTAAGATTGCCTTGTAAGTGAGAATATGCAGGTGTCTCAGTCTACGTATTGATAAGGAGGACCATCCAACCCATTCATACAGTGTACAGTGATGAGTAAGCGCTTTAAAACCAGTGATAAACCTCAGAGCTCCATGATACACAGTGTTAAGAGCATGTAAACTTTGAGACGAGGCTAGCATATATACATCACCGTAGTCCAGAACAGACATAAAAGTGGCAGCAACCAGTCTCTTTTTTGATTTAAAAGAAAGGCAGGATTTGATCCTAAAATAAAAACCCAGTTTCAGTTTCAATCTTTTTACCAGCTGCTGAATATGATTTGCGAAAGAGATCATCAATTAATATCCCAAGATATCTGTAATTGGAAACACACTCAAATTTCAAACCCTGAGAAGAGAGGATTGAGGGCAGATTTCGTGGTTTTGATTTCATATTAGAGAACAGCACACACATTTTGATCAATGTCATTGATGTACAAAATGAATAGGAGTGGCCCCAGGACTGACCCCTGGGGTACACCTTTACTTACAATGAGAAAGCTAGAGGTGCAGCCCTCCGCCTGCACACACTGTGTCTTGTCTGTAAGATAATTAACAAACCAACTAACAGTTTTTTTGAGACAGTCCAGCTTTAGATAGCCTGTGCTTAAGCACAAAGTGGTCCACTGTGTCAAATGCCTTAGAAAGATCAATTAAGAGGGCTGCACAATGCTGCTTCTTATCCATAGATTCAATAAAATCATTTAAAACTTTAAGAGCTGCTGTTGTTGTGCTATGCATTTTTCTAAAACCAGATTGAAAGTCAGATAAAACATTATTACGATTTAAAAAATCCTTTAGTTTGTATAGTAGGAGGTGAAACACTGTGTGAGGGAAGCTAAGGACAGCTACAGGAGAAAGGTGGAACAAAAGCTAAGGGAGAACAACATGAGGGAGGTCTGGGAAGGTGTGAGGACCATCACAGGTTACAACACAAAGACCAGAGCTGAAGGGGGGACAATGGAGAGGGCGAATGAACTGAATGACTTTTTCAACAGGTTCAACCAGCCCATGTCCCCCCCACCCCCACCCTCACCGCAGCCACCTCTCCTTCCGACAACAACCTCCCCCCCCCAGACACCACAACATCCCCCTCCCCCACCCCCCACCCCAACACAATCTCCGCCCCACATTACCACAGACCAGGTCAGAGGACAGCTGAGGAAGCTCCAGCCCAGGAAAGCAGCAGGTCCGGACAAGGTGTGTCCAAGACTACTGAAGACCTGCGCTACAGAACTGGGGGAACCACTACAACGGATCTTCAACCTTAGCCTGCAGCTAGGGAGAGTGCCCACCCTCTGGAAGACATCCTGCATCGTTCCAGTCCCGAAGAAGAACCGGCCCAGGGAGCTGAATGACTTCCGACCGGTGGCACTCACTTCACATCTAATGAAGACGTTAGAGCGGCTCTTCCTCAGTTTCCTCAGACCCCAGGTGCAACACGCACAGGACTGCCTGCAGTTTGCATACCAGCCAGGTGTTGGTGTGGAGGATGCCATCCTCTACCTGCTACACCGAGTCCACTCCCATCTGGATAAGGGAAGCGGCACAGTGAGGATTCTCTTCTTGGACTTCTCCAGTGCCTTCAATACCATCCAGCCCCCTATGCTTCAAAACAAACTGAACAGGATGGGAGTAGACCCCTACCTGGTGGACTGGATCTCCAACTATCTCACCGACAGGCCACAGTACGTCAAGCTGAAGGACACCACGTCTGACACTGTGGTCAGCAGCACTGGAGCCCCCCAGGGAACAGTGCTGGCCCCCATTCTCTTCACCCTGTACACCTCGGACTTCTGCTACAACTCGGAGCTGTGTCACATACAAAAGTACGCCGATGACACAGCCATCGTTGGATGCATCAGGGATGACAGAGAGGAGGAGTATCGGAGTCTGGTGGGGGACTTTGCTGTCTGGTGTCGCACCAACCACCTACAGCTCAACACCTCTAAGACGAAGGAACTGGTCATTGACTTTAGGAGGTCTAGACCAAAGCCGCGACCAGTCCTGCTAGAGGGACCTGAGGTGGAGGCTGTGGACTCATACAAATACCTCGGGCTGTGGCTGGATAATAAACTGGACTGGACAACACACACCAGCCACCTGTATGGGAAGACGCAGAGCAGGCTGTACTTCCTAAGGAGACTGCGGTCTTTCAACATCTGCAGCAAACTGCTGTGGATGTTTTACCAGTCTGTGGTTGCCAGTGTCCTCTTTTACACTGTGGTGTGCTGGGGGGGCAGCACATCCAAGAAGGACACATCCAGACTGGATAAACTGATCAGGCGGGCCAGCTCTGTGGTCGGCATGAAGCTCGACCCTCTGGTGACGGTGGCAGAGAGGAGGACACTGGAAAAACTGCTGGATATTATGGACAATACCAGCCACCCTCTGCACACCGTCATCAGCGACCAGCGGAGCCTGTTCAGTGAAAGACTGCTCCTTCCCAAGTGTAGGACCAACAGACTTAAGAACTCCTTTGTCCCTCATGCCATCAGGCTGTACAACTCCTCACTTGGGGGGAGGAGGAAATAGATAGCCGGCAATACTGCAATACTGCAATACTGCGTCACTGTGCAATAACTTATTTATCTATTTACCTATTTATTCACATACATACCTGGACACTCTTACTTTCGTGCAATAATTTCTGTACAATAACACATATACAGTCCTCTACATTTATATTTATTTTATTTTATTTTATTTATCCTATTTTATTTTATTTTATTTTTATTGTATTCTATTGTATTTTGTTCTATTCCTATCTTTATTTTCTATTTTTAGCTAAGAGTTTATTGTGAACTGTATGCTGCTGGAAATTCAATTTCCCTGAGGGAGTCATCCCAACGGGATCAATAAAGTGAAGTCTAAGTCTAAGTCTAAGTCTCTATATATCATATATATATATATATATATATATATATATATATATATATATATATATATATATATCATATATATATATATATATATATATATATATATATATATATATATATATATATATATATATATGTCATGTTAGGCTCTCTCACCGGGGATGAAGACCATTCAATCTGTCCATTCTTAGACAAATATGTCTGCGTGGCTCTTCCAGTGGCTGCCTGTGGTGCTCCTTGTGGTGCATATTCTGAGTGAAGGCCATCTTTAAATTCACTTTCAGAATCAGAATACTTTGAATTGATTTCTAAATTATCCTCATATTTGGAGACATCTTCTTTCACATCGCTGTGTGCCTGACTCTCTTCAAATATGAGTTAAAAATCCCTCTGACAGCTAAATCTTTTGGTTATACTGACAGTGGAAGATTCTGTACTGTGATGCAGAGGTATTGATATCTTCTGACACCCCCTTGAAGTGCAGGTACAAGGCATTTAGTGTGATAAAATGCTGTAAAAATACATAATTCTTAGAATGTTATAGAATATGTTTGTGCATGTCTCTGTGTGTGTTTGTGTCTGTGTATGTGGCTGTGGCTGTGGATGTGTTTCTGTGTGTCTCTGCGGATGCAGGTCAAATTGATCCAAAGACCATATGAAGGATGTAAATGTGTTGGGTATGTGTGCTCAGACTTTTATTTTATTTTTTGCAGCTTTTTGGGTCAGATAGACTCAATAGATCAGTTGCTGAACCAGTTTGCTGTCTGCTTCCCTAGCCACTGTTTACATGCTAATTTGTGTCATGTCTGGCAATCTGGGGGCGTGGAACTGCGCCATGTGGGGGCGCCTTAACACCTCATACCTGCTGAGGTCAGCAGAGGTTTCTACATGGCACCTGTAAGGAGATGTTGGTACCTCGGGCCTTTGTATACTGGCATTTTGTCACCTCACTTCACCCATATATAATTAGAATGTTTTTCTGATGCAAACAATTGAGCTGCAGACTTTGCATTCCAAATATCTTCACATTAGATGATCAAAACTGCTGTAATTGCTCTCAAAATGATTACCACTTTAAGAAAAACAACAAAGTTGTATGTGTTGTTAAACAGGTAGCCTATTGAAAACAACTGTCCTTAATGACTCTTTATTTTCTTACCTTTCATTTTCTTGACAAACAAGCATGCACTAATGTAAGTATAAAGTTATAATCAGTTTCTTACCTCTTTTAAGTCCATTAACTGCACAGTGAAGTCTCCCTGTGTTTCCATGTGTCTTGACTTCGTGTTTCGCCTCATCGTTTAGCACATATTGCTTCAGCCTAGCACCTGGGAAGACATCGCGAATTGGCTCTCCAAATCCCGCGAGATTACGATATACCTAGCTTTTAAAGCTCTGGTGTCATTTGGAAAAAATACAAATAGCTCCAAATGAAGCAGGGGAGAGTGAGTGAGAGGGGAGTCAGTGAGAGGGGGAGTGAGTGAGAGGGGAGTCGGTGAGTGATAGGGGAGTCGGTGAGAGGGGGAGTGATGTAACTGCTCAACACACCTGCAGACCTAATATGAAGTAGAACCTGTCTGATCTGGTCCTGGTCTTGTGCCCCCAGCTGGCCCTCCTTCATTCCCTGAGACAAGCCGAGGCTCCCATCAGCCCCCGTCCCCTTACCCAGAGTCCAGCAGGGCAGGAGACGCTCAGACAGACGGCAGCGGTCAGTACCTTGTGCCTACATTACCCACGTTGCAGCTCTTCCTCTGACAGTAGTTGTGTGTTGTAGCAGCAGAGGGCTCTCACACTCACACTCACACACACTCACACACACACACACACCTGTAAACAGGGCGTGGTTGAGCTCTTTCTCACGATGAAGGCTGACTACGCTCCTCCTCACTGAAGGTTCTTACTCAGAGCTTTCAGTCGTTTTATGGCTCCTGATCCAAACGTCATGTTTTGCCTCCTCCTCCATCATCAGCCCCCGCCCCCTCACTGAAAGGCTGTGTCTCAATTCAGGGGCTGCATCCTTCGAAGGGCGCATTTGAAGGCCAATGACGTCACAACGCTGCGCGAAGGCTGTCCCAATTCGAGGGCTCCTTCAAATGCACCCCACAAATGCAGCCTTCTTTTCCCTCTTTTTGGAGGACACACCGCTGCTATCCTTTGCAGCCTCCCATATCCCAAGATCCTTTGCGCGCCCGAAACAGAAGAAAGAAAGAAGGAAAATGGCGACATCAAGTGGTGTAGATCGTCACTTTCGCGGGCCTGGGCGGCAGAAATCGTGACGTAAGGGTAAGGGGCGGGAACATCTGGTGACGCAACCAGGAAATGCTCTAAAGGCTAGACGGTCCCATTTAACAATGGTGGACGTGGCTTTTGAAGGTACTTCCGAAGGACTCGCCTTCGGAGGCCGCAAAGGCCGCGTCCTTTGAAGGATGCAGCCCCTGAATTGAGACACAGCCAAAGGCTCCTCGTCCTCCATGAGCCCCGCCCCCCTAGTACCGCCCACTCCTCTGCACTCCTGTAACAGGATCAGGCGCCGCTCCCCCCTCCCCCATTGCTACACCTGCCATATGAGGCTCCGCCTCCTGCCACCTACATGCCCTCTGCTCCTCCCCCATGATTGGTTACATCACAGCCCCGCCCCCCCACCTCACAGCCACACACTACACCCCCCCAGCATGTGACACACCCACATGTCCAACAATTTTTTTTTTTTACCTTTTTTTTTTATAGAACGATAAGTGTACACAACATATTGGCATGGTACATTGCAATACAGAATACACAAGGCACATAGACAAGCCTCAGAATATCATCAACTGTATAAGATGAAAGAAAGAAATCACAGAAAAAAAAAATAGTAATACTTGGGAAAAGAAAAAGAAAAGTAAAATAAATAGATAAATAGATAAAGGGGGGGAGAGCTAGGGTTTTTTTTTAGTAAGGTTAAGCTCCTCTACTAACCTTGAAAGTTTCACTGCATTTTTCTTCTCCATACATTTCAAAGATGAAAAATAATGACATAGTTCTTTGTGAAAAACATAGAAATTAGGTCTTGATTTCATGCATCTATTTTTACGAATAAAAAATTTACCGAGAATGATGAAAGTGTTAATAGCCAGATCATGCGATGCCTCTTTCACAGATATACCATACAAAACATTTTCTTTTGTTAGAATAGAGAAATTGGGCAATTTAAGGAATAACCAGTCGTACAAATCTTCCCAGAAGGTATTAACAAATTTACAGTCATAAAATGAATGTTCAGTTATTTCAATGTCTTCATCACAAAATGAGCAGTTGTTGTGGTCTAAACAATTCCTTAGAAAATCAGAAGAGGGGTATACTCTATTAAGAATTTTAAAGTGAACTTCCTTCGCTTTTGGAACAATGGGAAACTTAAAGAATTTGGATCTCAAACTTTCAACTTCTTTTTTAGAGAAAAATTGTAGAATTGATATTCTGTTTGATGAGAATGGATACAGTTCTTTAACCAAGGTATGTCGGATTGTGATATTAGGTAGTTTAAGATCAGTGATATTGTGACCATTTACCAAAAGAGAAGGACGTGTTTGGTTCACATTACTTTTACACAAATTATAAGACATCACAACAATAGACTGAGGGATTGCTTTGACAAGATTATTATACTGCCTTCTGTCATTCAGGTTATATTTAGAGCAGAGAATCTCAAAGGGTACAATGTTTCCGGTATTATCCAAGAGGTGCATCACTGACCAAATTCCTTTCTCTAGCCAATTTTGATAAAAAAAAGATTTATTTTTCGATAAAATGTATCTGCGATTCCATAATGGGGTGTTGTGGGGACTAAAATTATGCTTGTAGATCATTTTCCAGTAATGTAAAACCTGTTGATGGAAGGCAGACAATTTGATAGGGAGCTTATTTAGGTCGAAGTCACATCTCAGAAGGAAGTTAACACCTCCTAGATCATTAAAAATGTAATTTGGGATGTGAAACCACAGGCTGTTTTCATTCTTCAAAAATGATCTCAACCACTTCATTTTAATAATGCCGTTGATACAGCCTATATCAATGGCTTTAAGACCTCCCTCCTCACATCCTTTAACCAAAGTCATCTCAAGATGGCGGAACGTCTCTCTGTCTGTTTGTTTGTGCGTGACTAAATGATTGATATCTGTTTGTTTTTGGGATAATACCACAGATCGCTGTGTGAGCTTTTTTACAAATATACTACTAATCCAATTGTAGTATTTGTTGTACTGTTTAGGTTGTTATTGATGCAAATCGGTCTAGTTTAAGTATGTAAGAACAAGGATTCTTTCATGATTTATTACTTTGACTGGGAGAAAATTAGTTTAATTGCAGATGTTGATCATGCTTGGGATTTCTTTCATGAGGTTTTTAACAGTATAATCAACAAGCATGCTCCACTAAAAAAGTACAGTGTGAAAGGCCGCAACAATGCTTGGTTCACACCAGACTTATCAGATCTCCTGCATAAACGGAACCTAGCATGGGCAAAAGCCAGAAAATGTAAACAGAACTCTGACTGGCTGGTTTTCAGACAACTGCGCAATGCATGTAAAGTTAAAATTAGAAAGGCCAAAGCTGATTATTTTCTTTCCCAAACATCAAATAATCTGAACAACCCTTCAAAATTTTGGAAAATTATTAAATCGTTATCAGAAAATAATAATAAAGGCTTGGAGCTTCCCCCATGCATTGTGAAAATGCATGACTGTTCTTCTACAGAAGACTCTGTTGGCCAGGATCCATCAAATCAGACTTTTACTTTCAGTCCTGTTACAGTTTCTGAGGTACATAAAGCCCTCAAGCTTTTGGTCACAACTAAAGCTGCAGGCCCTGATAAACTGGACCCTTACTTTTTAAAGTTAGCAGCAAATTTTATTGCCACTCCTTTGACACACATTTTTAATCTTTGCTTGATCACAAATGTAATTCCTCGTATCTGGAAGTCAGCCTTTGTTGTTCCCCTGCTTAAAGGGGGTGAGCCCACTATTTTAAATAACTACAGGCCCATCTCAAGACTGTCTGTCCTGGCAAAGGTTTTGGAATCCTTTGTTAGTGATCAACTATAGACTTAGACTTAGACTTAGACTTCACTTTATTGATCCCGTTGGGATGACTCCCTCAGGGAAATTGAATTTCCAGCAGCATACAGTTCACAATAAACTCTTAGCTAAAAATAGAAAATAAAGATAGGAATAGAACAAAATACAATAGAATACAATAAAAATAAAATAAAATAAAATAGGATAAATAAAATAAAATAAAATAAATATAAATGTAGAGGACTGTATATGTGTTATTGTACAGAAATTATTGCACGAAAGTAAGAGTGTCCAGGTATGTATGTGAATAAATAGGTAAATAGATAAATAAGTTATTGCACAGTGACGCAGTATTGCAGTATTGCCGGCTATCTATTTCCTCCTCCCCCCAAGTGAGGAGTTGTACAGCCTGATGGCATGAGGGACAAAGGAGTTCTTAAGTCTGTTGGTCCTACACTTGGGAAGGAGCAGTCTTTCACTGAACAGGCTCCGCTGGTCGCTGATGACGGTGTGCAGAGGGTGGCTGGTATTGTCCATAATATCCAGCAGTTTTTCCAGTGTCCTCCTCTCTGCCACCGTCACCAGAGGGTCGAGCTTCATGCCGACCACAGAGCTGGCCCGCCTGATCAGTTTATCCAGTCTGGATGTGTCCTTCTTGGATGTGCTGCCCCCCCAGCACACCACAGTGTATATACAATAGAATAGAACAAAATACAATAGAATATTATAAAAAAAAAAATTTTAAAAAAAAAAAATATATATACATTTACATATATGTATATATATGTATATATATATATATATACATATATATATATATATATATATATATATATATATATATATATATACATATATACATATATATCTATCTATATATATATATATATATATATATATATATATATATATATACATATATATATATATATATATGTATCTGGTATTTTATTTTTATTGTAAATGTATTACCATTTACAATTTCAAAACATGAATCGATGAGTCTGAAATGTCCCAACTTTATTTGAATATTTGGAACAGAACTGTAAACTAAAACAATGTTTTTTTTTCTTCTACAGTTTGACATCAAGAAGACTTGGACTTCAGCAGTGTAGCAGCTGGGTGTCCTTGTCCTCCTTTGTGACTCCATCTTTAATGTTTCTTTTGCAGTAACACAAAAGTGAAACACTCATGTAGGGCATGTGACCATTCTCATATATGACAGAAAATACTCGTAAGTAAATCACTGAGTCCTCAAACTCTCTGAAAGTAGAGAGCATCTGTGAACCATAGTCCAGTGAAATCTACCAAGATCCACAAATCTTTTGTATGATTTTAGCTATTTAGTTATCATTATCTAATTTGATGTGAATTAAAACATAAATGATAAATACACTTGGCATTACAGCTATACAACTACCTACCTTTGGCTGATCCCTGGGTTTCACACCATGTTCCATGGATCCAGACTTTTCTTTCTGTGAGGAACACGCCTCCTAAACATAAATGATGAGATTTATTTTTTTAATTGAAGGGAAACAGACACAAACTGGGTTTTGCACTCACTAAAAATACCAAAAGAGCTGAAGCTTTCAAAATCCAAAGGCTTCAGGCTACCACACTATGAACTGTATACTAAATCACTGTTCTCAGGTCCTCGACACCAACAGCACTGAAGACTTTCCACTTCACTATATTCTGACACTTGATTCATTTCATTTTTTAATTTTCATCATCAGTTTTCTTTAGTCAATCAACATCCAGCAAACAAGTCCTGGCTAAGAGAACACATCTCACATAACCACTGATCATTGATACTGATTCAGGACCACTATACTACACTGACCACAATGATGGTACTCTCACCTCATCTGTTTTATGGCCCTTCCCATCTGGGTTGCAGACGTTAAACTCTGACACATCTTTCTCCATGGACATCTGCTTAAAAAGACACATGTACAATTTTGTATTGAAGGTGCTCATACAAAGAAAATGTATGTCTCTTGTTCAAATGTCAAAAGGGGTCAAACTTTCACAGACATATTGCAAGTTTTCAGAAAAATTAGATATACATTGCCTAGTAATCCAGACCATGATCAGACAATACATGAAGCATGCCCTCTGCATGATTTTGACTTAGGTGTACTTAGACTTGTGTGCAAGTTAATACATAACTGCAATTCATGTATACAACATTAAAACTGCTTTACAACCACTGACCTTTTTTCTTTACCAGCTCTTGTACCACATCTCATGGATCCAGTCGACTTCTGTACTAATGGGGAGAGCACTTCCTGAAGATAAATCATGAGATTTTCTAACTAGAGGGACACATGGAGAGGACAGGAATTGGGTTCAAGTATAACTGTAATTCATGTAAAAGGCACTGAAGCCTGCTTATTAATACTCACCTCTACGTCATCATGGGTCTTCATATCACTTCCAATGTGTAGCTGCCATCACGCAGTCATCCACTTTAAGTTTATTTAATTATTTGATTTAATCCAAGAATAGTTTCTGTTTGTAATAAAGGGAATATTTTGTGTTGTGTAGCAAGAATATAGACATGAGATTTGTAATACATTCAAAGTGGAACCAATGTTCAGGGTGTGTTGCAGCCGGTTCTTTATAGGTAGAGCACCTGGCAGGTTGACGGAGGATGAGAGAGACGATTTCGAGACTCAAGGTTTTGTTGTTGTGTGCTGATGCGCAAACCCCTTTGAGTTAACAAGTGGCATAGCCTTGTCAACTGCTTTAAAGGAACTCTACAAGTGCCTAAAGTGTGAAGTGTTCTAGTGTTGTGTACATGTGTCTAAGGTCAAGTTATCATTGATTTCACAAAGTTATTTACTGCTAAGCTATTTTGAAGTGTAAATGACATTTAAAGGACACTATAAGTGCTAAAAGGGCAAAGTGTTTTGATGTTATATACATGTTTCTAAGTTCAAGTCATCAAAGTTTAAACAATATTTAAGGGCTGAACACAGTGTGGTGTGCAGAAAAGTGTACTTTTAGTAGTTTTCTAATTTTGCATGTAGAATAAGTTCATTTGTACTGTGAAAAGGTGATTATGACCCATTAAGTCATTAAGCCATAATTGACTAGAACCATAAGTGAAGTTTACTGCAATTAGTATTATTATTGCAATCTAGCTAAGCCACTTAATTTAGCTACCTTTAAGTTTAAAGCAACTGAATACTGAAAATGTCTGAATATGAGTTTAAGGCTAACAAACAGGGCTTAGACATTAACGGGGAAGCTGTAGAGTTGCAACAGCAGTCTGAAACCATTGATAAATGACTGTTCTGAAGACATCAGCAAGATATGACTGCCAGTGTCAGGCGTAGGTCATGTAAACAAGATGTTTTATTTATCATATATGCAGAGTATTATTATTGCACTTGAATATTTAAACAATGTTGAATGACAGTAGCCACAGTTATAATTGTGATTACTGTAATAATAAAAAACACAATCCAAACTATATGTTTTTAAGGCCAGTTTTTATTTTTTAAATTCTCTTTCCACTGTCCTCATTCCCGCCCCTCCTTTTCCCCCTCATCCATGCCATCAGCATCCATTAGTTTTAAAGACAAAGATAATAATAATTGTGTGACCATGTGAGCTGACAACAATGTCCTGTTTGGCTTCAGCACCCTCATCCATAGCATCAAGCACTCCCTTCAGCAGCTCCAACCTCCACCTCTCCTTCACAGCGAGTCTTAAGACCTCCATGCTGGGGCCTGGACCCCCTACATTGGTCTTCTCCTGGCCAGAAGGCCAGCAATGGTCCTGGCCAAGGGCTTGCTATTCTGTGTTTAAAAACAAAGGATAAGTTTGTTTGAATTTTGTTGTAAGCAGATGCACATCTCTACATGACATACATGACCATGTGTAGCAGTTGTGAAATGGTTGCTTATAGGCTGAAGGATGACAACACCATGGATCGGAGTTTGTTTATTTATTCTGCAAAGGCAGCACAGGGCAGAGTCAGGAAACACACAGTTGCAGGTAGGAACAGTCTGCCTCCACAACAAGAGCAGCCATATTTTTGCCAGGAGTTTGGTCCGACGTCACCCACATACCCCTTTGTGTGTTACCCCAATAAGGCTCCCCCTTGCTACAGGTGACCCCAGAACTTAGAAATAGAACTGATATAAAACAATGCAGGAAATTCAAACTTTTTTTTTTTAGATAATATTAGCATTGACCAGGTTTTGAGAATGTTCATCATAATTAATTAGGAAAATAAATAAATAATGACAATAATAAATGATCAGATGAATAAAACAAAGTAAACATTGACCCAGCTACATACTCCCCCCTGAACTCCTCAAAACAGCTCCAGTACAGGATAATAGCTGGCTTAAGGGTAATCTCAACATAGTCAGTTATCACTCTAAAATATACATTACTACACGCAACACGAATGTCTCCCAACTAGCAGGGAAAGTAACATGAAGAAGCTGGCCAGACTTCTTTAATGTCCTCTAGCTTAGGAAAGTGCCTTATACACAATCCCCTGTAGCTGACTAGATAACTATAACCCAAACTGTATGTTTACACAAAAAAAGCACATTAATGGTGAACTTAGAATTGTCCCTGAGACATAACAAACTATGAAACTATGCCATTTGGCTGTGTATTTTTCTGTGTCATGTTCTGTATCAGTCTGTTAACTGGCCTCATAATCCTGCCTACTCTTGTCCTAATATGGCCCACCGAGTCACTTGGTGGCAGTCCATCAGGTTTTAAGGCTAGTTTAGTAGTTACTCCCTTGGCTGTTTGACTCTTTGGTTGACTGTCGCCTGATCCTGATTGTACACTATTTCGCCTAGTCTCTGCCACATTGCTGCTTGCTTTACTGCTGCTGTCCATGTCTGTTTCAATGGGAAGATCTGACGCAGCACTGACACTCTCCCCGTCAGTCTCAGTGCTGACACCGTTGCTTATCTGTGACACCCGAGAGGGTGATACAGGATTATCAAGGGGCCGTTGAGGGGAATCAAAGGGCACAGGCTCAGTTTCTTGGGGGCCTTCAGGAGCAGCAGACTCAGCTACCCAACTGGCAGTGCGATCTGACCGGTCAACCTCGGACTCAGTCAACAGGAGTCTCCTGTGTTCTTTACTTGTTTCTGAGCCACTGTCAAAGGTTGACTCAACTTCATGCTCCACTTCCACTGGTAAGAAGTTAGCTTGCAACAGCATATTTCTGTGGACAACCCTCTCTTGACCGGTGGTTAGATTTTTAATGTGGTAAGTATGGCACCTTGAGTCTTTGGAAACAACTGTGTAGAGTGTAGACTCCCACCTGTCAGCCAACTTCCTGCATCCGCGTCCACCCTTATTTGCCAAGAGAACCTGATCCCCTTCTTCAATATCTGTGCCCTTAACCCCTTTGTTATACAGGTCTGCCTGTCGTTGTTGGCTGGGATTGGCATTGACCTGGGCCAGCGCGAGGGCTTCCTTGAGGTCATCTCTCATCCTTTTGACATAACTGTCATAGTCCGTGATGTCATTATCTCTCTCCACATTGCAGAAGATCACATCTACTGGCAGTCTGGGAATGGGTCCATACATCAGGTAAAAGGGAGCATAGCCAGTCGACTCATGAGCTGTACAGTTATATGCAAAGGTCAGCGTTTGTAGCATCTGCGGCCATCTTTGTTTATCTCTGGGGGGTAAAGCCCAGATCATATTCCCCAAGGTTCGGTTGAATCTCTCAGTGTGGCCGTTCCCCATGGGATAGTAAGGGGTTGTCCTTGACCCTTTTACACCGGCAACCTGCAACAGCTCCTGAATCAACTGGCTTTCAAAATTTGCACCCTGGTCTGAATGGATCCTTTGAGGGAATCCATAGACACAAAAGTACTTATCCCACAACTGACGTGCGACATGCTTTGCTGACTGGTCAGAGCACTTGAAGGCGTGGGCCATTTTAGTGAAATGGTCTGTTGCCACTAATACATCCACACTCCTTCCTTTAGCATCCTCTGCAGACCAGAAATCCAGACAGACTAGTTCCAAGGGGCTTGTGGTCTTAATACTTTCAAGCTTGGCTCTTCCTTCAGGTTCCAAGGTCTTACTGACAACACAACGCTTGCAAGTCTTGATGTACTCTCTGACATCACGCTCCATATCAGCCCAAAAGAACCTCTGCCGTACCAGATACAAAGTCCTGCTCTGACCTTGATGGCCAGCATCATCGTGAACGCCTCGCAGAACACCGCTGACCAAAGAGGTGGGTACCATGTACTGATGGCGCTTCCTACTAGTTACTGTATCCTTACACACTTGGTATAAGATACCATCAAGCATTTTCAACCTATGCCACTGTTTCAAAGTTTTAAGCACCCTTATTGACAATCCGGCTCGCTCTCTCCTTGAAGGCCGCCTTGCACGGGTGACAAACGGAATGACCTGCGACAGTGTGGCATCATTTCTCTGTTGATCCTGGAGCTCCTGGAGTGAGAAGACAGGCAGGGTGCTTTGGCCTGGTGGGATGAGTTGCTCCAGATCCTGCGCAAGACAAGCAACCACCCTTTGTTTGGACCCCGATCCCACTCAACATGTCCTGCCAACACTGCAGACACCTCAACATCAGTCATAGAGCAGCATTCGAAACTCTCTAGTGACAGTGGGTGTTCGACGCTCTGGTGGTTGGCGCCAGCCCTGAACACTTCTTGAACAACACCCTCTCGAACTTGTTGAGACTCCTCCAAAAGCTCAGCATATGGCTCCTTTATGTTTTTCTTGTGGATTTGTGTTCTCGATGGCTCAACCAGAACAGCGCTGCCTTCAGAGAGGGGTGAGACTCCAGGTAACTTACCCCAAACCAGGTGCTCTTGCTTTGGGAGAAGAGTTACTGCTTGCACCAGCTTGACAGACCCGATAAAATCTGGCATAGTGTCACCTTTCCATCAGTTGATGCCAGACAACATGTTAAGAAACTGCATTATCTCAGGTGTGTTTGTAGACTGAGGTTTGCTCAGAACCTGCCAGAAATGGGGAGACTGTTTAAACTGCTTCAAGAGATATTTAATGACATTTGTGCCCAAAATCAACTGATCTTTCTGCCTGAAACCACTAAAACAGGTACAATAAATGTACAACCATACACTTCCATCTTCAGGTTGTGAATGGATTTGGGCCTGACTTGGGTTCCACCACAGCCAACAAGCACAACATCAGGATGGGCAGAGTTGGTCTCTGATACTGAACCAACATTCTTAAGCATCTGTTCAGCCTCTTCACTAATGGTGCAAGCCATGGAGCCCGTGTCTAGCAGAGCTTGTAATGACAGTTTATCATCCACCTGTGCACTGGCATAGAATAGGCTGTCAGATTTATTGAACTGGGTTATGTTCTGGAACAATACAATGGCACCAGGTGGAGCAGATTTTAGGCTTTCTGCGTACACTGACTGCATATCTTCACTAGGATTGAGGGTCTCGTCGATGTCACTCACACTGTCCCCTCCCATGCGTGAGTGATTTAGTTTCCCTGATCAGGTGAGTTGTTGCCCTGCTGAGTAGCAGTGACCTGGGGGCAATCTTTTCATCTATGTCCTAGTCCTAAGCAGCTCAAACATCTCCGTTCTCTCATGCAGTGTGTTCGTGTTGAGTGGGAGCTGTTACCACAAACTCTGCATGGGGCAAACTGAGCTGATGGGATGAACTGAGGTCCAGCAGCAGGGGCAGACTGGTTGGTATGTTCTAACACTCTCTCTAGCATACTTAACACATGTTCCAGAGCACCTGATTCTGAAGCAGCTGCTTCATTTGACTTGGTTGGGTTAGTTGGGGTGCATTTGGCCGTGTTCACTTGGGCAAAATCAGTGTCGGGTTCAGGGGAGCTAATGGATGCTGTAGCTGTAGTTACCTGCAGAACGTGTGCTTTGGCCGTGGTTACATTTGGTCTTTTAACTTGACACTCTCTTTGATGTTCATCACTGACCTCCTGCACCTCTGTGAGAGACCACTTACTTATGGGCCTACACTTGAAAACACAAGCAAGACTGGGGTCAGGACAATTTCTAATGAACATCATAGCTATTTCTGCATCCATATTGTCCATTTTGCTCCCTTGGCACTTCAGGTGTCTGTCTGCTGCCTCAGCAGCTGTATTTAGCCTAACCCAATAATCTACTGGTGTTTCTTTTGTCGCTGGCTGTGTGGCATAAAAGTCAGCCAATGGTAAACAAGACCCAGGGGTTTCACTGAAATAACGTCTCAGTATGCTGTAGATTGTCTCGGGATTAACAACTGTGCCAGATGACGAACTGCTCTTCAGTCCTACTTTGACGATACTTTTAACTTTGCCAAGAAGATGACTCAGAATCTCATCTCTCTGTTCGTGGGTCGAGAACTGTTTCTTGTGCAAATACACCTCCATCATATTAATCCACTCCTGAATGGAATATTTTTCATCTCCATCGCCACGATACATGGGAGGTTCCTTCACATCTGATCTGACGACCAGGCTCACCTTGGAAAGGTGTCTTGTGCTTCAACCCTTGCTGAACTAGCTGCAGGGGACTGCTGTGAGGTGAATGGGGACTGACTGGCTAGTAGACGACTGGCTATTGATTCACCTATCTGGCTCCCCAACTCACCAATGAGATCTCGTAGCTGTTGGACTGTGTTCTCAGTGTTAGCAGCAGGTGTGGAAAACAAGGGCTCAAGTGGAGGGGTGTCAGTGAAATCATCTGAATCTAAGGGCTCTTCATTAATTAACACTGTAGCCTTACTACGAACTACCCCATCTGTGTTGAATAAACCCCTGTTCCTATCAAAAGCTGGCTTGGATACATTAAAGGTATTCTGACCTCTGCCTGCCATATCACACAAATATAATGCACATATACAATAATGGGGGAAAAAAAACCCTCAGAAATAAGTTTTACAGATATCACAGAAAATGCAACTTGTATCAATATGACTCCTTGGTTAGTTATTGATTTTTTTTTCTGAATGCCTGTGTTAAACAGTCTTAGCAAACACTTCAGCAACTAACAGGATCCACAGGTCCACCAACTTGATATCCCAGATGTCACAAGCACACAGCAGAACCTTGGCGATCGGTGGCGGCTGACCAATGGATCTGGGTCACGGCACCAGTTTTATGTAGCAGTTGTGAAATGGTTGCTTATAGGCTGAAGGATGACAACACCATGGATCGGAGTTTGTTCATTTATTCTGCAAAGGCAACACAGGGCAGAGTCAGGAAACACGCAGTTGCAGGTAGGAACAGTCTGCCTCCACAATAAGAGCAGCCATATCTTTGCTGGGAGTTTGGTCCGACGTCACCCATATACCCCTTTGTGTGTTACCCCAATAAGGCTCCCCCTTGCTACAGGTGAACCCGGAACTTAGAAATAGAACTGATCTAAAACAATGCAGGAAATTCAAACTTTTTTTTTTTTAGATAATATTAGCATTGACCAGGTTTTGAGAATGTTCACCATAATTAATTAGGAAAATAAATAAATAATGACAATAATGAATGATCAGATGAATAAAACAAAGTAAACATTGACCCAACTACACATGTAATCATCCATCCATAATAGGGTGACTTGATGCGGGGTCAGAGGTGCACTGACTCCAATGGTCATCTATGCCCATCAAGATTTCATGGGGGCGGGGGCGTGTCAACATGGCCACTGTGTAGACACGTCTTTGCCAGCTCCTGTATATTTAATCATTAATAGCACACCAAACGTCATTTTACTCGACTACTTCGGCCGTCACCCAAGCATGGCGACGAGGAGGAGGAGGGGGACCTGTGCCTGTCAGCGGTTATCAAACTTATTAAAACTTTCCGCAGTGAAACCCGCTATTCGATGAGCACTCTGCAGTCTGTTATAGAGTCATTCGGGTACGTATGACGGCGGTGGAAACCTCGCTACAGGATTGTGATGACAGGATTACTACACTGGAGGCGAAGTGTGAGACTTTGGAGAAGTGCAACAAGCTGCTAATGGCGAAAACCGAGGACCTCGAGTCGAGGAGCCGCCGCCAGAATTTACGCGTGGTCGGTATCCCGGAGGACATGGAGGGGCCTAGAGTCACGACATTCATGACCGACTTCTTCGCTGAGACGCTGGGCATGGATATTCCCGAGGGACCGGAGATGCTGGACCGGGCGCACCGCCTCGCTTCGCGGCCCGGCGCGGGCTCCAACACTCCTCCCAGACCGATGATCGTGAAGGTGCACCACTTCGGAGTAAAGCAGCAAATCCTCCAGCTGGCCAGGGAGAAAGGCCCGCTCACATTTCGTGGAAAATCGGTGCATATCTTCCCGGACTTTACCACTGAAGTCGCTAAACGGAGGGCATCTTTTAACAATGTCAAGCAGAAGCTCCGGGCTGCCCACATCCGATATGGTCTGCTGTTCCCGGCCCGGCTGCAGGCGACCTTCAGCGGCGGGAGATACAGCTTCGCTGCTCCGGACGAGGCAGAGAGATTTTACGCGGAGACCATCGCCCCAACGCTCCCGGCGGGTCGAGCTGACGGCACCGCCGACAACGGGTGACTCTTCACGGGCTCACGGTTTGTTTTTCCCCCATGACAGCCCCACAGACTATCCAATATGGGCGGCTTAAATCTGTTTCACAACTGTTTAAAACTGTGTTTTCCCATTTAAAGCCGCCATTTCAATTCAATTCAATTTAATATATTATATTATTTGATTAAGTGTGATGACTGCTGAAAGTATTTCATTTTGAATCTGTATACAGATAATGTCCATGACAAGTTTTCTTTTCTTTTTCTCTAGACGTTTGGTGCTATATATTGTTAGGTTTGGAGCACTGGTTTAGTGCAGTTAGGATGCACCGTGTGAGGTGTAATAGATGCTTCGTTTGGGGAGGCGTTTGGGGTTTAGAGGGTGTGTGGGCTGGGGTTTTGTTATTCTCCACACTGTTTTCACTGTTTTTATGTCTTATTTTTTGTTTGGTCAGAAGGTTTTCTCCAGTCTTGACATAATATCGGGGGTTACGGCCAGATTTATTGTATCTGCCGATTGGGATTATGTTTGACAACACGACAATTAGACTTTGCTCCTGGAATGTCCATGGGATTCATGGTCCTATTAAACGCAAGAAAATACTTAACTATTTAAAGAGAGAAAATGTTCAAATAGCTCTGATCCAAGGACTCATTTGGATGACAGGGAACATTCAAAACTAAAGAGAGAATGGGTGGGCCAGATTTATTCCTCCTCTTTTACCACTAGGAGCAGGGGTGTGGCCATCCTGGTTCATAAATCCTTGCCCCTGACAGGGGTGGAGGTTAGAGCTGATAGTGCAGGCAGGTATGTTATGATTAAAGGGACATTATATGGGGATACAGTCTCCTATTTAAATGTAAACTCCCCCCTGTCCGTTCTTCAGACTTTTTTACTGTTTACAGTATTTTCCTTGTTCTCAGATTGGATTGTTGAATCCTCTGTCATTGCTGGCGACTTTAACTGTTACCTAAGTCCACGGCTGGATAGATCTAGTAAAAAAGTTCAATCTAATATAGGGCAGGGCCAGTCTTTACTTGGCTGCTGCAATGACATCCATTTAATAGATACGTGGAGGACTCTCCATCCAACCGATAGGCAGTATACATTTTATTCTAAGGTTCAGAATTCATCCTCTAGAATTGATTATTTTTTTACTCCTAAATCTGCACTGCAGAATGTGCGCTCCTGTTCGATAGGTAATATTATTATTAGTGATCACTCACCAGTATTTTTAGTCATGTCCAGTAAAGTACAACGCCCCAAGGCACAGTGGCGGTCCCCAAATCATCTTCTGAAAAACCCCAATTTTAAATCGCATCTTACTGAACAGTTCAAATATTTTATCACTGAAAATGACACCCCTGGTGTTTCTCCTAGTCTGCTTTGGGAAACCGCTAAGGCTGTTATCCTTGGTCTTACTATATCATTCTCAGCAAGCGTAAAGAAAAAACAGAGGGCAGAACAGCAGAAGCTTGAACAACAATTATGTAATCTGCAGGCAGAGTTTAACCTCAACCCGTTAGAGGATTTGAGACTTCAAATTGATGTTACTTAAGGCAAGGGCTGATTCTCAGGCCATCCCAGTTATAAAAGACAGATCAGGCAAAAAAGTCTATGATAACAAGAATATTAACAACTCATTTTCAGAATTCTATGAAGGTTTATATAATTCTGAATCTGGTAGTAATTCGGAGACCCTGATGAATACATTTTTGTCATCCATCAATCTTCCTCGAGCTTCTGATACACAAAAAGAGCTGCTGAACAAGCCGATTACAAAAGAGGAAGTCATGCAGGCTATCAAGAATTTACAAAATAACAAGGCCCCAGGGCCGGACGGTTTGACTCCTGAATTCTGTAAAGCTTTCTAGAACCTGCTGAGTGATCCCTTGCTCAAGATGCTGTCTTACTCCTTTGAATCTGGAGCTCTTCCCAATACTATGATGGACGCAAATATTTCATTAATCCTTAAAAAAAACAAGTCTGCGGATGAATGTGCTTCCTACAGGCCAATTGCTCTGCTGGATGTGGACCGAAAATTACTTGCTAAAATACTGGCCAGAAGGCTTGAAAGTATCCTCCCAGATATTATTTCATTAGACCAGACTGGTTTTATTCTAGGTCGTAACTCTTATAATAATGTAAGAAGACTCCTAAATCTTAAATAACATGGCACACAGTCAAAAGTCAAATCTCTTGTGATTTCCCTTGACGCAGAGAAGACCTTCGACAGGATTGAATGGCCTTACCTGTTATATGTTCTCTCTAAATTTAACTTTGGTGATAATTTTATTAAATGGGTATCGCTTCTATATGCTGCCCCCCGTGCCTCGGTTATTACAAATGGCATGAGATCCCCTGCATTCACAGTGAGGCGGGGCACTAGAAAGGGCTGTCCAATCTCCCCTCTTTTGTTTGCTCTCACCATGGAGCCCTTGGCAGAGGCCATTAGAACTGATCCATTAGTGACTGGCATACAGGTGGGTCCTTTGCAGCACAAAATTTCGCTTTACGTGGACGACGTCCTTCTCTATCTGAGTAACCCTGAGGCTTCTATTGTAAGAGCAGTGGAGATAATTAGATCTTTCGAAAAAAATTTCAGGCTACAAGGTTAATTACTCTAAATCCGAGGCAATGCCAATGACCCCTAATGTGTCGTGGTCTTCAAATTGCTCTGCCTCTTTTCGTTGGTCCCCATCAGGTTTTGTCTACTTGGGCATACATATTACTCCCTCCCTTTCTGGCCTGTACAAAGCCAACTTCGTGCCCCTAATTCGTAGAATTAAAGAAGACTTAGCCCGCTGGACGGCTCTTCCACTGTCTCTTCTGGGGAGAGTAAACCTCTTCAAAATGAACAAACTTTCTCGGTTGTAATACCCCTTTCAAATGATCCCGGTTCTTTTAACAAGGAAATCACTTTCAGTTTTAAATAGCTCTCTATCTTCCTTTCTCTGGAGAAATAAACGTGCTAGGCTGAAACTCACCACCCTACATCGCCCTTTCGAGGAAGGGGGTCTGGCGGTGCCGAATATTAAACGTTACCAAATTGCTTGCCTTTGTAGTTATTTATGACATTGGTTCAGAGGTGACCCTGATTCTACATGGCTCACTCTAGAAGCTACCCCAGTGGCCCCTATTCCTCTCCGTAACATTTTATATGTGTCTAAGAAATGGACACAGCGTAATGTAAAAGGCAACTTTTTGTTACAGAATACTATAAGGGTCTGGAGACTGGTAAGAAAACTTGAGGGCCAGGAGGGCTTCATTTCTCGCCTCGTACCTATCCGCTTAAATCCAGACTTCTGCCCTGGCTTGATAGACCATGCCTTCTCCTCATGGTCCAGTAAGGGTATAGAGACTGTGGGTGATTTGTTGATAGATGATGTTGTGGTGTCTTTTGCGCAGCTGAGAGACAAATATAATCTCCCACAGAACCATCATTTTAGATACCTACAAATACGTAGCTTTATTACCTCTATTATTAAACTACACCCTAATGGGTTTTCTCTTTCGGCTGTGGAGGAGGCCATCCAAAACCCAGGCTCCAGAAAACTTATTTCCAGGTTTTATAGGGCCCCATCAAGCCCAAATAACGTATGTACGGCTCATGTTAGGGCTCTTTGGGAAGCCGATTTTGGAGAGGCTATTTCAGATGAGGAGTGGGACAGTGTTTGGTCGAGCTCCGCAGGCTGCCTGTTTACCAACAAAGCTAGGGAGTTGCAGTTTAAGGTTGTACACAGGCTTCAAATTACTCCTGTGAAACATAACAAATTCAATCCTCTGCTTTCAAAATACTGTAATAAATGTAAAATTACTGAAGGTTCATATTTCCACTGTATTTTTGAATGCCCTCTTATTAATGACTTTTGGAAGTGTGTAAAGAAATTGATATTATTTTCAAGAGGAAACTAGCCCTGGAACCTATTTCCTGTATCCTGGGAGTACAACCAGCAGCTTTGAACCTCAGCCCCCCTTCACTGAAGCTGCTTAAGGTGCTGCTGTTTAATGCAAGGAGATGTATTCTTCTACAGTGGATTTCAGACTCTGCCCCCACAGTCTCACACTGGATCCGGAGTATTATGGAATTTCTCCCCCAGAAGCTATAAGCTTCTGGCTTAATGATAAACCATTTAAGTTTTTTCAAATCTGGAACCCCTTTCTAGAACATATTGGAGATGATGGGGCCCGGGCTCTCCGGAGTGGTCTCTGTGGTCTGGCATGGACTGAGGTTTCAGGATGCATTCCTAGATCTTGATGTGCTGTCGGCGTATTGCTGTGTTTGATCCCCCTTGGTACTTTGACTGTGTAAACCAAAAAGAATAAGAGCTATATTTGTCAGGGATGTAAGTATTTGTAGGCATCTGTGTTCATGTGTTTCATGCTGTACTGACAAAGCGAGAAATAAAGAGCTAAATCCTCAAAAAAAAAAAAAAAAAAGATTTCATGGGGGCTAAGTCCCGTTGTGGAGTTTGACGTGCTGCGAATAGCATACAGCACTAGCGGAAGGGCATCAGGCCATTTTGGCCCTGTTGTCATCATAGTCTTTGTTAATGGTGGAGTTCATTCTCTCCACTTGACCTGAGCTCTGTGGGTGATAGGGAACATGCAATCTCCACTGGATCCCCAGTATTGATGCAAGACTGAGTAATTTTTGCAACAAAAGCAGGGCCCCTATCACTATTTATTCCCATAGTTACCCATAAATGCGGGATAAGCTTTTTTATCAAACATTCTACAACTGTTTATGCATCTTCTTTTCTTGATGGATACGCTTCCTCCCATTTGGAAAACATATCAGTGATTACAAGCAAGTATTTCTATCCTTGGCAACTAGGCATATGTACAAAATCAATCTGCATATTTACAAAAGGACCTGATGGCAGCGGCAAATGGTTATGGCTGATGGTATTACCTGCTCGTCTTGTCTGTTGACATATCATGCAATTATTCACCAGTGTTTGTGCAACATTTGTAATGCCTGGTGCAAACCACTGCGATCAGATTATGTCATTTATCCCCCCTTTACCTACATGTGTAGGCCCGTGTGCAACGCAGGGTAAAACATGAAGGAGAGAGCGGGGGCAGACCGGCCAGCCATCAGGGTGGAGCCACAAGCCAGACTCCTGTTGAGAACAACCTTTCCTGATCCATGTCTTTTTCTCCTCACCGTCAGCACGGTTTTGTGACACAGTGACATCATCAAAAGAGGGGAGAACAGGAAGTTCAGGAGGTTGAACTGAAGTACATTGATGTGCCACAGAGGATGAGGAAACGGCTGCCTGTTTGGCTGCGGCATCTGAAAAACAAATACAAATAAGAAAATATCAAAAATATATTCTAGTTCATGTAGCTCTAGCTGTGATGTTCACATTTGTTAAACTGGAGTGCCCTTACACCAGGAGGGACTTTCACAGCAATCTTGTCCTTCTGTTGGTCGAAAAACTGTTTAAGCATTCTATAGATCTCTTGCTTCAACAGAATAACAATTTTTAATTACTATTTTATGGCATGCACATAAACCACTTTTATCACTTACACACTATCTTAAACCACCTGGGAGGTAAAACTGTTTATTTGGTTTTTAACTATTGGGTCACTAAGAAAAACTAACAGGACAGTTTAATACTGACTGAAACACTCCACCTGTTCTGAAATTAATTGGTTAGTCTCTTGTAAAAAAGACAGCTCCGATGTCAGAGTTTTTGGCCAGAAGGTGTCGTGTCACCGGAGCTCGGGTGAGTCCACTCCTCATCAGAGTCTCTACTCACCTGAAGATCACACAGTCCCAGTCTGGTTACCTACTGGTTTATACTGGCTCATACTAAGTAACAGATGGTTATTCTAGTCTCACATAGACCTAAGTCAGTATCAGACCAGTCTAATGTGAGTCTGATTTAACATTTGTGATTACACGATAACGTACTGGTATTCTACTGACACTTTTTTTCTATATGATATTTTAACTCACTATACTTTGATGTTTCTATCGTTCGATTTAGACTCGAAGATTTATATGTTTTTTAACCGAGTATACTAAACTACGACATTTTTATGACTTCTTATGCCATTTACCATACAACTGACCTTTGACCCCTCTATGGCACCACCCTCACTGTTGCCTCTGTCCATCTCCACATTATCCTCCTCCGGTGCAAAAAGGGGTGTGACACACTGCCTGTCCACCTCAAAAGATCCTGCATGGAGGAGAGCACTCAAGAGGAACGGGAAGCTGAAGTCAAAAGGGCAAAAGAGTCGCAGAGAGAGTGGACCAGGGTTGGCAGATGCTGGGAATACGAGACTTTGTCCTCCTTGGTTCCAGATAAGGCTTGCCAATCACTGGTCAAACACATGAAAATACATTTTGTCCAGGTGAAGGAAGCTGAACTGCTGCTGGTGAGTAAAGAGAAATTGTAGACTTGGTGTTTAGGCATTCTGTGAAGAAAGTTAGTTGAAATATTTAATCTTGTCTAGATACTTTTTGTGTTAGTTGTTGTGAGACCATTGAAGTGAAGTAGCTATCAAGTGAGTTTCTGCCAAGCCAGGTGTGTTGAATAGGCTTGATTGCAACGAATGAGGAGCAAAGGACTCTTTGTGCTCAGTGAAGAAGAGGAGACACCGCAGGGTGCAGAGGGGAGGTTGGTTATGCTTATGATTTATTTGACATTTAAGCTGACTCTTTTTTGATGTGTCAAATCTACATTTCCTATATGAACCTGTGATGCATGTCAGCTCTCAGAGGAAGGAGGAGTCCTGGTCTGAGCACCAGGGTCTGCTGGAGGAGGCCAAAGAATGGATCGAGGAAGCTTGCTGTAGGCTGCAAAGTAGCGAGCAGTTATCGGAGAAGCACATGACGATTTACCGGTACTTCTGCATGGTGACCCTGATGATTACGCACCGGAAATCGGAACACACAGTTGTGAATTTCAAGGTAAGCATGCGCTTATTCTGGACTGGAACGACTGGCAGGTGGGCGTCGGTGCCGGGGTGTTGCTCCAGTTCAAGGAAAGACACAGTGGTAATCAGTGCAGAAGAGGATAGGGTGAGTTGAGCGTTTTCATTTTAACATTAAAGTCAAAAAAACATTTCCACAAGATGGCAGACTTGAAAAACCAGCTTGGTATTTCCTTTCCCACCGACAGTGGTTTGATGCCTACTTCACGGGCATCAGGCCGCTCTGCCTGAAGAGGCAAGCTCAAGCACAGGGTGACAAGGGCTGCTTTTTCGTTGGTAAGAAGGGAGGTCCCGTGGCCAATGCCAGGTCCGACTTGGACCACCTCTGGAATCAGTGAGTGTACTTTACATTTCTTAAACCGGGTTGAGGCAATTTCACTCATTAAGTGACCGGAACTAGCAGGTTGCTTATGTAACCTGTAACTGGTAATTATTAGTCCTAGTATTGTTAGTTAACTTGTTCTTACACGTCAGACAAGGCATATTGCAACCATTGAACATCAACAACTCTGACTTAAAACTTCCTTTTCTCTCCCTCTCTCTCTGTTTTCCTTTTCCCCCTCTCTTCTACGACACAGCTGTAAGAAAATCAGGGAGTAAGCGGGCCGAAATCCGCCGTCTGGTACATGCCAGGCCGCGGGGACGTCCTCCAGAGACCAAAGGTAAACATTGCCAGTTTCGGTGCTGTAGCAACTCATAATGTAATAATGGCTAATAATGTAATAACGCCTCATAATGTAATAATCGGCTCATAATGTAATGAAATCACGGAGGTATAACATAATAAGGGCTTTGCGCATAATGTAATAATGTAATAACTTATTACATTAAGAGCCTTATTGATACCGGTCATAATGTAATAATAGCTCATATAGTGAGAAAAGTGTTGCATTATCATCATTTTACCTCTCAAATAAAGCTGCAAGTAAAGCAAAAGGCATGGGCTTCAGTGCATTAGTAAACTAAATTAGTGAAACCAAGTATTTAATAGTAATTTCATTCTGACATTTTATTGATGTATAAAGTTGAGCCACTAGGTGGCACCCATGAGAGTTATTTTGGGCCTTTGAGAATGCCGTGCTCACTTCTACTGTGACTATTGCAGGTAAGCAGCACTATTTGTGACCTTTAAAGTTCAATTAATATCTTTGTTAAACCAAGCCATCCACCTTATCTGTTTAAATATTCTGTGTATTAAGATGTTTGTTGGGATAATGTTGTATGTTTTAGCTAGCGGCTAAGCTCCATCACCTATATTATTTATATTTTTCGTGTGTCAACACAAAATGTTTTCAGCCATTTTTGTAGTATAAAGAGCCAAAAGTCTGGGATAGGCGGATTGGTCGGGGCCAATGGTGGGCATACACCTTATCATGAAGCAAGTTTTCTCTGCTCTACCTTTTCAGTTTGCCATCTGCCATCAACCAGCAACACTTAGAGGTACATCAAGGACCTTTGAAGCAGAGGGTGCTTCTTTATAATACTGGCTCTGATGCTATCCCTGACTCTGACCACCATTCAAACCCTGACTCTGACCATCACTCTGACCCCAACAATGACCCTCATGGTGATTCCAGTGATGTCTTTCATGGTGACTCATGTGATGTCCCTTATGGTGACCCCAGTGATGTCCCACATGGTGACCCCAACACCGTCCGTCACACTGACCCTGATATTGTTCCTTCTGCATGTCCTACAGTGCCAAAACATATCTTTCATGCTGACCCTGACACTCCCTTCATTGCTAGCCCTAATTTGCCTTTGCGCGTCCTGTCACCCATTATCCAGTATTGCCCGTTGATGGATATGACTATGCTGGGCACCTTCAACAGAGTTTCCAACTTGTTCAGAGAGCTAACACTGCCATTCCTATCAAGAATTTATATACGTGATTCTTTGGTGGAATGTTTAAATATTGTGATGGATGAAGACTGCTGCAGTAGGGTTAAGTGTGCCGCAAGTATTTGTAGGTTATATAAATCAGCTGGAATAGTAATAGTGGCCTTGCATCCAACATCAGGCAGCTCTTCAGCCAAAATGCCAGGTGGATTACAGCATGTTTGTGATTCGACACATATCCTTTGGATGGTTCCATATTAAAGACATTCATTGGTGCCAGTCCGACATCACAACTACCTGATGGCGACACATGCTTTTCTTTTCTTGCAGTTCTCCATCTGTGAAACTCCCACCTGAGGACCAATGGGAAGCTTTCATCAAATACTTCCCCATAACAACCGGAGCCCTCGCCCCCTCCAAAGACGACAGGGTCAGTGCCGGATTCGGGGATGACCGTTCATTTTACTTCAAGTGGAGGTGTATGCAACTTGAACAGCGTGTGCTACATGTCTCAGGTAGGCACCGACATTGTCTTTGGTACAGGTACTGTATGCTGTCTGTAAAAAAATGCTTAGTGTCTTACTTTGATTGCACTCACTCATTGTTTGCAGAGAGGATGCTGCCCTAGCACAAATTATTTACATGTTTGAAAGTGGCATCGACACTGAGACAATGGATATGAGAACTGAGAAGTAGGTAGCCCTACTCTTATGAGAGCGATCAAAACTACCCTTGATGGATGGTGTGTTGTGCCGCAGGGTTCTCAACCAAAGAGGTGAAGCTTTTCATCAACTTGTCATACCTAGTAGTCACAAAGTGTTCATGATGAAGTGGGGCATATGGGCATTGAAAGAACTTTGGAACTAGCCAGAGCTAGATTCTATTGGCCGATAATGGCTAGGTACATTGAGACAAAATGTAAAAGCTGTGAAAGATGTGTTAGACGGAAAGCTAGAGTGCAAAAGGCATCAAAACTGGTTAACATCAAAGTCAGTGGTCCCCTCGAGTTGATTTGTATAGATTTTCTGTCAATAGAACCTGACTCAAGAGACACTAGAAACGTACTGGTCATAACTGATCACTATACAAAATATGCACAGGCATATCCAACAAGAGACCACACATCCAAAACTGTTGCCACAGTGTTATGGGAGAACTTCATCAGTCACTATGGTTTTCCCCGCAGACTACATAGTGATCAAGGAGCCTGTTTTGAGTCAGAAGTTGTAGCAGAGCTTTGTAGACATACTGGAATCTCCAAGTCTCACACAACACCCTACCACCCGAGAGGGAATCCGGTAGAACGATTCAACAGAACGCTTGATCTCTTGGGAACTCTGGAGGAGAAAAAGAAGGAGGAATGGAGGAAATATGTTAGGCCCCTAGTACACGCGTATAATTGTACAAGAAATGATGTGACTGGGGAAGCTCCTTTTCTTCTCATGTTCGGCAGAGAGCCGCGTCTTCCCATTGACCTATGTTTGGGCATCAGCCCTCAAGGCCACAACCCCAAAACGCACTCACAATATGTGCGTGACCTGAAGAAAAGACTGAGACATGCATATGAGCTAGCTTCAAGAAATGCTGAGAAAAGGCAGCTGTTGAACAAATGGCGCTGGGATGCTAAAGTGACCGCTCTGCCTTTGGAAGTGGGGGACAGGGTCCTTGTAAGGACCCTGAGTCTCAGAAAGAAGCACAAAATCTCAGACAAGTGGGAGTCCACTGTTCATGTTGTTGTCAAACAGCCAGATGAGAGTATCCCTGTCTATGTGGTCAAGCCTGAGGATGGAGAGGGCAGAGAACGGGTCCTGGATCGTGACATGCTCCTTCCCTGTGGATTCTTACCTACAATCTTGGAAGCGGATCGTGAAAATACTGAGGATTCCTTTCATTTTGAGTTGAAGACCGTCCGGTGTTGAATTTTTCAGAAATGTAAACAATCATTTGTTTCCACAAAGAAAGAAAGAGGGAAATATATTTTGTGTTTTTATTTTTATTTCAATCTAGTGATAAAGAGTTAAGGTCATGCAGTTGTGGTTGTGTGAAGTTGATGCATTTCAGTTCAGAAATTAATAGTTGTGAATAAACTGGATAGGTAGTATACTGCTACCATAGCCCTGGTAAATCCACTTATTGGTTACATAAACAGTGCAGAATGCAATATGTGGGTGAAACAGGTAATACAATGCTTACCAGGTTCATCCAACACAGATATAATATTTCTAAAAAGAAAAACGCACACACTCTTTTGGTAAAACACTTTGTAGAACACGACTGGTCTTCACTTACCGCCACAGTATTACAGTGTAATCCAAGATGGTCCACAGCCCAGAGAAGGAAAATGGATACAACATAAATATTTATTTTAAAAGCATAAATATGGTTATTTTGTTAAGAAGCATAAATGTGTTTTTGGATTAAAATGCATACATTTCATTAAGAGCCACTTAACACAGATTTGGCAATAATTTAATGGAAATGATTTAAAAAATGCCTTTAAGAAATGTGATGACGCTTCCCCTTTAAGGCACTCGTTGCCCTGTGTTTAGGCATGCTCCTGGCAGAGCTGAGCAGCAGAGCCAAGAGCGGAGGAGAAGCGAAGAGAAGCAGAGAAATTAACGAGTGAAATAGTTACAAAGACAGTTGGTTTAACGCCTGGAAAATAATACCCATCTACTTGGTGTTTCATGAGGACCATGTTTGAATAAGCCACAGCGGTTTTGGTGAGTTTCAGCTCGTTTTATGCTTCGTTGTACTGTTTGCACTTGAGTGAGTGACTGGTCGCTAGCAAAGCGCTAATAGCCTTAGCTAAAAAATGTGCGGAGAAAAGTCAAACTAAACTGTTTAGCGGCTAATAGTCTGCGGTTTATCAACCAAAGAGTTTTATTTCATGTAAAAAGAGGAGTTATACGACCCAGCGGCAGGAGGAAAAGTACCCATGTCACTGTGTGGGGCCCGGTTAGGGGGAGCATATCTGTAATGTATGTCACTCCCTGAACTTACTGGTGTACCTTTTTATTTTATTACTCACCCACTTATTATTTCACCTGTTTTTGGGGTGGAGAAATACATTTGTTTTGTTTTGTCTTCTTCCGCTCCTTCCCACCATTTCCATTAGCACTATAGACCAACCCAGAGCTGATAAGGGCTTAATGGGGAGACATATGCCTCAGATAGACATTACTAGATGAGTGGAGAGATACTTAAAACTAACTTGTTCAAGTATTTTGGTTATATTTGACTGTTTATTGCTTATGACCCTTACACAGTTCTTGTACTGATGTAGCCCTTACTAATTGTAGCTACATAATTTTTAGCCACATAATTATAGCTGCATGACTGCCTTCTTCGCGAGCTGTTAGACTGTTCAAAGTCACGGACCAAGTTTTTTGTATGTTAAGTTTGGTGCTTTTTGAGCACCTGCAGGTGACGACAGTTCACGGTCACCATGTATCAGTATGTATACACTAGGGGTGGGCGATACTGCAAATTTTGGTATCGATCCGATACCAAGTAATTACAAGGCCAGTATTGCCGATGCCGATACCGATACCGATACTTTTTACTTGAAAATCTGCATGTAGCTTAAATAGGAATACTAATGTTCCTTCAGCAGATACACAAAAGGGTTATTATATTCTGCCATATTCATACTTCAGGTTTGAGGTAGGCTATATATCTTAATATAAGTATATATTTTTGAGTTCCAGTAAAACAATTAAGATTTATTTCAACTGTCTGAATATATGATAATAGTTTAATCACTCTGCTAAAACGACATCTCTGACCACCAATTACACTTTGAAAAACAACAGTAATTAATGCTGGAAATAACTTTCACTTCTAGAAATTGCTACCTGGATATTGTTGAGGTTTTTGTTGAAAGGCCTCTGTCAGTGACGTCTGTCTCTGTGCCAGGGGTCTGGTTCGGGTTTGGGGAGCTCCCTCCTCCTCCTCCTCCTCCTCCTTCCGTTTGCTTTGCAGCTCAGCGTTAACTTTTGGGTGTGCTGCTTTTAAATGCTTATACAAGTATTGCTTTCCTGCATACGTCACAGGTAGCAGTTTCTCTGTCTGAAGCTGTGAAATAACTCCAAACAGCACGCCTCTTCCTCTCTGCCATCTCGCCAGTCTGTCTCTGCTCTGGCAAGCAGCGCAGGAGGGGAGGGGGAGGGGAGGGGCCTAGTGAACCTGAGGGAGCGGAGTGAGAGAGGTGGAGAGGAGCGCTGCGCATAAGGACTAGATGCTGCGCTCACACAAACTCTGTGAAGAAATACGAGTGATTTGCTGAACTTATAGAAGAGAAACTACAACAAAAATATCAATCTCATCACGCTAGTATCGATCCAATACCAATACTCACCTTGGTATCGATACTATCGATATTTGGATCGATCCGCCCACCCCTAGTATACACTTCTTTTTTTCCTGTCATATTGTTTTCTTTTTTCTTTTTCTTTTTCCCCAATTCTTTTCCTGCCCATGTACATGATGCTTGTTGCTCAGCGATGGTGGTTCCTAATGATAGGTTACATCCCCTACATGCATCGGTTACTAGACCTACTCCAATCTAATGATGCAGGCTGATAAAGGAAGGACCTTGAAACTAATGACATGGAACGTGCCAGGTCTTAACCACCCTATCAAAAGGAAAAAAAGTCATAACATTTATTAAGTCGAAAAGATGTGATATAGCATTTCTGCAGGAGACTCACTTATTAACTCAGGAATCTAGAAAGCTTTGCAGAGATTGGGTTGGTCATGTCTCCGCCTCGTGCTGGAATGGTCATAGCAGGGGGGTAGCAATTCTAGTCCACAAACAAATGCAATTCAAATGTATTAGGGAAAGTATTGATGATGCTGGACGGGTTTTGTTACTTCTCCCTGAGATTCAGGGCCATATTAGCTAATGTTTACGCCCCTAATATTGATGATCCCACATTCTTTGGGCAACTAAAGTGTAAACTCAACAATATGGGAGACTACCCGATTTTGATGGGGGGTGACTTTAATCAGGTTATGGATAACATATTGGATCTTAGCACCCCATCACAGCGTCAATGCAAATCAGCCTCCATTATGCACAAAATGGGCAAAGCTTCTGGTCTAGTTGATGTCTGGCGGTTATTAAACCCAACCACAAGAGATTATACTTTCTATTCCCCGCGTCACAATACATTTTCTAGGATCGATTATTTTTTTGTTTCTGGATTTGGTATCTCCTCCATAGTATCTAGCTCTATCGGTAGCATTCTCCTCTCGGATCATGCTCCTGTGTTTCTTTGTGTAACCCCTTTTTGCAATACCCCTAAGTCCCCCAGGTGGAGGCTCAATTCTAGCCTTTTGCTTGACCTAAGTTTCAAAGAATCTTTAAGGACTCAAATTAATCTTTTTATAGAAACTAATTTGGCGTCAGCACCATCTGCTGGTGTGGAATGGGAAGTGGCCTTTATTAGAGATCATATAATACAACATGCTTCTTTCAAAAAGAAATCTAACATAACAAAACAACTTTATTTGGAGAAGAAGATTTATGCCGCTGAAGCTGTATTTAAGCAAAATATGACCCCCTCAAATCTCACTAATCTGACCAGACTAAAATATGAACTTAACTCCATTCTGACTCAGAAGGCAGAGTTCTCTCTTTTCAGAGCTAGGCAAAATACTTAGAAGAGGGCGACAAAGCAGGAAGATTGCTGGCTAGATACATTAAACAGAGAGAGGCTCAGAGCACAATAGCAGCAATTAGGACAGAAGGTGGTGCTGTTACGCGTGATCCCAAAGAGATAAATAAGATATTCAGAGAGTTTTATGCAACGCTTTACTCGTCAGAAACGCAAGTTGACCAGCAGGAGATGCATGCATTTCTGACCTCCCTCACTCTCCCCACCTTATCAGTGGCCCAGATAGATTTGCTTGACGCGCCAATCACTAGGGAGGAGATTGTGGATGTTATTAGAGGCCTTCCATCTAGCAAGGCGCCAGGCCCGGATGGCTTCACAGTAGGGGTGTGCGATATGACGATATTAGATCGTGAAGGATCAGAATGTGTAGACGATCTGCCAAAGTGCAGAGATCGTGGGATCGTCGAGGGCACGTTCTATAAATTGCAGTTCTATGCTGATGCACCGACGCACCAAACATATGGTCGTCAACCTGACCGACCAATCATAGCGAATTATGGGCAGTGACACGCTTTTCTTACCCGCCTCCTTGTTTATGTGTGTAGCGGTAGCCGCATGGAGAGCCATGGCTGAAAGCCAAACGGAGGAGTTGGTCGCTTTTTAAAAAAAACAACAAAAAAACAAAAACAGCGTTTCACCATCTCTCATCTCTGCCAGTTAGCCCCTCCACCTGCCGCCTCTCTCTCGCGCACGCACGCACGCACACACGCACACACACACACACGGGCGCATGGATAGGTCCCGCTTGGCCACTAATAAACGGTAAATTGTACAGTGTTCAAATTCCCGCGACCCCCCCACCCCCCGTCGGATAGTCCGACCACTGACGGACTTATTTGACCCTTTTCAATAAGCTGTTTAGTGTTTGGATACTTAAATCCTGTTAAAATGACTGTGTTGAATAAAACAAACACTAATGTCTTCATTGATATTTTACTTTCATGTTTATTGAAAGCTACCTTTTATGTTGCAAGAGTGCACTTTATCAGAGTGTTGTTGTTTACCTTTTAGTATGTTTACGTTGTTTGCACATGTTGGCAAAACTGCAACTATTTAAATTAAAATCTGTTCAGAAAGGTTCTTTGGCCTAAATTGTATGTTTTTCTTTTTTTGATTTAAGATCGTGATAAAATCGAAATCGTGATTTTATTTTTTAAAAATCGTGATATGATATTTTTGCCATATCGCCCACCCCTACTTCACAGCAGAATTTTTTAAGGTGTATGCTGTGGAACTCTCCCCTCTACTTCTGCAAATGTATAGTGAGGCACTGGATAAGGGCAGCCTACCCCCCACACTGTCTGAGGCACTAATTTCTCTCATTTTAAAGAAGGATAAGGATCCGCTAGACTGTAGAAGCTATAGACCAATCAGTTTGATTGGCTGTGACAGTAAAATTCTTGCTAAGATTCTAGCTGTAAGGTTAGATAAGGTGATAACCAACCTGATTCACCCCGACCAAGTTGGCTTTATTCGCACTCGGAGCTCATCTGATAATATTAGACGTTTGATTGACATCATGTGGACCTCTCAAAATGCGCCCTCCCCTGCTGCTGCCCTCTCTTTGGATGCTGAAAAGGCATTTGACAGGGTGGAGTGGCAATATTTGTTCTCCACCCTGGAAGCTTTTGGTTTTGGCAGGATATTTATTAGCTGGGTCAAATCTTCTATACACCAAGCCTAAGGCCTCAGTGACAACGAATAGCATAATCTCACAGTCCTTTGAGCTCCATAGAGGCACTAGGCAGGGCTGCCCTTTGAGCACTTTACTTTTTGCACTGGCGTTGGAGCCTCTATCAGCGGCTATTCGCAGAGACCCTGACTTTCCAGGTATCCAAGTAGGCAGTAGTAGTCATAAACTGATGCTTTACGCGGATGATGCCTTGGTCCTGATAACAGAGCCAGAACGCTCTCTCCCTGCTCTGTTCAAAACCATTAAATTGTTTTCTAAATTATCTGGATATAAAGTGAACTGGGCCAAATCAGAGGCTCTTCCTCTGACTCCCTACTGCCCCAAGACCTTATTCCAACCTGGTGATTTCACTTAGCCCCAATCAGGTATTGAATATTTAGGCATCCTTTTCCCCCCGTCGTTGAATGATTTGGTCCAGGTTAATTTTGAGCCCCTTCTGAACAAATTTAAGATTGATATAGAACAGTGGTCTCCACTATTACTTTTACCTCTGGGGCAAGGTCAATGTCATAAAAATGAACTGCACCCCCAAATTTAATTACCTATTACAGGCACTACCAATGAAGATCCCCCAAAATATTTTAAGCAGTTTAATAGGCTGTGCAACAAATTCCTATGGAACAATAAGCGACCCAGATTAAACTTGAAAAAATTACCGAGGCCAGTGGATCAAGGTGGACTGGGGGTCCCGAATTAGCTTTTCTATCATTATGCATTCAGCCTGAGACACTTGGCGCACTGGGCGCTACCTCCTGAGAGAGCACCCCCGTGGTTTGGTCTAGAAAGCCCTTTGTGTAATCCACTCCCTCCTATGCATTATATCACCACTAAGCTTTCATTAGAGGCACAGAGTCATCCTATTATTTCACACTTACAGTGGGTATGGAAAAGAATGGCGTTCATATTCGCTTTTGATGCAAACCTCCACACTGCAGCCTCCATATGGACCAACCCTAAACTCTGCATAGGGAAATCACCTTTTCTCTGGAAGTCATGGGTCGACAGGGGAATCCTGGCCCTTGGAGACCTATATGCTGGGGATACACTCAAGTCCTTTTCTGATATCAAGACACAATTCCACCTACCCCAGAATCAGTTTTCAAAGTACTTAGAACTCAGACACCTGTTGCTGCACACATTCGGGTCTCTTTCAACACCTCCCCCCGCTGTAAGCTTCCTCACACAAATAATGAACATTTTTGGTAGAGGTCATGAAGCTTCAGTGTATTACTTAATGGTTTTGAAATGCTGAAATGCTGCACTTAGCCAGACTGGCTGCACTGGAGGGCCTATCATACAGGCTAATAAACAGAGTGGAAGGCTTCAATTTGAAATGGGAACGATACTTGTCCAATATGAAAGAACCTGTGTAGGAGATATGGTAGCCAATCTGAACACGACACCTAGCATCGCTGAGCATGTTACACGTTATACGTTATGATCTGTTATTATTCTTAGTCTCTCTCCCCCCCCCCTTTTTTAAAAAATTAATTAATTAATTAATTAATTAATTTTATTGTATTGCTGTTGTGCTGTCCTGTTTTATCCTTTGTTAGATTGCTCGTCTCGCTTTTTTTGGTTGTATTGTATAACATAGTTATTTGTTTACTTTCTGTATACAAGTCTCAACATTGTTTCGTAACCAACATTTTCCACATGTGTACTTGTAATGTGTGATATTCAAAAATCCCAATAAAATATTAATCATAAAAAAGTCTTCAAAATCTAAAAATAACAACACCTACTGATAACATAGATGTCAAATGTACTATTATAATCATCTTTGTTTAAAAATATATTTTTTGTTAAAAAATGTTGGCCCTTTAAAGTTGTGTCCCAGATCTTTGTCAACTCCGTCAGATTTCTACAAAAGCATAATTTCATCAGGCATAAAAACGGTCAGCTATATCCTAAGGACCCCTGTTTCACTTCCTGGTTTCAAAAAAAGGCGGGAATGCTGTTTAGGCACTATTTTCTGATAAATTCATGAAATAATATTGCTATCAGGTGTGTCTCAACCATAACAGGTCAACTCTGTTGCCCTTCTAAATCAAAACAGAATATGAATTGTGGTTTAAAAAGGTGTATTTTGATTAGCATTAAGAGAACTCTTAGCATCTTTCAAAAAAAAAATGGCTACTCACTACAACTATGCTGTGAAGTGAAAAAAAGTGACATTTCGTCAACTCCGTAAGACGTCAACTCCGTCAGATATTGCATCTTATGGAGTTGACATCTATGCTGACGGAGGTGACATAACTCTCAGTTCTCTTTAATAATTGAATAATGTGTTTGAAATCAGTACTTTATTTTCAATTAAATTACGAGCGAAGCATGCATCCGGGTGTGTCATAAACTCTCCACAAACCATGACTGAGAAGATGATTAGCGGAAGTGACTTGAGAAATCCCTCAATTAAGAGTACCCTTTTTTTCCACCATGCTTTGGTAAATGAGCTCTCCGCAAGCAGACACAAAACTCCACCCAGGAAACAAGCATTAACCTTATCAGGAAAAATTCTGAAAAAATATCGCATTTCCACAAGATCCAACAGTTTGGAATATCTTGTAAATCTCTGAACAAAAAACAAACCAAGGCAAAAAAAGCAAGATACCTCTAGGTCATCACCAAAGACGTTCAAGACTTCTTCCACAACTCTGCCCGGATTACAACAGACGAACAAGACACCATAACAAGGAACAAAGTAAAGCGTCAGAGGATGATCTTGATGGACACCATGATAAACCTACACAAGGAATTCACCACAAGCAACCCTACAGTAAAACTCAGCTACTCATCCTTTTGTGCATTAAGGCCCTTTCATACATGCCTATGTAAACTTCATGAGAATGCAGCTTTAATGTTGGAGGTGCTGAAATCGTCGGGGGTTGTGGATTCAGCAAAACTGGAGGATAGTTTTAAATTGGTGTGTTGCACACCAGCAACTGAGTCCTGCCTTCTTCGAAAATGTACACGCTGTGTAAACAAGCAGACATTGCTGCTCCCAGAACATGAAGCAACTAATGTTCACTGGAGACAATGGGAAAGAGTGGGACAATCAACAGCAGATGAAACATACACCTCAACAATAATGATAACTCATGAAGGCAAGCTCTCAGAGCTCATACAATTATATGAGGAAAAACTCAAAAGTGAAACCACAACACATGTGTGTCTTGTCCGGAACCAGTTACAAGAATACCGCAACCTGATTCAAATGTGCAAAGAGAACGAGGTCATCGTACACACTGATTTTTCAGAGGCATGGAAATGCGAGTACCATGCTGAAGTCCAGGCATGCCATTTCGGACAGAACTTACCTCTGTTAAATTTACATACTGGTATGTATTACACAAAGGAAGCAAAGTTAGGATTCAGCACAATCTCTGACTCTAAATGCCAAGATGCTGCATCCATTTGGGCCTACATGGATCCTGTACTGAGAGAGATACAGAGGGCACATCCATCAGTTGATACAGTACATTTCTGGTCAGATGGTCCAAGCAAGCAATACAAGAATAAGAAAAATTTCTTCCTCCTCAGTGACATTCCTCTGAAATTGGGGTTTAAAAGGGCAATGTGGAACTTTTTTCCAACTTCACACGGAAAGGGCGCTCCAGATGGAATTAGAGGGGCAGTGAAGAGGGCAGCTGACAGTCTGGTTTTAAGAGGACATGACATTGTCAATGCCAAGCAGTTCCATGACAAGTTTTCCAACAGCCTTAACAATGTACTTACTCTACCTCACTGATGGACAAGAAATGGAGAGGTTCGAAAAAGTCCTTCCTCCTACCCTGAAACCTTTGCCTGCAACAAGAAGGATTCACCAGGTCATCCCAGATCAAAAGAGTCTCTGGTACAGAGAATTGACATGTTTCTGCAGTGAACCAAGAATGTGTCACTGTTTCAGTCCAGTTTGTTTTGCTTTAGGCACTGAGAGAGGCAGCATGAATAACCAGAGATATTCTGCAGCCCCCAAAGAAAATGTCAGTCCTTCCAGAAAAAGAGAAGAAGAGAGAAGAGTTTTTGTGATTGTTGCGGGCAAAAATCCTTGATTATGCGGCACGTTTTCTTAAAAAATGCAATGGAATATGCGGGATATTTATGCAATTTTATGCGATGAAATTGCGGGAATTTGCAAAAATTGCGGGAACTTGCAAAAACTGCGGTTTGATGAATAAGAAAAAAAAAAGTGCTACCTTAATGTAAAGAGTAATTTCTAATGACTTCCTATGATAAGCAAGCATACTACATCACAGAAAGTGCTGGGAATAATTAAGTTCTCAGCTTTCCGATGACTTCACTTCATAACGTTCCCAAGGCAACAGGAGGAAAATGGCTGCTCTTGTGTGAAGTAAACGCAACATTTTTCAACTTTCTGCGAAGATATATGTGACTTTTTTGCAACGAAAATGCAGGGATTATGAAATCATGCAAGCCCCGCATATTTTGCGCATTTTGCGCGGAAATCGGCGATTTATGCGGCCAAAGTGTGGCGTCTTTGAAAAAAATGCAGCCCCTGCATAAATGTGCTGACTTTGGCTGATTATGCGTTGAATTATGCGATCGCATAATCGTGTTTTTCTGGAGGGACTGAAATGTGTTAAGACCTTTAGCACAACTTCTGGTGGAAATGGAAGAAGAGCCACCATCAGGCCCTGAGGGCACATCCACAGGAATAACTGCTGAGAGTATTAAACCTGGGGACTGGATGGCAGTAGTTTATGAAGAGCACTGGTGGTTGGCCAGAGCTGTTTCTGTGGATGGTGAAAATCAGGATGTGAGAGTGGAATTCCTGCATCCCCAGGGCCCCAATGAGAAATTCACACCTCAACATGGCAGGGGAGATGAATGCCTTTGCCCAGTTAAAGATGTTCTTGTTAAACTGGTGGGAAATGCAGCTCCTATGCGTCTCAGTCGAACAAGGGAAATGTATAGCATTTCTCCAGATGTAATGGACTTCATAGAATGTGAACACATTAGCCATCTGCTTCCCAGTGACTAAACAGCAACAGTTTTGTTACACAGGCCAATGTCCAATGTCAATGTCAGATATGTTTCTTTATTTCTGAGCCACAAATCTTTCAAGCAATGGCATTGTCTTGCTACAATGTACACAATTTCAAAATGTCATTACAAAGTCTAAATCATATAATTTGCATGGAGGGCTTCTTAAATTATGATAGTCAAATGTCCCATTTATGGTTACTGTCGCAGAAAATCACAGATACTATCCCCATCCAATTTTCTGACCTATACATGTCCTTACATTTTTGTATTGCAATATTGAATTTAGATATGTCATCCCATCCCTAGTTGTAATAAATGGTGGCTGTTTAATTCAAGGGAAAATAGGTCTTTCACAGTTATCGTTATTTAGTTTGAAAGTTGATCACTTTGGTTACAAAGTTTCTCAATCTTCTCAGATTTTTACAAGGTATCGATGAATTAGCTGATTTCAAGTCAAAATCTGAAACAATCAAAAAGAGAAGATTCATGTTTGGAATGGCTTTCTGTGTGCTTCCAGTTTTTAAGGTTTGTGTACTATTATGTTTCATATGACGTCAACTCCGTCATAGAGAAGTCACCTCCGTCAGATGGACTTTTTCTGTGATATTCATGAAATATATGTTCATAATGGTTTATAAAATGAGTTAATGTCAATAAAAAGTGTCTTTGGTACACCTAATGTGTGTCCTTTGTGTTATAAATTATATTATATGTTGTTTATCACGAAGACAAATGACATTATCAACAAAAATAGTAAGTTGGCAACATTATAATGGTATTTATTTCTTGAATAAGAAAATATTAAACGTTTTGCTTATGCGGCTAATTAAATCATCTTGTATTTAATACAACAAAAATCATTAAACATTTCCTTAATGTTTTATATTATAATACTATGACTTTTTGTGTGCCTGACGGAGTTGACAAAGTTCAAGTCCTCAGCTGCAAAAAATGCTATTTAAGAAAAAATTAAATCACTGGGTGGTTGGCCCATTACAAGATTTAATAGCCAAGACTTTGATCTTTTAAAATATATCTTCCAAGCATGATTGAAGGTTAAAAATAAAAAAAAAACAAAATAAGGTTTTGTCACAATTCTCAAGAATGGGTGATTTATTATTTATATGGCTTATTATACTCAACATGGAACAGAGTGCTACAAAAAATATTTTTTTAAGTACATAGCCTTTTGCACAAACTGTCTTATAGAGCTCTGGGTTGTGGTGGTGTAGTGTAGACACTGTGTAACTACTAAGTGGAATTTATCCAGGGTTATGGTAGCAGTTTACTACCTATCCAGTTTTATTCACAATTTTCAATTTCTGAACTGAAATGCTACAAATGCTAGAAGTGGAAACCATAGAAATATACATTACCATCAACATACAACCACAACTGTATGACCTTAACTCTTTATCAATAGATTAAAATAAAAATAAAACACAAATATATTTCCCTCTTTCTTTCTTTTCTGAAAACAAATGATTGTTTACATACTCTATAAACAATGAAATTATTATTTTTATTCTTTACAAAGGCACCGGACAAGATACTCCTTGTCTGTTTTGAATTGGGAGTCCCTTTCTCAACCCATGAGAACAATTCAATACCGGACGGTCTTCAATTCAAAATGAAAGGAAGCCTTTGTTTGTCCTTTTAATTGTCGTTAGCAAAAAAAAAAATGTTTAGTACTGGCCAGCAAAAAATAAAAGTTATATAGAGCTATTAGTAATAATATAATAATAATAATAATAATAATAATAATAATAATAATAATAATGATAATATTAATAATAATAATGATAATGATAATGATGATGATGATGAGAAGAAGAAGTAGAAAAATAGCGTACTGAAAAGCTCTGTAGATGGTTGATTGTTTGGAAGAGTAAAGACAGTTTGATTTCATAGATTGAAAATTACATTGAAAAGACAAAAAACATTTTAAGTGTGAATAGAACAGCTGTTCAGATCATCCTCCTGTAAAACACTGTTGGTCAAATATTTAAACTTTATGTCTGCATTAGAGAACATGGTGTGGGGTGAGGCTGTAAATCTTATCTTATTTTTTTAGCACGTGTCAAGTAACGTGCCCTGTAACGTTTCACAAATTACACATTGGGAATATGACTTGGCTACAGCTCGAAAATACATTTCAGTCAAAAGATTTTTTTTTGCTTTAATCCATGCATAGCTGTATTTTGCACAGATGATTATTGCTGCTTTTATTTACTCCTTGCTGTATTTATTTTATTTACTTACTTATTTTCTTTTTACTATTAGTATTGTAGTTCACTTCAATATCTTAGTATGATCTGGACCTGTAAGAACTTTTTAATTTGCCGTTTTTTAATTTCCACTGTCCTAAGTTGGATGATGTGTGATATGTGCCTCTGTTTTTTCCATATGTGTGTATGAGGACTCTACTGCAAACAAAATCTACCTCTGGGTACTAATAAAGTAACTTGAACTTGAAATAATGATGAGGTGATAGATCCAACATACGGACCACATGCTACTTCTTCCTCTGAAGAAGCCCCCACATCGCCTGCTGCAGAAATGGAAGAAGGGTATGAAGTGAAGGAAATGATGAACATGATGATGAGGTAGAATCTGAAGCTGAAATGGAAGAAGTGTCAGAAGTGGAGGACTGCACTTATGATGATGAAGAGGAAAAATCAACTGATGAGAAAGAATCTGAGGAAGAGGACCCAGCTGAGATAGAAGAATATTTCCAGTCAAAGGATGAAACATTGATCTGGTCTTCCATCCCTCCCAGTGACGGAGGACGCATGTTGACAGCAGAGAGAGAGAGACAAACTACCATGGTCCAACCGCATATGCAAGGTCTCGTATTGATGACATAAAGCCCACTTTTGACCTGTTTCTGCCCAAGCCTATTGAAGAGGTGGTGCTGAACATGACAAACAAGGAGGGGCAACGTGTGTATGCCAACAAGTGGAGAAAGATGGATCGAATGGTCCTGCAGGCATATGTGGGTATGTTGATTCTCGCTGGCATGTACCGATCCAGTTAAGAAGCTACAGCTAGTTTATGGCAAGCTGAGTCTGGCATGGAAATTTTCCGTGCTACCATGACACTCAAGATGTTTCATAAAATCTCAAGAGTGATTTGATTTGATGATAAAGACACAAGAGAAGATCGCCGTGCACGAGACAAACTTGCTCCCATTTGAGACGTATGGGACAAGTGGGTGTCTCTCTTGCCGTTGATGTATGATCCATGCACTGATGTGACTGTGGATGAGCGCCTGGTCGCCCTTCAGAGGTCGTTGTCCATTCAAACAGTACATCCCGAGTAAACCAGGGAAATATGGGATAAAAATATGGGCAGCATGCCATGCCAGGTCCAGCTATGCATAGAACATGCAGGTATTTACTGGCAAACCTGCTGGTGCGCAATCAGAAATCAGGGCATGCGAATTGTCCTTAACATGACAGAAGGGCTCCAGAGGAAAACAATCACCTGTGACAACTTCTTTACTTCACATGTCCTTGGCCTGCAGCTGCTGAAAAGAAAGCTGTACATGGTGGGAACAGTACTGAGGAATAAGCCCAAGCTACCCCCTGCACTGGTGTCAAAAACCTACAGGGCTCGGTTCTCATCGAAGTTTGCCTTCACCGAGACCCATGCTCTGGTGTCCTATCGCCCCAAAAAACAGAAAAATGTTCTTCTGATGAGCACTCTGCATCGGGATGCTGCTGTGAGCAACAGGGATGACAAAAGGCCAAAAATCATCGAAGATTACAATCACAACAAAGGGGGTGTCGATACCCTTGACAAGGTAATGCACATTTATTATTCATAATATTTATATTATATATGGAAAGGAATAATGCATTGAATTTGTGTGTAGGAAAATAAACTTCCTTTCCTGAATATTTTTTGGTTTGTTTCAGGTTACCAGTGTGTATACGTGCAAAAGAATGACAGCCCGTTGGCCCCTCGTTGTCTTCTACAACATTCTTGACGTGTCTGCATACAGGAGGAGGAGACTGTTCTTGGAGGAGCTCGGGCGACAGCTGGTGATACCTCACATCAAGCAACGCAAGGTGAGCATTAAGCTACATTTCTGTTGCTCTTCCTTCTCCCTATTCTGAAAAGTTAATTTTGAAAAGTTAAATGTTTTGGAAATGAATGTTGACATGTTTTATATGTAGGTAATGAGTTGGAATAAAGTTGACTAAAAAGTTGAAACACAGAGGTGGGTGATAATTTATACTTTTTATAAACAGTCAAACCAGACGGGGTCATTTTTGACCCGGGATGACAACAGGTGTGATTATTTGCTGCCATTAAAAAAAATGGTGGTTTAAAAACAGCGTCCTAACTCAACTTTGACATATACCAGTCTGTGATGATCTATCAACACACGTGACTCTGATCGTTAACTATAGTCAGAATAAGTGATGATTTTATTTATTTTTACTCAAAAACAAGGTAAAAGTTCATTTAAATGAGGTCTTATAGGCTTTACATTTCAAATGGAATAAAGAAATGGTGTTAATGTGTTTGAATGAAGTTGTTATTAAAGGTGTAACACAGTATTGGGTAAAGTATCCACTTTATATTCTTTAAATAACAGTCAAACCAGACGGGGTCAATTTTGACCCCAGAGGACAGCAGGTGTGATTATGTGCTGCCATTAAAAAAAATTCAAATGATTCAAAAATGGAATCCTCACTAAACTTTGACATATACCACTCTGTGATAAGTCAAATAGTCAAAATGATATAAAGTCAAAATAATTAATTGTTTCATTTTATTTTCACTCAAAAACAGGGTATACTTTTATGTAAACAAGGTATATTGGCCCTAAATACCTTTAAAAAGTTAGTCCTTAATTAGATCATTTCATAAATACATAAATTCATACTTACTTTAAAAACCTACATTCAGATTATTTCATGTACAAAAAAGTTTAAATCCGTAGGGGAACTATAGTATTGCTCCGTAACGTAGAAAGGGGGCGGGACCATTGAAACACAAGAGTAGAGGGATATAAAATGATACGCTCAGGAGAAGGAGCTCACCTTTGGTCAGACCACTGAAAGGGAAGCATCTCTCCACAAGTCAGTCAGACAGTTAGCATTTCTTTGCAGGCCTGAAGAAAACCCAGACAGGGTTGAAACAATGCCCCAGACACTCGCATTTTTTGTTTAAAACATTTAAAAACAATTTCATTTCTTTAGTTTATATCAAAATTTGAGTTTAAAAATATTAATTCAGATAAAACAGTTCATTTCATAAATGAATAACAAACATCTACGTTATTACATATATAGCAAAAGGCTACACCATAATTAAAAAACAATTGAAAAATATTTACCCACAAGGATGTGAAATTTTGATGGAGGGTGGACTGTGGTCCGATACGGCAAGAGACGCCGACGCACCAACCAACCCTATTGGAACTATTGGGACTGGGGGGTCGAGTACGACTGGGGGAACGACCGTGCACCTCCTGTCCCCTTCAGGGGGCAGGCTCAGTTCCCTCAGCCTAACCCTATCTAATTTATTTTGAAAGTATGGTTTCACATAGACAGGACATGGAGCTCGGTGGGATGGTTATTTGGCCGGATTTCCCCCTCAGGGTCCTCGGACCTAGCATGCTTTGACTTATTACACCATTTTATCGCACTGGTTTTGTGTGCCTACCTGTTTTATTCGATAATTATTTGCATTCTTATTCATTAACCCTTTCTCATCTCAGGGGGCTGCAACCCACGCCATCCCCCACCCTACCGATGCTCCATTCCTCTTTTTACAGATATTTTATATGAATTCTTATTTAACAAATTAATAGAACCCCCCCCCCCACACACACACACACTCCTATTACCCCTTTCCCCCTCTCTTTTTCTCTGTTTCCTCCACTTTAATCCGGCAATCATTTTACATGCCCCCACAGATTTAATGGCATCATCCCTCGATGGCGCAAAACATAACTTTCCGCCTACCACACGGGGGGACCCGGGTTCGCGTACATCACTCAACCATGTATATAATCATTACTGTATTTATATATTGCTCCTCCTGACCAGCACAAGGAGGAACACTCTTCCCAGAACGACACCCGGGTTCGAATCCCACATCAACCTTCTGAGCACTCTTCCTTATGCTCACATTGACACACACCCACACATTTTGGCTGAGTGGACGGGGCTTCGCTCTTCCCTGCTGCCCGTGCAAACAAACCTCCCCAGGTAACTTAACAACACTATTTCCTCTACCTAACCCTAACCCCGCTTCCATGGAAAGACTATTGCCCTAATTATTAACTCTGCCAAGGAGGTTATGTTTTTGCCAGCATTTGTTTGTTTGTTTGTCTGTCTGACTGTTAGCAAGATTACTCAAAATGTTATGGATGGATTTTGGTGAAATTTTCAGGACTGGTAGGTTATGTCCCAAGAAACAATCCATTAAATTTTGGTGCACATCTGGATCCAGGGGAACTAAGCTGACTTGGTGGAGGTTTGTGCTTTGCCAGTAGTTCTAATTAATTTATGTGTCCCTTCTTTGTATTACAGGTTTCTGTCTTTCAGATGGAACACATGACCTCGACAGTGGACATCAAAGAAGAGCATGGTTCGCCAGTGAGTACACATTCACACACAAACACCAAATTTCTGAGTAAAGCAGTCATACTTAACACAGTATAAGATGATAAACCTTCAACTTAAATCCATTCATACTGTTCAGATTGAAGCTGGGTCAACATTTACTGCATGCGAGGAGGAGTCAGAGTGTGAGGGTGCTGAGGTAAAATGCCACACAAGCAATTTTAGTGACTTTAGTATTTAACATGCGCAAATTAAAATTGATACAGTAGTCCTTAAATATACAACAGAATGTGATTATATACTAAATCAAATGTCTGTCAGGCCTGGGCTAGGAAGGAGGACTCAGGAGCAGAATTAGGACAATTAGAGCAGGCTTTTATTGAGAAATTTGTTTTCTTCACTTGAACTCTTGAGCAAGGTGACAAACAAATAGGCTATAAAGCACAATATCTAATCTGCTGTCTAAAAAAAACAAGCAACAGCACTACAACAAAATGAGGCAAAACAACCTCAAAGAAAAAGGAATAAGGAAACCGAAAATCACTCCTGAGGAGGCAAATAAAAAGGACTAAGAACTAAACTACTCTGGCTCACTGGCTATGAAAACTTATAACAAAAAAATCACTCCAATCGGAGGAAGAAGAAAAGGCTATAAATATAAACTACTCTCTTGACTGACTATGGAAAAGAATGAAACAAATGAGGCACTCCACCGGAGGCAAACAAATGGCTATAAACTAGACCTGGAATTCACTGAGAAAAATTACAAACAAAAAGTCACTCACTTAAGAGGATCAAGAACAGAAATACAAACTTTGACTCTTGGCGTGATCAAGGCTGTGAATGAGGGCTGGGGTGCGTGACGAATACAACACTCTGGCACAGAACAAAGGGAACGCAGACTATAAGACACATCAGGTGAGGGAACACAGGTGGAAACAATTAGGGATTAGGGGAGATGTCAGACTGGTGGCACATGAGGAAGGGCAAGTGACCTGAAACGAGAGGAGAGTTACTTTTCAAAATAAAACAGGAAGTTCACGAGACACAAAACCCAGGACAAGACATCCCTCACCATGGTGTGACAATGTCCAAATTCTTAACAACTATATTCTGATTTACTGTGACATGGTAGAGTCAGCCAGATTGCTGCAATAGTAGTTCATTGAAGGAGGAGGAGGCTAGCATTTCTAGCAGTTCCAGCAGTTCAGAGGACTTGCCAACATTGGCACCACTGCCTGTGAGTGAAACACACAAATTCTACAATGTCTTTAGCACAGCGATCATGGCTAGAAGTACTACAGATTAATAAATAATCCTTGTAGTGATTGTTATATAACAGTATTTTCTTTCTTTTCTCACACATAACATGTAATTATCCACACAGGGAAAACGCAGAAGACTGACCTATCCGCCGGAGTTTGACAAGTTACTGCAACACCTGTTTGGGAAAGAACTGAAGTGCAAGGACATCAGATGCCAACGGGTAAGTTTTGTTGTTGTATGCTTTAACAACACTGTCTTGCTGCTTTTAAAATGTGTCCCTTCCATTTTATTTACTTTCCACTGTAAAAAAGAAAACTGCCCTCTGAGCTTCGAGGCCTTGGCAGGATTACCTTCAAAACAATGCACATGACAGTGTTTATTTTCCCCCTTTTGTTTGTCCACCTTTTGGATCAAAGAAGTTCTAAAGGAGTCTGCGGAGCTGGTTACAGCGGCAAAGGAGCTAAATCTGACATTGGACAACATCCGTGGAAGGCTGAGAAAACTGTTTGTATTTGCCAGACTTCTACCAGAAGGACAGCTGGAATTGAGGTACGTTGGGGAAAAAAATGGCATAGCGTAATGCAATAATCAGAATCAGAATCAGAAATCCTTTATTTGTCCCGCAAATAAGCTCACATTACCAATTTTACTTTAAATTGCAAGGTGTAAACCTAACCCTAATCAGTCCCAATGTAGCATTCCTACTCATTGAAAATATTGCACAGAAATCACTACTGTAATTACAAGGATAACTCGTATTCCAAAAGTGAAATCTTAGATGCTAACTCTAATTAAAAATGGGTGAATTTTGCTAATTAGCGATCAGCATTCCCAACAAGTGATCCTCCATGCCAAACTACTTCAAAAAAAAGACTTGAATGACTATTGACAACACTCCCAGAATGCTTCTTGGTACACTATTGGGGATTGTAAACTCTTTCAGACATCAAAGGGTCACAGCCTTCAAAGGAGAATATAATAATCTCTCATTGTTCCATTGAGGCATTGGCAGCCATTCAAATAAAAGAAGATGATAAAAGCTTTCGAAAACTGTAATCACAGGCCTGATGGGTTGCCCATTAAGTAATCAGAAAGTGGCTGGTTTAGGATATAAATTCAGGAAGTGTCTTGTTCACTGTAGACAGGCCACCAGGATTCACTTCAGAAAACAGTACGATGAAATGATACAGATAAAATCCCAATTAGTACTGCTTTCAATTTTTGGATTTTAATCGAAAACACATATTACCGGGGTAAAATGAAAAGCAGTGATTGTTCCAATATTGGCATTATAGCCACCAATGAAAGGACCCATATATTCCAAATATTGAATAGAAATCTCTAATGAATCCCAATATAGCATCTGTTTCCCTTTACATTCCACATATTAATTATTAATGTTATAAAATATGGTATTTTCTCTATTTCAAGGACCGTGTTGGAATGTCTTTCTCACGACCCAATTCGCCACTTAGGAATGCAAGTACGGACTGTGAAGTGAATTTTGTTAAATGGTTTGCAACATGTAGCGTGTTGTTGGCTTTGCGGCATATGTACACGGTAGCACTGTTGGTAAAATTCACAAATGTATTTCCAGCAATCTTCAGATGAAGATGTAGATTCAGGACATTAAGGAGGGAGAGGAGGAGCTAGGCTCACAGTTGACTACACATGATATAATGCGAATGCACACACACACGCAACCTTAATTATTTTTTTCTTTTTTAAAGTACTTTATTAAAAGTCTGAATAAAGCAGGAAGAGTGAACAGAAGATGTGTAACTATTGACTGTTTAAATATGTGAATTTTCTTTTTGTATTGCAAGGAGCCTGGTGAGGACAAAGAGCCTGTAAAGGGCGAGTGGACCGTCCAAGTGCCTGGTATGTAACATTCCCCAAATGCCGTTTTGCTTCCTAGTGATTCCAGAGATGGAGACATATTACAAAAGCCTATCCAGCTCCCTAACCCACTCCAAAGTGGAGATAGTAGTGTCTAATTTATTTGATTATTTTGTTACATGTAGTCTCTGCTTATATTCAGATGCCACAAACAACGATGCAAAGAACCTGGGCAGCAAGAGTCCTTGGCAGGGTGGCTGCCCCGCAAATCCCAGACACCCTTCATTGCCTTGTAAGACCAACATGTTCTTCATTTTTCTTGTTAAATTGTGCTGCATTTTAGACTCATGACATCAGTTGAAACTTAAACACTCTACATTCTCTTCCAGCCCACTGGTGATGTGCCTCCACCTCACTACCCTACTGAAAGTCTACCTCAAGCACACGTTGTGGTTGTAAGGACTGGGGTGAGGGTAATACACAACAGCGTTCATGACTGTAGAGTCATACCGCTAGCTCTACGTAAGTATGTAGGGAGCAACCTTCTATTCGAATATTAGAAAGAGTATGGCCTAGACCTGCTTTATATGGAAAATGCCCCAAGATGAATGAAGAACTTACGTTATGGTTTGGCACTATAAACATCAAGTAGACTTGACAATGTCCTTTGACTTTACAGGCACCCTTAAGAGAGACAAGAGCAGGGAGTGGCTAACCCGAACAAGCCGGCTTTACCATCAATCGTACTAGCCAATGTACGCTCCTTGGACAATAAACTGGATTACATACAGCTCATGAGATCGACCCAGCGGACTGTGAGAGAGTGCTGTGTTTTTGTTTTCACGGAAACATGGCTGAACAACAACACACCGGACTCCGCCATTCAGCTCGACCGGCTAACGTGCCACCGAGCAGACAGAGCCCTCATTGAAGGAGGTAAGACCCGCGGTGGCGGGGTCTGTGTGTACATCAGGGATGCTTGGTGTCAGGATGCTGTGGTGGTTTGCAGACACTGTTCACCCCTTGTGGAGTTTATGATCATCAAGTGCCGGCCTTTCTATCTACCAAGGGAGTTTTCTGCCATCCTGCTGGTCGCAGTCTACATCCCTCCCAGCTGTAACAACAATGATAGAGACAAGGCACTGAGTGAACTGTACAGCTCCATCAGTGAACAGCAGACTGCCCATCCAGAGGGACTTCTCATCGTGGCTGGAGATTTCAATCATGCAAATCTCAAAACAGTGTTTCCTAATGTGTACCAACACATTGACTTTGCAACAAGGGGAAACAACACACTGGACCAGGTTTACACAACATTGAGAGGAGCATACAAGGCCTCACCCCTCCCCCATCTCGGCGCTTCGGACCACATCACTGTTATGCTAATGCCAGCATACAGGCCTAAGGTCAAAGTCACCAGACCGGTTCAGAAGCAGGTACGGGTGTGGCCAGAGGGTGCCTCCTCAGCACTCCAGGACTGCTTTGACACCACAGACTGGGACATGTTCAAGCAGGCAGCCACCTACAACCACCACATCAACATACAGGAGTACTCAGACACTGTTACTGCCTACATCAGCAAATGCATTGATGATGTCACGGACACCAAGACCATCACAGTACGGGCCAATCAGAAACCATGGCTGACGGGGGAAGTCCATCGGTTACTGAAAGCCCGGAACGCTGCTTTCAGAGCAGGTGATGAGGCTGGTCTGAGATCAGCAAGAGCCAACCTGTCCCGTGGCATCAGACTTGCAAAGAGGCAGTACAGCAACAGGATAACCCACCACTTCACCGACAGCAGAGACACAAGGAGCCTGTGGCAGGGGTTACAGACCATCACGGACTACAAACCTCGACCACAGACCTGTGACAACAACATCACTCTGCTGAACGATCTGAACCACTTCTTTGGACGGTTTGAAGCCGACAACACCACACCTGCACAGAAGACAACACCACCTCCAGATGACCAGGTGCTGTCCCTGTCTCCAGCCAGCGTGAGGAGATCCCTCTCCAGGATCAACGCTCGCAAAGCTGCAGGACCTGACAACATTCCTGGTCGTGTGCTGAAGGACTGTGCAGAGGAGCTCACAGATGTCCTCACAGACATCTTCAACACCTCCCTGAGCCAAGCTGTTGTCCCCACCTGCTTCAAAAACACCACCATCATCCCGGTTCCAAAGAAGACCTCCCCATCGTGCTTCAACGACTACCGCCCCGTGGCACTGACCCCCATCATCATGAAGTGCTTCGAGCGGTTGGTCATGCAGCACATCAAATCCATCCTACCTCCCTCCCTGGACCCGTACCAGTTTGCATATCGGGCCAACCGGTCCACTGATGATGCAATCTCCACCGCCCTCCACTCAGCTCTCACCCACCTGGACTCTAAGGACTCGTATGTGAGGATGTTGTTCCTGGATTTCAGTTCAGCTTTTAATACAATCATCCCCCAGCAGCTGATACAGAAACTGGACTGTTTAGGACTAAACACCTCACTCCGTAACTGGTTGCTGGACTTCCTGACAGGAAGACCACAGGCAGTCCGGGTCGGCAGCAGCGCATCCAGCACCATCGTGCTGAACACAGGGGCTCCCCAAGGATGCGTGCTAAGCCCCTTACTGTTCACCCTGCTGACCCATGACTGCACACCAACACACAACACCAACCTCTTCGTCAAGTTTGCGGATGACACGACTGTGGTGGGGCTCATCAACAACAACGAGGAGTCAAACTACAGGGATGAGGTGAGCCAACTGGCCAAGTGGTGCAGAGACAACAATCTCTCTCTGAACGTGGAGAAGACGAAGGAGATTGTTGTCGACTTCCGGAGAGCCTCCACCCAGCACCCTCCACTGACTATCAATGGAGCTGCTGTGGAGAGAGTGAGCAGCACCAGGTTCCTGGGTGTGCACCTCTCTGAGGACCTCTCCTGGAGCAGGAACACCGCATCACTGGCCAGGAAAGCTCAGCAGCGCCTCTACTTCCTCCGCAGACTGAGAAGAGCCAGAGCACCAGTCCACATCATGACAACCTTCTACCGTGGAACCACCGAGAGCATCCTGACCAGCTGCATCACTGTGTGGTACGGCAGCTGCACTGCATCCTGCAAGAAGACCCTGCAGCGCATAGTGAGAGCAGCTGAGAGGATCATCGGTGCCTCCCTCCCCTCCCTCCAAGACATTTACAGCACACGTCTGGCCCGCAAAGCACTCAGCATTGCGGGCGACCCCACCCACCCCAACCACCAACTCTTCAGTCTCCTGCCTTCCGGGAGGAGGATGAGGAGCCTCCGAGCGAGAACCAGCAGACTGAGAGACAGTTTCATTCACCAGGCCATCAGGATGCTGAACTCCCTCCCAGCGCTGCCCCCCCTTCCTTCTCCGCCCGCTGCCCCCACTAACTCTGGACATTGTTGACCCCCCCCCCCTCCAAATGGCACCAGTCACTTTTACAACTCAAAAACACTTTAAAATCTACTTGCACTGTGTAAGAATGTTTACAACTTCATTGTCATAGTCCAGTTTATACCATTTTATACTGTCATATTTATATCAAACTGCCATATTTATATCTATATTTATATCCAACCCCAATACTGACATACCTATTCCACACTATTTATATCTCCGGACTTTATATTCCCGAATGTCTCTTAGCTGTACATATTTTATTTTTATTTTTATTTTTAGATCTATATTTCTATTTTATTTTATATTCTTATATTTCTATTTTCTGCTTTTTCTGTACATATTCACTTATATTGTCTGGACAGAGGGAAACACAATTTCAATTCTCTGTATGTCTTGTACATATTGCAGTTTTGACAATAAAGTCGACTTTGAACTTTGAACTTTTGAGGCGCTCGAGCGTGTGTATGGTTTACTGAGTGGGTATATTGCATGTGTCAATGGCCACAGGAAGGGGGTCATCACCAACCTTGCGGTGGAGGAGTTTGCCCAGGCAGAGGAGGATGAGTTGGAATGGAGGATAACTCGAGTAAGAGGATGCACCAAATTACAGCACATAGTGTAGAGTACTCCCCTTTCCACATATTGAATGTCAACTGTCAATGAATCCCAATATATCCTCTAAATTCCTTTATATTCCATGTATGGGTTACAATTTGCTATGCTTCCAAATACAGCATGAAAGTGCTCTACTTTCCACATAATGAATGAAAACTGCTAATTAATCCAAACTTAGCCTCTAACTTCCTTTACATTCCGGATATGATTTGCTATTTTCCACATTTCCACTACATGTCGGCGCTTGCTTGCTTGTTTCCTTCACAGGTTAAAGACCACAAAACCAAAGAGAGCTTTGGTCATGCCCTGATTCCACTTACGAAGAGATAGTACATGTGGTTTTACCGACTAATGTACAACCTACACAACTACCTAACCGGCAACTCTGAACTGGTATTTTCCAACAACAACAACGGTGGCCCATATCATGAAATACTCACCGCTTTTCAGAACTGCTGGGAGTCATTTGGCCTTCCAGGGAGGCCAACGCTCTCCCTGCTTCGCAGCAGCATCAGCACGTGTAAGACATTTTCATTTTTGTCAGATATTAATGACAAGTGTGCACAATTGTAATTGTGCACAACTATTAATGTATTTGTAATCGTTTCACTTTCTGTAGGTTGGGCGAAGTTTGGAGGAGAGCAAGAAGGGGAACATCCACAGGCTGATGTGCCACTCAACAGCCACAGCAGAGAAATTCTATGAGGCTGACCTGGGCTTTGGCGAAGCTTTCCAGACGCGTGAAGACACAGCCAATCGCGCTTGCAAAGACAAACAAAAACAGGTGCAAGATCTACACCAACACGCAGGTTGAGAGCACAAAAAGAGTTGACAAGGACAACAGTGTTTCCATGACTTCAGAGGAAGAAGAGGGAGCAGACAAGGGCAAGAAATGTGTTGCGAAGGAGACAGGACACAAGGAGGGCACAATTCAGTGTGACAGTGAAGCAGGAACAAGCAAGAGAATAACACAGGGCATAGGAAAGAAGATGACAAAGAGGCTTATACGAGACAGTGGCAGCAGCGAAAGCTCAGAAGAAGGAGGCAGCAGCCAAAAGCAAAAAGATGATGACAAAGAGGCTTAGAAAAGACAGAGAGACCATGACCCCGAGAGACCAGCTGACAATGTGGTAGAGGTTGGCTCATCTTCAGAGGAAGAGGAGGATGTAACAAAGACAACAGGGGCACCGGTTCGGGAAGATGCTGTAAGAAAGACAGTGAAACAGCACAAGGCCAAGAAACGTCCCAAGCTGTCTTGCACCCCAGTGAAGTCTACTGGGAAACATAACGAGGCCAAAAAAATTACCAGGCTTTCCTGCTCCCCAGTGAAGTCTCCTAGGACGAGAAACAAAAGCCCAAGAGCAAAGTACATTTAACTCCAAAAGAAGGTAAATGACTCTCCTCTCAAGAAACTCATCAGCCCTAGACGGCTTTGCCCACAAATGTGCCAGGTAGTGGTAAGGCAGTTGGATACCAAGGCTTTGGAGGACCTGAAGAGGCAGAGAGCAGTAAGAGCTAGAAAAGGTCTTTATCTCCAGGAACTTCAGGGGGCACCTTCTGGATCTCCTCTTGGTCTGCTGCCTGTGCTGCGACGCCTTCTGGACCTCTTTAAGGAATTTTAAAAATTAAAGGACAAAAAAACAGTTCAATTGTTGCAGTGATTGTACAAAAAAAACTTAAAATCACAACAGTTTTTGTTACAGTGACATTAAAGTGAGAAGTGATTGTTAAAAAAAAGAACTGAAAATCACAACAGTTTTTGTTAAAGATTGTATTTGAGTTTTATTTTAATACATTTTTAAAAAAGATTAATAATTATTTTAGTTAAAAATGTAAAGACGTTATTTAACTTTAAATTAATTCAAAACCTTTTTTTCTATTAATGTTCATATGTTCAAATAAAGACTTCTGGAAAGTCAGTGTTTGACAGAAGTATTTCTTCTACAAGGATTAGCTGAAAGCATTGATAACCATTCCAAAATGTGTATTTTTATTTTCTAAACTGCAGTATCACCACAAAACATACTCTCGACTGGACCTTTTCTTTATGCTGAAGCACCATCTTTCCTCTGTGGTTTCCTGTGATATAGGATCCATCCTTATATCGGACCACTCACCAGTCTATCTTCAGCTATCTATCCCCCAACAAACAAGAACTGGAAGTTTAACTCTTCACTTCTTACAAATGTTGAAGCTTGTAACAAAATAAAACTATGGCTTGACCAATACAGGCAAGATAATGCAGCTTCCCCTGTCACGTCTGTGGTAATATGGGATGTAGCCAAAGCCGTGATTAGAGGGCAGTTGATGTCATACACATCTGCAAGAAAGAAAAATATTACCAAACAAACTGAACTACTTACAAAGGAGCTTGTCAACTTGGAGACACTTCAGTCACCCACAGATGAAAACTTGAAGAAGCTTAATGACGTCAGAAACCGTCTCAACCTTACTCAAACCGAACATATAAAAAAAACTCCTGTTCTTTACTAAACAGCAATATCATGAGTATGAAAATAAACCTAGCAGGCTCTTAGCGTACCAGCTTAAAAAAGAAAGCGCCGACCGCATACGCAATGAAAAGGGACAGCTAAAATATGACTTGCAGTCAATAGTCTTCTTTTATAGATTTTTATAAGCAATTATACTCATCTGAAAACCCCTCTATGATTGACATTAACATGTTTTTAGAAAATGTATCTCTCCTCTCCATCTCTGAAGAAGATAAACAATACCTGAACTCTCCATTCACCTCAAAAGAAGTTCTACAGGCAATTATGTCTCTGTCTTCTGGGAAAACTCCAGGATTAGATGGATACTGTGCAGAGTTCTATAAGACCTTTTGGCCACAGATTGAACCTCTCCTTATGCCTATGGTTACAGATTTCTTTGAAAATGGGACCCTTCCCGAATCAATGAAGACAGCTGTCATATCATTGATACATAAAAAAGATAGACATTGCAGAATGTACATCATTTGGTCCAATTTCGTTACTACCAGTTGATTTTAAGATTATTTCTAAATTAATTGCACATAGACTAGAAGACATTCTTCCTCAGCTAATTAACCCCGATCAGGCAGGTTTTGTAAAGGCACGATATGCGACAGATAATATTTGAAGGCTGTTAGACATAGTGTACCACTCGACCCTTTGCAACCAACCAGCTATGATAATATCCCTTGATGCAGAAAAAGCGTTTGATAGGGTCGAGTGGTCATACTTACTTCGGGTTTTGGAGAAGTTTAATTTTGGCGATAGATGTATCAGTTGGGTCAAAGCAATGTACAGTAATCCACAAGCTCAAATATGTGTTAATGGTGCTGTCTCAGAAAGATTTAACTTAAGCAGAGGCTGTCGACAGGGAGATCCCCTATGCCCATTTTTATTTAATTTAGCGATCGAACCCCTTGCTGAAGTCATAAGGACAAGTGAAGAAATTTCCGGTATTCAGTTTGGGACAACAGATAATAGAATATCATATGCCGATGATATCATTCTGTACCTTGCCGATCCAGAGAGATCAATCCCATATGGTACATATGGTACATTCTCAACACATTTCATTAGACTCAGGACGTTAACAAACAATCAGCACACGTGGGCATTAAGTGTTTAATAAGCCACACGTTACTGGGCAACCAACCCCGTGGCTAAGCTAGCGCTAACACAAACAATCAGCAATTGAACCTCCGTAGCAAGAATCTCTGTTCACGCGTCTCACCGGCTGCCTCTCTGGTGTTTGTAGAAGCTCCCTTCTGCATGGGCTCACTGCAGGGTTCAGGCGACGAGAGAACTGTCTCTTTCCCTGCCGCTGTTTGCGTGTGATTGATTGATGATGATCTGCACCTGCGATGATGGGCGCCGTTTTTTACAGTCCGGCCAGCACCTGTGCAATGGTTCCTCCTTCCGTTTTTTTGTAGTTCGTTTGCAGTTTTTTTGTAGTTCTTTTAATTATCACTCGTTTAACTTCAGTTTGACTTGACAGTTTGTGTGTCGCTCGGTCGCTCACAGCAGGATGTAAATACCGGTGTGTATCTATGGCGGTCTCGTTGTTCTTGTCTGGCGCGGCTTCCATAGTGCAAACGCTGTGAGGGAGACTCGCGTGAACGCGGGAGCGTGCCTCCAGGCCAATGTAGTATAGTGACTGTTTAGGCTAGAAAAATGTACTAAATGACGTCGTTTCGAGTAAACTCTGGATGTCGCCACTTCAGGACACTTGGATTGCAGCGGACGAGCAGTATGGAGGCATATTAGAACTCCAGGACCATGTCTGTGGCTGCTGTGGAAGTATCTGACTCCTCATTTTGGCCAGTGGGTGCTCCAGCTCCAAAATATTTCAAAAGTGCCCCTGAATTTACAATTAAGATACAATATGTAAGTTAGATCACACTTACATCACACATGCATCAGTTACCCAATTAAAATGACCATAATGCACATTTTATTAACATTTGTTAACATCCTATTAACGAAGCATAACACACTACAAATTATTCAAAAGCTATATCACATGTAGCTTACAAAATGCCATGTCAATGTATATTAGAAGTTATTTAAGTTAGCATATAGCGTATAGCATTACAAATTCCACAGTCAGGACGTCTTTGTGAATTTGCACTGTTCTGGTGTTGCAAACACAAACTAGCCTAGTTTGCATATGGGTGAAATTAGTTGCATGGCATGATGCCTCAATTCTAATAGTTGCTAGTTCAGCAAAACTAAAAACCTTCTGTGGCTAAGTAGCAACATATTAGCAAGAGGCTAATAAATAGCCTATAGGCTACTGTCACTAACGTCACTCATAGAAATCTGCATACCTTTATCTTTTGCCCGTTTCTCCTCTTCTTCTTTTCTTCTTTTTCTGAACTGGGCACCTGATGGCTTCTTTTAGTCTTTTACTTTGATCCATGATGAAGACGAAGACTCGACATCATTACCTTTTGCATTACCTTTTGCCAACATCGTCCGTTCGCCCGTCAAACAACCGCAGTCATGTGATGTAAACAAATTCATGTAGATGCATGCACAGATTTTTTAAACATTTTTCACATAACCCAATTAATTATATGTAGATATATGGGTCTATATTAATTTTAGGAATGAAATACAATTTATTTGGAAGCAGTTTGTGTTGTGTGGCCTGGGATCATCAGTCTATCCCTCTCCCCCTCCCCCTTGCTTTGATCCAACCTCTGCAGTCGCAAGTTGATCCCCCGCCCCCCTCCCCCTTACCTCTTCTGACACACACAACCTGTGTGACTCTCAGCAGCAAGTTGACGTGACAATGAGGGCGCCCCAGCGCCCACTCCACTAACTTGACATGGAAATGAGCGGTAGTCTAGAAAACTGGCGAGTTTTGTTTTACCCCCGCGGGTCTCCAGCTGCACTTTGAGGAATAAGAAACTACACCGGACTTCTCATCAGCATGAGGGTGAGTTGATAATGACTGAATTTCGTTCTAGAGTGAACTATTCCTTTAAGGCCTGGCTAGATGTTAAGAGGTTCTGTGGGTCTTCTGCTAGAATTTCTTTGTTAGCTCTTTTATCCTCTAACCCGGACTTGCCATCCTCAATCGGAAAGTCCTTGCTTGCAAAATGGAAAGATCATGGTTTACACAATTTTAAAGACATATTCAATGAAGGCCGCCTTAAGTCGTTTAAAATCCCTAAACAAGACTTTAATAAATATTTACAAATTTGTCACCTAGTTACTACTCTAGAAAGATCTGGACGGTTGTGTTTGGGGCTAACAAGTCTGGAAGACATTTTGAATAGTGCTACTTCGTTGAAGGGAAAATCTCTTTGATTTACAATACTCTGTTAGACCATCATAGTTCTTCCTTTACGGCACTTAGAAATATATAGCAAAAAAGTTCTGGGATGCAACCTAAGTAGAGATCAATGGGACGCTATATGTCAAAATGTATTTACATCACTGTTCTGTAATAAAATAATTGAACAGAATTATAAGTTTATGTACAGAATGTACCTTACCCCAGTTCGTTTAAACAAGATATATCCTAATTCTTCCTCTAAATGCCATCGTTGTAAAATATGTATAGGATCTGTCATTCACGTTTTCTGGGAGTGTAGACAAATAAAACGCTTCTGGTCAGAGGTACGTGATCTGACTGTTAAGGTCCTCCAAATCCCACTGGACATCTCTCCAATACGGTACCTCTTTGGAACAGAATTGGACAAGACACTAGACCCCATTTCAGCCAAACAGATTAGCATAATATCATACATAGCAAAGAAATGTATTCTGCTGAACTGGAACAAACAACAACCTCCAACCTTTGATTTGTTTATAAGAATTCTCAACGAGACATTACGATTGGAACAGCGTACTTACTCCCTGAAAAATAAAGGGGATATTTTTCTGAAGACTTGGAAACCTCTTATGGACCTCTGACAACTTCTATACTATGAACTTATTTCAATTACTGTATGTGTAATATGTTGACCACAAATGCTGTAATTTTTATTATTATTTTTTTAACTTATTCCTACTTTTCATTTATGTTTAATGATTTGCTTTTTATGTGTGTAACTTGTGTTATGTTTGTTCTATATATAAAACATTAAAAAGATAATTGGAAAACGAACTGCAGTATCACTGCAGTAGTTCTTAGGGCTGCTGTGGACCATGCAACACGGATATGTGTGAAAAGTCCTGTGTTGATATTTTTGAAGGTAAGGGTAAACAATATGAAAATTGGATAAGCAATTCCAAAGACTTAATCAGAAATTCCAAGAATATAGTTTAATTACTTGTCATTCCTACCTGTGGCCATTAAACTTTACAACTCCTCCCTCTGATGATCGGACTCAAATGGCTATATATATTTATTTATGTATATGTGTATCTATGTATATTTCCCATACCATATATATATTTTGCACTGTATATATGTAAATACTTGGAGTGGTCATTGAACACTTGAGATTGTCTACTTTATTATTTTATTTTATTATATTTTATTTTATTGTCTACTTTACTATTTTATTTATATCTTTATCTTTATCTCTTGTTTCCATTCATGCTATTTTTCTATTTCTACTTTGCACAGAGCATCCAGAACAAAAACAATTTTCCCCCCGGGGATAAATAAAGTATTCTGATTCTGATTCTGATTCTGATGTAATATGTTTTCTGCAAGTAACAGTCTCATTCCAGTCGAGTTATATTTTACACTGTATCTGCATCTGTAAGTCCAACAATCCAATATGCAATATGCAATATAATATGCAATGAGCATTAATTCATAATTAAAGTAATGAGTAAAAAAATCCTAATGGGTGATATTTTGCATGATACCTAATTCCAAGAACACAATCTGCAAATGACTATTGGATCACATAAGTGATCTTTCATACTGACGTAATTCCAAAAGGGGAATATGAAAATGAGCTCTATTACAATTACCGATTAGGATTGGTATTCCAAATCAGCAATATGCTAGGTACGCTGTCTCACTTTTCCTCTTTGAATTCAAAGAAGCACACAATCAGATAAATTATGACCATTTGCAGCATGCAATCATCGCAATGCAAACTGCGTTTGGAAAAAGATTCTGCGATTTCAGACAGGAAAAAAACACATTATCCTTTCCCGTCACCCCCCTGAACACCGATCCATCCCTGTTGAATATGACTGCATTTACAGTTGTAAGTCAACCCAATCTTGAGATCGAACTGGCCGACATAGCTGACAAAGACGTAAGGGTGTCTAAGTTAAGAAGCTTGACAGCTGATCTTGAGGATGTTGCTCATCAGAAGGCCACTCTTGCTCAGAAGAACAAATGGAATGATATTGAAAACCTCCCCAAACCAGACAAACTTGTGTTCGAAACATGGAATGCCATTCCTGACACTTATATGAACATGAAAAAATATGCATTTGGAGTCCTGTCGATCTTTGGATCCACATACTTATGTGAGCAGGTTTTACCCAGCATGAACTACATAAAGAGCAAACATCGCTCCCGCCTCACAGATGACAGCTTGCAATCCTGTGTGAAGATCAAAGTGACGTCTTACAGCCCTGATATTGATAAGCTGTGCAGTGAAGTTCGGGAGCAGAAATCACATTAACCAGGTGAAAGAAATCATTCATTGATCAATCATTTAATGAGCTATTATTTTGCAAATATATATTTTTATATTGGACCCTGAACTGACGTAGTTGTGTTTTATTTTCATACTCTCATTCATTCTCCTGTTTATACATTCTCTCACTTTCTTTTTATACCTTTCATCCTTTGCTAAACCACCATTCAAACACCACACACACACCCCTCCTTTCAATTTGTTGATTTAACCTAAACTCTAACACCATGTGATCGCTGGGCGCTGTGGCTTTATATTCTACCCTACCTATCCTGTCTGCTATGCCCTTTGCTCCCAAAACTAAATCTATCCTGTTTTTTATACTCTGTTTTAACACCCCCTCACCTCTTGTCTGTCTAGAAAAAACCCTCCCCTCTGGATTTCTATCTCTCCACATATCAATCAGTCTCTTCTCTCTCATCACCTGTCTCAGCACACCTCTGGATGAATCACTCCTGAAACACACAATTGATGAAGCATCCAACCTTCCCACCACACATTAAAATCACCCACAATCATACAGTTGTCACCACACATTCCTCCCACTCCCACCTTCTCTCTCTTTCCTCATTCGGTGCATATACATTCATTAGTTAAAACTTTTCCTCCATGTGTTCAAATGTTATCCCCATCACTCATCATCCACACTCTTTCTTACATCCTCAATCACTCCCCTTTTCACCAAAATTGCCACCCCTCTTGATTTAGTTCCCCCATTGTTAACATACATCTCACCCATCCATTCTCTCTCAGTCTCTCTCACACACTCATCATCCCAGTGAGTCTCTTGTAGGCAAATGATGTCAGCCTCACACACCAGCAAGGTTTGCTGTCTTCTGTCTCTGTCTCGGAGCCCATTCCCATTGAAGGAGGAAATATGGAGCATGATAAGCAAAATTGAAAAGAGTGTCTCCATGAGTTCTTTTCACTTGCCGTCTTGTCATGGGTCTTTTCCTCACTTCTCCCACCTTCTCCATGGTACCTCCCTACCTCGCCCGTAACATCAGACACCGTCCACTCTAACCCAGTCATTCTCACCCCGGTACCCTCACTTGTCTTTAGACCTCTCCTTACTCCAGCCTCCTCCTCCCGTCTGCTGCTCCGTGCACTCCGGGGCATAATGGCCCTGTTTTCCACATTTAAAACGTGTGTCTAACAATATGTCCAGGCCGAATGCAAAGTTCCGTCTGTGATCTCCATCCCTGGCCACATCCGTCTCCTGATTCCGGAAACAGGCTTGACTCCCCAGTCTCTTAATTTCTCCAGTATTGCCATGTCCTCAATATAAGTGGGCAAATTAATAAAAGAGACCACCATTTCGTCTATGCCCAATTCCCTCGCCATGATTATATTGTTTTTGATTTTTAGTCCGTCCATGATTTTTTTGATTTTTTTCTTCTCACCAATACACACACTTACTACTTCACCGAAGGGGGCGTGTTCAGAGTGGTATGGCCGTAAGCCACACTTGCACCCCAAAAAAGGCCGGTAGTGCAGGTAGGATACGTCCAGAAATAAGGCAAATCCTGTTACCAGGATGAAAAATGAGCCTTCATAACAAGCTCTGCTGTCACCTGTTTTTACATTTCTAAGGCTTTCGCTGTATGAAAAACAGCTATCAGTGGATTGGTAAGCACTGACACATTATTGTCTCAGCAGCATTTTCATTGATGTATTCAATTTGATCAAATAATTACATGTTTAATGGAGGAAAATGTACCATATTTCCCTCTGAAATGGAATGAAGTAGTAGTATAAAACTGCATAAAGTGGAAATAGGAAATGAAGGACTAGTCATTTACATTTCTCCACCTAAACAGACAGCCTGCATAACCGGAAAACAAGAAACAGGCTGCTGTTTTTTTTCAACCCTCTGTCTCCACTGAAGAAGCTGCAGCGCCCTCTGGTGTCTGTAGAGCAAAGTCAAAAAGCTTAGCACCTGGCATTCCCAAGCGATCTCCCATCCAAACTCTCACCAGGACCAACACTTCTTAGCTTCCGAGATCCGGCGTGTTCAAATTGGTATGGGCGTGAGCCACACTTGCACCCCAAAACAAGCCTTTTAAAGATGCCCTCAGATTGCGTGTCATTATTTTGTCTTGGAGTGCAGGTAGGATACGTCCAGAAATGAAGCAAATCCTGTTTCTACTGTCTATTTCTACTGTGTGCTGTGTATTTCTACTGTGTATTTCCACTGTGTGCTCTGTATTTCTACAGTGTATTTCTACTGTGTGACGTGTATTTCTACTGTGTGCTGTGTATTTCTACTGTGTATTTCTACTGTGTGATGTGTATTTCTATTATGTGCTCTGTATTTCTACTGTGTATTTCTGTGTGATGTGTATTTCTACTGTGTATTTCGACTTTGTGATGTGTATTTCTATTATGTGCTCTGTATTTCTACTGTGTGCTCTGTATTTTTACAGTGTATTTCGACTGTGTGATGTGTATTTCTACTGTGTTTTTCTACTGTGTGATGTGTATTTCTACTGTGTGCTCTGTATTTCTACAGTGTATTTCTACTGTGTGCTGTGTATTTCTACTGTGTGATGTGTATTTCTACTGTGTCCTGTGTATTTCTACTGTGTATTTCTACTGTGTGCTCTGTATTTCTACTGTTTATTTATATGGTGTAATGTTTATTTCTACAATGTAATGTGTATTTATTTTGTGTACTGTTTATATATACTGTGTATTTATATAGTGTAATGTGTTTTCATACTGTGTCCGGTACATGTATATGTATTGATACTGTGTATTCTACAGTGTTTTTCTACTGTGTGCTGTGTGTTTCTACTGTGTATTTCTACTGTGTATTTCCACTGTGTGATGTGCATTTCTGCTGTGTATTTCTACTGTGTGATGTGTATTTCTACTGTGTATTTCTATTGTGTATTTCTACTGCGTACTTCTACTGTGTATTTCTGCTGTGTACCTCTACTGTGTATTTAAATTGTGTATTTCTACTGTGTCCTGTGTATAGTGTATTTATACTGTGTGTCTCCAGGTGTCTCTTCCTCAGGGGCCTCTTCACCTGTTGACTGGTCAGTTTCATAAAGATCCGGATCAAAATCAGGATCTATGTTCTCTTCCAGTTCTGACACATCCTTCTCTATCTCCGGTTCAACTTCGATCTCCTCTTCATTTGATTAAAAAATTATGTTCAGAGCCTCTCTGACAGTTGCCTGCTCATTGTGGTCACAGAGTAAAATTAGAGCAAGGCACAAATAAAGGTTTATATAGGGTGTCTGTGAGAAGATATGATACATTGTTTATTCTGTAAAGCGTGGTTCAAGTGGGGGGATGGGCACATAAGCACGGGATCGGTTCCCATAACAAACACCTAATTGTTTAGTTTGAAATGTGTAAATCTTTATATATGGGGCCTTTGAACAGGTATGATCATTGTTTGGTCTGGAAAGTGTGGCTCCCGTGGGGGGATGGGCACATAAGTGCTAGAAAGAGACAGGTTTCCACACCTAATTCTTCAGTCTGAAATGTGTGGTTCACGTGGGGGAATATATTTGTGTGTTAGAGAGTGGTTGTGGATGTGTGGGTGTGCATTGGTATGTTTTCATCTAATGGATGAACATAATCTAGTATTACCCATTCATTTCCTATGACAGTCATTTTTGACCGGGAACAGCGGCAACTTACACTGGTTTGCCTAAGTGGCAAGTAGCCTCAGGTGTGGCGGTCCACACACCGACAAGGACGAGGGGGAAGAATGAGGGTGTCACCTGAATGGGACAAAAGAAAACACAACACAAAACACACCCACATCACTGGGGCTGTAACAAAAGTAAAGACTCAATTTCTAAGGAGGAAACGTTGGTATTTCTCTCTCTCTCTCTCTCTCTCTCTCTCTCTCTCTCTCTCTCTCTCTCTCTCTCTCTCTGGATGTGTTTACACTCTAACAGCTACTAATTTATACCCTCCTGCAGAGAAGACAGTGTTTACCTTCAGTGATTACTCAGTACCTTACATGGGTCATAAAACAAGTCATAAAACAAGGTCATAAAACAGTCACAGGTTACAGTTCATGTTAAACAGGCTCTTTGAATAGGGCTGTGTAAAACTTCAATTCACATTCCTCTACATGAAGTACAAAATTCTCATCACACAGGTATTACAAAGTTGATTATACCACTCAAATTCAAACACTTCAATGAAAGTGGTAATCAGCAATTTTATGTGTTCAAGTGCCTCAAAAGAAGTTGGATAAATATTATGCAAAACATGGTTTCAGATGTTCTTTAATTCATTCTCGGTCAAAACTGGCTTATGGCAATTTTCAGCGTTTCTGAGTGAGATAAGCGTCTTGTTGCATTGTGAAGTGGATCATGCATTTCACTGACAAAAAGGCTTTTCAGGGGAGTTTTCGTACCAGGAATATTTGAAGTTGGATAAATATTATGGCAAACAGGGTTTCAGTTGTTCTTTAATTCGTTTTCGGTCAAAACTCACTTCTGGCAAAATTAAGCTTTTCCCAGTCAAAGAAGCGTCTTTTTGCACATGGAAGAAGATTAAGCTGTATTTCACTGAAAAAAGGTTTTTCAAGGAAGTTTCCTTGCCAGGAATAGTTCAATTTGGATCTATTCATGGCAAAGATGGCTTCACCTGTCCTTTAATTCATTTATGGTGAAACCTCACTCATGTCAATTTTGAGCGTTTCAGAGCGAGAGAAGCGTCTTTTTGCACTGTGCAGTAGAGTATGAAGTACTTCATTGAAAAAAGGTTTTTCAAGGAAGCTGCCTTGCCAGGAATAGTTGAATTTGGATAAATATCATGGCAAACATGGTTTCCCTTGCTCTTTAATTCATTTATGGTGAAAACTCACTCATGTCAATTTTGAGTGTTTCAGAGGGATAGAAGCTTCTTTTGGCACTGTGCAGTATTTCTACTGTGTATTTGTAATGTGATGTGTATTGCTACTGTGTATTTCTACAGTGTATTTGGACTGTGTGATGTGTATTTCTACAATGTATTTCTACTGTGTGCTATGTATTTCTGGTGTATGTGTACTGTGTGCTGTGTATTTCTACTGTGTATTTCTATTGTGATGTGTATTTCTACTGTGATGTGTATTTCTACTGTGTATTTCTATTGTCTTCTCTGTATTTCTGCTGTGCATTTCGACTCTGTGCTGTGTATTTCTACTGTGTATTTCGACTGTGTGATGTTTATTTCTACTGTGTATTTCTACTGTGTATCTCTATTGTGATGTGTATTTCTACTGTGATGTGTATTTGTACTGTGTATTTCTATTGTCTGCTCTGTATTTGTACTGTGTATTTCGACTGTGTGCTATGTATTTCTAGTGTATTTGTACTGTGTGCTGTGTATTTCTACTGTGTATTTCTATTGTGATGTTTATTTCTACTGTGTATTTCTATTGTCTGCTGTGAATTTCTACTGTGTATTTCGACTGTGATGTTTATTTCTACTGTGTATTTCTACTGTGTATCTCTATTGTGATGTGTATTTCTACTGTGATGTGTATTTCTACTGTGTATTTCTATTGTCTTCTCTGTATTTCTGCTGTGCATTTCGACTCTGTGCTGTTTATTTCTACTGTGTATTTCTACTGTGTATCTCTATTGTGATGTGTATTTCTACTGTGATGTGTATTTGTACTGTGTATTTCTATTGTCTGCTCTGTATTTGTACTGTGTATTTCGACTGTGTGCTATGTATTTCTAGTGTATTTGTACTGTGTGCTGTGTATTTCTACTGTGTATTTCTATTGTGATGTTTATTTCTACTGTGTATTTCTATTGTCTGCTGTGTATTTCTGTCTATTTCGACTGTGTGCTGTGAATTTCTACTGTGTATTTCGACTGTGATGTTTATTTCTACTGTGTATTTCTACTGTGTATCTCTATTGTGACATGTATTTCTACTGTGCGATGTTTATTTCTACTGTGTATCTCTATTGTGATGTGTATTTCTACTGTGATGTGTATTTCTACTGTGTATTTCTATTGTCTGCTCTGTATTTCTCCTGTGTATTTCGATTGTGATATGTATTTCTAGTGTATTTGTACTGTGTGCTATGTATTTCTACTGTGTATTTCTATTGTGATGTGTATTTATACTGTGATGTGTATTTTACTGTGTATTTCTATTGTTTTCTCTGTATTTCTGCTGTGTATTTCGACTCTGTGCTGTGTATTTCCACTGTGTATTTTGACTGTGTGATGTTTATTTCTACTGTGTATTTCTACTGTGTATCTCTATTGTGATGTGTATTTCTACTGTGCGATGTTTATTTCTACTGTGTATTTCTATTGTGTATCTCTATTGTGATGTGTATTTCTACTGTGATGTGTATTTGTACTGTGTATTTCTATTGTCTGCTCTGTATTTCTACTGTGTATTTCGACTGTGTGCTATGTATTTCTAGTGTATTTGTACTGTGTGCTGTGTATTTCTACTGTGTATTTCGACTGTGTGCTATGTATTTCTACTGTATTTGTACTGTGTGCTGTGTATTCCTACTGTGTATTTCTATTGTGATGTGTATTTCTACTGTGATGTGTATTTCTACTGTGTATTTCTATTGTATGCTTAGTATTTCTACTGTGTATTTCGACTGTGTGCTATGTATTTCTAGTGTATTTGTACTGTGTGCTGTGTATTTCCACTGTGTATTTCTATTGTGATGTGTAATTCTACTGTGTATTTCTATTGTCTGCTCTGTATTTCTACTGTGTATTTTGACTGTGTGATGTTTATTTCTACTGTGTATTTCTACTGTGTATCTCTATTGTGATGTGTATTTCTACTGTGATGTGTATTTGTACTGTGTATTTCTATTGTCTGCTCTGTATTTGTACTGTGTATTTCGACTGTGTGCTATGTATTTCTAGTGTATTTGTACTGTGTGCTGTGTATTTCTACTGTGTATTTCTATTGTGATGTTTATTTCTACTGTGTATTTCTATTGTCTGCTGTGTATTTCTGTCTATTTCGACTGTGTGCTGTGAATTTCTACTGTGTATTTCGACTGTGATGTTTATTTCTACTGTGTATTTCTACTGTGTATCTCTATTGTGACATGTATTTCTACTGTGCGATGTTTATTTCTACTGTGTATCTCTATTGTGATGTGTTTTTCTACTGTGATGTGTATTTCTACTGTGTATTTCTATTGTCTGCTCTGTATTTCTCCTGTGTATTTCGATTGTGATATGTATTTCTAGTGTATTTGTACTGTGTGCTATGTATTTCTACTGTGTATTTCTATTGTGATGTGTATTTATACTGTGATGTGTATTTTACTGTGTATTTCTATTGTTTTCTCTGTATTTCTGCTGTGTATTTCGACTCTGTGCTGTGTATTTCCACTGTGTATTTTGACTGTGTGATGTTTATTTCTACTGTGTATTTCTACTGTGTATCTCTATTGTGATGTGTATTTCTACTGTGCGATGTTTATTTCTACTGTGTATTTCTATTGTGTATCTCTATTGTGACATGTATTTCTACTGTGCGATGTTTATTTCTACTGTGTATCTCTATTGTGATGTGTTTTTCTACTGTGATGTGTATTTCTACTGTGTATTTCTACTGTGTATCTCTATTGTGATGTGTATTTCTACTGTGCGATGTTTATTTCTACTGTGTATTTCTATTGTGTATCTCTATTGTGACATGTATTTCTACTGTGCGATGTTTATTTCTACTGTGTATCTCTATTGTGATGTGTTTTTCTACTGTGATGTGTATTTCTACTGTGTATTTCTATTGTCTGCTCTGTATTTCTCCTGTGTATTTCGATTGTGATATGTATTTCTAGTGTATTTGTACTGTGTGCTATGTATTTCTACTGTGTATTTCTATTGTGATGTGTATTTATACTGTGATGTGTATTTTACTGTGTATTTCTATTGTTTTCTCTGTATTTCTGCTGTGTATTTCGACTCTGTGCTGTGTATTTCCACTGTGTATTTTGACTGTGTGATGTTTATTTCTACTGTGTATTTCTACTGTGTATCTCTATTGTGATGTGTATTTCTACTGTGCGATGTTTATTTCTACTGTGTATTTCTATTGTGTATCTCTATTGTGATGTGTATTTCTACTGTGATGTGTATTTGTACTGTGTATTTCTATTGTCTGCTCTGTATTTCTACTGTGTATTTCGACTGTGTGCTATGTATTTCTAGTGTATTTGTACTGTGTGCTGTGTATTTCTACTGTGTATTTCGACTGTGTGCTATGTATTTCTACTGTATTTGTACTGTGTGCTGTGTATTCCTACTGTGTATTTCTATTGTGATGTGTATTTCTACTGTGATGTGTATTTCTACTGTGTATTTCTATTGTATGCTTAGTATTTCTACTGTGTATTTCGACTGTGTGCTATGTATTTCTAGTGTATTTGTACTGTGTGCTGTGTATTTCCACTGTGTATTTCTATTGTGATGTGTATTTTTACTGTGTATTTCTATTGTCTGCTCTGTATTTCTACTGTGTATTTTGACTGTGTGCTGTGTATTTCTACTGTGTATTTCGACTGTGTGATGTTTATTTCTACTGTGTATTTCTACTATGTGCTGTGTATTTCTACAGTATATGTCTACTATGTACTGTGTATTTCTACAGTGTATTTCAAATGTGTGAAGTGTATTTCCAATTTGTGCTCTGTATTTCTACAGTCTGTTTCTACTGTGTGATGTGGATTCAAACTCTGTATTTCCAATGTGTGATGTGTATTTCTACAGTGTATAACTACTGTGTGATGTGTATTTTTTCTGTGTATTTCTACTATGCACTGTGTATCTCTATTGTGTATTTTACTGTGATGTGTATTTCTACTGTGTATTCTACTGTGTTATGTGTTATTCTACTTTGTGCTATGTATTTCTACTGTGTATTTCTAATGTGTGCAGTGTATTTCTATTGTGTGATGTGTGTTACTACTGTGTATTTGTACTGTGTGCTCTGTATTTCACTGAAAAAAGGTTTTTAAAGGAAGTTTCCTGCCCTGCACTGGTTGAATGTGGATCTATTTGATGGCAAACAAGGTTTTTCCTGTCCTTTCATTCATTAAGGGTGAAAACTGGCTTATGTCAATTTTGAGCGTTTCAGAGCGAGAGGAGCCTCTCTTTGCACTGTGCAGTAGCATAAGCTGTATTTGAGTGAAAAAAGGTTTGTCAAGGAAGTTTCCTAGCCTGAACTGGTTGAATTTGGATCTATTTGATGGCAAACAAGGTTTTTCCTGTCCTTTCATTCATTAAGGGTGAAAACTGGCTTATGTCAATTTCGAGCATTTCAGAGCAGAAAAGCGTCTTTTTGCACTGTGCAGTAGCATAAGCTGTATTTGAGTGAAACATGGTCTTTCAAGAAAGTTTCCTCGACTGAACTGATTGAACTTGGATCTTCTTGATGGCAAACGAGGTTTTTCCTGTCCTTTCATTCATTAAGGGTGAAACGTGGCTTATGTCAATTTTGAGCGTTTCAGAGCGAGAGAAGCGTCTTTTTGCATTGTACAATAGCATAAGCTGTATTTGGCCCAAAAAGGTTTTTCACTGAGGTTTCCTAGCCTGAACAGGTTGAATTTGGATCTTCTTGATGGCAAACGAGGTTTTTCCTGCACTTTCATTCATTAAGGGGGAAAACTGGCTTATGTCAATTTTGAGCGTTTCAGAGCGAGAGAAGCCTCTTTTTGCACTGTGCAGTAACTAAAGTTGTATTTCACTATAAAAAGGTTTTTCACTGAGGTTTCCTAGCCTGAACTGGTTGAATTTGGATCTTCTTGATGGCAAACAAGGTTTTTCCTGTACTTTAATTCATTAAAGGTGAAAAGTGGCTTATGTCAATTTTGAGCGTTTCAGAGCGATAGAAGCGTCTTTTTGCACTGTGCAGTAGAGAAAGCTGAATTTTACTGAAAAAAGGATTTTCAAGCAAGTTTCCTAGCCTGGACTTGCTGAATTTGGATCTATTTCATGGCAAACATGGTCTCACCTGTCTTTTAATTCATTTATGGTGAACGCTCACTCATGTCAATTTTGAGCGTTTCAGAGCGATAGAAGCCTCTTTTTGCACTGTGCAGTAACTAAAGTTGTATTTCACTATAAAAAGGTTTTTCACTGAGGTTTCCTAGCCTGAACTGGTTGAATTTGGATCTTCTTGATGGCAAACAAGGTTTTTCCTGTACTTTCATTCATTAGAGGTGAAAACTGGCTTATGTCAATTTTGAGCGTTTCAGAGCGATAGGAGCAAGTTTTGGCACTCTGCAGTAGAGTAAGCTGTATTTCACTGAAAAAGGGATTTTCAAGCAAGTTTCCTAGCCTGAACTGGTTGAATTTGGATCTTCTTGATGGCAAACAAGGTTTTTCCTGTACTTTCATTCATTAAAGGTAAAAACTGGCTTATGTCAATTTTGAGCGTTTCAGAGCGATAGGAGCAAGTTTTGGCACTCTGCAGTAGAGTAAGCTGTATTTCACTGAAAAAGGGATTTTCAAGCAAGTTTCCTAGCCTGAACTGGCTGAATTTGGATCTTCTTGATGGCAAACAAGGTTTTTCCTGTACTTTCATTCATTAAAGGTAAAAACTGGCTTATGTCAATTTTGAGCGTTTCAGAGCGATAGAAGCCTCTTTTTGCACTGTGCAGTAACTAAAGTTGTATTTCACTATAAAAATGTTTTTCACTGAGGTTTCCTAGCCTGAACTGGTTGAATTTGGATCTTCTTGATGGCAAACAAGGTTTTTCCTGTACTTTCATTCATTAGAGGTGAAAACTGGCTTATGTCAATTTTGAGCGTTTCAGAGCGATAGGAGCAAGTTTTGGCACTCTGCAGTAGAGTAAGCTGTATTTCACTGAAAAAGGGATTTTCAAGCAAGTTTCCGAGCCTGAACTGGCTGAATTTGGATCTTCTTGATGGCAAACAAGGTTTTTCCTGCACTTTCATTCATTAAAGGTGCAAACTGGCTTATGTCAATTTTGAGCGTTTCAGAGCGATAGAAGCGTCTTTTTGCACTGTGCAGTAGAGAAAGCTGAATTTTACTGAAAAAAGGATTTTCAAACAAGTTTCCTAGCCTGGACTTGCTGAATTTGGATCTATTTCATGGCAAACATGGTCTCACCTGTCTTTTAATTCATTTATGGTGAACACTCACTCATGTCAATTTTGAGCGTTTCAGAGCGATAGAAGCCTCTTTTTGCACTGTGCAGTAACTAAAGTTGTATTTCACTATAAAAAGGTTTTTCACTGAGGTTTCCTAGCCTGAACTGGTTGAATTTGGATCTTCTTGATGGCAAACAAGGTTTGTCCTGCACTTTCATTCATTAGAGGTAAAAACTGGCTTATGTTAATTTTGAGCGTTTCAGAGCGATAGGAGCAAGTTTTGGCACTCTGCAGTAGAGTAAGCTGTATTTCACTGAAAAAGGGATTTTCAAGCAAGTTTCCTAGCCTGAACTGGTTGAATTTGGATCTTCTTGATGGCAAACAAGGTTTTTCCTGTACTTTCATTCATTAGAGGTGAAAACTGGCTTATGTCAATTTTGAGCGTTTCAGAGCGATAGGAGCAAGTTTTGGCACTCTGCAGTAGAGTAAGCTGTATTTCACTGAAAAAGGGATTTTCAAGCAAGTTTCCTAGCCTGAACTGGTTGAATTTGGATCTTCTTGATGGCAAACAAGGTTTTTCCTGCACTTTCATTCATTAAAGGTGCAAACTGGCTTATGTCAATTTTGAGCGTTTCAGAGCGATAGAAGCGTCTTTTTGCACTGTGCAGTAGAGAAAGCTGAATTTTACTGAAAAAAGGATTTTCAAACAAGTTTCCTAGCCTGGACTTGCTGAATTTGGATCTATTTCATGGCAAACATGGTCTCACCTGTCTTTTAATTCATTTATGGTGAACACTCACTCATGTCAATTTTGAGCGTTTCAGAGCGATAGAAGCCTCTTTTTGCACTGTGCAGTAACTAAAGTTGTATTTCACTATAAAAAGGTTTTTCACTGAGGTTTCCTAGCCTGAACTGGTTGAATTTGGATCTTCTTGATGGCAAACAAGGTTTTTCCTGCACTTTCATTCATTAGAGGTGAAAACTGGCTTATGTCAATTTTGAGCGTTTCAGAGCGATAGGAGCAAGTTTTGGCAGTCTGCAGTAGAGTAAGCTGTATTTCACTGAAAAAGGGATTTTCAAGCAAGTTTCCTAGTCTGAACTGGTTGAATTTGGATCTTCTTGATGGCAAACAAGGTTTTTCCTGCACTTTCATTCATTAAAGGTGCAAACTGGCTTATGTCAATTTTGAGCGTTTCAGAGCGATAGAAGCCTCTTTTTGCACTGTGCAGTAACTAAAGTTGTATTTCACTATAAAAAGGTTTTTCACTGAGGTTTCCTAGCCTGAACTGGTTGTATTTGGATCTTCTTGATGGCAAACAAGGTTTTTCCTGCACTTTCATTCATTAGAGGTGCAAACTGGCTTATGTCAATTTTGAGCGTTTCAGAGCGATAGAAGCGTCTTTTGCACTGTGCAGTAGAGAAAGCTGAATTTTACTGAAAAAAGGATTTTCAAAGAAGTTTCCTAGCCTGGACTTGCTGAATTTGGATCTATTTCATGGCAAACATGGTCTCACCTGTCTTTTAATTCATTTATGGTGAACACTCACTCATGTCAATTTTGAGCGTTTCAGAGCGATAGAAGCCTCTTTTTGCACTGTGCAGTAACTAAAGTTGTATTTCACTATAAAAAGGTTTTTCACTGAGGTTTCCTAGCCTGAACTGGTTGAATTTGGATCTTCTTGATGGCAAACAAGGTTTTTCCTGTACTTTCATTCATTACAGGTGAAAACTGGCTTATGTCAATTTTGAGCGTTTCAGAGCGATAGGAGCAAGTTTTGGCACTCTGCAGTAGAGTAAGCTGTATTTCACTGAAAAAGGGATTTTCAAGCAAGTTTCCTAGCCTGAACTGGTTGAATTTGGATCTTCTTGATGGCAAACAAGGTTTTTCCTGCACTTTCATTCATTAAAGGTGCAAACTGGCTTATGTCAATTTTGAGCGTTTCAGAGCGATAGAAGCGTCTTTTTGCACTGTGCAGTAGAGAAAGCTGAATTTTACTGAAAAAAGGATTTTCAAAGAAGTTTCCTAGCCTGGACTTGCTGAATTTGGATCTATTTCATGGCAAACATGGTCTCACCTGTCTTTTAATTCATTTATGGTAAACACTCACTCATGTCAATTTTGAGCGTTTCAGAGCGATAGAAGCCTCTTTTTGCACTGTGCAGTAACTAAAGTTGTATTTCACTATAAAAAGGTTTTTCACTGAGGTTTCCTAGCCTGAACTGGTTGAATTTGGATCTTCTTGATGGCAAACAAGGTTTTTCCTGTACTTTCATTCATTAGAGGTGAAAACTGGCTTATGTCAATTTTGAGCGTTTCAGAGCGATAGGAGCAAGTTTTGGCACTCTGCAGTAGAGTAAGCTGTATTTCACTGAAAAAGGGATTTTCAAGCAAGTTTCCTAGCCTGAACTGGTTGAATTTGGATCTTCTTGATGGCAAACAAGGTTTTTCCTGCACTTTCATTCATTAAAGGTGCAAACTGGCTTATGTCAATTTTGAGCGTTTCAGAGCGATAGAAGCGTCTTTTTGCACTGTGCAGTAGAGAAAGCTGAATTTTACTGAAAAAAGGATTTTCAAACAAGTTTCCTAGCCTGGACTTGCTGAATTTGGATCTATTTCATGGCAAACATGGTCTCACCTGTCTTTTAATTCATTTATGGTGAACACTCACTCATGTCAATTTTGAGCGTTTCAGAGCGATAGAAGCCTCTTTTTGCACTGTGCAGTAACTAAAGTTGTATTTCACTATAAAAAGGTTTTTCACTGAGGTTTCCTAACCTGAACTGGTTGAATTTGGATCTTCTTGATGGCAAACAAGGTTTTTCCTGTACTTTCATTCATTAAAGGTAAAAACTGGCTTATGTCAATTTTGAGCGTTTCAGAGTGATAGAAGCCTCTTTTTGCACTGTGCAGTAACTAAAGTTGTATTTCACTATAAAAAGGTTTTTCACTGAGGTTTCCTAGCCTGAACTGGTTGAATTTGGATCTTCTTGATGGCAAACAAGGTTTTTCCTGTACTTTCATTCATTAAAGGTAAAAACTGGCTTATGTCAATTTTGAGCGTTTCAGAGCGATAGGAGCAAGTTTTGGCACTCTGCAGTAGAGTAAGCTGTATTTCACTGAAAAAGGGATTTTCAAGCAAGTTTCCTAGCCTGAACTGGTTGAATTTGGATCTTCTTGATGGCAAACAAGGTTTTTCCTGTACTTTCATTCATTAGAGGTGAAAACTGGCTTATGTCAATTTTGAGCGTTTCAGAGCGATAGGAGCAAGTTTTGGCACTCTGCAGTAGAGTAAGCTGTATTTCACTGAAAAAGGGATTTTCAAGCAAGTTTCCTAGCCTGAACTGGTTGAATTTGGATCTTCTTGATGGCAAACAAGGTTTTTCCTGCACTTTCATTCATTAAAGGTGCAAACTGGCTTATGTCAATTTTGAGCGTTTCAGAGCGATAGAAGCCTCTTTTTGCACTGTGCAGTAACTAAAGTTGTATTTCACTATAAAAAGGTTTTTCACTGAGGTTTCCTAGCCTGAACTGGTTGTATTTGGATCTTCTTGATGGCAAACAAGGTTTTTCCTGCACTTTCATTCATTAGAGGTGCAAACTGGCTTATGTCAATTTTGAGCGTTTCAGAGCGATAGAAGCGTCTTTTGCACTGTGCAGTAGAGAAAGCTGAATTTTACTGAAAAAAGGATTTTCAAAGAAGTTTCCTAGCCTGGACTTGCTGAATTTGGATCTATTTCATGGCAAACATGGTCTCACCTGTCTTTTAATTCATTTATGGTGAACACTCACTCATGTCAATTTTGAGCGTTTCAGAGCGATAGAAGCCTCTTTTTGCACTGTGCAGTAACTAAAGTTGTATTTCACTATAAAAAGGTTTTTCACTGAGGTTTCCTAGCCTGAACTGGTTGAATTTGGATCTTCTTGATGGCAAACAAGGTTTTTCCTGTACTTTCATTCATTACAGGTGAAAACTGGCTTATGTCAATTTTGAGCGTTTCAGAGCGATAGGAGCAAGTTTTGGCACTCTGCAGTAGAGTAAGCTGTATTTCACTGAAAAAGGGATTTTCAAGCAAGTTTCCTAGCCTGAACTGGTTGAATTTGGATCTTCTTGATGGCAAACAAGGTTTTTCCTGCACTTTCATTCATTAGAGGTGCAAACTGGCTTATGTCAATTTTGAGCGTTTCAGAGCGATAGAAGCGTCTTTTGCACTGTGCAGTAGAGAAAGCTGAATTTTACTGAAAAAAGGATTTTCAAAGAAGTTTCCTAGCCTGGACTTGCTGAATTTGGATCTATTTCATGGCAAACATGGTCTCACCTGTCTTTTAATTCATTTATGGTGAACACTCACTCATGTCAATTTTGAGCGTTTCAGAGCGATAGAAGCCTCTTTTTGCACTGTGCAGTAACTAAAGTTGTATTTCACTATAAAAAGGTTTTTCACTGAGGTTTCCTAGCCTGAACTGGTTGAATTTGGATCTTCTTGATGGCAAACAAGGTTTTTCCTGTACTTTCATTCATTACAGGTGAAAACTGGCTTATGTCAATTTTGAGCGTTTCAGAGCGATAGGAGCAAGTTTTGGCACTCTGCAGTAGAGTAAGCTGTATTTCACTGAAAAAGGGATTTTCAAGCAAGTTTCCTAGCCTGAACTGGTTGAATTTGGATCTTCTTGATGGCAAACAAGGTTTTTCCTGCACTTTCATTCATTAAAGGTGCAAACTGGCTTATGTCAATTTTGAGCGTTTCAGAGCGATAGAAGCGTCTTTTTGCACTGTGCAGTAGAGAAAGCTGAATTTTACTGAAAAAAGGATTTTCAAAGAAGTTTCCTAGCCTGGACTTGCTGAATTTGGATCTATTTCATGGCAAACATGGTCTCACCTGTCTTTTAATTCATTTATGGTAAACACTCACTCATGTCAATTTTGAGCGTTTCAGAGCGATAGAAGCCTCTTTTTGCACTGTGCAGTAACTAAAGTTGTATTTCACTATAAAAAGGTTTTTCACTGAGGTTTCCTAGCCTGAACTGGTTGAATTTGGATCTTCTTGATGGCAAACAAGGTTTTTCCTGTACTTTCATTCATTAGAGGTGAAAACTGGCTTATGTCAATTTTGAGCGTTTCAGAGCGATAGGAGCAAGTTTTGGCACTCTGCAGTAGAGTAAGCTGTATTTCACTGAAAAAGGGATTTTCAAGCAAGTTTCCTAGCCTGAACTGGTTGAATTTGGATCTTCTTGATGGCAAACAAGGTTTTTCCTGCACTTTCATTCATTAAAGGTGCAAACTGGCTTATGTCAATTTTGAGCGTTTCAGAGCGATAGAAGCCTCTTTTTGCACTGTGCAGTAGAGAAAGCTGAATTTTACTGAAAAAAGGATTTTCAAACAAGTTTCCTAGCCTGGACTTGCTGAATTTGGATCTATTTCATGGCAAACATGGTCTCACCTGTCTTTTAATTCATTTATGGTGAACACTCACTCATGTCAATTTTGAGCGTTTCAGAGCGATAGAAGCCTCTTTTTGCACTGTGCAGTAACTAAAGTTGTATTTCACTATAAAAAGGTTTTTCACTGAGGTTTCCTAACCTGAACTGGTTGAATTTGGATCTTCTTGATGGCAAACAAGGTTTTTCCTGTACTTTCATTCATTAAAGGTAAAAACTGGCTTATGTCAATTTTGAGCGTTTCAGAGCGATAGAAGCCTCTTTTTGCACTGTGCAGTAACTAAAGTTGTATTTCACTATAAAAAGGTTTTTCACTGAGGTTTCCTAGCCTGAACTGGTTGAATTTGGATCTTCTTGATGGCAAACAAGGTTTTTCCTGTACTTTCATTCATTAAAGGTAAAAACTGGCTTATGTCAATTTTGAGCGTTTCAGAGCGATAGGAGCAAGTTTTGGCACTCTGCAGTAGAGTAAGCTGTATTTCACTGAAAAAGGGATTTTCAAGCAAGTTTCCTAGCCTGAACTGGTTGAATTTGGATCTTCTTGATGGCAAACAAGGTTTTTCCTGTACTTTCATTCATTAGAGGTGAAAACTGGCTTATGTCAATTTTGAGCGTTTCAGAGCGATAGGAGCAAGTTTTGGCACTCTGCAGTAGAGTAAGCTGTATTTCACTGAAAAAGGGATTTTCAAGCAAGTTTCCTAGCCTGAACTGGTTGAATTTGGATCTTCTTGATGGCAAACAAGGTTTTTCCTGCACTTTCATTCATTAAAGGTGCAAACTGGCTTATGTCAATTTTGAGCGTTTCAGAGCGATAGAAGCCTCTTTTTGCACTGTGCAGTAACTAAAGTTGTATTTCACTATAAAAAGGTTTTTCACTGAGGTTTCCTAGCCTGAACTGGTTGTATTTGGATCTTCTTGATGGCAAACAATGTTTTTCCTGCACTTTCATTCATTAGAGGTGCAAACTGGCTTATGTCAATTTTGAGCGTTTCAGAGCGATAGAAGCGTCTTTTGCACTGTGCAGTAGAGAAAGCTGAATTTTACTGAAAAAAGGATTTTCAAAGAAGTTTCCTAGCCTGGACTTGCTGAATTTGGATCTATTTCATGGCAAACATGGTCTCACCTGTCTTTTAATTCATTTATGGTGAACACTCACTCATGTCAATTTTGAGCGTTTCAGAGCGATAGAAGCCTCTTTTTGCACTGTGCAGTAACTAAAGTTGTATTTCACTATAAAAAGGTTTTTCACTGAGGTTTCCTAGCCTGAACTGGTTGAATTTGGATCTTCTTGATGGCAAACAAGGTTTTTCCTGTACTTTCATTCATTACAGGTGAAAACTGGCTTATGTCAATTTTGAGCGTTTCAGAGCGATAGGAGCAAGTTTTGGCACTCTGCAGTAGAGTAAGCTGTATTTCACTGAAAAAGGGATTTTCAAGCAAGTTTCCTAGCCTGAACTGGTTGAATTTGGATCTTCTTGATGGCAAACAAGGTTTTTCCTGCACTTTCATTCATTAAAGGTGCAAACTGGCTTATGTCAATTTTGAGCGTTTCAGAGCGATAGAAGCGTCTTTTTGCACTGTGCAGTAGAGAAAGCTGAATTTTACTGAAAAAAGGATTTTCAAAGAAGTTTCCTAGCCTGGACTTGCTGAATTTGGATCTATTTCATGGCAAACATGGTCTCACCTGTCTTTTAATTCATTTATGGTAAACACTCACTCATGTCAATTTTGAGCGTTTCAGAGCGATAGAAGCCTCTTTTTGCACTGTGCAGTAACTAAAGTTGTATTTCACTATAAAAAGGTTTTTCACTGAGGTTTCCTAGCCTGAACTGGTTGAATTTGGATCTTCTTGATGGCAAACAAGGTTTTTCCTGTACTTTCATTCATTAGAGGTGAAAACTGGCTTATGTCAATTTTGAGCGTTTCAGAGCGATAGGAGCAAGTTTTGGCACTCTGCAGTAGAGTAAGCTGTATTTCACTGAAAAAGGGATTTTCAAGCAAGTTTCCTAGCCTGAACTGGTTGAATTTGGATCTTCTTGATGGCAAACAAGGTTTTTCCTGCACTTTCATTCATTAAAGGTGCAAACTGGCTTATGTCAATTTTGAGCGTTTCAGAGCGATAGAAGCGTCTTTTTGCACTGTGCAGTAGAGAAAGCTGAATTTTACTGAAAAAAGGATTTTCAAACAAGTTTCCTAGCCTGGACTTGCTGAATTTGGATCTATTTCATGGCAAACATGGTCTCACCTGTCTTTTAATTCATTTATGGTGAACACTCACTCATGTCAATTTTGAGCGTTTCAGAGCGATAGAAGCCTCTTTTTGCACTGTGCAGTAACTAAAGTTGTATTTCACTATAAAAAGGTTTTTCACTGAGGTTTCCTAACCTGAACTGGTTGAATTTGGATCTTCTTGATGGCAAACAAGGTTTTTCCTGTACTTTCATTCATTAAAGGTAAAAACTGGCTTATGTCAATTTTGAGCGTTTCAGAGTGATAGAAGCCTCTTTTTGCACTGTGCAGTAACTAAAGTTGTATTTCACTATAAAAAGGTTTTTCACTGAGGTTTCCTAGCCTGAACTGGTTGAATTTGGATCTTCTTGATGGCAAACAAGGTTTTTCCTGTACTTTCATTCATTAAAGGTAAAAACTGGCTTATGTCAATTTTGAGCGTTTCAGAGCGATAGGAGCAAGTTTTGGCACTCTGCAGTAGAGTAAGCTGTATTTCACTGAAAAAGGGATTTTCAAGCAAGTTTCCTAGCCTGAACTGGTTGAATTTGGATCTTCTTGATGGCAAACAAGGTTTTTCCTGTACTTTCATTCATTAGAGGTGAAAACTGGCTTATGTCAATTTTGAGCGTTTCAGAGCGATAGGAGCAAGTTTTGGCACTCTGCAGTAGAGTAAGCTGTATTTCACTGAAAAAGGGATTTTCAAGCAAGTTTCCTAGCCTGAACTGGTTGAATTTGGATCTTCTTGATGGCAAACAAGGTTTTTCCTGCACTTTCATTCATTAAAGGTGCAAACTGGCTTATGTCAATTTTGAGCGTTTCAGAGCGATAGAAGCCTCTTTTTGCACTGTGCAGTAACTAAAGTTGTATTTCACTATAAAAAGGTTTTTCACTGAGGTTTCCTAGCCTGAACTGGTTGTATTTGGATCTTCTTGATGGCAAACAAGGTTTTTCCTGCACTTTCATTCATTAGAGGTGCAAACTGGCTTATGTCAATTTTGAGCGTTTCAGAGCGATAGAAGCGTCTTTTGCACTGTGCAGTAGAGAAAGCTGAATTTTACTGAAAAAAGGATTTTCAAAGAAGTTTCCTAGCCTGGACTTGCTGAATTTGGATCTATTTCATGGCAAACATGGTCTCACCTGTCTTTTAATTCATTTATGGTGAACACTCACTCATGTCAATTTTGAGCGTTTCAGAGCGATAGAAGCCTCTTTTTGCACTGTGCAGTAACTAAAGTTGTATTTCACTATAAAAAGGTTTTTCACTGAGGTTTCCTAGCCTGAACTGGTTGAATTTGGATCTTCTTGATGGCAAACAAGGTTTTTCCTGTACTTTCATTCATTACAGGTGAAAACTGGCTTATGTCAATTTTGAGCGTTTCAGAGCGATAGGAGCAAGTTTTGGCACTCTGCAGTAGAGTAAGCTGTATTTCACTGAAAAAGGGATTTTCAAGCAAGTTTCCTAGCCTGAACTGGTTGAATTTGGATCTTCTTGATGGCAAACAAGGTTTTTCCTGCACTTTCATTCATTAGAGGTGCAAACTGGCTTATGTCAATTTTGAGCGTTTCAGAGCGATAGAAGCGTCTTTTGCACTGTGCAGTAGAGAAAGCTGAATTTTACTGAAAAAAGGATTTTCAAAGAAGTTTCCTAGCCTGGACTTGCTGAATTTGGATCTATTTCATGGCAAACATGGTCTCACCTGTCTTTTAATTCATTTATGGTGAACACTCACTCATGTCAATTTTGAGCGTTTCAGAGCGATAGAAGCCTCTTTTTGCACTGTGCAGTAACTAAAGTTGTATTTCACTATAAAAAGGTTTTTCACTGAGGTTTCCTAGCCTGAACTGGTTGAATTTGGATCTTCTTGATGGCAAACAAGGTTTTTCCTGTACTTTCATTCATTACAGGTGAAAACTGGCTTATGTCAATTTTGAGCGTTTCAGAGCGATAGGAGCAAGTTTTGGCACTCTGCAGTAGAGTAAGCTGTATTTCACTGAAAAAGGGATTTTCAAGCAAGTTTCCTAGCCTGAACTGGTTGAATTTGGATCTTCTTGATGGCAAACAAGGTTTTTCCTGCACTTTCATTCATTAAAGGTGCAAACTGGCTTATGTCAATTTTGAGCGTTTCAGAGCGATAGAAGCGTCTTTTTGCACTGTGCAGTAGAGAAAGCTGAATTTTACTGAAAAAAGGATTTTCAAAGAAGTTTCCTAGCCTGGACTTGCTGAATTTGGATCTATTTCATGGCAAACATGGTCTCACCTGTCTTTTAATTCATTTATGGTAAACACTCACTCATGTCAATTTTGAGCGTTTCAGAGCGATAGAAGCCTCTTTTTGCACTGTGCAGTAACTAAAGTTGTATTTCACTATAAAAAGGTTTTTCACTGAGGTTTCCTAGCCTGAACTGGTTGAATTTGGATCTTCTTGATGGCAAACAAGGTTTTTCCTGTACTTTCATTCATTAGAGGTGAAAACTGGCTTATGTCAATTTTGAGCGTTTCAGAGCGATAGGAGCAAGTTTTGGCACTCTGCAGTAGAGTAAGCTGTATTTCACTGAAAAAGGGATTTTCAAGCAAGTTTCCTAGCCTGAACTGGTTGAATTTGGATCTTCTTGATGGCAAACAAGGTTTTTCCTGCACTTTCATTCATTAAAGGTGCAAACTGGCTTATGTCAATTTTGAGCGTTTCAGAGCGATAGAAGCCTCTTTTTGCACTGTGCAGTAGAGAAAGCTGAATTTTACTGAAAAAAGGATTTTCAAACAAGTTTCCTAGCCTGGACTTGCTGAATTTGGATCTATTTCATGGCAAACATGGTCTCACCTGTCTTTTAATTCATTTATGGTGAACACTCACTCATGTCAATTTTGAGCGTTTCAGAGCGATAGAAGCCTCTTTTTGCACTGTGCAGTAACTAAAGTTGTATTTCACTATAAAAAGGTTTTTCACTGAGGTTTCCTAACCTGAACTGGTTGAATTTGGATCTTCTTGATGGCAAACAAGGTTTTTCCTGTACTTTCATTCATTAAAGGTAAAAACTGGCTTATGTCAATTTTGAGCGTTTCAGAGCGATAGAAGCCTCTTTTTGCACTGTGCAGTAACTAAAGTTGTATTTCACTATAAAAAGGTTTTTCACTGAGGTTTCCTAGCCTGAACTGGTTGAATTTGGATCTTCTTGATGGCAAACAAGGTTTTTCCTGTACTTTCATTCATTAAAGGTAAAAACTGGCTTATGTCAATTTTGAGCGTTTCAGAGCGATAGGAGCAAGTTTTGGCACTCTGCAGTAGAGTAAGCTGTATTTCACTGAAAAAGGGATTTTCAAGCAAGTTTCCTAGCCTGAACTGGTTGAATTTGGATCTTCTTGATGGCAAACAAGGTTTTTCCTGTACTTTCATTCATTAGAGGTGAAAACTGGCTTATGTCAATTTTGAGCGTTTCAGAGCGATAGGAGCAAGTTTTGGCACTCTGCAGTAGAGTAAGCTGTATTTCACTGAAAAAGGGATTTTCAAGCAAGTTTCCTAGCCTGAACTGGTTGAATTTGGATCTTCTTGATGGCAAACAAGGTTTTTCCTGCACTTTCATTCATTAAAGGTGCAAACTGGCTTATGTCAATTTTGAGCGTTTCAGAGCGATAGAAGCCTCTTTTTGCACTGTGCAGTAACTAAAGTTGTATTTCACTATAAAAAGGTTTTTCACTGAGGTTTCCTAGCCTGAACTGGTTGTATTTGGATCTTCTTGATGGCAAACAATGTTTTTCCTGCACTTTCATTCATTAGAGGTGCAAACTGGCTTATGTCAATTTTGAGCGTTTCAGAGCGATAGAAGCGTCTTTTGCACTGTGCAGTAGAGAAAGCTGAATTTTACTGAAAAAAGGATTTTCAAAGAAGTTTCCTAGCCTGGACTTGCTGAATTTGGATCTATTTCATGGCAAACATGGTCTCACCTGTCTTTTAATTCATTTATGGTGAACACTCACTCATGTCAATTTTGAGCGTTTCAGAGCGATAGAAGCCTCTTTTTGCACTGTGCAGTAACTAAAGTTGTATTTCACTATAAAAAGGTTTTTCACTGAGGTTTCCTAGCCTGAACTGGTTGAATTTGGATCTTCTTGATGGCAAACAAGGTTTTTCCTGTACTTTCATTCATTACAGGTGAAAACTGGCTTATGTCAATTTTGAGCGTTTCAGAGCGATAGGAGCAAGTTTTGGCACTCTGCAGTAGAGTAAGCTGTATTTCACTGAAAAAGGGATTTTCAAGCAAGTTTCCTAGCCTGAACTGGTTGAATTTGGATCTTCTTGATGGCAAACAAGGTTTTTCCTGCACTTTCATTCATTAAAGGTGCAAACTGGCTTATGTCAATTTTGAGCGTTTCAGAGCGATAGAAGCGTCTTTTTGCACTGTGCAGTAGAGAAAGCTGAATTTTACTGAAAAAAGGATTTTCAAAGAAGTTTCCTAGCCTGGACTTGCTGAATTTGGATCTATTTCATGGCAAACATGGTCTCACCTGTCTTTTAATTCATTTATGGTAAACACTCACTCATGTCAATTTTGAGCGTTTCAGAGCGATAGAAGCCTCTTTTTGCACTGTGCAGTAACTAAAGTTGTATTTCACTATAAAAAGGTTTTTCACTGAGGTTTCCTAGCCTGAACTGGTTGAATTTGGATCTTCTTGATGGCAAACAAGGTTTTTCCTGTACTTTCATTCATTAGAGGTGAAAACTGGCTTATGTCAATTTTGAGCGTTTCAGAGCGATAGGAGCAAGTTTTGGCACTCTGCAGTAGAGTAAGCTGTATTTCACTGAAAAAGGGATTTTCAAGCAAGTTTCCTAGCCTGAACTGGTTGAATTTGGATCTTCTTGATGGCAAACAAGGTTTTTCCTGCACTTTCATTCATTAAAGGTGCAAACTGGCTTATGTCAATTTTGAGCGTTTCAGAGCGATAGAAGCCTCTTTTTGCACTGTGCAGTAGAGAAAGCTGAATTTTACTGAAAAAAGGATTTTCAAACAAGTTTCCTAGCCTGGACTTGCTGAATTTGGATCTATTTCATGGCAAACATGGTCTCACCTGTCTTTTAATTCATTTATGGTGAACACTCACTCATGTCAATTTTGAGCGTTTCAGAGCGATAGAAGCCTCTTTTTGCACTGTGCAGTAACTAAAGTTGTATTTCACTATAAAAAGGTTTTTCACTGAGGTTTCCTAACCTGAACTGGTTGAATTTGGATCTTCTTGATGGCAAACAAGGTTTTTCCTGTACTTTCATTCATTAAAGGTAAAAACTGGCTTATGTCAATTTTGAGCGTTTCAGAGCGATAGAAGCCTCTTTTTGCACTGTGCAGTAACTAAAGTTGTATTTCACTATAAAAAGGTTTTTCACTGAGGTTTCCTAGCCTGAACTGGTTGAATTTGGATCTTCTTGATGGCAAACAAGGTTTTTCCTGCACTTTCATTCATTAAAGGTGCAAACTGGCTTATGTCAATTTTGAGCGTTTCAGAGCGATAGAAGCGTCTTTTTGCACTGTGCAGTAGAGAAAGCTGAATTTTACTGAAAAAAGGATTTTCAAACAAGTTTCCTAGCCTGGACTTGCTGAATTTGGATCTATTTCATGGCAAACATGGTCTCACCTGTCTTTTAATTCATTTATGGTGAACACTCACTCATGTCAATTTTGAGCGTTTCAGAGCGATAGAAGCCTCTTTTTGCACTGTGCAGTAACTAAAGTTGTATTTCACTATAAAAAGGTTTTTCACTGAGGTTTCCTAACCTGAACTGGTTGAATTTGGATCTTCTTGATGGCAAACAAGGTTTTTCCTGTACTTTCATTCATTAAAGGTAAAAACTGGCTTATGTCAATTTTGAGCGTTTCAGAGCGATAGAAGCCTCTTTTTGCACTGTGCAGTAACTAAAGTTGTATTTCACTATAAAAAGGTTTTTCACTGAGGTTTCCTAGCCTGAACTGGTTGAATTTGGATCTTCTTGATGGCAAACAAGGTTTTTCCTGTACTTTCATTCATTAAAGGTAAAAACTGGCTTATGTCAATTTTGAGTGTTTCAGAGCGATAGGAGCAAGTTTTGGCACTCTGCAGTAGAGTAAGCTGTATTTTACTGAAAAAAGGATTTTCAAACAAGTTTCCTAGCCTGGACTTGCTGAATTTGGATCTATTTCATGGCAAACATGGTCTCACCTGTCTTTTAATTCATTTATGGTGAACACTCACTCATGTCAATTTTGAGCGTTTCAGAGCGATAGAAGCCTCTTTTTGCACTGTGCAGTAACTAAAGTTGTATTTCACTATAAAAAGGTTTTTCACTGAGGTTTCCTAACCTGAACTGGTTGAATTTGGATCTTCTTGATGGCAAACAAGGTTTTTCCTGTACTTTCATTCATTAAAGGTAAAAACTGGCTTATGTCAATTTTGAGCGTTTCAGAGCGATAGAAGCCTCTTTTTGCACTGTGCAGTAACTAAAGGTGTATTTCACTATAAAAAGGTTTTTCACTGAGGTTTCCTAGCCTGAACTGGTTGAATTTGGATCTTCTTGATGGCAAACAAGGTTTTTCCTGTACTTTCATTCATTAGAGGTGAAAACTGGCTTATGTCAATTTTGAGCGTTTCAGAGCGATAGGAGCAAGTTTTGGCACTCTGCAGTAGAGTAAGCTGTATTTCACTGAAAAAGGGATTTTCAAGCAAGTTTCCTAGCCTGAACTGGTTGAATTTGGATCTTCTCGATGGCAAACAAGGTTTTTCCTGCACTTTCATTCATTAAAGGTGCAAACTGGCTTATGTCAATTTTGAGCGTTTCAGAGCGATAGAAGCGTCTTTTTGCACTGTGCAGTAGAGAAAGCTGAATTTTACTGAAAAAAGGATTTTCAAACAAGTTTCCTAGCCTGGACTTGCTGAATTTGGATCTATTTCATGGCAAACATGGTCTCACCTGTCTTTTAATTCATTTATGGTGAACACTCACTCATGTCAATTTTGAGCGTTTCAGAGCGATAGAAGCCTCTTTTTGCACTGTGCAGTAACTAAAGTTGTATTTCACTATAAAAAGGTTTTTCACTGAGGTTTCCTAGCCTGAACTGGTTGAATTTGGATCTTCTTGATGGCAAACAAGGTTTTTCCTGTACTTTCATTCATTAAAGGTAAAAACTGGCTTATGTCAATTTTGAGCGTTTCAGAGCGATAGAAGCCTCTTTTTGCACTGTGCAGTAGAGAAAGCTGTATTTCACTGAAAAAGGGATTTTCAAGCAAGTTTCCTAGCCTGAACTGGTTGAATTTGGATCTTCTTGATGGCAAACAAGGTTTTTCCTGCACTTTCATTCATTAAAGGTGCAAACTGGCTTATGTCAATTTTGAGCGTTTCAGAGCGATAGAAGCGTCTTTTTGCACTGTGCAGTAGAGAAAGCTGAATTTTACTGAAAAAAGGATTTTCAAACAAGTTTCCTAGCCTGGACTTGCTGAATTTGGATCTATTTCATGGCAAACATGGTCTCACCTGTCTTTTAATTCATTTATGGTGAACACTCACTCATGTCAATTTTGAGCGTTTCAGAGCGATAGAAGCCTCTTTTTGCACTGTGCAGTAACTAAAGTTGTATTTCACTATAAAAAGGTTTTTCACTGAGGTTTCCTAACCTGAACTGGTTGAATTTGGATCTTCTTGATGGCAAACAAGGTTTTTCCTGTACTTTCATTCATTAAAGGTAAAAACTGGCTTATGTCAATTTTGAGCGTTTCAGAGCGATAGAAGCCTCTTTTTGCACTGTGCAGTAACTAAAGTTGTATTTCACTATAAAAAGGTTTTTCACTGAGGTTTCCTAGCCTGAACTGGTTGAATTTGGATCTTCTTGATGGCAAACAAGGTTTTTCCTGTACTTTCATTCATTAAAGGTAAAAACTGGCTTATGTCAATTTTGAGTGTTTCAGAGCGATAGGAGCAAGTTTTGGCACTCTGCAGTAGAGTAAGCTGTATTTCACTGAAAAAGGGATTTTCAAGCAAGTTTCCTAGCCTGAACTGGTTGAATTTGGATCTTCTTGATGGCAAACAAGGTTTTTCCTGCACTTTCATTCATTAAAGGTGTAAACTGGCTTATGTCAATTTTGAGCGTTTCAGAGCGATAGAAGCCTCTTTTTGCACTGTGCAGTAGAGAAAGCTGAATTTTACTGAAAAAAGGATTTTCAAAGAAGTTTCCTAGCCTGGACTTGCTGAATTTGGATCTATTTCATGGCAAACATGGTCTCACCTGTCTTTTAATTCATTTATGGTGAACACTCACTCATGTCAATTTTGAGCGTTTCAGAGCGATAGAAGCCTCTTTTTGCACTGTGCAGTAACTAAAGTTGTATTTCACTATAAAAAGGTTTTTCACTGAGGTTTCCTAGCCTGAACTGGTTGAATTTGGATCTTCTTGATGGCAAACAAGGTTTTTCCTGTCCTTTCATTCATTAGAGGTGAAAACTGGCTTATGTCAATTTTGAGCGTTTCAGAGCGATAGGAGCAAGTTTTGGCACTCTGCAGTAGAGTAAGCTGTATTTCACTGAAAAAGGGATTTTCAAGCAAGTTTCCGAGCCTGAACTGGTTGAATTTGGATCTTCTTGATGGCAAACAAGGTTTTTCCTGCACTTTCATTCATTAAAGGTGCAAACTGGCTTATGTCAATTTTGAGCGTTTCAGAGCGATAGAAGCCTCTTTTTGCACTGTGCAGTAGAGAAAGCTGAATTTTACTGAAAAAAGGATTTTCAAAGAAGTTTCCTAGCCTGGACTTGCTGAATTTGGATCTATTTCATGGCAAACATGGTCTCACCTGTCTTTTAATTCATTTATGGTGAACACTCACTCATGTCAATTTTGAGCGTTTCAGAGCGATAGAAGCCTCTTTTTGCACTGTGCAGTAACTAAAGTTGTATTTCACTATAAAAAGGTTTTTCACTGAAGTTTCCTAGCCTGAACTGGTTGAATTTGGATCTTCTTGATGGCAAACAAGGTTTTTCCTGTAACTTTCATTCATTAAAGGTGAAAACTGGCTTATGTCAATTTTGAGCGTTTCAGAGCGATAGGAGCAAGTTTTGGCACTCTGCAGTAGAGTAAGCTGTATTTCACTGAAAAAGGGATTTTCAAGCAAGTTTCCTAGCCTGAACTGGTTGAATTTGGATCTTCTTGATGGCAAACAAGGTTTTTCCTGCACTTTCATTCATTAAAGGTGCAAACTGGCTTATGTCAATTTTGAGCGTTTCAGAGCGATAGAAGCGTCTTTTTGCACTGTGCAGTAGAGAAAGCTGAATTTTACTGAAAAAAGGATTTTCAAACAAGTTTCCTAGCCTGGACTTGCTGAATTTGGATCTATTTCATGGCAAACATGGTCTCACCTGTCTTTTAATTCATTTATGGTGAACACTCACTCATGTCAATTTTGAGCGTTTCAGAGCGATAGAAGCCTCTTTTTGCACTGTGCAGTAACTAAAGTTGTATTTCACTATAAAAAGGTTTTTCACTGAAGTTTCCTAGCCTGAACTGGTTGAATTTGGATCTTCTTGATGGCAAACAAGGTTTTTCCTGCACTTTCATTCATTAAAGGTGCAAACTGGCTTATGTCAATTTTGAGCGTTTCAGAGCGATAGAAGCGTCTTTTTGCACTGTGCAGTAGAGAAAGCTGAATTTTACTGAAAAAAGGATTTTCAAACAAGTTTCCTAGCCTGGACTTGCTGAATTTGGATCTATTTCATGGCAAACATGGTCTCACCTGTCTTTTAATTCATTTATGGTGAACACTCACTCATGTCAATTTTGAGCGTTTCAGAGCGATAGAAGCCTCTTTTTGCACTGTGCAGTAACTAAAGTTGTATTTCATTATAAAAAGGTTTTTCACTGAGGTTTCCTAGCCTGAACTGGTTGAATTTGGATCTTCTCGATGGCAAACAAGGTTTTTCCTGCACTTTCATTCATTAGAGGTGAAAACTGGCTTATGTCAATTTTGAGCGTTTCAGAGCGATAGGAGCAAGTTTTGGCACTCTGCAGTAGAGTAAGCTGTATTTCACTGAAAAAGGGATTTTCAAGCAAGTTTCCGAGCCTGAACTGGTTGAATTGGGATCTTCTTGATGGCAAACAAGGTTTTTCCTGCACTTTCATTCATTAAAGGTGCAAACTGGCTTATGTCAATTTTGAGCGTTTCAGAGCGATAGAAGCCTCTTTTTGCACTGTGCAGTAGAGAAAGCTGAATTTTACTGAAAAAAGGATTTTCAAACAAGTTTCCTAGCCTGGACTTGCTGAATTTGGATCTATTTCATGGCAAACATGGTCTCACCTGTCTTTTAATTCATTTATGGTGAACACTCACTCATGTCAATTTTGAGCGTTTCAGAGCGATAGAAGCCTCTTTTTGCACTGTGCAGTAACTAAAGTTGTATTTCACTATAAAAAGGTTTTTCACTGAGGTTTCCTAACCTGAACTGGTTGAATTTGGATCTTCTTGATGGCAAACAAGGTTTTTCCTGTACTTTCATTCATTAAAGGTAAAAACTGGCTTATGTCAATTTTGAGCGTTTCAGAGCGATAGAAGCCTCTTTTTGCACTGTGCAGTAACTAAAGTTGTATTTCACTATAAAAAGGTTTTTCACTGAGGTTTCCTAGCCTGAACTGGTTGAATTTGGATCTTCTTGATGGCAAACAAGGTTTTTCCTGTACTTTCATTCATTAAAGGTAAAAACTGGCTTATGTCAATTTTGAGCGTTTCAGAGCGATAGGAGCAAGTTTTGGCACTCTGCAGTAGAGTAAGCTGTATTTCACTGAAAAAGGGATTTTCAAGCAAGTTTCCTAGCCTGAACTGGTTGAATTTGGATCTTCTTGATGGCAAACAAGGTTTTTCCTGCACTTTCATTCATCAAAGAATGAAAACTGGCTTATGTCAATTTTGAGTGTTTCAGAGCGATAGAAGCCTCTTTTTGCACTGTGCAGTAGAGAAAGCTGAATTTTACTGAAAAAAGGATTTTCAAACAAGTTTCCTAGCCTGGACTTGCTGAATTTGGATCTATTTCATGGCAAACATGGTCTCACCTGTCTTTTAATTCATTTATGGTGAACACTCACTCATGTCAATTTTGAGCGTTTCAGAGCGATAGAAGCCTCTTTTTGCACTGTGCAGTAACTAAAGTTGTATTTCACTATAAAAAGGTTTTTCACTGAGGTTTCCTAACCTGAACTGGTTGAATTTGGATCTTCTTGATGGCAAACAAGGTTTTTCCTGTACTTTCATTCATTAAAGGTAAAAACTGGCTTATGTCAATTTTGAGCGTTTCAGAGCGATAGAAGCCTCTTTTTGCACTGTGCAGTAACTAAAGTTGTATTTCACTATAAAAAGGTTTTTCACTGAGGTTTCCTAGCCTGAACTGGTTGAATTTGGATCTTCTTGATGGCAAACAAGGTTTTTCCTGTACTTTCATTCATTAAAGGTAAAAACTGGCTTATGTCAATTTTGAGTGTTTCAGAGCGATAGGAGCAAGTTTTGGCACTCTGCAGTAGAGTAAGCTGTATTTCACTGAAAAAGGGATTTTCAAGCAAGTTTCCTAGCCTGAACTGGTTGAATTTGGATCTTCTTGATGGCAAACAAGGTTTTTCCTGCACTTTCATTCATTAAAGGTGTAAACTGGCTTATGTCAATTTTGAGCGTTTCAGAGCGATAGAAGCTCTTTTTGCACTGTGCAGTAGAGAAAGCTGAATTTTACTGAAAAAAGGATTTTCAAACAAGTTTCCTAGCCTGGACTTGCTGAATTTGGATCTATTTCATGGCAAACATGGTCTCACCTGTCTTTTAATTCATTTATGGTGAACACTCACTCATGTCAATTTTGAGCGTTTCAGAGCGATAGAAGCCTCTTTTTGCACTGTGCAGTAACTAAAGTTGTATTTCACTATAAAAAGGTTTTTCACTGAGGTTTCCTAGCCTGAACTGGTTGAATTTGGATCTTCTTGATGGCAAACAAGGTTTTTCCTGTCCTTTCATTCATTAGAGGTGAAAACTGGCTTATGTCAATTTTGAGCGTTTCAGAGCGATAGGAGCAAGTTTTGGCACTCTGCAGTAGAGTAAGCTGTATTTCACTGAAAAAGGGATTTTCAAGCAAGTTTCCTAGCCTGAACTGGTTGAATTTGGATCTTCTCGATGGCAAACAAGGTTTTTCCTGCACTTTCATTCATTAAAGGTGCAAACTGGCTTATGTCAATTTTGAGCGTTTCTGAGCGATAGAAGCGTCTTTTTGCACTGTGCAGTAGAGAAAGCTGAATTTTACTGAAAAAAGGATTTTCAAACAAGTTTCCTAGCCTGGACTTGCTGAATTTGGATCTATTTCATGGCAAACATGGTCTCACCTGTCTTTTAATTCATTTATGGTGAACACTCACTCATGTCAATTTTGAGCGTTTCAGAGCGATAGAAGCCTCTTTTTGCACTGTGCAGTAACTAAAGTTGTATTTCACTATAAAAAGGTTTTTCACTGAGGTTTCCTAACCTGAACTGGTTGAATTTGGATCTTCTTGATGGCAAACAAGGTTTTTCCTGTACTTTCATTCATTAAAGGTAAAAACTGGCTTATGTCAATTTTGAGCGTTTCAGAGCGATAGAAGCCTCTTTTTGCACTGTGCAGTAACTAAAGTTGTATTTCACTATAAAAAGGTTTTTCACTGAGGTTTCCTAGCCTGAACTGGTTGAATTTGGATCTTCTTGATGGCAAACAAGGTTTTTCCTGTACTTTCATTCATTAAAGGTAAAAACTGGCTTATGTCAATTTTGAGTGTTTCAGAGCGATAGGAGCAAGTTTTGGCACTCTGCAGTAGAGTAAGCTGTATTTCACTGAAAAAGGGATTTTCAAGCAAGTTTCCTAGCCTGAACTGGTTGAATTTGGATCTTCTTGATGGCAAACAAGGTTTTTCCTGCACTTTCATTCATTAAAGGTGCAAACTGGCTTATGTCAATTTTGAGCGTTTCAGAGCGATAGAAGCGTCTTTTTGCACTGTGCAGTAGAGAAAGCTGAATTTTACTGAAAAAAGGATTTTCAAACAAGTTTCCTAGCCTGGACTTGCTGAATTTGGATCTATTTCATGGCAAACATGGTCTCACCTGTCTTTTAATTCATTTATGGTGAACACTCACTCATGTCAATTTTGAGCGTTTCAGAGCGATAGAAGCCTCTTTTTGCACTGTGCAGTAACTAAAGTTGTATTTCATTATAAAAAGGTTTTTCACTGAGGTTTCCTAGCCTGAACTGGTTGAATTTGGATCTTCTCGATGGCAAACAAGGTTTTTCCTGCACTTTCATTCATTAGAGGTGAAAACTGGCTTATGTCAATTTTGAGCGTTTCAGAGCGATAGGAGCAAGTTTTGGCACTCTGCAGTAGAGTAAGCTGTATTTCACTGAAAAAGGGATTTTCAAGCAAGTTTCCGAGCCTGAACTGGTTGAATTTGGATCTTCTTGATGGCAAACAAGGTTTTTCCTGCACTTTCATTCATTAAAGGTGCAAACTGGCTTATGTCAATTTTGAGCGTTTCAGAGCGATAGAAGCCTCTTTTTGCACTGTGCAGTAGAGAAAGCTGAATTTTACTGAAAAAAGGATTTTCAAAGAAGTTTCCTAGCCTGGACTTGCTGAATTTGGATCTATTTCATGGCAAACATGGTCTCACCTGTCTTTTAATTCATTTATGGTGAACACTCACTCATGTCAATTTTGAGCGTTTCAGAGCGATAGAAGCCTCTTTTTGCACTGTGCAGTAACTAAAGTTGTATTTCACTATAAAAAGGTTTTTCACTGAGGTTTCCTAGCCTGAACTGGTTGAATTTGGATCTTCTTGATGGCAAACAAGGTTTTTCCTGTCCTTTCATTCATTAGAGGTGAAAACTGGCTTATGTCAATTTTGAGCGTTTCAGAGCGATAGGAGCAAGTTTTGGCACTCTGCAGTAGAGTAAGCTGTATTTCACTGAAAAAGGGATTTTCAAGCAAGTTTCCGAGCCTGAACTGGTTGAATTTGGATCTTCTTGATGGCAAACAAGGTTTTTCCTGCACTTTCATTCATTAAAGGTGCAAACTGGCTTATGTCAATTTTGAGCGTTTCAGAGCGATAGAAGCCTCTTTTTGCACTGTGCAGTAGAGAAAGCTGAATTTTACTGAAAAAAGGATTTTCAAAGAAGTTTCCTAGCCTGGACTTGCTGAATTTGGATCTATTTCATGGCAAACATGGTCTCACCTGTCTTTTAATTCATTTATGGTGAACACTCACTCATGTCAATTTTGAGCGTTTCAGAGCGATAGAAGCCTCTTTTTGCACTGTGCAGTAACTAAAGTTGTATTTCACTATAAAAAGGTTTTTCACTGAAGTTTCCTAGCCTGAACTGGTTGAATTTGGATCTTCTTGATGGCAAACAAGGTTTTTCCTGTAACTTTCATTCATTAAAGGTGAAAACTGGCTTATGTCAATTTTGAGCGTTTCAGAGCGATAGGAGCAAGTTTTGGCACTCTGCAGTAGAGTAAGCTGTATTTCACTGAAAAAGGGATTTTCAAGCAAGTTTCCTAGCCTGAACTGGTTGAATTTGGATCTTCTTGATGGCAAACAAGGTTTTTCCTGCACTTTCATTCATCAAAGAATGAAAACTGGCTTATGTCAATTTTGAGTGTTTCAGAGCGATAGAAGCCTCTTTTTGCACTGTGCAGTAGAGAAAGCTGAATTTTACTGAAAAAAGGATTTTCAAACAAGTTTCCTAGCCTGGACTTGCTGAATTTGGATCTATTTCATGGCAAACATGGTCTCACCTGTCTTTTAATTCATTTATGGTGAACACTCACTCATGTCAATTTTGAGCGTTTCAGAGCGATAGAAGCCTCTTTTTGCACTGTGCAGTAACTAAAGTTGTATTTCACTATAAAAAGGTTTTTCACTGAGGTTTCCTAACCTGAACTGGTTGAATTTGGATCTTCTTGATGGCAAACAAGGTTTTTCCTGTACTTTCATTCATTAAAGGTAAAAACTGGCTTATGTCAATTTTGAGCGTTTCAGAGCGATAGAAGCCTCTTTTTGCACTGTGCAGTAACTAAAGTTGTATTTCACTATAAAAAGGTTTTTCACTGAGGTTTCCTAGCCTGAACTGGTTGAATTTGGATCTTCTTGATGGCAAACAAGGTTTTTCCTGTACTTTCATTCATTAAAGGTAAAAACTGGCTTATGTCAATTTTGAGTGTTTCAGAGCGATAGGAGCAAGTTTTGGCACTCTGCAGTAGAGTAAGCTGTATTTCACTGAAAAAGGGATTTTCAAGCAAGTTTCCTAGCCTGAACTGGTTGAATTTGGATCTTCTTGATGGCAAACAAGGTTTTTCCTGCACTTTCATTCATTAAAGGTGCAAACTGGCTTATGTCAATTTTGAGCGTTTCAGAGCGATAGAAGCGTCTTTTTGCACTGTGCAGTAGAGAAAGCTGAATTTTACTGAAAAAAGGATTTTCAAACAAGTTTCCTAGCCTGGACTTGCTGAATTTGGATCTATTTCATGGCAAACATGGTCTCACCTGTCTTTTAATTCATTTATGGTGAACACTCACTCATGTCAATTTTGAGCGTTTCAGAGCGATAGAAGCCTCTTTTTGCACTGTGCAGTAACTAAAGTTGTATTTCATTATAAAAAGGTTTTTCACTGAGGTTTCCTAGCCTGAACTGGTTGAATTTGGATCTTCTCGATGGCAAACAAGGTTTTTCCTGCACTTTCATTCATTAGAGGTGAAAACTGGCTTATGTCAATTTTGAGCGTTTCAGAGCGATAGGAGCAAGTTTTGGCACTCTGCAGTAGAGTAAGCTGTATTTCACTGAAAAAGGGATTTTCAAGCAAGTTTCCGAGCCTGAACTGGTTGAATTTGGATCTTCTTGATGGCAAACAAGGTTTTTCCTGCACTTTCATTCATTAAAGGTGCAAACTGGCTTATGTCAATTTTGAGCGTTTCAGAGCGATAGAAGCCTCTTTTTGCACTGTGCAGTAGAGAAAGCTGAATTTTACTGAAAAAAGGATTTTCAAAGAAGTTTCCTAGCCTGGACTTGCTGAATTTGGATCTATTTCATGGCAAACATGGTCTCACCTGTCTTTTAATTCATTTATGGTGAACACTCACTCATGTCAATTTTGAGCGTTTCAGAGCGATAGAAGCCTCTTTTTGCACTGTGCAGTAACTAAAGTTGTATTTCACTATAAAAAGGTTTTTCACTGAGGTTTCCTAGCCTGAACTGGTTGAATTTGGATCTTCTTGATGGCAAACAAGGTTTTTCCTGTCCTTTCATTCATTAGAGGTGAAAACTGGCTTATGTCAATTTTGAGCGTTTCAGAGCGATAGGAGCAAGTTTTGGCACTCTGCAGTAGAGTAAGCTGTATTTCACTGAAAAAGGGATTTTCAAGCAAGTTTCCGAGCCTGAACTGGTTGAATTTGGATCTTCTTGATGGCAAACAAGGTTTTTCCTGCACTTTCATTCATTAAAGGTGCAAACTGGCTTATGTCAATTTTGAGCGTTTCAGAGCGATAGAAGCCTCTTTTTGCACTGTGCAGTAGAGAAAGCTGAATTTTACTGAAAAAAGGATTTTCAAACAAGTTTCCTAGCCTGGACTTGCTGAATTTGGATCTATTTCATGGCAAACATGGTCTCACCTGTCTTTTAATTCATTTATGGTGAACACTCACTCATGTCAATTTTGAGCGTTTCAGAGCGATAGAAGCCTCTTTTTGCACTGTGCAGTAACTAAAGTTGTATTTCACTATAAAAAGGTTTTTCACTGAAGTTTCCTAGCCTGAACTGGTTGAATTTGGATCTTCTTGATGGCAAACAAGGTTTTTCCTGTAACTTTCATTCATTAAAGGTGAAAACTGGCTTATGTCAATTTTGAGCGTTTCAGAGCGATAGGAGCAAGTTTTGGCACTCTGCAGTAGAGTAAGCTGTATTTCACTGAAAAAGGGATTTTCAAGCAAGTTTCCTAGCCTGAACTGGTTGAATTTGGATCTTCTTGATGGCAAACAAGGTTTTTCCTGCACTTTCATTCATTAAAGGTGCAAACTGGCTTATGTCAATTTTGAGCGTTTCAGAGCGATAGAAGCGCCTTTTTGCACTGTGCAGTAGAGAAAGCTGAATTTTACTGAAAAAAGGATTTTCAAACAAGTTTCCTAGCCTGGACTTGCTGAATTTGGATCTATTTCATGGCAAACATGGTCTCACCTGTCTTTTAATTCATTTATGGTGAACACTCACTCATGTCAATTTTGAGCGTTTCAGAGCGATAGAAGCCTCTTTTTGCACTGTGCAGTAACTAAAGTTGTATTTCACTATAAAAAGGTTTTTCACTGAGGTTTCCTAGCCTGAACTGGTTGAATTTGGATCTTCTTGATGGCAAACAAGGTTTTTCCTGCACTTTCATTCATTAGAGGTGAAAACTGGCTTATGTCAATTTTGAGCGTTTCAGAGCATAGGAGCAAGTTTTGGCACTCTGCAGTAGAGTAAGCTGTATTTCACTGAAAAAGGGATGTTCAAGCAAGTTTCCTAGCCTGAACTGGTTGAATTTGGATCTTCTTGATGGCAAACAAGGTTTTTCCTGCACTTTCATTCATTAAAGGTGCAAACTGGCTTATGTCAATTTTGAGCGTTTCAGAGCGATAGAAGCCTCTTTTTGCACTGTGCAGTAGAGAAAGCTGAATTTTACTGAAAAAAGGATTTTCAAACAAGTTTCCTAGCCTGGACTTGCTGAATTTGGATCTATTTCATGGCAAACATGGTCTCACCTGTCTTTTAATTCATTTATGGTGAACACTCACTCATGTCAATTTTGAGCGTTTCAGAGCGATAGAAGCCTCTTTTTGCACTGTGCAGTAACTAAAGTTGTATTTCACTATAAAAAGGTTTTTCACTGAAGTTTCCTAGCCTGAACTGGTTGAATTTGGATCTTCTTGATGGCAAACAAGGTTTTTCCTGCACTTTCATTCATTAGAGGTGAAAACTGGCTTATGTCAATTTTGAGCGTTTCAGAGCGATAGAAGCGTCTTTTTGCACTGTGCAGTAGAGAAAGCTGAATTTTACTGAAAAAAGGATTTTCAAAGAAGTTTCCTAGCCTGGACTTGCTGAATTTGGATCTATTTCATGGCAAACATGGTCTCACCTGTCTTTTAATTCATTTATGGTGAACACTCACTCATGTCAATTTTGAGCGTTTCAGAGCGATAGAAGCCTCTTTTTGCACTGTGCAGTAACTAAAGTTGTATTTCACTATAAAAAGGTTTTTCACTGAGGTTTCCTAGCCTGAACTGGTTGAATTTGGATCTTCTTGATGGCAAACAAGGTTTTTCCTGTACTTTCATTCATTAGAGGTGAAAACTGGCTTATGTCAATTTTGAGCGTTTCAGAGCGATAGGAGCAAGTTTTGGCACTCTGCAGTAGAGTAAGCTGTATTTCACTGAAAAAGGGATTTTCAAGCAAGTTTCCGAGCCTGAACTGGTTGAATTTGGATCTTCTTGATGGCAAACAAGGTTTTTCCTGCACTTTCATTCATTAAAGGTGCAAACTGGCTTATGTCAATTTTGAGCGTTTCAGAGCGATAGAAGCCTCTTTTTGCACTGTGCAGTAGAGAAAGCTGAATTTTACTGAAAAAAGGATTTTCAAACAAGTTTCCTAGCCTGGACTTGCTGAATTTGGATCTATTTAATGGCAAACATGGTCTCACCTGTCTTTTAATTCATTTATGGTGAACACTCACTCATGTCAATTTTGAGCGTTTCAGAGCGATAGGAGCGTCTTTTTGCACTGTGCAGTAGAGAAAGCTGAATTTTACTGAAAAAAGGATTTTCAAACAAGTTTCCTAGCCTGGACTTGCTGAATTTGGATCTATTTCATGGCAAACATGGTCTCACCTGTCTTTTAATTCATTTATGGTGAACACTCACTCATGTCAATTTTGAGCGTTTCAGAGCGATAGAAGCCTCTTTTTGCACTGTGCAGTAACTAAAGTTGTATTTCACTATAAAAAGGTTTTTCACTGAGGTTTCCTAGCCTGAACTGGTTGAATTTGGATCTTCTTGATGGCAAACAAGGTTTTTCCTGTCCTTTCATTCATTAGAGGTGAAAACTGGCTTATGTCAATTTTGAGCGTTTCAGAGCGATAGGAGCAAGTTTTGGCACTCTGCAGTAGAGTAAGCTGTATTTCACTGAAAAAGGGATTTTCAAGCAAGTTTCCTAGCCTGAACTGGTTGAATTTGGATCTTCTTGATGGCAAACAAGGTTTTTCCTGCACTTTCATTCATCAAAGAATGAAAACTGGCTTATGTCAATTTTGAGTGTTTCAGAGCGATAGAAGCCTCTTTTTGCACTGTGCAGTAGAGAAAGCTGAATTTTACTGAAAAAAGGATTTTCAAACAAGTTTCCTAGCCTGGACTTGCTGAATTTGGATCTATTTCATGGCAAACATGGTCTCACCTGTCTTTTAATTCATTTATGGTGAACACTCACTCATGTCAATTTTGAGCGTTTCAGAGCGATAGAAGCCTCTTTTTGCACTGTGCAGTAACTAAAGTTGTATTTCACTATAAAAAGGTTTTTCACTGAGGTTTCCTAACCTGAACTGGTTGAATTTGGATCTTCTTGATGGCAAACAAGGTTTTTCCTGTACTTTCATTCATTAAAGGTAAAAACTGGCTTATGTCAATTTTGAGCGTTTCAGAGCGATAGAAGCCTCTTTTTGCACTGTGCAGTAACTAAAGTTGTATTTCACTATAAAAAGGTTTTTCACTGAGGTTTCCTAGCCTGAACTGGTTGAATTTGGATCTTCTTGATGGCAAACAAGGTTTTTCCTGTACTTTCATTCATTAAAGGTAAAAACTGGCTTATGTCAATTTTGAGTGTTTCAGAGCGATAGGAGCAAGTTTTGGCACTCTGCAGTAGAGTAAGCTGTATTTCACTGAAAAAGGGATTTTCAAGCAAGTTTCCTAGCCTGAACTGGTTGAATTTGGATCTTCTTGATGGCAAACAAGGTTTTTCCTGCACTTTCATTCATTAAAGGTGTAAACTGGCTTATGTCAATTTTGAGCGTTTCAGAGCGATAGAAGCTCTTTTTGCACTGTGCAGTAGAGAAAGCTGAATTTTACTGAAAAAAGGATTTTCAAACAAGTTTCCTAGCCTGGACTTGCTGAATTTGGATCTATTTCATGGCAAACATGGTCTCACCTGTCTTTTAATTCATTTATGGTGAACACTCACTCATGTCAATTTTGAGCGTTTCAGAGCGATAGAAGCCTCTTTTTGCACTGTGCAGTAACTAAAGTTGTATTTCACTATAAAAAGGTTTTTCACTGAGGTTTCCTAGCCTGAACTGGTTGAATTTGGATCTTCTTGATGGCAAACAAGGTTTTTCCTGTCCTTTCATTCATTAGAGGTGAAAACTGGCTTATGTCAATTTTGAGCGTTTCAGAGCGATAGGAGCAAGTTTTGGCACTCTGCAGTAGAGTAAGCTGTATTTCACTGAAAAAGGGATTTTCAAGCAAGTTTCCTAGCCTGAACTGGTTGAATTTGGATCTTCTCGATGGCAAACAAGGTTTTTCCTGCACTTTCATTCATTAAAGGTGCAAACTGGCTTATGTCAATTTTGAGCGTTTCTGAGCGATAGAAGCGTCTTTTTGCACTGTGCAGTAGAGAAAGCTGAATTTTACTGAAAAAAGGATTTTCAAACAAGTTTCCTAGCCTGGACTTGCTGAATTTGGATCTATTTCATGGCAAACATGGTCTCACCTGTCTTTTAATTCATTTATGGTGAACACTCACTCATGTCAATTTTGAGCGTTTCAGAGCGATAGAAGCCTCTTTTTGCACTGTGCAGTAACTAAAGTTGTATTTCATTATAAAAAGGTTTTTCACTGAGGTTTCCTAGCCTGAACTGGTTGAATTTGGATCTTCTCGATGGCAAACAAGGTTTTTCCTGCACTTTCATTCATTAGAGGTGAAAACTGGCTTATGTCAATTTTGAGCGTTTCAGAGCGATAGGAGCAAGTTTTGGCACTCTGCAGTAGAGTAAGCTGTATTTCACTGAAAAAGGGATTTTCAAGCAAGTTTCCGAGCCTGAACTGGTTGAATTTGGATCTTCTTGATGGCAAACAAGGTTTTTCCTGCACTTTCATTCATTAAAGGTGCAAACTGGCTTATGTCAATTTTGAGCGTTTCAGAGCGATAGAAGCCTCTTTTTGCACTGTGCAGTAGAGAAAGCTGAATTTTACTGAAAAAAGGATTTTCAAACAAGTTTCCTAGCCTGGACTTGCTGAATTTGGATCTATTTCATGGCAAACATGGTCTCACCTGTCTTTTAATTCATTTATGGTGAACACTCACTCATGTCAATTTTGAGCGTTTCAGAGCGATAGAAGCCTCTTTTTGCACTGTGCAGTAACTAAAGTTGTATTTCACTATAAAAAGGTTTTTCACTGAGGTTTCCTAACCTGAACTGGTTGAATTTGGATCTTCTTGATGGCAAACAAGGTTTTTCCTGTACTTTCATTCATTAAAGGTAAAAACTGGCTTATGTCAATTTTGAGCGTTTCAGAGCGATAGAAGCCTCTTTTTGCACTGTGCAGTAACTAAAGTTGTATTTCACTATAAAAAGGTTTTTCACTGAGGTTTCCTAGCCTGAACTGGTTGAATTTGGATCTTCTTGATGGCAAACAAGGTTTTTCCTGTACTTTCATTCATTAAAGGTAAAAACTGGCTTATGTCAATTTTGAGTGTTTCAGAGCGATAGGAGCAAGTTTTGGCACTCTGCAGTAGAGTAAGCTGTATTTCACTGAAAAAGGGATTTTCAAGCAAGTTTCCTAGCCTGAACTGGTTGAATTTGGATCTTCTTGATGGCAAACAAGGTTTTTCCTGCACTTTCATTCATTAAAGGTGCAAACTGGCTTATGTCAATTTTGAGCGTTTCAGAGCGATAGAAGCGTCTTTTTGCACTGTGCAGTAGAGAAAGCTGAATTTTACTGAAAAAAGGATTTTCAAACAAGTTTCCTAGCCTGGACTTGCTGAATTTGGATCTATTTCATGGCAAACATGGTCTCACCTGTCTTTTAATTCATTTATGGTGAACACTCACTCATGTCAATTTTGAGCGTTTCAGAGCGATAGAAGCCTCTTTTTGCACTGTGCAGTAACTAAAGTTGTATTTCATTATAAAAAGGTTTTTCACTGAGGTTTCCTAGCCTGAACTGGTTGAATTTGGATCTTCTCGATGGCAAACAAGGTTTTTCCTGCACTTTCATTCATTAGAGGTGAAAACTGGCTTATGTCAATTTTGAGCGTTTCAGAGCGATAGGAGCAAGTTTTGGCACTCTGCAGTAGAGTAAGCTGTATTTCACTGAAAAAGGGATTTTCAAGCAAGTTTCCGAGCCTGAACTGGTTGAATTTGGATCTTCTTGATGGCAAACAAGGTTTTTCCTGCACTTTCATTCATTAAAGGTGCAAACTGGCTTATGTCAATTTTGAGCGTTTCAGAGCGATAGAAGCCTCTTTTTGCACTGTGCAGTAGAGAAAGCTGAATTTTACTGAAAAAAGGATTTTCAAAGAAGTTTCCTAGCCTGGACTTGCTGAATTTGGATCTATTTCATGGCAAACATGGTCTCACCTGTCTTTTAATTCATTTATGGTGAACACTCACTCATGTCAATTTTGAGCGTTTCAGAGCGATAGAAGCCTCTTTTTGCACTGTGCAGTAACTAAAGTTGTATTTCACTATAAAAAGGTTTTTCACTGAGGTTTCCTAGCCTGAACTGGTTGAATTTGGATCTTCTTGATGGCAAACAAGGTTTTTCCTGTCCTTTCATTCATTAGAGGTGAAAACTGGCTTATGTCAATTTTGAGCGTTTCAGAGCGATAGGAGCAAGTTTTGGCACTCTGCAGTAGAGTAAGCTGTATTTCACTGAAAAAGGGATTTTCAAGCAAGTTTCCGAGCCTGAACTGGTTGAATTTGGATCTTCTTGATGGCAAACAAGGTTTTTCCTGCACTTTCATTCATTAAAGGTGCAAACTGGCTTATGTCAATTTTGAGCGTTTCAGAGCGATAGAAGCCTCTTTTTGCACTGTGCAGTAGAGAAAGCTGAATTTTACTGAAAAAAGGATTTTCAAAGAAGTTTCCTAGCCTGGACTTGCTGAATTTGGATCTATTTCATGGCAAACATGGTCTCACCTGTCTTTTAATTCATTTATGGTGAACACTCACTCATGTCAATTTTGAGCGTTTCAGAGCGATAGAAGCCTCTTTTTGCACTGTGCAGTAACTAAAGTTGTATTTCACTATAAAAAGGTTTTTCACTGAAGTTTCCTAGCCTGAACTGGTTGAATTTGGATCTTCTTGATGGCAAACAAGGTTTTTCCTGTACTTTCATTCATTAAAGGTAAAAACTGGCTTATGTCAATTTTGAGCGTTTCAGAGCGATAGAAGCCTCTTTTTGCACTGTGCAGTAACTAAAGTTGTATTTCACTATAAAAAGGTTTTTCACTGAGGTTTCCTAGCCTGAACTGGTTGAATTTGGATCTTCTTGATGGCAAACAAGGTTTTTCCTGTACTTTCATTCATTAAAGGTAAAAACTGGCTTATGTCAATTTTGAGTGTTTCAGAGCGATAGGAGCAAGTTTTGGCACTCTGCAGTAGAGTAAGCTGTATTTCACTGAAAAAGGGATTTTCAAGCAAGTTTCCTAGCCTGAACTGGTTGAATTTGGATCTTCTTGATGGCAAACAAGGTTTTTCCTGCACTTTCATTCATTAAAGGTGTAAACTGGCTTATGTCAATTTTGAGCGTTTCAGAGCGATAGAAGCTCTTTTTGCACTGTGCAGTAGAGAAAGCTGAATTTTACTGAAAAAAGGATTTTCAAACAAGTTTCCTAGCCTGGACTTGCTGAATTTGGATCTATTTCATGGCAAACATGGTCTCACCTGTCTTTTAATTCATTTATGGTGAACACTCACTCATGTCAATTTTGAGCGTTTCAGAGCGATAGAAGCCTCTTTTTGCACTGTGCAGTAACTAAAGTTGTATTTCACTATAAAAAGGTTTTTCACTGAGGTTTCCTAACCTGAACTGGTTGAATTTGGATCTTCTTGATGGCAAACAAGGTTTTTCCTGTACTTTCATTCATTAAAGGTAAAAACTGGCTTATGTCAATTTTGAGCGTTTCAGAGCGATAGAAGCCTCTTTTTGCACTGTGCAGTAACTAAAGTTGTATTTCACTATAAAAAGGTTTTTCACTGAGGTTTCCTAGCCTGAACTGGTTGAATTTGGATCTTCTTGATGGCAAACAAGGTTTTTCCTGTACTTTCATTCATTAAAGGTAAAAACTGGCTTATGTCAATTTTGAGTGTTTCAGAGCGATAGGAGCAAGTTTTGGCACTCTGCAGTAGAGTAAGCTGTATTTCACTGAAAAAGGGATTTTCAAGCAAGTTTCCTAGCCTGAACTGGTTGAATTTGGATCTTCTTGATGGCAAACAAGGTTTTTCCTGCACTTTCATTCATTAAAGGTGTAAACTGGCTTATGTCAATTTTGAGCGTTTCAGAGCGATAGAAGCTCTTTTTGCACTGTGCAGTAGAGAAAGCTGAATTTTACTGAAAAAAGGATTTTCAAACAAGTTTCCTAGCCTGGACTTGCTGAATTTGGATCTATTTCATGGCAAACATGGTCTCACCTGTCTTTTAATTCATTTATGGTGAACACTCACTCATGTCAATTTTGAGCGTTTCAGAGCGATAGAAGCCTCTTTTTGCACTGTGCAGTAACTAAAGTTGTATTTCACTATAAAAAGGTTTTTCACTGAGGTTTCCTAGCCTGAACTGGTTGAATTTGGATCTTCTTGATGGCAAACAAGGTTTTTCCTGTCCTTTCATTCATTAGAGGTGAAAACTGGCTTATGTCAATTTTGAGCGTTTCAGAGCGATAGGAGCAAGTTTTGGCACTCTGCAGTAGAGTAAGCTGTATTTCACTGAAAAAGGGATTTTCAAGCAAGTTTCCTAGCCTGAACTGGTTGAATTTGGATCTTCTCGATGGCAAACAAGGTTTTTCCTGCACTTTCATTCATTAAAGGTGCAAACTGGCTTATGTCAATTTTGAGCGTTTCTGAGCGATAGAAGCGTCTTTTTGCACTGTGCAGTAGAGAAAGCTGAATTTTACTGAAAAAAGGATTTTCAAACAAGTTTCCTAGCCTGGACTTGCTGAATTTGGATCTATTTCATGGCAAACATGGTCTCACCTGTCTTTTAATTCATTTATGGTGAACACTCACTCATGTCAATTTTGAGCGTTTCAGAGCGATAGAAGCCTCTTTTTGCACTGTGCAGTAACTAAAGTTGTATTTCACTATAAAAAGGTTTTTCACTGAGGTTTCCTAACCTGAACTGGTTGAATTTGGATCTTCTTGATGGCAAACAAGGTTTTTCCTGTACTTTCATTCATTAAAGGTAAAAACTGGCTTATGTCAATTTTGAGCGTTTCAGAGCGATAGAAGCCTCTTTTTGCACTGTGCAGTAACTAAAGTTGTATTTCACTATAAAAAGGTTTTTCACTGAGGTTTCCTAGCCTGAACTGGTTGAATTTGGATCTTCTTGATGGCAAACAAGGTTTTTCCTGTACTTTCATTCATTAAAGGTAAAAACTGGCTTATGTCAATTTTGAGTGTTTCAGAGCGATAGGAGCAAGTTTTGGCACTCTGCAGTAGAGTAAGCTGTATTTCACTGAAAAAGGGATTTTCAAGCAAGTTTCCTAGCCTGAACTGGTTGAATTTGGATCTTCTTGATGGCAAACAAGGTTTTTCCTGCACTTTCATTCATTAAAGGTGCAAACTGGCTTATGTCAATTTTGAGCGTTTCAGAGCGATAGAAGCGTCTTTTTGCACTGTGCAGTAGAGAAAGCTGAATTTTACTGAAAAAAGGATTTTCAAACAAGTTTCCTAGCCTGGACTTGCTGAATTTGGATCTATTTCATGGCAAACATGGTCTCACCTGTCTTTTAATTCATTTATGGTGAACACTCACTCATGTCAATTTTGAGCGTTTCAGAGCGATAGAAGCCTCTTTTTGCACTGTGCAGTAACTAAAGTTGTATTTCATTATAAAAAGGTTTTTCACTGAGGTTTCCTAGCCTGAACTGGTTGAATTTGGATCTTCTCGATGGCAAACAAGGTTTTTCCTGCACTTTCATTCATTAGAGGTGAAAACTGGCTTATGTCAATTTTGAGCGTTTCAGAGCGATAGGAGCAAGTTTTGGCACTCTGCAGTAGAGTAAGCTGTATTTCACTGAAAAAGGGATTTTCAAGCAAGTTTCCGAGCCTGAACTGGTTGAATTTGGATCTTCTTGATGGCAAACAAGGTTTTTCCTGCACTTTCATTCATTAAAGGTGCAAACTGGCTTATGTCAATTTTGAGCGTTTCAGAGCGATAGAAGCCTCTTTTTGCACTGTGCAGTAGAGAAAGCTGAATTTTACTGAAAAAAGGATTTTCAAAGAAGTTTCCTAGCCTGGACTTGCTGAATTTGGATCTATTTCATGGCAAACATGGTCTCACCTGTCTTTTAATTCATTTATGGTGAACACTCACTCATGTCAATTTTGAGCGTTTCAGAGCGATAGAAGCCTCTTTTTGCACTGTGCAGTAACTAAAGTTGTATTTCACTATAAAAAGGTTTTTCACTGAGGTTTCCTAGCCTGAACTGGTTGAATTTGGATCTTCTTGATGGCAAACAAGGTTTTTCCTGTCCTTTCATTCATTAGAGGTGAAAACTGGCTTATGTCAATTTTGAGCGTTTCAGAGCGATAGGAGCAAGTTTTGGCACTCTGCAGTAGAGTAAGCTGTATTTCACTGAAAAAGGGATTTTCAAGCAAGTTTCCGAGCCTGAACTGGTTGAATTTGGATCTTCTTGATGGCAAACAAGGTTTTTCCTGCACTTTCATTCATTAAAGGTGCAAACTGGCTTATGTCAATTTTGAGCGTTTCAGAGCGATAGAAGCCTCTTTTTGCACTGTGCAGTAGAGAAAGCTGAATTTTACTGAAAAAAGGATTTTCAAACAAGTTTCCTAGCCTGGACTTGCTGAATTTGGATCTATTTCATGGCAAACATGGTCTCACCTGTCTTTTAATTCATTTATGGTGAACACTCACTCATGTCAATTTTGAGCGTTTCAGAGCGATAGAAGCCTCTTTTTGCACTGTGCAGTAACTAAAGTTGTATTTCACTATAAAAAGGTTTTTCACTGAAGTTTCCTAGCCTGAACTGGTTGAATTTGGATCTTCTTGATGGCAAACAAGGTTTTTCCTGTAACTTTCATTCATTAAAGGTGAAAACTGGCTTATGTCAATTTTGAGCGTTTCAGAGCGATAGGAGCAAGTTTTGGCACTCTGCAGTAGAGTAAGCTGTATTTCACTGAAAAAGGGATTTTCAAGCAAGTTTCCTAGCCTGAACTGGTTGAATTTGGATCTTCTTGATGGCAAACAAGGTTTTTCCTGCACTTTCATTCATTAAAGGTGCAAACTGGCTTATGTCAATTTTGAGCGTTTCAGAGCGATAGAAGCGCCTTTTTGCACTGTGCAGTAGAGAAAGCTGAATTTTACTGAAAAAAGGATTTTCAAAGAAGTTTCCTAGCCTGGACTTGCTGAATTTGGATCTATTTCATGGCAAACATGGTCTCACCTGTCTTTTAATTCATTTATGGTGAACACTCACTCATGTCAATTTTGAGCGTTTCAGAGCGATAGAAGCCTCTTTTTGCACTGTGCAGTAACTAAAGTTGTATTTCACTATAAAAAGGTTTTTCACTGAGGTTTCCTAGCCTGAACTGGTTGAATTTGGATCTTCTTGATGGCAAACAAGGTTTTTCCTGCACTTTCATTCATTAGAGGTGAAAACTGGCTTATGTCAATTTTGAGCGTTTCAGAGCATAGGAGCAAGTTTTGGCACTCTGCAGTAGAGTAAGCTGTATTTCACTGAAAAAGGGATGTTCAAGCAAGTTTCCTAGCCTGAACTGGTTGAATTTGGATCTTCTTGATGGCAAACAAGGTTTTTCCTGCACTTTCATTCATTAAAGGTGCAAACTGGCTTATGTCAATTTTGAGCGTTTCAGAGCGATAGAAGCCTCTTTTTGCACTGTGCAGTAGAGAAAGCTGAATTTTACTGAAAAAAGGATTTTCAAACAAGTTTCCTAGCCTGGACTTGCTGAATTTGGATCTATTTCATGGCAAACATGGTCTCACCTGTCTTTTAATTCATTTATGGTGAACACTCACTCATGTCAATTTTGAGCGTTTCAGAGCGATAGAAGCCTCTTTTTGCACTGTGCAGTAACTAAAGTTGTATTTCACTATAAAAAGGTTTTTCACTGAAGTTTCCTAGCCTGAACTGGTTGAATTTGGATCTTCTTGATGGCAAACAAGGTTTTTCCTGCACTTTCATTCATTAGAGGTGAAAACTGGCTTATGTCAATTTTGAGCGTTTCAGAGCGATAGAAGCGTCTTTTTGCACTGTGCAGTAGAGAAAGCTGAATTTTACTGAAAAAAGGATTTTCAAAGAAGTTTCCTAGCCTGGACTTGCTGAATTTGGATCTATTTCATGGCAAACATGGTCTCACCTGTCTTTTAATTCATTTATGGTGAACACTCACTCATGTCAATTTTGAGCGTTTCAGAGCGATAGAAGCCTCTTTTTGCACTGTGCAGTAACTAAAGTTGTATTTCACTATAAAAAGGTTTTTCACTGAGGTTTCCTAGCCTGAACTGGTTGAATTTGGATCTTCTTGATGGCAAACAAGGTTTTTCCTGTACTTTCATTCATTAGAGGTGAAAACTGGCTTATGTCAATTTTGAGCGTTTCAGAGCGATAGGAGCAAGTTTTGGCACTCTGCAGTAGAGTAAGCTGTATTTCACTGAAAAAGGGATTTTCAAGCAAGTTTCCGAGCCTGAACTGGTTGAATTTGGATCTTCTTGATGGCAAACAAGGTTTTTCCTGCACTTTCATTCATTAAAGGTGCAAACTGGCTTATGTCAATTTTGAGCGTTTCAGAGCGATAGAAGCCTCTTTTTGCACTGTGCAGTAGAGAAAGCTGAATTTTACTGAAAAAAGGATTTTCAAACAAGTTTCCTAGCCTGGACTTGCTGAATTTGGATCTATTTAATGGCAAACATGGTCTCACCTGTCTTTTAATTCATTTATGGTGAACACTCACTCATGTCAATTTTGAGCGTTTCAGAGCGATAGGAGCGTCTTTTTGCACTGTGCAGTAGAGAAAGCTGAATTTTACTGAAAAAAGGATTTTCAAACAAGTTTCCTAGCCTGGACTTGCTGAATTTGGATCTATTTCATGGCAAACATGGTCTCACCTGTCTTTTAATTCATTTATGGTGAACACTCACTCATGTCAATTTTGAGCGTTTCAGAGCGATAGAAGCCTCTTTTTGCACTGTGCAGTAACTAAAGTTGTATTTCACTATAAAAAGGTTTTTCACTGAAGTTTCCTAGCCTGAACTGGTTGAATTTGGATCTTCTTGATGGCAAACAAGGTTTTTCCTGCACTTTCATTCATTAAAGGTGCAAACTGGCTTATGTCAATTTTGAGCGTTTCAGAGCGATAGAAGCAAGTTTTGGCACTCTGCAGTAGAGTAAGCTGTATTTCACTGAAAAAGGGATTTTCAAGCAAGTTTCCGAGCCTGAACTGGTTGAATTTGGATCTTCTTGATGGCAAACAAGGTTTTTCCTGCACTTTCATTCATTAAAGGTGCAAACTGGCTTATGTCAATTTTGAGCGTTTCAGAGCGATAGAAGCCTCTTTTTGCACTGTGCAGTAACTAAAGTTGTATTTCACTATAAAAAGGTTTTTCACTGAGGTTTCCTAGCCTGAACTGGTTGAATTTGGATCTTCTTGATGGCAAACAAGGTTTTTCCTGTACTTTCATTCATTAGAGGTGAAAACTGGCTTATGTCAATTTTGAGCGTTTCAGAGCGATAGGAGCAAGTTTTGGCACTCTGCAGTAGAGTAAGCTGTATTTCACTGAAAAAGGGATTTTCAAGCAAGTTTCCGAGCCTGAACTGGTTGAATTTGGATCTTCTTGATGGCAAACAAGGTTTTTCCTGCACTTTCATTCATTAAAGGTGCAAACTGGCTTATGTCAATTTTGAGCGTTTCAGAGCGATAGAAGCCTCTTTTTGCACTGTGCAGTAGAGAAAGCTGAATTTTACTGAAAAAAGGATTTTCAAACAAGTTTCCTAGCCTGGACTTGCTGAATTTGGATCTATTTAATGGCAAACATGGTCTCACCTGTCTTTTAATTCATTTATGGTGAACACTCACTCATGTCAATTTTGAGCGTTTCAGAGCGATAGGAGCGTCTTTTTGCACTGTGCAGTAGAGAAAGCTGAATTTTACTGAAAAAAGGATTTTCAAACAAGTTTCCTAGCCTGGACTTGCTGAATTTGGATCTATTTCATGGCAAACATGGTCTCACCTGTCTTTTAATTCATTTATGGTGAACACTCACTCATGTCAATTTTGAGCGTTTCAGAGCGATAGAAGCCTCTTTTTGCACTGTGCAGTAACTAAAGTTGTATTTCACTATAAAAAGGTTTTTCACTGAGGTTTCCTAGCCTGAACTGGTTGAATTTGGATCTTCTTGATGGCAAACAAGGTTTTTCCTGTCCTTTCATTCATTAGAGGTGAAAACTGGCTTATGTCAATTTTGAGCGTTTCAGAGCGATAGGAGCAAGTTTTGGCACTCTGCAGTAGAGTAAGCTGTATTTCACTGAAAAAGGGATTTTCAAGCAAGTTTCCTAGCCTGAACTGGTTGAATTTGGATCTTCTTGATGGCAAACAAGGTTTTTCCTGCACTTTCATTCATTAAAGGTGCAAACTGGCTTATGTCAATTTTGAGCGTTTCAGAGCGATAGAAGCCTCTTTTTGCACTGTGCAGTAACTAAAGTTGTATTTCACTATAAAAAGGTTTTTCACTGAGGTTTCCTAGCCTGAACTGGTTGAATTTGGATCTTCTTGATGGCAAACAAGGTTTTTCCTGTACTTTCATTCATTAGAGGTGAAAACTGGCTTATGTCAATTTTGAGCGTTTCAGAGCGATAGGAGCAAGTTTTGGCACTCTGCAGTAGAGTAAGCTGTATTTCACTGAAAAAGGGATTTTCAAGCAAGTTTCCGAGCCTGAACTGGTTGAATTTGGATCTTCTTGATGGCAAACAAGGTTTTTCCTGCACTTTCATTCATTAAAGGTGCAAACTGGCTTATGTCAATTTTGAGCGTTTCAGAGCGATAGAAGCCTCTTTTTGCACTGTGCAGTAGAGAAAGCTGAATTTTACTGAAAAAAGGATTTTCAAACAAGTTTCCTAGCCTGGACTTGCTGAATTTGGATCTATTTAATGGCAAACATGGTCTCACCTGTCTTTTAATTCATTTATGGTGAACACTCACTCATGTCAATTTTGAGCGTTTCAGAGCGATAGGAGCGTCTTTTTGCACTGTGCAGTAGAGAAAGCTGAATTTTACTGAAAAAAGGATTTTCAAACAAGTTTCCTAGCCTGGACTTGCTGAATTTGGATCTATTTCATGGCAAACATGGTCTCACCTGTCTTTTAATTCATTTATGGTGAACACTCACTCATGTCAATTTTGAGCGTTTCAGAGCGATAGAAGCCTCTTTTTGCACTGTGCAGTAACTAAAGTTGTATTTCACTATAAAAAGGTTTTTCACTGAGGTTTCCTAGCCTGAACTGGTTGAATTTGGATCTTCTTGATGGCAAACAAGGTTTTTCCTGTCCTTTCATTCATTAGAGGTGAAAACTGGCTTATGTCAATTTTGAGCGTTTCAGAGCGATAGGAGCAAGTTTTGGCACTCTGCAGTAGAGTAAGCTGTATTTCACTGAAAAAGGGATTTTCAAGCAAGTTTCCTAGCCTGAACTGGTTGAATTTGGATCTTCTTGATGGCAAACAAGGTTTTTCCTGCACTTTCATTCATTAAAGGTGCAAACTGGCTTATGTCAATTTTGAGCGTTTCAGAGCGATAGAAGCGTCTTTTTGCACTGTGCAGTAGAGAAAGCTGAATTTTACTGAAAAAAGGATTTTCAAACAAGTTTCCTAGCCTGGACTTGCTGAATTTGGATCTATTTCATGGCAAACATGGTCTCACCTGTCTTTTAATTCATTTATGGTGAACACTCACTCATGTCAATTTTGAGCGTTTCAGAGCGATAGAAGCCTCTTTTTGCACTGTGCAGTAACTAAAGTTGTATTTCACTATAAAAAGGTTTTTCACTGAAGTTTCCTAGCCTGAACTGGTTGAATTTGGATCTTCTTGATGGCAAACAAGGTTTTTCCTGCACTTTCATTCATTAAAGGTGCAAACTGGCTTATGTCAATTTTGAGCGTTTCAGAGCGATAGAAGCAAGTTTTGGCACTCTGCAGTAGAGTAAGCTGTATTTCACTGAAAAAGGGATTTTCAAGCAAGTTTCCGAGCCTGAACTGGTTGAATTTGGATCTTCTTGATGGCAAACAAGGTTTTTCCTGCACTTTCATTCATTAAAGGTGCAAACTGGCTTATGTCAATTTTGAGCGTTTCAGAGCGATAGAAGCGTCTTTTTGCACTGTGCAGTAGAGAAAGCTGAATTTTACTGAAAAAAGGATTTTCAAACAAGTTTCCTAGCCTGGACTTGCTGAATTTGGATCTATTTCATGGCAAACATGGTCTCACCTGTCTTTTAATTCATTTATGGTGAACACTCACTCATGTCAATTTTGAGCGTTTCAGAGCGATAGAAGCCTCTTTTTGCACTGTGCAGTAACTAAAGTTGTATTTCACTATAAAAAGGTTTTTCACTGAAGTTTCCTAGCCTGAACTGGTTGAATTTGGATCTTCTTGATGGCAAACAAGGTTTTTCCTGCACTTTCATTCATTAAAGGTGCAAACTGGCTTATGTCAATTTTGAGCGTTTCAGAGCGATAGAAGCAAGTTTTGGCACTCTGCAGTAGAGTAAGCTGTATTTCACTGAAAAAGGGATTTTCAAGCAAGTTTCCGAGCCTGAACTGGTTGAATTTGGATCTTCTTGATGGCAAACAAGGTTTTTCCTGCACTTTCATTCATTAAAGGTGCAAACTGGCTTATGTCAATTTTGAGCGTTTCAGAGCGATAGAAGCCTCTTTTTGCACTGTGCAGTAGAGAAAGCTGAATTTTACTGAAAAAAGGATTTTCAAACAAGTTTCCTAGCCTGGACTTGCTGAATTTGGATCTATTTCATGGCAAACATGGTCTCACCTGTCTTTTAATTCATTTATGGTGAACACTCACTCATGTCAATTTTGAGCGTTTCAGAGCGATAGAAGCCTCTTTTTGCACTGTGCAGTAACTAAAGTTGTATTTCACTATAAAAAGGTTTTTCACTGAGGTTTCCTAGCCTGAACTGGTTGAATTTGGATCTTCTTGATGGCAAACAAGGTTTTTCCTGCACTTTCATTCATTAAAGGTGCAAACTGGCTTCTGTCAATTTTGAGCGTTTCAGAGCGAGACAAGCGTCTTTTTGCATTGTGTAATAGCATAAGCTGTATTGGACTGAAAAAAGGTTTTTCGAGTAAGTTTTCTAGCCTGAACTGGTTGAATTTGGATCTTCTTGATGGCAAACAAGGTTTTTCCTGCACTTTCATTCATTAAAGGTGCAAACTGGCTTATGTCAATTTTGAGCGTTTCAGAGCGAGACAAGCGTCTTTTGGCATTGTGTAATAGCATAAGCTGTATTGGACTGAAAAAAGGTTTTTCGAGTAAGTTTTCTAGCCTGAACTGGTTGAATTTGGATCTTCTTGATGGCAAACAAGGTTTTTCCTGCACTTTCATTCATTAAAGGTGCAAACTGGCTTATGTCAATTTTGAGCGTTTCAGAGCGATTGGAGCACGTTTTGGCACTCTGCAGTAGAGTAAGCTGTATTTGAGTGAAAAAAGGATTTTCAAGCAAGTTTCCTAGCCTGGACTTGCTGAATTTGGATCTATTTCATGGCAAACATGGTCTCACCTGTCTTTTAATTCATTTATGGTGAACACTCACTCATGTCAATTTTGAGCGTTTCAGAGCGATAGAAGCGTCTTTTTGCACTGTGCAGTAGAGAAAGCTGAATTTTACTGAAAAAAGGATTTTCAAACAAGTTTCCTAGCCTGGACTTGCTGAATTTGGATCTATTTCATGGCAAACATGGTCTCACCTGTCTTTTAATTCATTTATGGTGAACACTCACTCATGTCAATTTTGAGCGTTTCAGAGCGATAGAAGCCTCTTTTTGCACTGTGCAGTAGAGAAAGCTGAATTTTACTGAAAAAAGGATTTTCAAACAAGTTTCCTAGCCTGGACTTGCTGAATTTGGATCTATTTCATGGCAAACATGGTCTCACCTGTCTTTTAATTCATTTATGGTGAACACTCACTCATGTCAATTTTGAGCGTTTCAGAGCGATAGGAGCGTCTTTTTGCACTGTGCAGTAGAGAAAGCTGAATTTTACTGAAAAAAGGATTTTCAAACAAGTTTCCTAGCCTGGACTTGCTGAATTTGGATCTATTTCATGGCAAACATGGTCTCACCTGTCTTTTAATTCATTTATGGTGAACACTCACTCATGTCAATTTTGAGCGTTTCAGAGCGATAGAAGCCTCTTTTTGCACTGTGCAGTAACTAAAGTTGTATTTCACTATAAAAAGGTTTTTCACTGAAGTTTCCTAGCCTGAACTGGTTGAATTTGGATCTTCTTGATGGCAAACAAGGTTTTTCCTGCACTTTCATTCATTAAAGGTGCAAACTGGCTTATGTCAATTTTGAGCGTTTCAGAGCGATAGAAGCGCCTTTTTGCACTGTGCAGTAGAGAAAGCTGAATTTTACTGAAAAAAGGATTTTCAAACAAGTTTCCTAGCCTGGACTTGCTGAATTTGGATCTATTTCATGGCAAACATGGTCTCACCTGTCTTTTAATTCATTTATGGTGAACACTCACTCATGTCAATTTTGAGCGTTTCAGAGCGATAGAAGCCTCTTTTTGCACTGTGCAGTAACTAAAGTTGTATTTCACTATAAAAAGGTTTTTCACTGAGGTTTCCTAGCCTGAACTGGTTGAATTTGGATCTTCTTGATGGCAAACAAGGTTTTTCCTGCACTTTCATTCATTAAAGGTGCAAACTGGCTTCTGTCAATTTTGAGCGTTTCAGAGCGAGACAAGCGTCTTTTTGCATTGTGTAATAGCATAAGCTGTATTGGACTGAAAAAAGGTTTTTCGAGTAAGTTTTCTAGCCTGAACTGGTTGAATTTGGATCTTCTTGATGGCAAACAAGGTTTTTCCTGCACTTTCATTCATTAAAGGTGCAAACTGGCTTATGTCAATTTTGAGCGTTTCAGAGCGATTGGAGCACGTTTTGGCACTCTGCAGTAGAGTAAGCTGTATTTGAGTGAAAAAAGGATTTTCAAGCAAGTTTCCTAGCCTGGACTTGCTGAATTTGGATCTATTTCATGGCAAACATGGTCTCACCTGTCTTTTAATTCATTTATGGTGAACACTCACTCATGTCAATTTTGAGCGTTTCAGAGCGATAGAAGCCTCTTTTTGCACTGTGCAGTAGAGAAAGCTGAATTTTACTGAAAAAAGGATTTTCAAACAAGTTTCTTAGCCTGGACTTGCTGAATTTGGATCTATTTCATGGCAAACATGGTCTCACCTGTCTTTTAATTCATTTATGGTGAACACTCACTCATGTCAATTTTGAGCGTTTCAGAGCGATAGAAGCCTCTTTTTGCACTGTGCAGTAACTAAAGTTGTATTTCACTATAAAAAGGTTTTTCACTGAGGTTTCCTAGCCTGAACTGGTTGAATTTGGATCTTCTTGATGGCAAACAAGGTTTTTCCTGCACTTTCATTCATTAAAGGTGCAAACTGGCTTATGTCAATTTTGAGCGTTTCAGAGCGAGACAAGCGTCTTTTTGCATTGTGTTATAGCATAAGCTGTATTGGACTGAAAAAAGGTTTTTCGAGTAAGTTTTCTAGCCTGAACTGGTTGAATTTGGATCTTCTTGATGGCAAACAAGGTTTTTCCTGCACTTTCATTCATTAAAGGTGCAAACTGGCTTATGTCAATTTTGAGCGTTTCAGAGCGATTGGAGCACGTTTTGGCACTCTGCAGTAGAGTAAGCTGTATTTGAGTGAAAAAAGGATTTTCAAGCAAGTTTCCTAGCCTGAACTGGTTGAATTTGGATCTTCTTGATGGCAAACAAGGTTTTTCCTGCACTTTCATTCATTAAAGGTGCAAACTGGCTTATGTCAATTTTGAGCGTTTCAGAGCGAGACAAGCGTCTTTTTGCATTGTGTTATAGCATAAGCTGTATTGGACTGAAAAAAGGTTTTTCGAGTAAGTTTTCTAGCCTGAACTGGTTGAATTTGGATCTTCTTGATGGCAAACAAGGTTTTTCCTGCACTTTCATTCATTAAAGGTGCAAACTGGCTTATGTCAATTTTGAGCGTTTCAGAGCGATAGAAGCGTCTTTTTGCACTGTGCAGTAGAGAAAGCTGAATTTTACTGAAAAAAGGATTTTCAAAGAAGTTTCCTAGCCTGGACTTGCTGAATTTGGATCTATTTCATGGCAAACATGGTCTCACCTGTCTTTTAATTCATTTATGGTGAACACTCACTCATGTCAATTTTGAGCGTTTCAGAGCGATAGAAGCCTCTTTTTGCACTGTGCAGTAACTAAAGTTGTATTTCACTATAAAAAGGTTTTTCACTGAGGTTTCCTAGCCTGAACTGGTTGAATTTGGATCTTCTTGATGGCAAACAAGGTTTTTCCTGTCCTTTCATTCATTAGAGGTGAAAACTGGCTTATGTCAATTTTGAGCGTTTCAGAGCGATAGGAGCAAGTTTTGGCACTCTGCAGTAGAGTAAGCTGTATTTCACTGAAAAAGGGATTTTCAAGCAAGTTTCCGAGCCTGAACTGGTTGAATTTGGATCTTCTTGATGGCAAACAAGGTTTTTCCTGCACTTTCATTCATTAAAGGTGCAAACTGGCTTATGTCAATTTTGAGCGTTTCAGAGCGATAGAAGCGTCTTTTTGCACTGTGCAGTAGAGAAAGCTGAATTTTACTGAAAAAAGGATTTTCAAAGAAGTTTCCTAGCCTGGACTTGCTGAATTTGGATCTATTTCATGGCAAACATGGTTTCACCTGTCTTTTAATTCATTTATGGTGAACACTCACTCATGTCAATTTTGAGCGTTTCAGAGCGATAGGAGCGTCTTTTTGCACTGTGCAGTAGAGAAAGCTGAATTTTACTGAAAAAAGGATTTTCAAACAAGTTTCCTAGCCTGGACTTGCTGAATTTGGATCTATTTCATGGCAAACATGGTCTCACCTGTCTTTTAATTCATTTATGGTGAACACTCACTCATGTCAATTTTGAGCGTTTCAGAGCGATAGAAGCCTCTTTTTGCACTGTGCAGTAACTAAAGTTGTATTTCACTATAAAAAGGTTTTTCACGGAAGTTTCCTAGCCTGAACTGGTTGAATTTGGATCTTCTTGATGGCAAACAAGGTTTTTCCTGTAACTTTCATTCATTAAAGGTGAAAACTGGCTTATGTCAATTTTGAGCGTTTCAGAGCGATAGGAGCAAGTTTTGGCACTCTGCAGTAGAGTAAGCTGTATTTCACTGAAAAAGGGATTTTCAAGCAAGTTTCCTAGCCTGAACTGGTTGAATTTGGATCTTCTTGATGGCAAACAAGGTTTTTCCTGCACTTTCATTCATTAAAGGTGCAAACTGGCTTATGTCAATTTTGAGCGTTTCAGAGCGATAGAAGCGTCTTTTTGCACTGTGCAGTAGAGAAAGCTGAATTTTACTGAAAAAAGGATTTTCAAACAAGTTTCCTAGCCTGGACTTGCTGAATTTTGATCTATTTCATGGCAAACATGGTCTCACCTGTCTTTTAATTCATTTATGGTGAACACTCACTCATGTCAATTTTGAGCGTTTCAGAGCGATAGAAGCCTCTTTTTGCACTGTGCAGTAACTAAAGTTGTATTTCACTATAAAAAGGTTTTTCACTGAAGTTTCCTAGCCTGAACTGGTTGAATTTGGATCTTCTTGATGGCAAACAAGGTTTTTCCTGCACTTTCATTCATTAAAGGTGCAAACTGGCTTATGTCAATTTTGAGCGTTTCAGAGCGATAGAAGCGCCTTTTTGCACTGTGCAGTAGAGAAAGCTGAATTTTACTGAAAAAAGGATTTTCAAACAAGTTTCCTAGCCTGGACTTGCTGAATTTGGATCTATTTCATGGCAAACATGGTCTCACCTGTCTTTTAATTCATTTATGGTGAACACTCACTCATGTCAATTTTGAGCGTTTCAGAGCGATAGAAGCCTCTTTTTGCACTGTGCAGTAACTAAAGTTGTATTTCACTATAAAAAGGTTTTTCACTGAGGTTTCCTAGCCTGAACTGGTTGAATTTGGATCTTCTTGATGGCAAACAAGGTTTTTCCTGCACTTTCATTCATTAGAGGTGAAAACTGGCTTATGTCAATTTTGAGCGTTTCAGAGCATAGGAGCAAGTTTTGGCACTCTGCAGTAGAGTAAGCTGTATTTCACTGAAAAAGGGATGTTCAAGCAAGTTTCCTAGCCTGAACTGGTTGAATTTGGATCTTCTTGATGGCAAACAAGGTTTTTCCTGCACTTTCATTCATTAAAGGTGCAAACTGGCTTCTGTCAATTTTGAGCGTTTCAGAGCGAGACAAGCGTCTTTTTGCATTGTGTAATAGCATAAGCTGTATTTCACTGAAAAAAGGTTTTTCGAGTAAGTTTTCTAGCCTGAACTGGTTGAATTTGGATCTTCTTGATGGCAAACAAGGTTTTTCCTGCACTTTCATTCATTAAAGGTGCAAACTGGCTTATGTCAATTTTGAGCGTTTCAGAGCGAGACAAGCGTCTTTTTGCATTGTGTTATAGCATAAGCTGTATTGGACTGAAAAAAGGTTTTTCGAGTAAGTTTTCTAGCCTGAACTGGTTGAATTTGGATCTTCTTGATGGCAAACAAGGTTTTTCCTGCACTTTCATTCATTAAAGGTGCAAACTGGCTTATGTCAATTTTGAGCGTTTCAGAGCGATTGGAGCACGTTTTGGCACTCTGCAGTAGAGTAAGCTGTATTTGAGTGAAAAAAGGATTTTCAAGCAAGTTTCCTAGCCTGGACTTGCTGAATTTGGATCTATTTCATGGCAAACATGGTCTCACCTGTCTTTTAATTCATTTATGGTGAACACTCACTCATGTCAATTTTGAGCGTTTCAGAGCGATAGAAGCCTCTTTTTGCACTGTGCAGTAACTAAAGTTGTATTTCACTATAAAAAGGTTTTTCACTGAGGTTTCCTAGCCTGAACTGGTTGAATTTGGATCTTCTTGATGGCAAACAAGGTTTTTCCTGTCCTTTCATTCATTAGAGGTGAAAACTGGCTTATGTCAATTTTGAGCGTTTCAGAGCGATAGGAGCAAGTTTTGGCACTCTGCAGTAGAGTAAGCTGTATTTCACTGAAAAAGGGATTTTCAAGCAAGTTTCCGAGCCTGAACTGGTTGAATTTGGATCTTCTTGATGGCAAACAAGGTTTTTCCTGCACTTTCATTCATTAAAGGTGCAAACTGGCTTATGTCAATTTTGAGCGTTTCAGAGCGATAGAAGCGTCTTTTTGCACTGTGCAGTAGAGAAAGCTGAATTTTACTGAAAAAAGGATTTTCAAAGAAGTTTCCTAGCCTGGACTTGCTGAATTTGGATCTATTTCATGGCAAACATGGTTTCACCTGTCTTTTAATTCATTTATGGTGAACACTCACTCATGTCAATTTTGAGCGTTTCAGAGCGATAGGAGCGTCTTTTTGCACTGTGCAGTAGAGAAAGCTGAATTTTACTGAAAAAAGGATTTTCAAACAAGTTTCCTAGCCTGGACTTGCTGAATTTGGATCTATTTCATGGCAAACATGGTCTCACCTGTCTTTTAATTCATTTATGGTGAACACTCACTCATGTCAATTTTGAGCGTTTCAGAGCGATAGAAGCCTCTTTTTGCACTGTGCAGTAACTAAAGTTGTATTTCACTATAAAAAGGTTTTTCACGGAAGTTTCCTAGCCTGAACTGGTTGAATTTGGATCTTCTTGATGGCAAACAAGGTTTTTCCTGTAACTTTCATTCATTAAAGGTGAAAACTGGCTTATGTCAATTTTGAGCGTTTCAGAGCGATAGGAGCAAGTTTTGGCACTCTGCAGTAGAGTAAGCTGTATTTCACTGAAAAAGGGATTTTCAAGCAAGTTTCCTAGCCTGAACTGGTTGAATTTGGATCTTCTTGATGGCAAACAAGGTTTTTCCTGCACTTTCATTCATTAAAGGTGCAAACTGGCTTATGTCAATTTTGAGCGTTTCAGAGCGATAGAAGCGTCTTTTTGCACTGTGCAGTAGAGAAAGCTGAATTTTACTGAAAAAAGGATTTTCAAACAAGTTTCCTAGCCTGGACTTGCTGAATTTTGATCTATTTCATGGCAAACATGGTCTCACCTGTCTTTTAATTCATTTATGGTGAACACTCACTCATGTCAATTTTGAGCGTTTCAGAGCGATAGAAGCCTCTTTTTGCACTGTGCAGTAACTAAAGTTGTATTTCACTATAAAAAGGTTTTTCACTGAAGTTTCCTAGCCTGAACTGGTTGAATTTGGATCTTCTTGATGGCAAACAAGGTTTTTCCTGCACTTTCATTCATTAAAGGTGCAAACTGGCTTATGTCAATTTTGAGCGTTTCAGAGCGATAGAAGCGCCTTTTTGCACTGTGCAGTAGAGAAAGCTGAATTTTACTGAAAAAAGGATTTTCAAAGAAGTTTCCTAGCCTGGACTTGCTGAATTTGGATCTATTTCATGGCAAACATGGTCTCACCTGTCTTTTAATTCATTTATGGTGAACACTCACTCATGTCAATTTTGAGCGTTTCAGAGCGATAGAAGCCTCTTTTTGCACTTTGCAGTAACTACAGTTGTATTTCATTATAAAAAGGTTTTTCACTGAGGTTTCCTAGCCTGAACTCGTTGAATTTGGATCTTCTCGATGGCAAACAAGGTTTTTCCTGCACTTTCATTCATTAGAGGTGAAAACTGGCTTATGTCAATTTTGAGCGTTTCAGAGCGATAGGAGCAAGTTTTGGCACTCTGCAGTAGAGTAAGCTGTATTTCACTGAAAAAGGGATTTTCAAGCAAGTTTCCGAGCCTGAACTGGTTGAATTTGGATCTTCTTGATGGCAAACAAGGTTTTTCCTGCACTTTCATTCATTAAAGGTGCAAACTGGCTTCTGTCAATTTTGAGCGTTTCAGAGCGAGACAAGCGTCTTTTTGCATTGTGTAATAGCATAAGCTGTATTTCACTGAAAAAAGGTTTTTCGAGTAAGTTTTCTAGCCTGAACTGGTTGAATTTGGATCTTCTTGATGGCAAACAAGGTTTTTCCTGCACTTTCATTCATTAAAGGTGCAAACTGGCTTATGTCAATTTTGAGCGTTTCAGAGCGAGACAAGCGTCTTTTTGCATTGTGTTATAGCATAAGCTGTATTGGACTGAAAAAAGGTTTTTCGAGTAAGTTTTCTAGCCTGAACTGGTTGAATTTGGATCTTCTTGATGGCAAACAAGGTTTTTCCTGCACTTTCATTCATTAAAGGTGCAAACTGGCTTATGTCAATTTTGAGCGTTTCAGAGCGATAGAAGCGTCTTTTTGCACTGTGCAGTAGAGAAAGCTGAATTTTACTGAAAAAAGGATTTTCAAACAAGTTTCCTAGCCTGGACTTGCTGAATTTGGATCTATTTCATGGCAAACATGGTCTCACCTGTCTTTTAATTCATTTATGGTGAACACTCACTCATGTCAATTTTGAGCGTTTCAGAGCGATAGAAGCCTCTTTTTGCACTGTGCAGTAACTAAAGTTGTATTTCACTATAAAAAGGTTTTTCACTGAGGTTTCCTAGCCTGAACTGGTTGAATTTGGATCTTCTTGATGGCAAACAAGGTTTTTCCTGTCCTTTCATTCATTAGAGGTGAAAACTGGCTTATGTCAATTTTGAGCGTTTCAGAGCGATAGGAGCAAGTTTTGGCACTCTGCAGTAGAGTAAGCTGTATTTCACTGAAAAAGGGATTTTCAAGCAAGTTTCCTAGCCTGAACTGGTTGAATTTGGATCTTCTTGATGGCAAACAAGGTTTTTCCTGCACTTTCATTCATTAAAGGTGCAAACTGGCTTATGTCAATTTTGAGCGTTTCAGAGCGATAGAAGCGTCTTTTTGCACTGTGCAGTAGAGAAAGCTGAATTTTACTGAAAAAAGGATTTTCAAACAAGTTTCCTAGCCTGGACTTGCTGAATTTGGATCTATTTCATGGCAAACATGGTCTCACCTGTCTTTTAATTCATTTATGGTGAACACTCACTCATGTCAATTTTGAGCGTTTCAGAGCGATAGAAGCCTCTTTTTGCACTGTGCAGTAACTAAAGTTGTATTTCACTATAAAAAGGTTTTTCACTGAGGTTTCCTAGCCTGAACTGGTTGAATTTGGATCTTCTTGATGGCAAACAAGGTTTTTCCTGTCCTTTCATTCATTAGAGGTGAAAACTGGCTTATGTCAATTTTGAGCGTTTCAGAGCGATAGGAGCAAGTTTTGGCACTCTGCAGTAGAGTAAGCTGTATTTCACTGAAAAAGGGATTTTCAAGCAAGTTTCCGAGCCTGAACTGGTTGAATTTGGATCTTCTTGATGGCAAACAAGGTTTTTCCTGCACTTTCATTCATTAAAGGTGCAAACTGGCTTCTGTCAATTTTGAGCGTTTCAGAGCGAGACAAGCGTCTTTTTGCATTGTGTAATAGCATAAGCTGTATTGGACTGAAAAAAGGTTTTTCGAGTAAGTTTTCTAGCCTGAACTGGTTGAATTTGGATCTTCTTGATGGCAAACAAGGTTTTTCCTGCACTTTCATTCATTAAAGGTGCAAACTGGCTTATGTCAATTTTGAGCGTTTCAGAGCGATTGGAGCACGTTTTGGCACTCTGCAGTAGAGTAAGCTGTATTTGAGTGAAAAAAGGATTTTCAAGCAAGTTTCCTAGCCTGGACTTGCTGAATTTGGATCTATTTCATGGCAAACATGGTCTCACCTGTCTTTTAATTCATTTATGGTGAACACTCACTCATGTCAATTTTGAGCGTTTCAGAGCGATAGAAGCCTCTTTTTGCACTGTGCAGTAGAGAAAGCTGAATTTTACTGCAAAAAGGATTTTCAAACAAGTTTCTTAGCCTGGACTTGCTGAATTTGGATCTATTTCATGGCAAACATGGTCTCACCTGTCTTTTAATTCATTTATGGTGAACACTCACTCATGTCAATTTTGAGCGTTTCAGAGCGATAGAAGCCTCTTTTTGCACTGTGCAGTAACTAAAGTTGTATTTCACTATAAAAAGGTTTTTCACTGAGGTTTCCTAGCCTGAACTGGTTGAATTTGGATCTTCTTGATGGCAAACAAGGTTTTTCCTGCACTTTCATTCATTAAAGGTGCAAACTGGCTTCTGTCAATTTTGAGCGTTTCAGAGCGAGACAAGCGTCTTTTTGCATTGTGTAATAGCATAAGCTGTATTTCACTGAAAAAAGGTTTTTCGAGTAAGTTTTCTAGCCTGAACTGGTTGAATTTGGATCTTCTTGATGGCAAACAAGGTTTTTCCTGCACTTTCATTCATTAAAGGTGCAAACTGGCTTATGTCAATTTTGAGCGTTTCAGAGCGAGACAAGCGTCTTTTTGCATTGTGTTATAGCATAAGCTGTATTGGACTGAAAAAAGGTTTTTCGAGTAAGTTTTCTAGCCTGAACTGGTTGAATTTGGATCTTCTTGATGGCAAACAAGGTTTTTCCTGCACTTTCATTCATTAAAGGTGCAAACTGGCTTATGTCAATTTTGAGCGTTTCAGAGCGATAGAAGCGCCTTTTTGCACTGTGCAGTAGAGAAAGCTGAATTTTACTGAAAAAAGGATTTTCAAAGAAGTTTCCTAGCCTGGACTTGCTGAATTTGGATCTATTTCATGGCAAACATGGTCTCACCTGTCTTTTAATTCATTTATGGTGAACACTCACTCATGTCAATTTTGAGCGTTTCAGAGCGATAGAAGCCTCTTTTTGCACTGTGCAGTAACTAAAGTTGTATTTCACTATAAAAAGGTTTTTCACTGAGGTTTCCTAGCCTGAACTGGTTGAATTTGGATGTTCTTGATGGCAAACAAGGTTTTTCCTGCACTTTCATTCATTAAAGGTGCAAACTGGCTTATGTCAATTTTGAGCGTTTCAGAGCGATTGGAGCACGTTTTGGCACTCTGCAGTAGAGTAAGCTGTATTTGAGTGAAAAAAGGATTTTCAAGCAAGTTTCCTAGCCTGAACTGATTGAATTTGGATCTTCTTGATGGCAAACAAGGTTTTTCCTGCACTTTCATTCATTAAAGGTGCAAACTGGCTTCTGTCAATTTTGAGCGTTTCAGAGCGAGACAAGCGTCTTTTTGCATTGTGTAATAGCATAAGCTGTATTGCACTGAAAAAAGGTTTTTCACTGAGGTTTCCTAGCCTGAACTGGTTGAATTTGGATCTTCTTGATGGCCAACAAGGTTTTTCCTGCACTTTCATTTATTAAAGGTGCAAACTGGCTTATGTCAATTTTGAGCGTTTCAGAGCGATAGAAGCGTCTTTTTGCACTGTGCAGTAGAGAAAGCTGAATTTTACTGAAAAAAGGATTTTCAAAGAAGTTTCCTAGCCTGGACTTGCTGAATTTGGATCTATTTCATGGCAAACATGGTCTCACCTGTCTTTTAATTCATTTATGGTGAACACTCACTCATGTCAATTTTGTGCGTTTCAGAGCGATAGGAGCAAGTTTTGGCACTCTGCAGTAGAGTAAGCTGTATTTCACTGAAAAAGGGATTTTCAAGCAAGTTTCCTAGCCTGAACTGGTTGAATTTGGATCTTCTTGATGGCAAACAAGGTTTTTCCTGCACTTTCATTCATTAAAGGTGCAAACTGGCTTCTGTCAATTTTGAGCGTTTCAGAGCGAGACAAGCGTCTTTTTGCATTGTGTAATAGCATAAGCCGTATTGGACTGAAAAAAGGTTTTTCGAGTAAGTTTTCTAGCCTGAACTGGTTGAATTTGGATCTTCTTGATGGCAAACAAGGTTTTTCCTGCACTTTCATTCATTAAAGGTGCAAACTGGCTCATGTCAATTTTGAGCGTTTCAGAGCGAGACAAGCGTCTTTTTGCATTGTGTAATAGCATAAGCTGTATTGGACTGAAAAAAGATTTTTCGAGTAAGTTTTCTAGCCTGAACTGGTTGAATTTGGATCTTCTTGATGGCAAACAAGGTTTTTCCTGCACTTTCATTCATTAAAGGTGCAAACTGGCTTATGTCAATTTTGAGCGTTTCAGAGCGATTGGAGCACGTTTTGGCACTCTGCAGTAGAGTAAGCTGTATTTGAGTGAAAAAAGGATTTTCAAGCAAGTTTCCTAGCCTGGACTTGCTGAATTTGGATCTTTTTCATGGCAAACATGTTCTCACCGGTCCTTTAATTCATTTATGGTGAACACTCACTCATGTCAATTTTTTTAGCGTTTCAGAGCGATAGAAGCCTCTTTTTGCACTGTGCAGTAGAGAAAGCTGAATTTTACTGAAAAAAGGATTTTCAAAGAAGTTTCCTAGCCTGGACTTGCTGAATTTGGATCTATTTCATGGCAAACATGGTCTCACCTGTCTTTTAATTCATTTATGGTGAACACTCACTCATGTCAATTTTGAGCGTTTCAGAGCGATAGAAGCCTCTTTTTGCACTGTGCAGTAGAGAAAGCTGAATTTTACTGAAAAAAGGATTTTCAAACAAGTTTCCTAGCCTGGACTTGCTGAATTTGGATCTATTTCATGGCAAACATGGTCTCACCTGTCTTTTAATTCATTTATGGTGAACACTCACTCATGTCAATTTTGAGCGTTTCAGAGCGATAGAAGCCTCTTTTTGCACTGTGCAGTAACTAAAGTTGTATTTCACTATAAAAAGGTTTTTCACTGAGGTTTCCTAGCCTGAACTGGTTGAATTTGGATCTTCTTGATGGCAAACATGGTCTCACCTGTCTTTTAATTCATTTATGGTAAACACTCACTCATGTCAATTTTGAGCGTTTCAGAGCGATAGAAGCGTCTTTTTGCACTGTGCAGTAGAGAAAGCTGAATTTTACTGAAAAAAGGATTTTCAAAGAAGTTTCCTAGCCTGGACTTGCTGAATTTGGATCTATTTCATGGCAAACATGGTCTCACCTGTCTTTTAATTCATTTATGGTGAACACTCACTCATGTCAATTTTGAGCGTTTCAGAGCGATAGAAGCCTCTTTTTGCACTGTGCAGTAACTAAAGTTGTATTTCACTATAAAAAGGTTTTTCACTGAGGTTTCCTAGCCTGAACTGGTTGAATTTGGATCTTCTTGATGGCAAACAAGGTTTTTCCTGCACTTTCATTCATTAAAGGTGCAAACTGGCTTATGTCAATTTTGAGCGTTTCAGAGCGAGACAAGCGTCTTTTGGCATTGTGTAATAGCATAAGCTGTATTGCACTGAAAAAAGGTTTTTCGAGTAAGTTTTCTAGCCTGAACTGGTTGAATTTGGATCTTCTTGATGGCAAACAAGGTTTTTCCTGCACTTTCATTCATTAAAGGTGCAAACTGGCTTATGTCAATTTTGAGCGTTTCAGAGCGATTGGAGCACGTTTTGGCACTCTGCAGTAGAGTAAGCTGTATTTGAGTGAAAAAAGGATTTTCAAGCAAGTTTCCTAGCCTGGACTTGCTGAATTTGGATCTATTTCATGGCAAACATGGTCTCACCTGTCTTTTAATTCATTTATGGTGAACACTCACTCATGTCAATTTTGAGCGTTTCAGAGCGATAGAAGCCTCTTTTTGCACTGTGCAGTAACTAAAGTTGTATTTCACTATAAAAAGGTTTTTCACTGAGGTTTCCTAGCCTGAACTGGTTGAATTTGGATCTTCTTGATGGCAAACAAGGTTTTTCCTGTACTTTCATTCATTAGAGGTGAAAACTGGCTTATGTCAATTTTGAGCGTTTCAGAGCGATAGGAGCAAGTTTTGGCACTCTGCAGTAGAGTAAGCTGTATTTGAGTGAAAAAAGGATTTTCAAGCAAGTTTCCTAGCCTGAACTGGTTGAATTTGGATCTTCTTGATGGCAAACAAGGTTTTTCCTGCACTTTCATTCATTAAAGGTGCAAACTGGCTTCTGTCAATTTTGAGCGTTTCAGAGCGAGACAAGCGTCTTTTTGCATTGTGTAATAGCATAAGCTGTATTGCACTGAAAAAAGGTTTTTCACTGAGGTTTCCTAGCCTGAACTGGTTGAATTTGGATCTTCTTGATGGCAAACAAGGTTTTTCCTGCACTTTCATTCATTAAAGGTGCAAACTGGCTTCTGTCAATTTTGAGCGTTTCAGAGCGAGACAAGCGTCTTTTTGCATTGTGTAATAGCATAAGCTGTATTGCACTGAAAAAAGGTTTTTCACTGAGGTTTCCTAGCCTGAACTGGTTGAATTTGGATCTTCTTGATGGCCAACAAGGTTTTTCCTGCACTTTCATTTATTAAAGGTGCAAACTGGCTTATGTCAATTTTGAGCGTTTCAGAGCGATAGAAGCGTCTTTTTGCACTGTGCAGTAGAGAAAGCTGAATTTTACTGAAAAAAGGATTTTCAAACAAGTTTCCTAGCCTGGACTTGCTGAATTTGGATCTATTTCATGGCAAACATGGTCTCACCTGTCTTTTAATTCATTTATGGTGAACACTCACTCATGTCAATTTTGTGCGTTTCAGAGCGATAGGAGCAAGTTTTGGCACTCTGCAGTAGAGTAAGCTGTATTTCACTGAAAAAGGGATTTTCAAGCAAGTTTCCTAGCCTGAACTGGTTGAATTTGGATCTTCTTGATGGCAAACAAGGTTTTTCCTGCACTTTCATTCATTAAAGGTGCAAACTGGCTTATGTCAATTTTGAGCGTTTCAGAGCGAGACAAGCGTCTTTTTGCATTGTGTAATAGCATAAGCTGTATTGGACTGAAAAAAGGTTTTTCGAGTAAGTTTTCTAGCCTGAACTGGTTGAATTTGGATCTTCTTGATGGCAAACAAGGTTTTTCCTGCACTTTCATTCATTAAAGGTGCAAACTGGCTTATGTCAATTTTGAGCGTTTCAGAGCGAGACAAGCGTCTTTTTGCATTGTGTAATAGCATAAGCTGTATTGGACTGAAAAAAGATTTTTCGAGTAAGTTTTCTAGCCTGAACTGGTTGAATTTGGATCTTCTTGATGGCAAACAAGGTTTTTCCTGCACTTTCATTCATTAAAGGTGCAAACTGGCTTATGTCAATTTTGAGCGTTTCAGAGCGATTGGAGCACGTTTTGGCACTCTGCAGTAGAGTAAGCTGTATTTGAGTGAAAAAAGGATTTTCAAGCAAGTTTCCTAGCCTGGACTTGCTGAATTTGGATCTTTTTCATGGCAAACATGTTCTCACCGGTCCTTTAATTCATTTATGGTGAACACTCACTCCTGTCAAGTTTTTTTAGCGTTTCAGAGCGATAGAAGCCTCTTTTTGCACTGTGCAGTAGAGAAAGCTGAATTTTACTGAAAAAAGGATTTTCAAACAAGTTTCCTAGCCTGGACTTGCTGAATTTGGATCTATTTCATGGCAAACATGGTCTCACCTGTCTTTTAATTCATTTATGGTGAACACTCACTCATGTCAATTTTGAGCGTTTCAGAGCGATAGAAGCCTCTTTTTGCACTGTGCAGTAACTAAAGTTGTATTTCACTATAAAAAGGTTTTTCACTGAGGTTTCCTAGCCTGAACTGGTTGAATTTGGATCTTCTTGATGGCAAACAAGGTTTTTCCTGCACTTTCATTCATTAAAGGTGCAAACTGGCTTCTGTCAATTTTGAGCGTTTCAGAGCGAGACAAGCGTCTTTTTGCATTGTGTAATAGCATAAGCTGTATTGGACTGAAAAAAGGTTTTTCGAGTAAGTTTTCTAGCCTGAACTGGTTGAATTTGGATCTTCTTGATGGCAAACAAGGTTTTTCCTGCACTTTCATTCATTAAAGGTGCAAACTGGCTTATGTCAATTTTGAGCGTTTCAGAGCGATTGGAGCACGTTTTGGCACTCTGCAGTAGAGTAAGCTGTATTTGAGTGAAAAAAGGATTTTCAAGCAAGTTTCCTAGCCTGAACTGGTTGAATTTGGATCTTCTTGATGGCAAACAAGGTTTTTCCTGCACTTTCATTCATTAAAGGTGCAAACTGGCTTCTGTCAATTTTGAGCGTTTCAGAGCGAGACAAGCGTCTTTTTGCATTGTGTAATAGCATAAGCTGTATTGCACTGAAAAAAGGTTTTTCACTGAGGTTTCCTAGCCTGAACTGGTTGAATTTGGATCTTCTTGATGGCCAACAAGGTTTTTCCTGCACTTTCATTTATTAAAGGTGCAAACTGGCTTATGTCAATTTTGAGCGTTTCAGAGCGATAGAAGCGTCTTTTTGCACTGTGCAGTAGAGAAAGCTGAATTTTACTGAAAAAAGGATTTTCAAACAAGTTTCCTAGCCTGGACTTGCTGAATTTGGATCTATTTCATGGCAAACATGGTCTCACCTGTCTTTTAATTCATTTATGGTGAACACTCACTCATGTCAATTTTGTGCGTTTCAGAGCGATAGGAGCAAGTTTTGGCACTCTGCAGTAGAGTAAGCTGTATTTCACTGAAAAAGGGATTTTCAAGCAAGTTTCCTAGCCTGGACTTGCTGAATTTGGATCTATTTCATGGCAAACATGGTCTCACCTGTCTTTTAATTCATTTATGGTGAACACTTACTCATGTCAATTTTGAGCGTTTCAGAGCGATAGAAGCCTCTTTTTGCACTGTGCAGTAACTAAAGTTGTATTTCACTATAAAAAGGTTTTTCACTGAGGTTTCCTAGCCTGAACTGGTTGAATTTGGATCTTCTTGATGGCAAACAAGGTTTTTCCTGTACTTTCATTCATTAGAGGTGAAAACTGGCTTATGTCAATTTTGAGCGTTTCAGAGCGATAGGAGCAAGTTTTGGCACTCTGCAGTAGAGTAAGCTGTATTTCACTGAAAAAGGGATTTTCAAGCAAGTTTCCTAGCCTGAACTGGTTGAATTTGGATCTTCTTGATGGCAAACAAGGTTTTTCCTGCACTTTCATTCATTAAAGGTGCAAACTGGCTTATGTCAATTTTGAGCGTTTCAGAGCGATAGAAGCGTCTTTTTGCACTGTGCAGTAGAGAAAGCTGAATTTTACTGAAAAAAGGATTTTCAAACAAGTTTCCTAGCCTGGACTTGCTGAATTTGGATCTATTTCATGGCAAACATGGTCTCACCTGTCTTTTAATTCATTTATGGTGAACACTCACTCATGTCAATTTTGAGCGTTTCAGAGCGATAGAAGCCTCTTTTTGCACTGTGCAGTAACTAAAGTTGTATTTCACTATAAAAAGGTTTTTCACTGAGGTTTCCTAGCCTGAACTGGTTGAATTTGGATCTTCTTGATGGCAAACAAGGTTTTTCCTGTACTTTCATTCATTAGAGGTGAAAACTGGCTTATGTCAATTTTGAGCGTTTCAGAGCGATAGGAGCAAGTTTTGGCACTCTGCAGTAGAGTAAGCTGTATTTCACTGAAAAAGGGATTTTCAAGCAAGTTTACTAGCCTGAACTGGTTGAATTTGGATGTTCTTGATGGCAAACAAGGTTTTTCCTGTACTTTCATTCATTAGAGGTGAAAACTGGCTTATGTCAATTTTGAGCGTTTCAGAGCGATAGGAGCAAGTTTTGGCACTCTGCAGTAGAGTAAGCTGTATTTCACTGAAAAAGGGATTTTCAAGCAAGTTTCCTAGCCTGAACTGGTTGAATTTGGATCTTCTTGATGGCAAACAAGGTTTTTCCTGCACTTTCATTCATTAAAGGTGCAAACTGGCTTATGTCAATTTTGAGCGTTTCAGAGCGATAAAGGCCTCTTTTTGCACTGTGCAGTAACTAAAGTTGTATTTCACTATAAAAAGGTTTTTCACTGAGGTTTCCTAGCCTGAACTGGTTGAATTTGGATCTTCTTGATGGCAAACAAGGTTTTTCCTGCACTTTCATTCATTAAAGGTGCAAACTGGCTTCTGTCAATTTTGAGCGTTTCAGAGCGAGACAAGCGTCTTTTTGCATTGTGTAATAGCATAAGCTGTATTGGACTGAAAAAAGGTTTTTCGAGTAAGTTTTCTAGCCTGAACTGGTTGAATTTGGATCTTCTTGATGGCAAACAAGGTTTTTCCTGCACTTTCATTCATTAAAGGTGCAAACTGGCTTATGTCAATTTTGAGCGTTTCAGAGCGAGACAAGCGTCTTTTGGCATTGTGTAATAGCATAAGCTGTATTGCACTGAAAAAAGGTTTTTCGAGTAAGTTTTCTAGCCTGAACTGGTTGAATTTGGATCTTCTTGATGGCAAACAAGGTTTTTCCTGCACTTTCATTCATTAAAGGTGCAAACTGGCTTATGTCAATTTTGAGCGTTTCAGAGCGATAGGAGCAAGTTTTGGCACTCTGCAGTAGAGTAAGCTGTATTTCACTGAAAAAGGGATTTTCAAGCAAGTTTCCTAGCCTGAACTGGTTGAATTTGGATCTTCTTGATGGCAAACAAGGTTTTTCCTGCACTTTCATTCATTAAAGGTGCAAACTGGCTTCTGTCAATTTTGAGCGTTTCAGAGCGATAGAAGCGTCTTTTTGCACTGTGCAGTAGAGAAAGCTGAATTTTACTGAAAAAAGGATTTTCAAACAAGTTTCCTAGCCTGGACTTGCTGAATTTTGATCTATTTCATGGCAAACATGGTCTCACCTGTCTTTTAATTCATTTATGGTGAACACTCACTCATGTCAATTTTGTGCGTTTCAGAGCGATAGGAGCAAGTTTTGGCACTCTGCAGTAGAGTAAGCTGTATTTCACTGAAAAAGGGATTTTCAAGCAAGTTTCCTAGCCTGAACTGGTTGAATTTGGATCTTCTTGATGGCAAACAAGGTTTTTCCTGCACTTTCATTCATTAAAGGTGTAAACTGGCTTATGTCAATTTTGAGCGTTTCAGAGCGATAGAAGCGTCTTTTTGCACTGTGCAGTAGAGAAAGCTGAATTTTACTGAAAAAAGGATTTTCAAACAAGTTTCCTAGCCTGGACTTGCTGAATTTGGATCTATTTCATGGCAAACATGGTCTCACCTGTCTTTTAATTCATTTATGGTGAACACTCACTCATGTCAATTTTGAGCGTTTCAGAGCGATAGAAGCCTCTTTTTGCACTGTGCAGTAACTAAAGTTGTATTTCACTATAAAAAGGTTTTTCACTGAGGTTTCCTAGCCTGAACTGGTTGAATTTGGATCTTCTTGATGGCAAACAAGGTTTTTCCTGCACTTTCATTCATTAAAGGTGCAAACTGGCTTCTGTCAATTTTGAGCGTTTCAGAGCGAGACAAGCGTCTTTTTGCATTGTGTAATAGCATAAGCTGTATTGGACTGAAAAAAGGTTTTTCGAGTAAGTTTTCTAGCCTGAACTGGTTGAATTTGGATCTTCTTGATGGCAAACAAGGTTTTTCCTGCACTTTCATTCATTAAAGGTGCAAACTGGCTTATGTCAATTTTGAGCGTTTCAGAGCGATAGGAGCAAGTTTTGGCACTCTGCAGTAGAGTAAGCTGTATTTCACTGAAAAAGGGATTTTCAAGCAAGTTTCCTAGCCTGAACTGGTTGAATTTGGATCTTCTTGATGGCAAACAAGGTTTTTCCTGCACTTTCATTCATTAAAGGTGCAAACTGGCTTATGTCAATTTTGAGCGTTTCAGAGCGAGACAAGCGTCTTTTTGCATTGTGTAATAGCATAAGCTGTATTGGACTGAAAAAAGGTTTTTCACTGAGGTTTCCTAGCCTGAACTGGTTGAATTTGGATCTTCTTGATGGCAAACAAGGTTTTTCCTGCACTTTCATTCATTAAAGGTGCAAACTGGCTTCTGTCAATTTTGAGCGTTTCAGAGCGAGACAAGCGTCTTTTTGCATTGTGTAATAGCATAAGCTGTATTGGACTGAAAAAAGGTTTTTCGAGTAAGTTTTCTAGCCTGAACTGGTTGAATTTGGATCTTCTTGATGGCAAACAAGGTTTTTCCTGCACTTTCATTCATTAAAGGTGCAAACTGGCTTATGTCAATTTTGAGCGTTTCAGAGCGATAGGAGCAAGTTTTGGCACTCTGCAGTAGAGTAAGCTGTATTTCACTGAAAAAGGGATTTTCAAGCAAGTTTCCTAGCCTGAACTGGTTGAATTTGGATCTTCTTGATGGCAAACAAGGTTTTTCCTGCACTTTCATTCATTAAAGGTGCAAACTGGCTTCTGTCAATTTTGAGCGTTTCAGAGCGAGACAAGCGTCTTTTTGCATTGTGTAATAGCATAAGCTGTATTGGACTGAAAAAAGGTTTTTCGAGTAAGTTTTCTAGCCTGAACTGGTTGAATTTGGATCTTCTTGATGGCAAACAAGGTTTTTCCTGCACTTTCATTCAATAAAGGTGCAAACTGGCTTATGTCAATTTTGAGCGTTTCAGAGCGAGACAAGCGTCTTTTTGCATTGTGTAATAGCATAAGCTGTATTGGACTGAAAAAAGGTTTTTCGAGTAAGTTTTCTAGCCTGAACTGGTTGAATTTGGATCTTCTTGATGGCAAACAAGGTTTTTCCTGCACTTTCATTCATTAAAGGTGCAAACTGGCTTATGTCAATTTTGAGCGTTTCAGAGCGAGACAAGCGTCTTTTTGCATTGTGTAATAGCATAAGCTGTATTGGACTGAAAAAAGGTTTTTCACTGAGGTTTCCTAGCCTGAACTGGTTGAATTTGGATCTTCTTGATGGCAAACAAGGTTTTTCCTGCACTTTCATTCATTAAAGGTGCAAACTGGCTTATGTCAATTTTGAGCGTTTCAGAGCGAGACAAGCGTCTTTTTGCATTGTGTAATAGCATAAGCTGTATTGGACTGAAAAAAGGTTTTTCAAGTAAGTTTTCTAGCCTGAACTGGTTGAATTTGGATCTTCTTGATGGCAAACAAGGTTTTTCCTGCACTTTCATTCATTAAAGGTGCAAACTTGCTTCTGTCAATTTTGAGCGTTTCAGAGCGAGACAAGCGTCTTTTTGCATTGTGTAATAGCATAAGCTGTATTGGACTGAAAAAAGGTTTTTCACTGAGGTTTCGTAGCCTGAACTGGTTGAATTTGGATCTTCTTGATGGCAAACAAGGTTTTTCCTGCACTTTCATTCATTAAAGGTGCAAACTGGCTTATGTCAATTTTGAGCGTTTCAGAGCGAGACAAGCGTCTTTTTGCATTGTGTAATAGCATAAGCTGTATTGGACTGAAAAAAGGTTTTTCACTGAGGTTTCCTAGCCTGAACTGGTTGAATTTGGATCTTCTTGATGGCAAACAAGGTTTTTCCTGCACTTTCATTCATTAAAGGTGCAAACTGGCTTCTGTCAATTTTGAGCGTTTCAGAGCGAGACAAGCGTCTTTTTGCATTGTGTAATAGCATAAGCTGTATTGGACTGAAAAAAAGGTTTTTCGAGTAAGTTTTCTAGCCTGAACTGGTTGAATTTGGATCTTCTTGATGGCAAACAAGGTTTTTCCTGCACTTTCATTCATTAAAGGTGCAAACTGGCTTCTGTCAATTTTGAGCGTTTCAGAGCGATAGAAGCGTCTTTTTGCACTGTGCAGTAGAGAAAGCTGAATTTTACTGAAAAAAGGATTTTCAAACAAGTTTCCTAGCCTGGACTTGCTGAATTTGGATCTATTTCATGGCAAACATGGTCTCACCTGTCTTTTAATTCATTTATGGTGAACACTCACTCATGTCAATTTTGTGCGTTTCAGAGCGATAGGAGCAAGTTTTGGCACTCTGCAGTAGAGTAAGCTGTATTTCACTGAAAAAGGGATTTTCAAGCAAGTTTCCTAGCCTGAACTGGTTGAATTTGGATCTTCTTGATGGCAAACAAGGTTTTTCCTGCACTTTCATTCATTAAAGGTGTAAACTGGCTTATGTCAATTTTGAGCGTTTCAGAGCGATAGAAGCGTCTTTTTGCACTGTGCAGTAGAGAAAGCTGAATTTTACTGAAAAAAGGATTTTCAAAGAAGTTTCCTAGCCTGGACTTGCTGAATTTGGATCTATTTCATGGCAAACATGGTCTCACCTGTCTTTTAATTCATTTATGGTGAACACTCACTCATGTCAATTTTGAGCGTTTCAGAGCGATAGAAGCCTCTTTTTGCACTGTGCAGTAACTAAAGTTGTATTTCACTATAAAAAGGTTTTTCACTGAGGTTTCCTAGCCTGAACTGGTTGAATTTGGATCTTCTTGATGGCAAACAAGGTTTTTCCTGCACTTTCATTCATTAAAGGTGCAAACTGGCTTATGTCAATTTTGAGCGTTTCAGAGCGAGACAAGCGTCTTTTTGCATTGTGTAATAGCATAAGCTGTATTGGACTGATAAAAGGTTTTTCACTGAGGTTTCCTAGCCTGAACTGGTTGAATTTGGATCTTCTTGATGGCAAACAAGGTTTTTCCTGCACTTTCATTCATTAAAGGTGCAAACTGGCTTCTGTCAATTTTGAGCGTTTCAGAGCGAGACAAGCGTCTTTTTGCATTGTGTAATAGCATAAGCTGTATTGGACTGAAAAAAGGTTTTTCGAGTAAGTTTTCTAGCCTGAACTGGTTGAATTTGGATCTTCTTGATGGCAAACAAGGTTTTTCCTGCACTTTCATTCATTAAAGGTGCAAACTGGCTTATGTCAATTTTGAGCGTTTCAGAGCGATAGGAGCAAGTTTTGGCACTCTGCAGTAGAGTAAGCTGTATTTCACTGAAAAAGGGATTTTCAAGCAAGTTTCCTAGCCTGAACTGGTTGAATTTGGATCTTCTTGATGGCAAACAAGGTTTTTCCTGCACTTTCATTCATTAAAGGTGCAAACTGGCTTATGTCAATTTTGAGCGTTTCAGAGCGATTGGAGCACGTTTTGGCACTCTGCAGTAGAGTAAGCTGTATTTGAGTGAAAAAAGGATTTTCAAGCAAGTTTCCTAGCCTGGACTTGCTGAATTTGGATCTTTTTCATGGCAAACATGGTCTCACCGGTCCTTTAATTCATTTATGGTGAACACTCACTCATGTCAATTTTGAGCGTTTCAGAGCGATAGGAGCAAGTTTTGGCACTCTGCAGTAGAGTAAGCTGTATTTCACTGAAAAAGGGATTTTCAAGCAAGTTTCCTAGCCTGAACTGGTTGAATTTGGATCTTCTTGATGGCAAACAAGGTTTTTCCTGCACTTTCATTCATTAAAGGTGCAAACTGGCTTCTGTCAATTTTGAGCGTTTCAGAGCGAGACAAGCGTCTTTTTGCATTGTGTAATAGCATAAGCTGTATTGGACTGAAAAAAGGTTTTTCGAGTAAGTTTTCTAGCCTGAACTGGTTGAATTTGGATCTTCTTGATGGCAAACAAGGTTTTTCCTGCACTTTCATTCAATAAAGGTGCAAACTGGCTTATGTCAATTTTGAGCGTTTCAGAGCGAGACAAGCGTCTTTTTGCATTGTGTAATAGCATAAGCTGTATTGGACTGAAAAAAGGTTTTTCGAGTAAGTTTTCTAGCCTGAACTGGTTGAATTTGGATCTTCTTGATGGCAAACAAGGTTTTTCCTGCACTTTCATTCATTAAAGGTGCAAACTGGCTTATGTCAATTTTGAGCGTTTCAGAGCGAGACAAGCGTCTTTTTGCATTGTGTAATAGCATAAGCTGTATTGGACTGAAAAAAGGTTTTTCACTGAGGTTTCCTAGCCTGAACTGGTTGAATTTGGATCTTCTTGATGGCAAACAAGGTTTTTCCTGCACTTTCATTCATTAAAGGTGCAAACTGGCTTATGTCAATTTTGAGCGTTTCAGAGCGAGACAAGCGTCTTTTTGCATTGTGTAATAGCATAAGCTGTATTGGACTGAAAAAAGGTTTTTCGAGTAAGTTTTCTAGCCTGAACTGGTTGAATTTGGATCTTCTTGATGGCAAACAAGGTTTTTCCTGCACTTTCATTCATTAAAGGTGCAAACTTGCTTCTGTCAATTTTGAGCGTTTCAGAGCGAGACAAGCGTCTTTTTGCATTGTGTAATAGCATAAGCTGTATTGGACTGAAAAAAGGTTTTTCACTGAGGTTTCGTAGCCTGAACTGGTTGAATTTGGATCTTCTTGATGGCAAACAAGGTTTTTCCTGCACTTTCATTCATTAAAGGTGCAAACTGGCTTCTGTCAATTTTGAGCGTTTCAGAGCGATAGAAGCGTCTTTTTGCACTGTGCAGTAGAGAAAGCTGAATTTTACTGAAAAAAGGATTTTCAAACAAGTTTCCTAGCCTGGACTTGCTGAATTTGGATCTATTTCATGGCAAACATGGTCTCACCTGTCTTTTAATTCATTTATGGTGAACACTCACTCATGTCAATTTTGTGCGTTTCAGAGCGATAGGAGCAAGTTTTGGCACTCTGCAGTAGAGTAAGCTGTATTTCACTGAAAAAGGGATTTTCAAGCAAGTTTCCTAGCCTGAACTGGTTGAATTTGGATCTTCTTGATGGCAAACAAGGTTTTTCCTGCACTTTCATTCATTAAAGGTGTAAACTGGCTTATGTCAATTTTGAGCGTTTCAGAGCGATAGAAGCGTCTTTTTGCACTGTGCAGTAGAGAAAGCTGAATTTTACTGAAAAAAGGATTTTCAAAGAAGTTTCCTAGCCTGGACTTGCTGAATTTGGATCTATTTCATGGCAAACATGGTCTCACCTGTCTTTTAATTCATTTATGGTGAACACTCACTCATGTCAATTTTGAGCGTTTCAGAGCGATAGAAGCCTCTTTTTGCACTGTGCAGTAACTAAAGTTGTATTTCACTATAAAAAGGTTTTTCACTGAGGTTTCCTAGCCTGAACTGGTTGAATTTGGATCTTCTTGATGGCAAACAAGGTTTTTCCTGCACTTTCATTCATTAAAGGTGCAAACTGGCTTATGTCAATTTTGAGCGTTTCAGAGCGAGACAAGCGTCTTTTTGCATTGTGTAATAGCATAAGCTGTATTGGACTGAAAAAAGGTTTTTCACTGAGGTTTCCTAGCCTGAACTGGTTGAATTTGGATCTTCTTGATGGCAAACAAGGTTTTTCCTGCACTTTCATTCATTAAAGGTGCAAACTGGCTTCTGTCAATTTTGAGCGTTTCAGAGCGAGACAAGCGTCTTTTTGCATTGTGTAATAGCATAAGCTGTATTGGACTGAAAAAAGGTTTTTCGAGTAAGTTTTCTAGCCTGAACTGGTTGAATTTGGATCTTCTTGATGGCAAACAAGGTTTTTCCTGCACTTTCATTCATTAAAGGTGCAAACTGGCTTATGTCAATTTTGAGCGTTTCAGAGCGATAGGAGCAAGTTTTGGCACTCTGCAGTAGAGTAAGCTGTATTTCACTGAAAAAGGGATTTTCAAGCAAGTTTCCTAGCCTGAACTGGTTGAATTTGGATCTTCTTGATGGCAAACAAGGTTTTTCCTGCACTTTCATTCATTAAAGGTGCAAACTGGCTTATGTCAATTTTGAGCGTTTCAGAGCGATTGGAGCACGTTTTGGCACTCTGCAGTAGAGTAAGCTGTATTTGAGTGAAAAAAGGATTTTCAAGCAAGTTTCCTAGCCTGGACTTGCTGAATTTGGATCTTTTTCATGGCAAACATGGTCTCACCGGTCCTTTAATTCATTTATGGTGAACACTCACTCATGTCAATTTTGAGCGTTTCAGAGCGAAAGGAGCAAGTTTTGGCACTCTGCAGTAGAGTAAGCTGTATTTCACTGAAAAAGGGATTTTCAAGCAAGTTTCCTAGCCTGAACTGGTTGAATTTGGATCTTCTTGATGGCAAACAAGGTTTTTCCTGCACTTTCATTCATTAAAGGTGCAAACTGGCTTCTGTCAATTTTGAGCGTTTCAGAGCGAGACAAGCGTCTTTTTGCATTGTGTAATAGCATAAGCTGTATTGGACTGAAAAAAGGTTTTTCGAGTAAGTTTTCTAGCCTGAACTGGTTGAATTTGGATCTTCTTGATGGCAAACAAGGTTTTTCCTGCACTTTCATTCATTAAAGGTGCAAACTGGCTTATGTCAATTTTGAGCGTTTCAGAGCGAGACAAGCGTCTTTTTGCATTGTGTAATAGCATAAGCTGTATTGGACTGAAAAAAGGTTTTTCGAGTAAGTTTTCTAGCCTGAACTGGTTGAATTTGGATCTTCTTGATGGCAAACAAGGTTTTTCCTGCACTTTCATTCATTAAAGGTGCAAACTTGCTTCTGTCAATTTTGAGCGTTTCAGAGCGAGACAAGCGTCTTTTTGCATTGTGTAATAGCATAAGCTGTATTGGACTGAAAAAAGGTTTTTCACTGAGGTTTCGTAGCCTGAACTGGTTGAATTTGGATCTTCTTGATGGCAAACAAGGTTTTTCCTGCACTTTCATTCATTAAAGGTGCAAACTGGCTTATGTCAATTTTGAGCGTTTCAGAGCGAGACAAGCGTCTTTTTGCATTGTGTAATAGCATAAGCTGTATTGGACTGAAAAAAGGTTTTTCACTGAGGTTTCCTAGCCTGAACTGGTTGAATTTGGATCTTCTTGATGGCAAACAAGGTTTTTCCTGCACTTTCATTCATTAAAGGTGCAAACTGGCTTCTGTCAATTTTGAGCGTTTCAGAGCGAGACAAGCGTCTTTTTGCATTGTGTAATAGCATAAGCTGTATTGGACTGAAAAAAAGGTTTTTCGAGTAAGTTTTCTAGCCTGAACTGGTTGAATTTGGATCTTCTTGATGGCAAACAAGGTTTTTCCTGCACTTTCATTCATTAAAGGTGCAAACTGGCTTATGTCAATTTTGAGCGTTTCAGAGCGATTGGAGCACGTTTTGGCACTCTGCAGTAGAGTAAGCTGTATTTGAGTGAAAAAAGGATTTTCAAGCAAGTTTCCTAGCCTGGACTTGCTGAATTTGGATCTTTTTCATGGCAAACATGGTCTCACCGGTCCTTTAATTCATTTATAGTGAACACTCACTCATGTCAATTTTGAGCGTTTCAGAGCGATAGAAGCCTCTTTTTGCACTGTGCAGTAACTAAAGTTGTATTTCACTATAAAAAGGTTTTTCACTGAGGTTTCCTAGCCTGAGCAGGTTGAATTTGGATCTTCTTGATGGCAAAAAGGTTTTTCCTGTGCTTTCATTCATTAAGGGTGAAAAGTGGCTTATGTCAATTTTGAGCGTTTCAGAGCGAGAGAAGCGTCTTTTTGCATTGTACAATAGCATAAGCTGTATTTGTCTGAAAAAAGGTTTTTCACTGAGGTTTCCTAGCCTGAGCAGGTTGAATTTGGATCTTCTTGATGGCAAACAAGGTTTTTCCTGTGATTTCATTCATTAAGGGTGAAAAGTGGCTTATGTCAATTTTGAGCGTTTCAGAGCGAGAGAAGCCTCTTTTTGCATTGTGTAATAGCATAAGCTGTATTGGACTGAAAAAAGGTTTTTCGAGTAAGTTTTCTAGCCTGAACTGGTTGAATTTGGGTCTTCTTGATGGCAAACAAGCTTTTTCCTGCACTTTCATTCATTAAAGGTGCAAACTGGCTTATGTCAATTTTGAGCGTTTCAGAGCGAGACAAGCGTCTTTTTGCATTGTGTAATAGCATAAGCTGTATTGGACTGAAAAAAGGTTTTTCGAGTAAGTTTTCTAGCCTGAACTGGTTGAATTTGGATCTTCTTGATGGCAAACAAGGTTTTTCCTGTGCTTTCATTCATTAATGGTGAAAAGTGGCTTATGTCAATTTTGAGCGTTTCAGAGCGAGAGAAGCCTCTTTTTGCATTGTGTAATAGCATAAGCTGTATTGGACTGAAAAAAGGTTTTTCGAGTAAGTTTTCTAGCCTGAACTGGTTGAATTCTGGTCTTCTTGATGGCAAACAAGCTTTTTCCTGCACTTTCATTCATTAAAGGTGCAAACTGGCTTATGTCAATTTTGAGCGTTTCAGAGCGAGACAAGCATCTTTTTGCATTGTACAATAGCACAAGCTGTATTTGTCTGATAAAAGGTTTTTCACTGAGGTTTCTTAGCCTGAACAGGTTGAATTTGGATCTTCTTGATGGCAAACAAGCTTTTTCCTGCACTTTCATTCATTAAAGGTGCAAACTGGCTTATGTCAATTTTGAGCGTTTCAGAGCGAGAGAAGCGTCTTTTTGCATTGTACAATAGCATAAGCTTTATTTGTCTGAAAAAAGGTTTTTCACTGAGGTTTCCTAGCCTGAGCAGGTTGAATTTGGATCTTCTTGATGGAAAAAAGGTTTTTCCTGTGCTTTCATTCATTAAGGGTGAAAAGTGGCTTATGTCAATTTTGAGCGTTTCAGAGCGAGAGAAGCGTCTTTTTGCATTGTACAATAGCATAAGCTGTATTTGTCTGAAAAAAGGTTTTTCACTGAGGTTTCTTAGCCTGAGCAGGTTGAATTTGGATCTTCTTGATGGCAAACAAGCTTTTTCCTGCACTTTCATTCATTAAAGGTGCAAACTGGCTTATGTCAATTTTGAGCGTTTCTGAGCAGACAAGCGTCTTTTTGCATTGTACAATAGCATAAGCTGTATTTGTCTGAAAAAAGGTTTTTCACTGAGGTTTCTTAGCCTTAGCAGGTTGAATTTGGATCTTCTTGATGGCAAACAAGCTTTTTCCTGCACTTTCATTCATTAAAGGTGCAAACTGGCTTATGTCAATTTTGAGCGTTTCAGAGCGAGACAAGCGTCTTTTTGCATTGTGTAATAGCATAAGCTGTATTTGTCTGAAAAAAGGTTTTTCACTGAGGTTTCTTAGCCTGAACAGGTTGAATTTGGATCTTCTTGATGGCAAACAAGGTTTTTCCTGTGCTTTCATTCATTAAGGGTGAAAAGTGGCTTATGTCAATTTTGAGCGTTTCAGAGCGAGAGAAGCTCTTTTTGCATTGTACAATAGCATAAGCTGTATTTGTCTGAAAAAAGGTTTTTCACTGAGGTTTCTTAGCCTGAGCAGGTTGAATTTGGATCTTCTTGATGGCAAACAAGCTTTTTCCTGCACTTTCATTCATTAAAGGTGCAAACTGGCTTATGTCAATTTTGAGCGTTTCATAGCGAGACAAGCGTCTTTTTGCATTGTGTAATAGCATAAGCTGTATTGGACTGAAAAAAGGTTTTTCGAGTAAGTTTTCTAGCCTGAACTGGTTGAATTTGGATCTTCTTGATGGCAAACAAGGTTTTTCCTGTGCTTTCATTCATTAATGGTGAAAAGTGGCTTATGTCAATTTTGAGCGTTTCAGAGCGAGAGAAGCCTCTTTTTGCATTGTGTAATAGCATAAGCTGTATTGGACTGAAAAAAGGTTTTTCGAATAAGTTTTCTAGACTGAACTGGTTGAATTTGGATCTTCTTGATGGCAAACAAGCTTTTTCCTGCACTTTCATTCATTAAAGGTGCAAACTGGCTTATGTCAATTTTGAGCGTTTCAGAGCGATAGAAGCGTCTTTTTGCACTGTGCAGTAGAGAAAGCTGAATTTTACTGAAAAAAGGATTTTCAAACAAGTTTCCTAGCCTGGACTTGCTGAATTTGGATCTATTTCATGGCAAACATGGTCTCACCTGTTTTTTAATTCATTTATGGTGAACACTCACTCATGTCAATTTTGAGCGTTTCAGAGCGATAGAAGCCTCTTTTTGCACTGTGCAGTAACTAAAGTTGTATTTCACTATAAAAAGGTTTTTCACTGAGGTTTCCTAGCCTGAACTGGTTGAATTTGGATCTTCTTGATGGCAAACAAGGTTTTTCCTGTGCTTTCATTCATTAAGGGTGAAAAGTGGCTTATGTCAATTTTGAGCGTTTCAGAGCGAGAGAAGCGTCTTTTTGCATTGTACAATAGCATAAGCTGTATTTGTCTGAAAAAAGGTTTTTCACTGAGGTTTCTTAGCCTGAACAGGTTGAATTTGGATCTTCTTGATGGCAAACAAGGTTTTTCCTGTGCTTTCATTCATTAAGGGTGAAAAGTGGCTTATGTCAATTTTGAGCGTTTCAGAGCGAGAGAAGCGTCTTTTTGCATTGTACAATAGCATAAGCTGTATTTGTCTGAAAAAAGGTTTTTCACTGAGGTTTCTTAGCCTGAACTGGTTGAATTTGGGTCTTCTTGATGGCAAACAAGCTTTTCCTGCACTTTCATTCATTAAAGGTGCAAACTGGCTTATGTCAATTTTGAGCGTTTCAGAGCGAGACAAGCGTCTTTTTGCATTGTGTAATAGCATAAGCTGTATTGGACTGAAAAACGGTTTTTCGAGTAAGTTTTCTAGCCTGAACTGGTTGAATTTGGATCTTCTTGATGGCAAGCAAGTTTTTTCCTGTGCTTTCATTCATTAAGGGTGAAAAGTGGCTTATGTCAATTTTGAGCGTTTCAGAGCGAGAGAAGCGTCTTTTTGCATTGTACAATAGCATAAGCTGTATTTGTCTGAAAAAAGGTTTTTCACTGAGGTTTCCTACCCTGAGCAGGTTGAATTTGGATCTTCTTGATGGCAAACAAGGTTTTTCCTGTGCTTTCATTCATTAAAGGTGAAAAGTGGCTTATGTCAATTTTGAGCGTTTCAGAGCGAGAGAAGCGTCTTTTTGCATTGTACAATAGCATAAGCTGTATTTGTCTGAAAAAAGGTTTTTCACTGAGGTTTTTTAGCCTGAAAAGGTTGAATTTGGATCTTCTTGATGGCAAACAAGGTTTTTCCTGTGCTTTCATTCATTAAGGGTGAAAAGTGGCTTATGTCAATTTTGAGCGTTTCAGAGCGAGAGAAGCCTCTTTTTGCATTGTGTAATCGCATAAGCTGTATTGGACTGAAAAAAGGTTTTTCACTGAGGTTTCCTAGCCTGAACTGGTTGAATGTGGATCTTCTTGATGGCAAACAAGGTTTTTCCTGCACTTTCATTCATTAAAGGTGCAAACTGGCTTCTGTCAATTTTGAGCGTTTCAGAGCAATTGGAACACGTTTTGGCACTCTGCAGTAGAGTAAGCTGTATTTAACTGAAAAAAGGTTTTTCAAGCAAGTTTCCTAGCCTGGACTTGCTGAATTTTGATCTTTTTCATGGCAAACATGGTCTCACCGGTCCTTTAATTCAATTATGGTGAACACTCACTCATGTCAATTTTGAGCGTTTCAGAGCGATAGAAGCCTCTTTTTGCACTGTGCAGTAACTAAAGTTGTATTTGACTGAAAAAGGGTTTTTCACTGAGTTCTCCTAGCCTGAACTGGTTGAATTTGGATCTTGTTCATGTCAAAGAACATTTCACCTGTGTTTCAATTCATTTATGGTGAAAACTGGCTCAGTCAAACATGGTTTCACTTGTACTTTTTGCCATTTATATTATGCAGCGCTGTGACTATTAGCCGACCCCAAGAGTTTTCTTGTGTGTGTGTGTGTGTTTGCGCGCCTGTGCGTGTGTGTGTGTGTGTGTGTGTGAGAGAGAGAGAGAGTGTGTGTGAATCTGTAACCACGCATTGATCTTTTAATGGTGAAAAAATGGCATTTTTTGAAAGATGTCTTTCATGTGTCTTTGAAGAGCCGCTTGAGTAAAAACATGGCCTCTTGCCTTTGCTGTACTCCAAAACAAAAACAAAAACAACTGTCACTGTGTTTATGCACCTGGCTGCTTTCACAGGCAAAGATAAACATGCAGCTTGGCTGAGGAGTCATTTCATTAGTGAGCAGAGAAGGAGAAAGACCTGCAGCCTTTATCTGCCAGCGAGCTGCAGGACTCATCTGCAGAAGACACAATCTCGAGGGGGAGTCTGACACAGAATGCTCACTGGAGCCCACTTCTGTGAGTTCCTCTGAAAGTGGAGAAGACACTGGGGAATCTGCCGATCCTTACAGTGAGTGGACAGCGAATAACAGGCAAGTCTAGTCTCCATCTCATGCCGAGACGCTGCGCTACATTCAGGCTAACCGGCATGATGCCAGGGCCCACGAGATATGCCATATCAAGAATCCATGATGTGTCATCCTCTTTTGACCCTTTCTTCACTCCTGACATGATCCAGCTGATTTTGCAAATGACAAACCTTACACGGAGGCGTACAGTGTCAGGATGGAGTGATATGGATGCCCATAATATTCGACTTTCCCATCTTGGCAGGTATGTACCGGTCCAAAGGTCTGTGGGAGACCAGTCTTCAGGGCCACCATGTCCCACAAACGATTTCAAATGATAAGCGCCAGCCTCCGATTCGATGACCGACATGCTGCTGCCATGGTGGTGAAGTTACAGACTACTGTTGCTGCCCTAGCAGAAACCACCGACACCGCCATTGCCCCTGCTGCCACCAGCTCGACCAGAAGTAGAGGTGAGTGCTGGTTGTGCACAATTCTAAAATAGAGGTCTTCTACCCACCTGCACCAAGTGTAACAGATGCATTTGTAGAGAGCACGAGGTCACATGCTGCAGGACCTGCTGGTCTGCTGCTGAAATGTTTCCTAGCCTGGACTGGCGGAATGTGGATCTATTGTATGGCAAATATGGTTTCACCTGTCCTTAATTCATTTATGGTGAAATTCACTCATGTCAATTTTGAGCGTTTCAGAGCGAGAGAAGCGTCTTTTTGCACTGTGCAGTAGCTTATGCTATTACACAATGCAAAAAGACGCTTGTCTCGCTCTGAAACGCTCAAAATTGACATAAGCCAGTTTGCACCTTTAATGAATGAAAGTGCAGGAAAAACCTTGTTTGCCATCAAGAAGATCCAAATTCAACCAGTTCAGGCTAGAAAACTTACTCGAAAAACCTTTTTTCAGTCCAATACAGCTTATGCTATTACACAATGCAAAAAGACGCTTGTCTCGCTCTGAAACGCTCAAAATTGACATAAGCCACTTTTCACCCTTAATGAATGAAAGCACAGGAAAAACCTTTTTGCCATCAAGAAGATCCAAATTCAACCTGCTCAGGCTAGGAAACCTCAGTGAAAAACCTTTTTTCAGACAAATACAGCTTATGCTATTGTACAATTCAAAAAGACGCTTCTCTCGCTCTGAAACGCTCAAAATTGACATAAGCCAGTTTGCACCTTTAATGAATGAAAGTGCAGGAAAAAGCTTGTTTGCCATCAAGAAGACCCAAATTCAACCAGTTCAGGCTAGAAGACTTACTCGAAAAACCTTTTTTCAGTCCAATACAGCTTATGCTATTACACAATACAAAAAGACGCTTGTCTCGCTCTGAAACGCTCAAAATTGACATAAGCCAGTTTGCACCTTTAATGAATGAAAGTGCAGGAAAAAGCTTGTTTGCCATCAAGAAGATCCAAATTCAACCTGTTCAGGCTAAGAAACCTCAGTGAAAAACCTTTTTTCAGACAAATACAGCTTATGCTATTGTACAATGCAAAAAGAGGCTTCTCTCGCTCTGAAACGCTCAAAATTGACATAAGCCAGTTTGCACCTTTAATGAATGAAAGTGCAGGAAAAAGCTTGTTTGCCATCAAGAAGACCCGAATTCAACCAGTTCAGGCTAGAAAACTTACTCGAAAAAACTTTTTTCAGTCCAATACAGCTTATGCTATTACACAATGCAAAAAGACGCTTGTCTCGCTCTGAAACGCTCAAAATTGACATAAGCCAGTTTGCACCTTTAATGAATGAAAGTGCAGGAAAAAGCTTGTTTGCCATCAAGAAGATCCAAATTCAACCTGTTCAGGCTAAGAAACCTCAGTAAAAAACCTTTTTTCAGACAAATACAGCTTGTGCTATTGTACAATGCAAAAAGACGCTTGTCTCGCTCTGAAACGCTCAAAATTGACATAAGCCAGTTTGCACCTTTAATGAATGAAAGTGCAGGAAAAAGCTTGTTTGCCATCAAGAAGATCCAAATTCAACCTGCTCAGGCTAGGAAACCTCAGTGAAAAACCTTTTTTCAGACAAATACAGCTTATGCTATTGTACAATGCAAAAAGACGCTTGTCTCGCTCTGAAACGCTCAAAATTGACATAAGCCAGTTTGCACCTTTAATGAATGAAAGTGCAGGAAAAAGCTTGTTTGCCATCAAGAAGATCCAAATTCAACCTGCTCAGGCTAGGAAACCTCAGTGAAAAACCTTTTTTCAGACAAATACAGCTTATGCTATTGTACAATGCAAAAAGACGCTTCTCTCGCTCTGAAACGCTCAAAATTGACATAAGCCAGTTTGCACCTTTAATGAATGAAAGTGCAGGAAAAAGCTTGTTTGCCATCAAGAAGACCCAAATTCAACCAGTTCAGGCTAGAAGACTTACTCGAAAAACCTTTTTTCAGTCCAATACAGCTTATGCTATTACACAATGCAAAAAGAGGCTTCTCTCGCTCTGAAACGCTCAAAATTGACATAAGCCAGTTTGCACCTTTAATGAATGAAAGTACAGGAAAAACCTTGTTTGCCATCAAGAAGATCCAAATTCAACCAGTTCAGTCTAGAAAACTTACTCGAAAAACCTTTTTTCAGTCCAATACAGCTTATGCTATTACACAATGCAAAAAGACGCTTGTCTCGCTCTGAAACGCTCAAAATTGACATAAGCCAGTTTGCACCTTTAATGAATGAAAGTGCAGGAAAAAGCTTGTTTGCCATCAAGAAGATCCAAATTCAACCTGCTCAGGCTAGGAAACCTCAGTGAAAAACCTTTTTTCAGACAAATACAGCTTGTGCTATTGTACAATGCAAAAAGACGCTTGTCTCGCTCTGAAACGCTCAAAATTGACATAAGCCAGTTTGCACCTTTAATGAATGAAAGTGCAGGAAAAAGCTTGTTTGCCATCAAGAAGATCCAAATTCAACCTGCTCAGGCTAGGAAACCTCAGTGAAAAACCTTTTTTCAGACAAATACAGCTTATGCTATTGTACAATGCAAAAAGACGCTTCTCTCGCTCTGAAACGCTCAAAATTGACATAAGCCAGTTTGCACCTTTAATGAATGAAAGTGCAGGAAAAAGCTTGTTTGCCATCAAGAAGACCCGAATTCAACCAGTTCAGGCTAAGAAACCTCAGTGAAAAACCTTTTTTCAGACAAATACAGCTTATGCTATTGTACAATTCAAAAAGACGCTTCTCTCGCTCTGAAACGCTCAAAATTGACATAAGCCAGTTTGCACCTTTAATGAATGAAAGTGCAGGAAAAAGCTTGTTTGCCATCAAGAAGACCCAAATTCAACCAGTTCAGGCTAGAAGACTTACTCGAAAAACCTTTTTTCAGTCCAATACAGCTTATGCTATTACACAATACAAAAAGACGCTTGTCTCGCTCTGAAACGCTCAAAATTGACATAAGCCAGTTTGCACCTTTAATGAATGAAAGTGCAGGAAAAAGCTTGTTTGCCATCAAGAAGATCCAAATTCAACCTGTTCAGGCTAAGAAACCTCAGTGAAAAACCTTTTTTCAGACAAATACAGCTTATGCTATTGTACAATGCAAAAAGAGGCTTCTCTCGCTCTGAAACGCTCAAAATTGACATAAGCCAGTTTGCACCTTTAATGAATGAAAGTGCAGGAAAAAGCTTGTTTGCCATCAAGAAGACCCGAATTCAACCAGTTCAGGCTAGAAAACTTACTCGAAAAAACTTTTTTCAGTCCAATACAGCTTATGCTATTACACAATGCAAAAAGACGCTTGTCTCGCTCTGAAACGCTCAAAATTGACATAAGCCAGTTTGCACCTTTAATGAATGAAAGTGCAGGAAAAAGCTTGTTTGCCATCAAGAAGATCCAAATTCAACCTGTTCAGGCTAAGAAACCTCAGTAAAAAACCTTTTTTCAGACAAATACAGCTTGTGCTATTGTACAATGCAAAAAGACGCTTGTCTCGCTCTGAAACGCTCAAAATTGACATAAGCCAGTTTGCACCTTTAATGAATGAAAGTGCAGGAAAAAGCTTGTTTGCCATCAAGAAGATCCAAATTCAACCTGCTCAGGCTAGGAAACCTCAGTGAAAAACCTTTTTTCAGACAAATACAGCTTATGCTATTGTACAATGCAAAAAGACGCTTGTCTCGCTCTGAAACGCTCAAAATTGACATAAGCCAGTTTGCACCTTTAATGAATGAAAGTGCAGGAAAAAGCTTGTTTGCCATCAAGAAGATCCAAATTCAACCTGCTCAGGCTAGGAAACCTCAGTGAAAAACCTTTTTTCAGACAAATACAGCTTATGCTATTGTACAATGCAAAAAGACGCTTCTCTCGCTCTGAAACGCTCAAAATTGACATAAGCCAGTTTGCACCTTTAATGAATGAAAGTGCAGGAAAAAGCTTGTTTGCCATCAAGAAGACCCAAATTCAACCAGTTCAGGCTAGAAGACTTACTCGAAAAACCTTTTTTCAGTCCAATACAGCTTATGCTATTACACAATGCAAAAAGAGGCTTCTCTCGCTCTGAAACGCTCAAAATTGACATAAGCCAGTTTGCACCTTTAATGAATGAAAGTACAGGAAAAACCTTGTTTGCCATCAAGAAGATCCAAATTCAACCAGTTCAGTCTAGAAAACTTACTCGAAAAACCTTTTTTCAGTCCAATACAGCTTATGCTATTACACAATGCAAAAAGACGCTTGTCTCGCTCTGAAACGCTCAAAATTGACATAAGCCAGTTTGCACCTTTAATGAATGAAAGTGCAGGAAAAAGCTTGTTTGCCATCAAGAAGATCCAAATTCAACCTGCTCAGGCTAGGAAACCTCAGTGAAAAACCTTTTTTCAGACAAATACAGCTTGTGCTATTGTACAATGCAAAAAGACGCTTGTCTCGCTCTGAAACGCTCAAAATTGACATAAGCCAGTTTGCACCTTTAATGAATGAAAGTGCAGGAAAAAGCTTGTTTGCCATCAAGAAGATCCAAATTCAACCTGCTCAGGCTAGGAAACCTCAGTGAAAAACCTTTTTTCAGACAAATACAGCTTATGCTATTGTACAATGCAAAAAGACGCTTCTCTCGCTCTGAAACGCTCAAAATTGACATAAGCCAGTTTGCACCTTTAATGAATGAAAGTGCAGGAAAAAGCTTGTTTGCCATCAAGAAGACCCGAATTCAACCAGTTCAGGCTAAGAAACCTCAGTGAAAAACCTTTTTTCAGACAAATACAGCTTGTGCTATTGTACAATGCAAAAAGACGCTTGTCTCGCTCTGAAACGCTCAAAATTGACATAAGCCAGTTTGCACCTTTAATGAATGAAAGCACAGGAAAAACCTTGTTTGCCATCAAGAAGATCCAAATTCAACCAGTTCAGGCTAGAAAACTTACTCGAAAAACCTTTTTTCAGTCCAATACAGCTTATGCTATTACACAATGCAAAAAGACGCTTGTCTCGCTCTGAAACGCTCAAAATTGACATAAGCCAGTTTGCACCTTTAATGAATGAAAGTGCAGGAAAAAGCTTGTTTGCCATCAAGAAGACCCGAATTCAACCAGTTCAGGCTAGAAAACTTACTCGAAAAACCTTTTTTCAGTCCAATACAGCTTATGCTATTACACAATGCAAAAAGACGCTTGTCTCGCTCTGAAACGCTCAAAATTGACATAAGCCAGTTTGCACCTTTAATGAATGAAAGTGCAGGAAAAAGCTTGTTTGCCATCAAGAAGACCCGAATTCAACCAGTTCAGGCTAGAAAACTTACTCGAAAAAACTTTTTTCAGTCCAATACAGCTTATGCTATTACACAATGCAAAAAGACGCTTGTCTCGCTCTGAAACGCTCAAAATTGACATAAGCCAGTTTGCACCTTTAATGAATGAAAGTGCAGGAAAAAGCTTGTTTGCCATCAAGAAGATCCAAATTCAACCTGTTCAGGCTAAGAAACCTCAGTAAAAAACCTTTTTTCAGACAAATACAGCTTGTGCTATTGTACAATGCAAAAAGACGCTTGTCTCGCTCTGAAACGCTCAAAATTGACATAAGCCAGTTTGCACCTTTAATGAATGAAAGTGCAGGAAAAAGCTTGTTTGCCATCAAGAAGATCCAAATTCAACCAGTTCAGTCTAGAAAACTTACTCGAAAAACCTTTTTTCAGTCCAATACAGCTTATGCTATTACACAATGCAAAAAGACGCTTGTCTCGCTCTGAAACGCTCAAAATTGACATAAGCCAGTTTGCACCTTTAATGAATGAAAGTGCAGGAAAAAGCTTGTTTGCCATCAAGAAGATCCAAATTCAACCTGCTCAGGCTAGGAAACCTCAGTGAAAAACCTTTTTTCAGACAAATACAGCTTATGCTATTGTACAATGCAAAAATACGCTTGTCTCGCTCTGAAACGCTCAAAATTGACATAAGCCAGTTTGCACCTTTAATGAATGAAAGTGCAGGAAAAAGCTTGTTTGCCATCAAGAAGACCCAAATTCAACCAGTTCAGGCTAGAAGACTTACTCGAAAAACCTTTTTTCAGTCCAATACAGCTTATGCTATTACACAATGCAAAAAGACGCTTGTCTCGCTCTGAAACGCTCAAAATTGACATAAGCCAGTTTGCACCTTTAATGAATGAAAGTGCAGGAAAAAGCTTGTTTGCCATCAAGAAGATCCAAATTCAACCTGCTCAGGCTAGGAAACCTCAGTGAAAAACCTTTTTTCAGACAAATACAGCTTATGCTATTGTACAATTCAAAAAGACGCTTCTCTCGCTCTGAAACGCTCAAAATTGACATAAGCCAGTTTGCACCTTTAATGAATGAAAGTGCAGGAAAAACCTTGTTTGCCATCAAGAAGACCCGAATTCAACCAGTTCAGGCTAGAAAACTTACTCGAAAAAACTTTTTTCAGTCCAATACAGCTTATGCTATTACACAATGCAAAAAGACGCTTGTCTCGCTCTGAAACGCTCAAAATTGACATAAGCCAGTTTGCACCTTTAATGAATGAAAGCACAGGAAAAACCTTGTTTGCCATCAAGAAGATCCAAATTCAACCAGTTCAGTCTAGAAAACTTACTCGAAAAACCTTTTTTCAGTCCAATACAGCTTATGCTATTACACAATGCAAAAAGACGCTTGTCTCGCTCTGAAACGCTCAAAATTGACATAAGCCAGTTTGCACCTTTAATGAATGAAAGTGCAGGAAAAAGCTTGTTTGCCATCAAGAAGATCCAAATTCAACCTGTTCAGGCTAAGAAACCTCAGTGAAAAACCTTTTTTCAGACAAATACAGCTTGTGCTATTGTACAATGCAAAAAGACGCTTGTCTCGCTCTGAAACGCTCAAAATTGACATAAGCCAGTTTGCACCTTTAATGAATGAAAGTGCAGGAAAAAGCTTGTTTGCCATCAAGAAGATCCAAATTCAACCTGCTCAGGCTAGGAAACCTCAGTGAAAAACCTTTTTTCAGACAAATACAGCTTATGCTATTGTACAATGCAAAAAGACGCTTCTCTCGCTCTGAAACGCTCAAAATTGACATAAGCCAGTTTGCACCTTTAATGAATGAAAGTGCAGGAAAAAGCTTGTTTGCCATCAAGAAGACCCGAATTCAACCAGTTCAGGCTAAGAAACCTCAGTGAAAAACCTTTTTTCAGACAAATACAGCTTGTGCTATTGTACAATGCAAAAAGACGCTTGTCTCGCTCTGAAACGCTCAAAATTGACATAAGCCAGTTTGCACCTTTAATGAATGAAAGTGCAGGAAAAAGCTTGTTTGCCATCAAGAAGATCCAAATTCAACCAGTTCAGGCTACAAAACTTACTCGAAAAACCTTTTTTCAGTCCAATACAGCTTATGCTATTACACAATGCAAAAAGACGCTTGTCTGGCTCTGAAACGCTCAAAATTGACATAAGCCAGTTTGCACCTTTAATGAATGAAAGTGCAGGAAAAAGCTTGTTTGCCATCAAGAAGATCCAAATTCAACCAGTTCAGGCTACAAAACTTACTCGAAAAACCTTTTTTCAGTCCAATACAGCTTATGCTATTACACAATGCAAAAAGACGCTTGTCTGGCTCTGAAACGCTCAAAATTGACATAAGCCAGTTTGCACCTTTAATGAATGAAAGTGCAGGAAAAAGCTTGTTTGCCATCAAGAAGATCCAAATTCAACCTGTTCAGGCTAAGAAACCTCAGTGAAAAACCTTTTTTCAGACAAATACAGCTTGTGCTATTGTACAATGCAAAAAGACGCTTGTCTCGCTCTGAAACGCTCAAAATTGACATAAGCCAGTTTGCACCTTTAATGAATGAAAGTGCAGGAAAAAGCTTGTTTGCCATCAAGAAGACCCAAATTCAACCAGTTCAGGCTAGAAGACTTACTCGAAAAACCTTTTTTCAGTCCAATACAGCTTATGCTATTACACAATGCAAAAAGAGGCTTCTCTCGCTCTGAAACGCTCAAAATTGACATAAGCCAGTTTGCACCTTTAATGAATGAAAGCACAGGAAAAACCTTGTTTGCCATCAAGAAGATCCAAATTCAACCAGTTCAGGCTAGAAAACTTACTCGAAAAACCTTTTTTCAGTCCAATACAGCTTATGCTATTACACAATGCAAAAAGAGGCTTCTCTCGCTCTGAAACGCTCAAAATTGACATAAGCCAGTTTGCACCTTTAATGAATGAAAGCACAGGAAAAAGCTTGTTTGCCATCAAGAAGACCCGAATTCAACCAGTTCAGGCTAGGAAACCTCAGTGAAAAACCTTTTTTCAGACAAATACAGCTTATGCTATTGTACAATGCAAAAAGACGCTTGTCTCGCTCTGAAACGCTCAAAATTGACATAAGCCAGTTTGCACCTTTAATGAATGAAAGTGCAGGAAAAAGCTTGTTTGCCATCAAGAAGATCCAAATTCAACCTGCTCAGGCTAGGAAACCTCAGTGAAAAACCTTTTTTCAGACAAATACAGCTTATGCTATTGTACAATGCAAAAAGACGCTTCTCTCGCTCTGAAACGCTCAAAATTGACATAAGCCAGTTTGCACCTTTAATGAATGAAAGTGCAGGAAAAAGCTTGTTTGCCATCAAGAAGACCCGAATTCAACCAGTTCAGGCTAGAAAACTTACTCGAAAAACCTTTTTTCAGTCCAATACAGCTTATGCTATTACACAATGCAAAAAGACGCTTGTCTCGCTCTGAAACGCTCAAAATTGACATAAGCCAGTTTGCACCTTTAATGAATGAAAGTGCAGGAAAAAGCTTATTTGCCATCAAGAAGATCCAAATTCAACCTGCTCAGGCTAAGAAACCTCAGTGAAAAACCTTTTTTCAGACAAATACAGCTTGTGCTATTGTACAATGCAAAAAGACGCTTGTCTCGCTCTGAAACGCTCAAAATTGACATAAGCCAGTTTGCACCTTTAATGAATGAAAGTGCAGGAAAAAGCTTGTTTGCCATCAAGAAGATCCAAATTCAACCAGTTCAGGCTACAAAACTTACTCGAAAAACCTTTTTTCAGTCCAATACAGCTTATGCTATTACACAATGCAAAAAGACGCTTGTCTGGCTCTGAAACGCTCAAAATTGACATAAGCCAGTTTGCACCTTTAATGAATGAAAGTGCAGGAAAAAGCTTGTTTGCCATCAAGAAGATCCAAATTCAACCAGTTCAGGCTACAAAACTTACTCGAAAAACCTTTTTTCAGTCCAATACAGCTTATGCTATTACACAATGCAAAAAGACGCTTGTCTGGCTCTGAAACGCTCAAAATTGACATAAGCCAGTTTGCACCTTTAATGAATGAAAGTGCAGGAAAAAGCTTGTTTGCCATCAAGAAGATCCAAATTCAACCTGTTCAGGCTAAGAAACCTCAGTGAAAAACCTTTTTTCAGACAAATACAGCTTGTGCTATTGTACAATGCAAAAAGACGCTTGTCTCGCTCTGAAACGCTCAAAATTGACATAAGCCAGTTTGCACCTTTAATGAATGAAAGTGCAGGAAAAAGCTTGTTTGCCATCAAGAAGACCCAAATTCAACCAGTTCAGGCTAGAAGACTTACTCGAAAAACCTTTTTTCAGTCCAATACAGCTTATGCTATTACACAATGCAAAAAGAGGCTTCTCTCGCTCTGAAACGCTCAAAATTGACATAAGCCAGTTTGCACCTTTAATGAATGAAAGCACAGGAAAAACCTTGTTTGCCATCAAGAAGATCCAAATTCAACCAGTTCAGGCTAGAAAACTTACTCGAAAAACCTTTTTTCAGTCCAATACAGCTTATGCTATTACACAATGCAAAAAGACGCTTGTCTCGCTCTGAAACGCTCAAAATTGACATAAGCCAGTTTGCACCTTTAATGAATGAAAGCACAGGAAAAAGCTTGTTTGCCATCAAGAAGATCCAAATTCAACCAGTTCAGGCTACAAAACTTACTCGAAAAACCTTTTTTCAGTCCAATACAGCTTATGCTATTACACAATGCAAAAAGACGCTTGTCTCGCTCTGAAACGCTCAAAATTGACATAAGCCAGTTTGCACCTTTAATGAATGAAAGTGCAGGAAAAAGCTTGTTTGCCATCAAGAAGATCCAAATTCAACCTGTTCAGGCTAAGAAACCTCAGTGAAAAACCTTTTTTCAGACAAATACAGCTTGTGCTATTGTACAATGCAAAAAGACGCTTGTCTCGCTCTGAAACGCTCAAAATTGACATAAGCCAGTTTGCACCTTTAATGAATGAAAGTGCAGGAAAAAGCTTGTTTGCCATCAAGAAGACCCAAATTCAACCAGTTCAGGCTAGAAGACTTACTCGAAAAACCTTTTTTCAGTCCAATACAGCTTATGCTATTACACAATGCAAAAAGAGGCTTCTCTCGCTCTGAAACGCTCAAAATTGACATAAGCCAGTTTGCACCTTTAATGAATGAAAGCACAGGAAAAACCTTGTTTGCCATCAAGAAGATCCAAATTCAACCAGTTCAGGCTAGAAAACTTACTCGAAAAACCTTTTTTCAGTCCAATACAGCTTATGCTATTACACAATGCAAAAAGAGGCTTCTCTCGCTCTGAAACGCTCAAAATTGACATAAGCCAGTTTGCACCTTTAATGAATGAAAGTGCAGGAAAAAGCTTGTTTGCCATCAAGAAGATCCAAATTCAACCTGTTCAGGCTAAGAAACCTCAGTGAAAAACCTTTTTTCAGACAAATACAGCTTATGCTATTGTACAATGCAAAAAGACGCTTGTCTCGCTCTGAAACGCTCAAAATTGACATAAGCCAGTTTGCACCTTTAATGAATGAAAGTGCAGGAAAAAGCTTGTTTGCCATCAAGAAGATCCAAATTCAACCTGCTCAGGCTAGGAAACCTCAGTGAAAAACCTTTTTTCAGACAAATACAGCTTATGCTATTGTACAATGCAAAAAGACGCTTCTCTCGCTCTGAAACGCTCAAAATTGACATAAGCCAGTTTGCACCTTTAATGAATGAAAGTGCAGGAAAAAGCTTGTTTGCCATCAAGAAGACCCAAATTCAACCAGTTCAGGCTAGAAGACTTACTCGAAAAACCTTTTTTCAGTCCAATACAGCTTATGCTATTACACAATGCAAAAAGAGGCTTCTCTCGCTCTGAAACGCTCAAAATTGACATAAGCCAGTTTGCACCTTTAATGAATGAAAGCACAGGAAAAAGCTTGTTTGCCATCAAGAAGATCCAAATTCAACCAGTTCAGGCTACAAAACTTACTCGAAAAACCTTTTTTCAGTCCAATACAGCTTATGCTATTACACAATGCAAAAAGACGCTTGTCTCGCTCTGAAACGCTCAAAATTGACATAAGCCAGTTTGCACCTTTAATGAATGAAAGTGCAGGAAAAAGCTTGTTTGCCATCAAGAAGATCCAAATTCAACCTGTTCAGGCTAAGAAACCTCAGTGAAAAACCTTTTTTCAGTCCAATACAGCTTATGCTATTACACAATGCAAAAAGACGCTTGTCTGGCTCTGAAACGCTCAAAATTGACATAAGCCAGTTTGCACCTTTAATGAATGAAAGTGCAGGAAAAAGCTTGTTTGCCATCAAGAAGACCCAAATTCAACCTGTTCAGGCTAAGAAACCTCAGTGAAAAACCTTTTTTCAGTCCAATACAGCTTATGCTATTACACAATGCAAAAAGACGCTTGTCTGGCTCTGAAACGCTCAAAATTGACATAAGCCAGTTTGCACCTTTAATGAATGAAAGTGCAGGAAAAAGCTTGTTTGCCATCAAGAAGACCCAAATTCAACCAGTTCAGGCTAGAAGACTTACTCGAAAAACCTTTTTTCAGTCCAATACAGCTTATGCTATTACACAATGCAAAAAGAGGCTTCTCTCGCTCTGAAACGCTCAAAATTGACATAAGCCAGTTTACACCTTTAATGAATGAAAGCACAGGAAAAACCTTGTTTGCCATCAAGAAGATCCAAATTCAACCAGTTCAGGCTAGAAAACTTACTCGAAAAACCTTTTTTCAGTCCAATACAGCTTATGCTATTACACAATGCAAAAAGAGGCTTCTCTCGCTCTGAAACGCTCAAAATTGACATAAGCCAGTTTGCACCTTTAATGAATGAAAGCACAGGAAAAAGCTTGTTTGCCATCAAGAAGACCCGAATTCAACCAGTTCAGGCTAGGAAACCTCAGTGAAAAACCTTTTTTCAGACAAATACAGCTTATGCTATTGTACAATGCAAAAAGACGCTTGTCTCGCTCTGAAACGCTCAAAATTGACATAAGCCAGTTTGCACCTTTAATGAATGAAAGTGCAGGAAAAAGCTTGTTTGCCATCAAGAAGATCCAAATTCAACCTGCTCAGGCTAGGAAACCTCAGTGAAAAACCTTTTTTCAGACAAATACAGCTTATGCTATTGTACAATGCAAAAAGACGCTTCTCTCGCTCTGAAACGCTCAAAATTGACATAAGCCAGTTTGCACCTTTAATGAATGAAAGTGCAGGAAAAAGCTTGTTTGCCATCAAGAAGACCCAAATTCAACCAGTTCAGGCTAGAAGACTTACTCGAAAAACCTTTTTTCAGTCCAATACAGCTTATGCTATTACACAATGCAAAAAGAGGCTTCTCTCGCTCTGAAACGCTCAAAATTGACATAAGCCAGTTTGCACCTTTAATGAATGAAAGCACAGGAAAAAGCTTGTTTGCCATCAAGAAGATCCAAATTCAACCAGTTCAGGCTACAAAACTTACTCGAAAAACCTTTTTTCAGTCCAATACAGCTTATGCTATTACACAATGCAAAAAGACGCTTGTCTCGCTCTGAAACGATCAAAATTGACATAAGCCAGTTTGCACCTTTAATGAATGAAAGTGCAGGAAAAAGCTTGTTTGCCATCAAGAAGATCCAAATTCAACCTGTTCAGGCTAAGAAACCTCAGTGAAAAACCTTTTTTCAGTCCAATACAGCTTATGCTATTACACAATGCAAAAAGACGCTTGTCTGGCTCTGAAACGCTCAAAATTGACATAAGCCAGTTTGCACCTTTAATGAATGAAAGTGCAGGAAAAAGCTTGTTTGCCATCAAGAAGACCCAAATTCAACCAGTTCAGGCTAGAAGACTTACTCGAAAAACCTTTTTTCAGTCCAATACAGCTTATGCTATTACACAATGCAAAAAGAGGCTTCTCTCGCTCTGAAACGCTCAAAATTGACATAAGCCAGTTTGCACCTTTAATGAATGAAAGCACAGGAAAAAGCTTGTTTGCCATCAAGAAGACCCGAATTCAACCAGTTCAGGCTAGGAAACCTCAGTGAAAAACCTTTTTTCAGACAAATACAGCTTATGCTATTGTACAATGCAAAAAGACGCTTGTCTCGCTCTGAAACGCTCAAAATTGACATAAGCCAGTTTGCACCTTTAATGAATGAAAGTGCAGGAAAAAGCTTGTTTGCCATCAAGAAGATCCAAATTCAACCTGCTCAGGCTAGGAAACCTCAGTGAAAAACCTTTTTTCAGACAAATACAGCTTATGCTATTGTACAATGCAAAAAGACGCTTCTCTCGCTCTGAAACGCTCAAAATTGACATAAGCCAGTTTGCACCTTTAATGAATGAAAGTGCAGGAAAAAGCTTGTTTGCCATCAAGAAGACCCGAATTCAACCAGTTCAGGCTAGAAAACTTACTCGAAAAACCTTTTTTCAGTCCAATACAGCTTATGCTATTACACAATGCAAAAAGACGCTTGTCTCGCTCTGAAACGCTCAAAATTGACATAAGCCAGTTTGCACCTTTAATGAATGAAAGTGCAGGAAAAAGCTTATTTGCCATCAAGAAGATCCAAATTCAACCTGCTCAGGCTAAGAAACCTCAGTGAAAAACCTTTTTTCAGACAAATACAGCTTGTGCTATTGTACAATGCAAAAAGACGCTTGTCTCGCTCTGAAACGCTCAAAATTGACATAAGCCAGTTTGCACCTTTAATGAATGAAAGTGCAGGAAAAAGCTTGTTTGCCATCAAGAAGATCCAAATTCAACCAGTTCAGGCTACAAAACTTACTCGAAAAACCTTTTTTCAGTCCAATACAGCTTATGCTATTACACAATGCAAAAAGACGCTTGTCTGGCTCTGAAACGCTCAAAATTGACATAAGCCAGTTTGCACCTTTAATGAATGAAAGTGCAGGAAAAAGCTTGTTTGCCATCAAGAAGATCCAAATTCAACCAGTTCAGGCTACAAAACTTACTCGAAAAACCTTTTTTCAGTCCAATACAGCTTATGCTATTACACAATGCAAAAAGACGCTTGTCTGGCTCTGAAACGCTCAAAATTGACATAAGCCAGTTTGCACCTTTAATGAATGAAAGTGCAGGAAAAAGCTTGTTTGCCATCAAGAAGATCCAAATTCAACCTGTTCAGGCTAAGAAACCTCAGTGAAAAACCTTTTTTCAGACAAATACAGCTTGTGCTATTGTACAATGCAAAAAGACGCTTGTCTCGCTCTGAAACGCTCAAAATTGACATAAGCCAGTTTGCACCTTTAATGAATGAAAGTGCAGGAAAAAGCTTGTTTGCCATCAAGAAGACCCAAATTCAACCAGTTCAGGCTAGAAGACTTACTCGAAAAACCTTTTTTCAGTCCAATACAGCTTATGCTATTACACAATGCAAAAAGAGGCTTCTCTCGCTCTGAAACGCTCAAAATTGACATAAGCCAGTTTGCACCTTTAATGAATGAAAGCACAGGAAAAACCTTGTTTGCCATCAAGAAGATCCAAATTCAACCAGTTCAGGCTAGAAAACTTACTCGAAAAACCTTTTTTCAGTCCAATACAGCTTATGCTATTACACAATGCAAAAAGACGCTTGTCTCGCTCTGAAACGCTCAAAATTGACATAAGCCAGTTTGCACCTTTAATGAATGAAAGCACAGGAAAAAGCTTGTTTGCCATCAAGAAGATCCAAATTCAACCAGTTCAGGCTACAAAACTTACTCGAAAAACCTTTTTTCAGTCCAATACAGCTTATGCTATTACACAATGCAAAAAGACGCTTGTCTCGCTCTGAAACGCTCAAAATTGACATAAGCCAGTTTGCACCTTTAATGAATGAAAGTGCAGGAAAAAGCTTGTTTGCCATCAAGAAGATCCAAATTCAACCTGTTCAGGCTAAGAAACCTCAGTGAAAAACCTTTTTTCAGACAAATACAGCTTGTGCTATTGTACAATGCAAAAAGACGCTTGTCTCGCTCTGAAACGCTCAAAATTGACATAAGCCAGTTTGCACCTTTAATGAATGAAAGTGCAGGAAAAAGCTTGTTTGCCATCAAGAAGACCCAAATTCAACCAGTTCAGGCTAGAAGACTTACTCGAAAAACCTTTTTTCAGTCCAATACAGCTTATGCTATTACACAATGCAAAAAGAGGCTTCTCTCGCTCTGAAACGCTCAAAATTGACATAAGCCAGTTTGCACCTTTAATGAATGAAAGCACAGGAAAAAGCTTGTTTGCCATCAAGAAGACCCGAATTCAACCAGTTCAGGCTAGGAAACCTCAGTGAAAAACCTTTTTTCAGACAAATACAGCTTATGCTATTGTACAATGCAAAAAGACGCTTGTCTCGCTCTGAAACGCTCAAAATTGACATAAGCCAGTTTGCACCTTTAATGAATGAAAGTGCAGGAAAAAGCTTGTTTGCCATCAAGAAGATCCAAATTCAACCTGCTCAGGCTAGGAAACCTCAGTGAAAAACCTTTTTTCAGACAAATACAGCTTATGCTATTGTACAATGCAAAAAGACGCTTCTCTCGCTCTGAAACGCTCAAAATTGACATAAGCCAGTTTGCACCTTTAATGAATGAAAGTGCAGGAAAAAGCTTGTTTGCCATCAAGAAGACCCAAATTCAACCAGTTCAGGCTAGAAGACTTACTCGAAAAACCTTTTTTCAGTCCAATACAGCTTATGCTATTACACAATGCAAAAAGAGGCTTCTCTCGCTCTGAAACGCTCAAAATTGACATAAGCCAGTTTGCACCTTTAATGAATGAAAGCACAGGAAAAAGCTTGTTTGCCATCAAGAAGATCCAAATTCAACCAGTTCAGGCTACAAAACTTACTCGAAAAACCTTTTTTCAGTCCAATACAGCTTATGCTATTACACAATGCAAAAAGACGCTTGTCTCGCTCTGAAACGATCAAAATTGACATAAGCCAGTTTGCACCTTTAATGAATGAAAGTGCAGGAAAAAGCTTGTTTGCCATCAAGAAGATCCAAATTCAACCTGTTCAGGCTAAGAAACCTCAGTGAAAAACCTTTTTTCAGTCCAATACAGCTTATGCTATTACACAATGCAAAAAGACGCTTGTCTGGCTCTGAAACGCTCAAAATTGACATAAGCCAGTTTGCACCTTTAATGAATGAAAGTGCAGGAAAAAGCTTGTTTGCCATCAAGAAGACCCAAATTCAACCTGTTCAGGCTAAGAAACCTCAGTGAAAAACCTTTTTTCAGTCCAATACAGCTTATGCTATTACACAATGCAAAAAGACGCTTGTCTGGCTCTGAAACGCTCAAAATTGACATAAGCCAGTTTGCACCTTTAATGAATGAAAGTGCAGGAAAAAGCTTGTTTGCCATCAAGAAGACCCAAATTCAACCAGTTCAGGCTAGAAGACTTACTCGAAAAACCTTTTTTCAGTCCAATACAGCTTATGCTATTACACAATGCAAAAAGAGGCTTCTCTCGCTCTGAAACGCTCAAAATTGACATAAGCCAGTTTACACCTTTAATGAATGAAAGCACAGGAAAAACCTTGTTTGCCATCAAGAAGATCCAAATTCAACCAGTTCAGGCTAGAAAACTTACTCGAAAAACCTTTTTTCAGTCCAATACAGCTTATGCTATTACACAATGCAAAAAGAGGCTTCTCTCGCTCTGAAACGCTCAAAATTGACATAAGCCAGTTTGCACCTTTAATGAATGAAAGCACAGGAAAAAGCTTGTTTGCCATCAAGAAGACCCGAATTCAACCAGTTCAGGCTAGGAAACCTCAGTGAAAAACCTTTTTTCAGACAAATACAGCTTATGCTATTGTACAATGCAAAAAGACGCTTGTCTCGCTCTGAAACGCTCAAAATTGACATAAGCCAGTTTGCACCTTTAATGAATGAAAGTGCAGGAAAAAGCTTGTTTGCCATCAAGAAGATCCAAATTCAACCTGCTCAGGCTAGGAAACCTCAGTGAAAAACCTTTTTTCAGACAAATACAGCTTATGCTATTGTACAATGCAAAAAGACGCTTCTCTCGCTCTGAAACGCTCAAAATTGACATAAGCCAGTTTGCACCTTTAATGAATGAAAGTGCAGGAAAAAGCTTGTTTGCCATCAAGAAGACCCAAATTCAACCAGTTCAGGCTAGAAGACTTACTCGAAAAACCTTTTTTCAGTCCAATACAGCTTATGCTATTACACAATGCAAAAAGAGGCTTCTCTCGCTCTGAAACGCTCAAAATTGACATAAGCCAGTTTGCACCTTTAATGAATGAAAGCACAGGAAAAAGCTTGTTTGCCATCAAGAAGATCCAAATTCAACCAGTTCAGGCTACAAAACTTACTCGAAAAACCTTTTTTCAGTCCAATACAGCTTATGCTATTACACAATGCAAAAAGACGCTTGTCTCGCTCTGAAACGCTCAAAATTGACATAAGCCAGTTTGCACCTTTAATGAATGAAAGTGCAGGAAAAAGCTTGTTTGCCATCAAGAAGATCCAAATTCAACCTGTTCAGGCTAAGAAACCTCAGTGAAAAACCTTTTTTCAGACAAATACAGCTTGTGCTATTGTACAATGCAAAAAGACGCTTGTCTCGCTCTGAAACGCTCAAAATTGACATAAGCCAGTTTGCACCTTTAATGAATGAAAGTGCAGGAAAAAGCTTGTTTGCCATCAAGAAGACCCAAATTCAACCAGTTCAGGCTAGAAGACTTACTCGAAAAACCTTTTTTCAGTCCAATACAGCTTATGCTATTACACAATGCAAAAAGAGGCTTCTCTCGCTCTGAAACGCTCAAAATTGACATAAGCCAGTTTGCACCTTTAATGAATGAAAGCACAGGAAAAACCTTGTTTGCCATCAAGAAGATCCAAATTCAACCAGTTCAGGCTAGAAAACTTACTCGAAAAACCTTTTTTCAGTCCAATACAGCTTATGCTATTACACAATGCAAAAAGAGGCTTCTCTCGCTCTGAAACGCTCAAAATTGACATAAGCCAGTTTGCACCTTTAATGAATGAAAGTGCAGGAAAAAGCTTGTTTGCCATCAAGAAGATCCAAATTCAACCTGTTCAGGCTAAGAAACCTCAGTGAAAAACCTTTTTTCAGACAAATACAGCTTGTGCTATTGTACAATGCAAAAAGACGCTTGTCTCGCTCTGAAACGCTCAAAATTGACATAAGCCAGTTTGCACCTTTAATGAATGAAAGTGCAGGAAAAAGCTTGTTTGCCATCAAGAAGATCCAAATTCAACCTGCTCAGGCTAAGAAACCTCAGTGAAAAACCTTTTTTCAGACAAATACAGCTTATGCTATTGTACAATGCAAAAAGACGCTTCTCTCGCTCTGAAACGCTCAAAATTGACATAAGCCACTTTTCACCCTTAATGAATGAAAGCACAGGAAAAACCTTTTTGCCATCAAGAAGATCCAAATTCAACCTGCTCAGGCTAGGAAACCTCAGTGAAAAACCTTTTTTCAGACAAATACAGCTTATGCTATTGTACAATGCAAAAAGACGCTTGTCTCGCTCTGAAACGCTCAAAATTGACATAAGCCAGTTTGCACCTTTAATGAATGAAAGCACAGGAAAAAGCTTGTTTGCTATCAAGAAGACCCAAATTCAACCAGTTCAGGCTAGAAGACTTACTCGAAAAACCTTTTTTCAGTCCAATACAGCTTATGCTATTACACAATGCAAAAAGAGGCTTCTCTCGCTCTGAAACGCTCAAAATTGACATAAGCCAGTTTGCACCTTTAATGAATGAAAGCACAGGAAAAAGCTTGTTTGCCATCAAGAAGATCCAAATTCAACCAGTTCAGGCTACAAAACTTACTCGAAAAACCTTTTTTCAGTCCAATACAGCTTATGCTATTACACAATGCAAAAAGACGCTTGTCTCGCTCTGAAACGATCAAAATTGACATAAGCCAGTTTGCACCTTTAATGAATGAAAGTGCAGGAAAAAGCTTGTTTGCCATCAAGAAGATCCAAATTCAACCTGTTCAGGCTAAGAAACCTCAGTGAAAAACCTTTTTTCAGTCCAATACAGCTTATGCTATTACACAATGCAAAAAGACGCTTGTCTGGCTCTGAAACGCTCAAAATTGACATAAGCCAGTTTGCACCTTTAATGAATGAAAGTGCAGGAAAAAGCTTGTTTGCCATCAAGAAGACCCAAATTCAACCTGTTCAGGCTAAGAAACCTCAGTGAAAAACCTTTTTTCAGTCCAATACAGCTTATGCTATTACACAATGCAAAAAGACGCTTGTCTGGCTCTGAAACGCTCAAAATTGACATAAGCCAGTTTGCACCTTTAATGAATGAAAGTGCAGGAAAAAGCTTGTTTGCCATCAAGAAGACCCAAATTCAACCAGTTCAGGCTAGAAGACTTACTCGAAAAACCTTTTTTCAGTCCAATACAGCTTATGCTATTACACAATGCAAAAAGAGGCTTCTCTCGCTCTGAAACGCTCAAAATTGACATAAGCCAGTTTACACCTTTAATGAATGAAAGCACAGGAAAAACCTTGTTTGCCATCAAGAAGATCCAAATTCAACCAGTTCAGGCTAGAAAACTTACTCGAAAAACCTTTTTTCAGTCCAATACAGCTTATGCTATTACACAATGCAAAAAGAGGCTTCTCTCGCTCTGAAACGCTCAAAATTGACATAAGCCAGTTTGCACCTTTAATGAATGAAAGCACAGGAAAAAGCTTGTTTGCCATCAAGAAGACCCGAATTCAACCAGTTCAGGCTAGGAAACCTCAGTGAAAAACCTTTTTTCAGACAAATACAGCTTATGCTATTGTACAATGCAAAAAGACGCTTGTCTCGCTCTGAAACGCTCAAAATTGACATAAGCCAGTTTGCACCTTTAATGAATGAAAGTGCAGGAAAAAGCTTGTTTGCCATCAAGAAGATCCAAATTCAACCTGCTCAGGCTAGGAAACCTCAGTGAAAAACCTTTTTTCAGACAAATACAGCTTATGCTATTGTACAATGCAAAAAGACGCTTCTCTCGCTCTGAAACGCTCAAAATTGACATAAGCCAGTTTGCACCTTTAATGAATGAAAGTGCAGGAAAAAGCTTGTTTGCCATCAAGAAGACCCAAATTCAACCAGTTCAGGCTAGAAGACTTACTCGAAAAACCTTTTTTCAGTCCAATACAGCTTATGCTATTACACAATGCAAAAAGAGGCTTCTCTCGCTCTGAAACGCTCAAAATTGACATAAGCCAGTTTGCACCTTTAATGAATGAAAGCACAGGAAAAAGCTTGTTTGCCATCAAGAAGATCCAAATTCAACCAGTTCAGGCTACAAAACTTACTCGAAAAACCTTTTTTCAGTCCAATACAGCTTATGCTATTACACAATGCAAAAAGACGCTTGTCTCGCTCTGAAACGCTCAAAATTGACATAAGCCAGTTTGCACCTTTAATGAATGAAAGTGCAGGAAAAAGCTTGTTTGCCATCAAGAAGATCCAAATTCAACCTGTTCAGGCTAAGAAACCTCAGTGAAAAACCTTTTTTCAGACAAATACAGCTTGTGCTATTGTACAATGCAAAAAGACGCTTGTCTCGCTCTGAAACGCTCAAAATTGACATAAGCCAGTTTGCACCTTTAATGAATGAAAGTGCAGGAAAAAGCTTGTTTGCCATCAAGAAGACCCAAATTCAACCAGTTCAGGCTAGAAGACTTACTCGAAAAACCTTTTTTCAGTCCAATACAGCTTATGCTATTACACAATGCAAAAAGAGGCTTCTCTCGCTCTGAAACGCTCAAAATTGACATAAGCCAGTTTGCACCTTTAATGAATGAAAGCACAGGAAAAACCTTGTTTGCCATCAAGAAGATCCAAATTCAACCAGTTCAGGCTAGAAAACTTACTCGAAAAACCTTTTTTCAGTCCAATACAGCTTATGCTATTACACAATGCAAAAAGAGGCTTCTCTCGCTCTGAAACGCTCAAAATTGACATAAGCCAGTTTGCACCTTTAATGAATGAAAGTGCAGGAAAAAGCTTGTTTGCCATCAAGAAGATCCAAATTCAACCTGTTCAGGCTAAGAAACCTCAGTGAAAAACCTTTTTTCAGACAAATACAGCTTGTGCTATTGTACAATGCAAAAAGACGCTTGTCTCGCTCTGAAACGCTCAAAATTGACATAAGCCAGTTTGCACCTTTAATGAATGAAAGTGCAGGAAAAAGCTTGTTTGCCATCAAGAAGATCCAAATTCAACCTGCTCAGGCTAAGAAACCTCAGTGAAAAACCTTTTTTCAGACAAATACAGCTTATGCTATTGTACAATGCAAAAAGACGCTTCTCTCGCTCTGAAACGCTCAAAATTGACATAAGCCACTTTTCACCCTTAATGAATGAAAGCACAGGAAAAACCTTTTTGCCATCAAGAAGATCCAAATTCAACCTGCTCAGGCTAGGAAACCTCAGTGAAAAACCTTTTTTCAGACAAATACAGCTTATGCTATTGTACAATGCAAAAAGACGCTTGTCTCGCTCTGAAACGCTCAAAATTGACATAAGCCAGTTTGCACCTTTAATGAATGAAAGCACAGGAAAAAGCTTGTTTGCTATCAAGAAGACCCAAATTCAACCAGTTCAGGCTAGAAGACTTACTCGAAAAACCTTTTTTCAGTCCAATACAGCTTATGCTATTACACAATGCAAAAAGAGGCTTCTCTCGCTCTGAAACGCTCAAAATTGACATAAGCCAGTTTGCACCTTTAATGAATGAAAGTGCAGGAAAAAGCTTGTTTGCCATCAAGAAGATCCAAATTCAACCTGCTCAGGCTAGGAAACCTCAGTGAAAAACCTTTTTTCAGACAAATACAGCTTATGCTATTGTACAATGCAAAAAGACGCTTCTCTCGCTCTGAAACGCTCAAAATTGACATAAGCCACTTTTCACCCTTAATGAATGAAAGCACAGGAAAAACCTTGTTTGCCATCAAGAAGATCCAAATTCAACCAGTTCAGGCTAGAAAACTTACTCGAAAAACCTTTTTTCAGTCCAATACAGCTTAGGCTATTACACAATGCAAAAAGACGCTTGTCTCGCTCTGAAACGCTCAAAATTGACATAAGCCAGTTTGCACCTTTAATGAATGAAAGTGCAGGAAAAAGCTTGTTTGCCATCAAGAAGATCCAAATTCAACCTGTTCAGGCTAAGAAACCTCATTGAAAAACCTTTTTTCAGACAAATACAGCTTGTGCTATTGTACAATGCAAAAAGACGCTTGTCTCGCTCTGAAACGCTCAAAATTGACATAAGCCAGTTTGCACCTTTAATGAATGAAAGTGCAGGAAAAAGCTTGTTTGCCATCAAGAAGACCCAAATTCAACCAGTTCAGGCTAGAAAACTTACTTGAAAAACCTTTTTTCAGTCCAATACAGCTTATGCTATTACACAATGCAAAAAGACGCTTGTCTCGCTCTGAAACGCTCAAAATTGACATAAGCCAGTTTGCACCTTTAATGAATGAAAGTGCAGGAAAAAGCTTGTTTGCCATCAAGAAGACCCAAATTCAACCAGTTCAGGCTAGAAGACTTACTCGAAAAACCTTTTTTCAGACAAATACAGCTTATGCTATTGTACAATGCAAAAAGACGCTTCTCTCGCTCTGAAACGCTCAAAATTGACATAAGCCACTTTTCACCCTTAATGAATGAAAGCACAGGAAAAACCTTTTTGCCATCAAGAAGATCCAAATTCAACCTGCTCAGGCTAGGAAACCTCAGTGAAAAACCTTTTTTCAGACAAATACAGCTTATGCTATTGTACAATGCAAAAAGACGCTTCTCTCGCTCTGAAACGCTCAAAATTGACATAAGCCACTTTTCACCCTTAATGAATGAAAGCACAGGAAAAACCTTGTTTGCCATCAAGAAGATCCAAATTCAACCAGTTCAGGCTAGAAAACTTACTCGAAAAACCTTTTTTCAGTCCAATACAGCTTATGCTATTACACAATGCAAAAAGACGCTTGTCTCGCTCTGAAACGCTCAAAATTGACATAAGCCAGTTTGCACCTTTAATGAATGAAAGCACAGGAAAAAGCTTGTTTGCCATCAAGAAGATCCAAATTCAACCAGTTCAGGCTAGAAAACTTACTCGAAAAACCTTTTTTCAGTCCAATACAGCTTATGCTATTACACAATGCAAAAAGACGCTTGTCTCGCTCTGAAACGCTCAAAATTGACATAAGCCAGTTTGCACCTTTAATGAATGAAAGTGCAGGAAAAAGCTTGTTTGCCATCAAGAAGATCCAAATTCAACCAGTTCAGGCTAGAAAACTTACTCGAAAAACCTTTTTTCAGTCCAATACAGCTTATGCTATTGTACAATGCAAAAAGAGGCTTCTCTCGCTCTGAAACGCTCAAAATTGACATAAGCCACTTTTCACCCTTAATGAATGAAAGCACAGGAAAAACCTTGTTTGCCATCAAGAAGATCCAAATTCAACCAGTTCAGGCTAGAAAACTTACTCGAAAAACTTTTTTTCAGTCCAATACAGCTTATGCTATTACACAATGCAAAAAGACGCTTGTCTCGCTCTGAAACGCTCAAAATTGACATAAGCCAGTTTGCACCTTTAATGAATGAAAGTGCAGAAAAAAACCTTGTTTGCCATCAAGAAGACCCAAATTCAACCTGTTCAGGCTAAGAAACCTCTGTGAAAAACCTTTTTTCAGACAAATACAGCTTGTGCTATTGTACAATGCAAAAAGACGCTTCTCTCGCTCTGAAACGCTCAAAATTGACATAAGCCAGTTTGCACCTTTAATGAATGAAAGTGCAGGAAAAAGCTTATTTGCCATCAAGAAGATCCAAATTCAACCTGCTCAGGCTAAGAAACCTCAGTGAAAAACCTTTTTTCAGACAAATACAGCTTATGCTATTGTACAATGCAAAAAGAGGCTTGTCTGGCTCTGAAACGCTCAAAATTGACATAAGCCAGTTTGCACCTTTAATGAATGAAAGTGCAGGAAAAAGCTTGTTTGCCATCAAGAAGATCCAAATTCAACCTGTTCAGGCTAAGAAACCTCAGTGAAAAACCTTTTTTCAGACAAATACAGCTTGTGCTATTGTACAATGCAAAAAGACGCTTGTCTCGCTCTGAAACGCTCAAAATTGACATAAGCCAGTTTGCACCTTTAATGAATGAAAGTGCAGGAAAAAGCTTGTTTGCCATCAAGAAGATCCAAATTCAACCTGCTCAGGCTAGGAAACCTCAGTGAAAAACCTTTTTTCAGACAAATACAGCTTATGCTATTGTACAATGCAAAAAGACGCTTCTCTCGCTCTGAAACGCTCAAAATTGACATAAGCCAGTTTGCACCTTTAATGAATGAAAGTGCAGGAAAAAGCTTGTTTGCCATCAAGAAGACCCAAATTCAACCAGTTCAGGCTAGAAGACTTACTCGAAAAACCTTTTTTCAGTCCAATACAGCTTATGCTATTACACAATGCAAAAAGAGGCTTCTCTCGCTCTGAAACGCTCAAAATTGACATAAGCCAGTTTGCACCTTTAATGAATGAAAGCACAGGAAAAAGCTTGTTTGCCATCAAGAAGATCCAAATTCAACCAGTTCAGGCTACAAAACTTACTCGAAAAACCTTTTTTCAGTCCAATACAGCTTATGCTATTACACAATGCAAAAAGACGCTTGTCTCGCTCTGAAACGCTCAAAATTGACATAAGCCAGTTTGCACCTTTAATGAATGAAAGTGCAGGAAAAAGCTTGTTTGCCATCAAGAAGATCCAAATTCAACCTGTTCAGGCTAAGAAACCTCAGTGAAAAACCTTTTTTCAGACAAATACAGCTTGTGCTATTGTACAATGCAAAAAGACGCTTGTCTCGCTCTGAAACGCTCAAAATTGACATAAGCCAGTTTGCACCTTTAATGAATGAAAGTGCAGGAAAAAGCTTGTTTGCCATCAAGAAGATCCAAATTCAACCTGCTCAGGCTAGGAAACCTCAGTGAAAAACCTTTTTTCAGACAAATACAGCTTATGCTATTGTACAATGCAAAAAGACGCTTGTCTCGCTCTGAAACGCTCAAAATTGACATAAGCCAGTTTGCACCTTTAATGAATGAAAGTGCAGGAAAAAGCTTGTTTGCCATCAAGAAGACCCAAATTCAACCAGTTCAGGATAGAAAACTTACTCGAAAAACCTTTTTTCAGTCCAATACAGCTTATGCTATTACACAATGCAAAAAGACGCTTGTCTCGCTCTGAAACGCTCAAAATTGACATAAGCCAGTTTGCACCTTTAATGAATGAAAGTGCAGGAAAAAGCTTGTTTGCCATCAAGAAGACCCAAATTCAACCAGTTCAGGCTAGAAAACTTACTTGAAAAACCTTTTTTCAGTCCAATACAGCTTATGCTATTACACAATGCAAAAAGACGCTTGTCTCGCTCTGAAACGCTCAAAATTGACATAAGCCAGTTTGCACCTTTAATGAATGAAAGTGCAGGAAAAAGCTTGTTTGCCATCAAGAAGATCCAAATTCAACCTGCTCAGGCTAAGAAACCTCAGTGAAAAACCTTTTTTCAGACAAATACAGCTTATGCTATTGTACAATGCAAAAAGACGCTTCTCTCGCTCTGAAACGCTCAAAATTGACATAAGCCACTTTTCACCCTTAATGAATGAAAGCACAGGAAAAACCTTGTTTGCCATCAAGAAGATCCAAATTCAACCAGTTCAGGCTAGAAAACTTACTCGAAAAACCTTTTTTCAGTCCAATACAGCTTATGCTATTACACAATGCAAAAAGACGCTTGTCTCGCTCTGAAACGCTCAAAATTGACATAAGCCAGTTTGCACCTTTAATGAATGAAAGCACAGGAAAAAGCTTGTTTGCTATCAAGAAGACCCAAATTCAACGAGTTCAGGCTAGAAGACTTACTCGAAAAACCTTTTTTCAGTCCAATACAGCTTATGCTATTACACAATGCAAAAAGAGGCTTCTCTCGCTCTGAAACGCTCAAAATTGACATAAGCCAGTTTGCACCTTTAATGAATGAAAGTGCAGGAAAAAGCTTGTTTGCCATCAAGAAGATCCAAATTCAACCAGTTCAGGCTACAAAACTTACTCGAAAAACCTTTTTTCAGTCCAATACAGCTTATGCTATTACACAATGCAAAAAGACGCTTGTCTCGCTCTGAAACGCTCAAAATTGACATAAGCCAGTTTGCACCTTTAATGAATGAAAGTGCAGGAAAAAGCTTGTTTGCCATCAAGAAGATCCAAATTCAACCTGTTCAGGCTAAGAAACCTCAGTGAAAAACCTTTTTTCAGACAAATACAGCTTGTGCTATTGTACAATGCAAAAAGACGCTTGTCTCGCTCTGAAACGCTCAAAATTGACATAAGCCAGTTTGCACCTTTAATGAATGAAAGTGCAGGAAAAAGCTTGTTTGCCATCAAGAAGACCCAAATTCAACCAGTTCAGGCTAGAAGACTTACTCGAAAAACCTTTTTTCAGTCCAATACAGCTTATGCTATTACACAATGCAAAAAGAGGCTTCTCTCGCTCTGAAACGCTCAAAATTGACATAAGCCAGTTTGCACCTTTAATGAATGAAAGCACAGGAAAAACCTTGTTTGCCATCAAGAAGATCCAAATTCAACCAGTTCAGGCTAGAAAACTTACTCGAAAAACCTTTTTTCAGTCCAATACAGCTTATGCTATTACACAATGCAAAAAGAGGCTTCTCTCGCTCTGAAACGCTCAAAATTGACATAAGCCAGTTTGCACCTTTAATGAATGAAAGTGCAGGAAAAAGCTTGTTTGCCATCAAGAAGATCCAAATTCAACCTGCTCAGGCTAAGAAACCTCAGTGAAAAACCTTTTTTCAGACAAATACAGCTTATGCTATTGTACAATGCAAAAAGACGCTTGTCTCGCTCTGAAACGCTCAAAATTGACATAAGCCAGTTTGCACCCTTAATGAATGAAAGTGCAGGAAAAAGCTTGTTTGCCATCAAGAAGATCCAAATTCAACCTGCTCAGGCTAGGAAACCTCAGTGAAAAACCTTTTTTCAGACAAATACAGCTTATGCTATTGTACAATGCAAAAAGACGCTTCTCTCGCTCTGAAACGCTCAAAATTGACATAAGCCAGTTTGCACCTTTAATGAATGAAAGTGCAGGAAAAAGCTTGTTTGCCATCAAGAAGACCCAAATTCAACCAGTTCAGGCTAGAAGACTTACTCGAAAAACCTTTTTTCAGTCCAATACAGCTTATGCTATTACACAATGCAAAAAGAGGCTTCTCTCGCTCTGAAACGCTCAAAATTGACATAAGCCAGTTTGCACCTTTAATGAATGAAAGCACAGGAAAAACCTTGTTTGCCATCAAGAAGATCCAAATTCAACCAGTTCAGGCTAGAAAACTTACTCGAAAAACCTTTTTTCAGTCCAATACAGCTTATGCTATTACACAATGCAAAAAGAGGCTTCTCTCGCTCTGAAACGCTCAAAATTGACATAAGCCAGTTTGCACCTTTAATGAATGAAAGTGCAGGAAAAAGCTTGTTTGCCATCAAGAAGATCCAAATTCAACCTGCTCAGGCTAAGAAACCTCAGTGAAAAACCTTTTTTCAGACAAATACAGCTTATGCTATTGTACAATGCAAAAAGACGCTTGTCTCGCTCTGAAACGCTCAAAATTGACATAAGCCAGTTTGCACCCTTAATGAATGAAAGTGCAGGAAAAAGCTTGTTTGCCATCAAGAAGATCCAAATTCAACCTGCTCAGGCTAGGAAACCTCAGTGAAAAACCTTTTTTCAGACAAATACAGCTTATGCTATTGTACAATGCAAAAAGACGCTTCTCTCGCTCTGAAACGCTCAAAATTGACATAAGCCAGTTTGCACCTTTAATGAATGAAAGCACAGGAAAAACCTTGTTTGCCATCAAGAAGATCCAAATTCAACCAGTTCAGGCTAGAAAACTTACTCGAAAAACCTTTTTTCAGTCCAATACAGCTTATGCTATTACACAATGCAAAAAGACGCTTGTCTCGCTCTGAAACGCTCAAAATTGACATAAGCCAGTTTGCACCTTTAATGAATGAAAGTGCAGGAAAAAGCTTGTTTGCCATCAAGAAGATCCAAATTCAACCTGCTCAGGCTAGGAAACCTCAGTGAAAAACCTTTTTTCAGACAAATACAGCTTATGCTATTGTACAATGCAAAAAGACGCTTGTCTCGCTCTGAAACGCTCAAAATTGACATAAGCCAGTTTGCACCTTTAATGAATGAAAGTGCAGGAAAAAGCTTGTTTGCCATCAAGAAGACCCAAATTCAACCAGTTCAGGCTAGAAAACTTACTCGAAAAACCTTTTTTCAGTCCAATACAGCTTATGCTATTACACAATGCAAAAAGACGCTTGTCTCGCTCTGAAACGCTCAAAATTGACATAAGCCAGTTTGCACCTTTAATGAATGAAAGTGCAGGAAAAAGCTTGTTTGCCATCAAGAAGATCCAAATTCAACCTGCTCAGGCTAAGAAACCTCAGTGAAAAACCTTTTTTCAGACAAATGCAGCTTATGCTATTGTACAATGCAAAAAGACGCTTCTCTCGCTCTGAAACGCTCAAAATTGACATAAGCCACTTTTCACCCTTAATGAATGAAAGCACAGGAAAAACCTTTTTGCCATCAAGAAGATCCAAATTCAACCTGCTCAGGCTAGGAAACCTCAGTGAAAAACCTTTTTTCAGACAAATACAGCTTATGCTATTGTACAATGCAAAAAGACGCTTGTCTCGCTCTGAAACGCTCAAAATTGACATAAGCCAGTTTGCACCTTTAATGAATGAAAGTGCAGGAAAAACCTTGTTTGCCATCAAGAAGACCCAAATTCAACCAGTTCAGGCTAGAAAACTTACTCGAAAAACCTTTTTTCAGTCCAATACAGCTTATGCTATTACACAATGCAAAAAGAGGCTTCTCTCGCTCTGAAACGCTCAAAATTGACAAAAGCCACTTTTCACCCTTAATGAATGAAAGCACAGGAAAAACCTTTTTGCCATCAAGAAGATCCAAATTCAACCTGCTCAGGCTAGGAAACCTCAGTGAAAAACCTTTTTTCAGACAAATAAAGCTTATGCTATTGTACAATGCAAAAAGACGCTTGTCTCGCTCTGAAACGCTCAAAATTGACATAAGCCAGTTTGCACCTTTAATGAATGAAAGCACAGGAAAAACCTTGTTTGCCATCAAGAAGATCCAAATTCAACCAGTTCAGGCTAGAAAACTTACTCGAAAAACCTTTTTTCAGTCCAATACAGCTTATGCTATTACACAATGCAAAAAGACGCTTCTCTCGCTCTGAAACGCTCAAAATTGACATAAGCCAGTTTGCACCTTTAATGAATGAAAGTGCAGGAAAAAGCTTGTTTGCCATCAAGAAGACCCAAATTCAACCAGTTCAGGCTAGAAAACTTACTTGAAAAACCTTTTTTCAGTCCAATACAGCTTATGCTATTACACAATGCAAAAAGACGCTTGTCTCGCTCTGAAACGCTCAAAATTGACATAAGCCAGTTTGCACCTTTAATGAATGAAAGTGCAGGAAAAAGCTTGTTTGCCATCAAGAAGATCCAAATTCAACCTGTTCAGGCTAAGAAACCTCAGTGAAAAACCTTTTTTCAGACAAATACAGCTTGTGCTATTGTACAATGCAAAAAGACGCTTGTCTCGCTCTGAAACGCTCAAAATTGACATAAGCCAGTTTGCACCTTTAATGAATGAAAGTGCAGGAAAAAGCTTGTTTGCCATCAAGAAGACCCAAATTCAACCAGTTCAGGCTAGAAAACTTACTTGAAAAACCTTTTTTCAGTCCAATACAGCTTATGCTATTACACAATGCAAAAAGACGCTTGTCTCGCTCTGAAACGCTCAAAATTGACATAAGCCAGTTTGCACCTTTAATGAATGAAAGTGCAGGAAAAAGCTTGTTTGCCATCAAGAAGATCCAAATTCAACCTGCTCAGGCTAAGAAACCTCAGTGAAAAACCTTTTTTCAGACAAATACAGCTTGTGCTATTGTACAATGCAAAAAGACGCTTGTCTCGCTCTGAAACGCTCAAAATTGACATAAGCCAGTTTGCACCTTTAATGAATGAAAGTGCAGGAAAAAGCTTGTTTGCCATCAAGAAGACCCAAATTCAACCAGTTCAGGCTAGAAAACTTACTCGAAAAACCTTTTTTCAGTCCAATACAGCTTATGCTATTACACAATGCAAAAAGAGGCTTCTCTCGCTCTGAAACGCTCAAAATTGACATAAGCCACTTTTCACCCTTAATGAATGAAAGCACAGGAAAAACCTTTTTGCCATCAAGAAGATCCAAATTCAACCTGCTCAGGCTAGGAAAACTCAGTGAAAAACCTTTTTTCAGACAAATAAAGCTTATGCTATTGTACAATGCAAAAAGACGCTTCTCTCGCTCTGAAACGCTCAAAATTGACATAAGCCACTTTTCACCCTTAATGAATGAAAGCACAGGAAAAACCTTGTTTGCCATCAAGAAGATCCAAATTCAACCAGTTCAGGCTAGAAAACTTACTCGAAAAACCTTTTTTCAGTCCAATACAGCTTATGCTATTACACAATGCAAAAAGACGCTTCTCTCGCTCTGAAACGCTCAAAATTGACATAAGCCAGTTTGCACCTTTAATGAATGAAAGTGCAGGAAAAAGCTTGTTTGCCATCAAGAAGACCCAAATTCAACCAGTTCAGGCTAGAAAACTTACTTGAAAAACCTTTTTTCAGTCCAATACAGCTTATGCTATTACACAATGCAAAAAGACGCTTGTCTCGCTCTGAAACGCTCAAAATTGACATAAGCCAGTTTGCACCTTTAATGAATGAAAGTGCAGGAAAAAGCTTGTTTGCCATCAAGAAGATCCAAATTCAACCTGTTCAGGCTAAGAAACCTCAGTGAAAAACCTTTTTTCAGACAAATACAGCTTGTGCTATTGTACAATGCAAAAAGACGCTTGTCTCGCTCTGAAACGCTCAAAATTGACATAAGCCAGTTTGCACCTTTAATGAATGAAAGTGCAGGAAAAAGCTTGTTTGCCATCAAGAAGATCCAAATTCAACCTGCTCAGGCTAAGAAACCTCAGTGAAAAACCTTTTTTCAGACAAATACAGCTTATGCTATTGTACAATGCAAAAAGACGCTTCTCTCGCTCTGAAACGCTCAAAATTGACATAAGCCACTTTTCACCCTTAATGAATGAAAGCACAGGAAAAACCTTTTTGCCATCAAGAAGATCCAAATTCAACCTGCTCAGGCTAGGAAACCTCAGTGAAAAACCTTTTTTCAGACAAATACAGCTTATGCTATTGTACAATGCAAAAAGACGCTTCTCTCGCTCTGAAACGCTCAAAATTGACATAAGCCACTTTTCACCCTTAATGAATGAAAGCACAGGAAAAACCTTGTTTGCCATCAAGAAGATCCAAATTCAACCAGTTCAGGCTAGAAAACTTACTCGAAAAACCTTTTTTCAGTCCAATACAGCTTATGCTATTACACAATGCAAAAAGACGCTTGTCTCGCTCTGAAACGCTCAAAATTGACATAAGCCAGTTTGCACCTTTAATGAATGAAAGTGCAGGAAAAAGCTTGTTTGCCATCAAGAAGATCCAAATTCAACCAGTTCAGGCTAGAAAACTTACTCGAAAAACCTTTTTTCAGTCCAATACAGCTTATGCTATTGTACAATGCAAAAAGAGGCTTCTCTCGCTCTGAAACGCTCAAAATTGACATAAGCCACTTTTCACCCTTAATGAATGTAAGCACAGGAAAAAGCTTGTTTGCCATCAAGAAGATCCAAATTCAACCAGTTCAGGCTAGAAAACTTACTCGAAAAACCTTTTTTTCAGTCCAATACAGCTTATGCTATTACACAATGCAAAAAGACGCTTGTCTCGCTCTGAAACGCTCAAAATTGACATAAGCCAGTTTGCACCTTTAATGAATGAAAGTGCAGAAAAAACCTTGTTTGCCATCAAGAAGACCCAAATTCAACCTGTTCAGGCTAAGAAACCTCAGTGAAAAACCTTTTTTCAGACAAATACAGCTTATGCTATTGTACAATGCAAAAAGACGCTTCTCTCGCTCTGAAACGTTCAAAATTGACATAAGCCACTTTTCACCCTTAATGAATGAAAGTGCAGGAAAAACCTTGTTTGCCGTCAAGAAGACCCGAATTCAACCAGTTCAGGCTAGAAAACGTCAGTGAAAAACCTTTTTTCAGTCCAATACAGCTTAGGCTATTACACAATGCAAAAAGACGCTTGTCTCGCTCTGAAACGCTCAAAATTGACATAAGCCAGTTTGCACCTTTAATGAATGAAAGTGCAGAAAAAACCTTGTTTGCCATCAAGAAGACCCAAATTCAACCTGTTCAGGCTAAGAAACCTCAGTGAAAAACCTTTTTTCAGACAAATACAACTTGTGCTATTGTACAATGCAAAAAGACGCTTGTCTCGCTCTGAAACGCTCAAAATTGACATAAGCCAGTTTGCACCTTTAATGAATGAAAGTGCAGGAAAAAGCTTGTTTGCCATCAAGAAGACCCAAATTCAACCAGTTCAGGCTAGAAAACTTACTCGAAAAACCTTTTTTCAGTCCAATACAGCTTATGCTATTACACAATGCAAAAAGAGGCTTCTCTCGCTCTGAAACGCTCAAAATTGACAAAAGCCACTTTTCACCCTTAATGAATGAAAGCACAGGAAAAACCTTTTTGCCATCAAGAAGATCCAAATTCAACCTGCTCAGGCTAGGAAACCTCAGTGAAAAACCTTTTTTCAGACAAATAAAGCTTATGCTATTGTACAATGCAAAAAGACGCTTGTCTCGCTCTGAAACGCTCAAAATTGACATAAGCCAGTTTGCACCTATAATGAATGAAAGTGCAGGAAAAACCTTGTTTGCCATCAAGAAGACCCAAATTCAACCAGTTCAAGCTAGAAAACTTACTCGAAAAACCTTTTTTCAGACAAATACAGCTTATGCTATTGTACAATGCAAAAAGACGCTTCTCTCGCTCTGAAACGCTCAAAATTGACATAAGCCAGTTTGCACCTTTAATGAATGAAAGTGCAGGAAAAACCTTATTTGCCTTCAAGAAGACCCAAATTCAACCTGTTCAGGCTAGGAAACCTCAGTGAAAAACCTTTTTTCTGACAAATACAGCTTATGCTATTGTACAATGCAAAAAGACGCTTCTCTCGCTCTGAAACGCTCAAAATTGACATAAGCCACTTTTCACCCTTAATGAATGAAAGCACAGGAAAAACCTTGTTTGCCATCAAGAAGATCCAAATTCAACCAGTTCAAGCTAGAAAACTTACTCGAAAAACCTTTTTTCAGTCCAATACAGCTTATGCTATTACACAATGCAAAAAGACGCTTGTCTCGCTCTGAAACGCTCAAAATTGACATAAGCCACTTTTCACCCTTAATGAATGAAAGCACAGGAAAAACCTTGTTTGCCATCAAGAAGATCCAAATTCAACCTGTTCAGGCTAGGAAACCTCAGTGAAAAACCTTTTTTCAGTCCAATACAGCTTATGCTATTACACAATGCAAAAAGACGCTTGTCTCGCTCTGAAACGCTCAAAATTGACATAAGCCAGTTTGCACCTTTAATGAATGAAAGTGCAGGAAAAACCTTGTTTGCCATCAAGAAGATCCAAATTCAACCAGTTCAAGCTAGAAAACTTACTCGAAAAACCTTTTTTCAGTCAAATACAGCTTTGCTATTACACAATGCAAAAAGACGCTTGTCTCGCTCTGAAACGCTCAAAATTGACATAAGCCAGTTTGCACCTTTAATGAATGAAAGTGCAGGAAAAACCTTGTTTGCCATCAAGAAGACCCAAATTCAACCAGTTCAGGATAGAAAACTTACTCGAAAAACCTTTTTTCAGTCCAATACAGCTTATGCTATTACACAATGCAAAAAGACGCTTGTCTCGCTCTGAAACGCTCAAAATTGACATAAGCCAGTTTGCACCTTTAATGAATGAAAGTGCAGGAAAAACCTTGTTTGCCATCAAGAAGATCCAAATTCAACCAGTTCAGGCTAGAAAACTTACTCGAAAAACCTTTTTTCAATCCAATACAGCTTATGCTATTACACAATGCAAAAAGACGCTTGTCTCGCTCTGAAACGCTCAAAATTGACATAAGCCAGTTTGCACCTTTAATGAATGAAAGTGCAGGAAAAACCTTGTTTGCCATCAAGAAGACCCAAATTCAACCAGTTCAGGCTAGGAAACCTCAGTGAAAAACCTTTTTTCAGTCCAATACAGCTTATGCTATTGTACAATGCAAAAAGACGCTTCTCTCGCTCTGAAACGCTCAAAATTGACATAAGCCAGTTTGCACCTTTAATGAATGAAAGTGCAGGAAAAACCTTGTTTGCCATCAAGAAGATCCAAATTCAACCAGTTCAAGCTAGAAAACTTACTCGAAAAACCTTTTTTCAGTCAAATACAGCTTTGCTATTACACAATGCAAAAAGACGCTTGTCTCGCTCTGAAACGCTCAAAATTGACATAAGCCAGTTTGCACCTTTAATGAATGAAAGTGCAGGAAAAACCTTGTTTGCCATCAAGAAGACCCAAATTCAACCAGTTCAGGATAGAAAACTTACTCGAAAAACCTTTTTTCAGTCCAATACAGCTTATGCTATTACACAATGCAAAAAGACGCTTGTCTCGCTCTGAAACGCTCAAAATTGACATAAGCCAGTTTGCACCTTTAATGAATGAAAGTGCAGGAAAAACCTTGTTTGCCATCAAGAAGACCCAAATTCAACCAGTTCAGGCTAGGAAACCTCAGTGAAAAACCTTTTTTCAGTCCAATACAGCTTATGCTATTGTACAATGCAAAAAGACGCTTCTCTCGCTCTGAAACGCTCAAAATTGACATAAGCCACTTTTCACCCTTAATGAATGAAAGTGCAGGAAAAACCTTGTTTGCCATCAAGAAGATCCAAATTCAACCAGTTCAAGCTAGAAAACTTACTCGAAAAACCTTTTTTCAGACAAATACAGCTTATGCTATTGTACAATGCAAAAAGACGCTTCTCTCGCTCTGAAACGCTCAAAATTGACATAAGCCAGTTTGCACCTTTAATGAATGAAAGTGCAGGAAAAACCTTGTTTGCCATCAAGAAGACCCAAATTCAACCAGTTCAGCCTAGGAAACCTCAGTGAAAAACCTTTTTTCAGTCCAATAAAGCTTATGCTATTACACAATGCAAAAAGACGCTTGTCTCGCTCTGAAACGCTCAAAATTGACATAAGCCAGTTTGCACCTATAATGAATGAAAGTGCAGGAAAAACCTTGTTTGCCATCAAGAAGACCCAAATTCAACCAGTTCAGGCTAGAAAACTTACTCGAAAAACCTTTTTTCAGTCCAATACAGCTTATGCTATTACACAATGCAAAAAGAGGCTTCTCTCGCTCTGAAACGCTCAAAATTGACATAAGCCACTTTTCACCCTTAATGAATGAAAGCACAGGAAAAACCTTTTTGCCATCAAGAAGATCCAAATTCAACCTGCTCAGGCTAGGAAAACTCAGTGAAAAACCTTTTTTCAGACAAATAAAGCTTATGCTATTGTACAATGCAAAAAGACGCTTCTCTCGCTCTGAAACGCTCAAAATTGACATAAGCCACTTTTCACCCTTAATGAATGAAAGCACAGGAAAAACCTTGTTTGCCATCAAGAAGATCCAAATTCAACCAGTTCAGGCTAGAAAACTTACTCGAAAAACCTTTTTTCAGTCCAATACAGCTTATGCTATTACACAATGCAAAAAGACGCTTCTCTCGCTCTGAAACGCTCAAAATTGACATAAGCCAGTTTGCACCTTTAATGAATGAAAGTGCAGGAAAAAGCTTGTTTGCCATCAAGAAGACCCAAATTCAACCAGTTCAGGCTAGAAAACTTACTTGAAAAACCTTTTTTCAGTCCAATACAGCTTATGCTATTACACAATGCAAAAAGACGCTTGTCTCGCTCTGAAACGCTCAAAATTGACATAAGCCAGTTTGCACCTTTAATGAATGAAAGTGCAGGAAAAAGCTTGTTTGCCATCAAGAAGATCCAAATTCAACCTGTTCAGGCTAAGAAACCTCAGTGAAAAACCTTTTTTCAGACAAATACAGCTTGTGCTATTGTACAATGCAAAAAGACGCTTGTCTCGCTCTGAAACGCTCAAAATTGACATAAGCCAGTTTGCACCTTTAATGAATGAAAGTGCAGGAAAAAGCTTGTTTGCCATCAAGAAGATCCAAATTCAACCTGCTCAGGCTAAGAAACCTCAGTGAAAAACCTTTTTTCAGACAAATACAGCTTATGCTATTGTACAATGCAAAAAGACGCTTCTCTCGCTCTGAAACGCTCAAAATTGACATAAGCCACTTTTCACCCTTAATGAATGAAAGCACAGGAAAAACCTTTTTGCCATCAAGAAGATCCAAATTCAACCTGCTCAGGCTAGGAAACCTCAGTGAAAAACCTTTTTTCAGACAAATACAGCTTATGCTATTGTACAATGCAAAAAGACGCTTCTCTCGCTCTGAAACGCTCAAAATTGACATAAGCCACTTTTCACCCTTAATGAATGAAAGCACAGGAAAAACCTTGTTTGCCATCAAGAAGATCCAAATTCAACCAGTTCAGGCTAGAAAACTTACTCGAAAAACCTTTTTTCAGTCCAATACAGCTTATGCTATTACACAATGCAAAAAGACGCTTGTCTCGCTCTGAAACGCTCAAAATTGACATAAGCCAGTTTGCACCTTTAATGAATGAAAGTGCAGGAAAAAGCTTGTTTGCCATCAAGAAGATCCAAATTCAACCAGTTCAGGCTAGAAAACTTACTCGAAAAACCTTTTTTCAGTCCAATACAGCTTATGCTATTGTACAATGCAAAAAGAGGCTTCTCTCGCTCTGAAACGCTCAAAATTGACATAAGCCACTTTTCACCCTTAATGAATGTAAGCACAGGAAAAAGCTTGTTTGCCATCAAGAAGATCCAAATTCAACCAGTTCAGGCTAGAAAACTTACTCGAAAAACCTTTTTTCAGTCCAATACAGCTTATGCTATTACACAATGCAAAAAGACGCTTGTCTCGCTCTGAAACGCTCAAAATTGACATAAGCCAGTTTGCACCTTTAATGAATGAAAGTGCAGAAAAAACCTTGTTTGCCATCAAGAAGACCCAAATTCAACCTGTTCAGGCTAAGAAACCTCAGTGAAAAACCTTTTTTCAGACAAATACAGCTTATGCTATTGTACAATGCAAAAAGACGCTTCTCTCGCTCTGAAACGTTCAAAATTGACATAAGCCACTTTTCACCCTTAATGAATGAAAGTGCAGGAAAAACCTTGTTTGCCGTCAAGAAGACCCGAATTCAACCAGTTCAGGCTAGAAAACGTCAGTGAAAAACCTTTTTTCAGTCCAATACAGCTTAGGCTATTACACAATGCAAAAAGACGCTTGTCTCGCTCTGAAACGCTCAAAATTGACATAAGCCAGTTTGCACCTTTAATGAATGAAAGTGCAGGAAAAAGCTTGTTTGCCATCAAGAAGACCCAAATTCAACCAGTTCAGGCTAGAAAACTTACTCGAAAAACCTTTTTTCAGTCCAATACAGCTTATGCTATTACACAATGCAAAAAGAGGCTTCTCTCGCTCTGAAACGCTCAAAATTGACAAAAGCCACTTTTCACCCTTAATGAATGAAAGCACAGGAAAAACCTTTTTGCCATCAAGAAGATCCAAATTCAACCTGCTCAGGCTAGGAAACCTCAGTGAAAAACCTTTTTTCAGACAAATAAAGCTTATGCTATTGTACAATGCAAAAAGACGCTTGTCTCGCTCTGAAACGCTCAAAATTGACATAAGCCAGTTTGCACCTTTAATGAATGAAAGTGCAGGAAAAACCTTGTTTGCCATCAAGAAGACCCAAATTCAACCAGTTCAGCCTAGGAAACCTCAGTGAAAAACCTTTTTTCAGTCCAATAAAGCTTATGCTATTACACAATGCAAAAAGACGCTTGTCTCGCTCTGAAACGCTCAAAATTGACATAAGCCAGTTTGCACCTATAATGAATGAAAGTGCAGGAAAAACCTTGTTTGCCATCAAGAAGACCCAAATTCAACCAGTTCAAGCTAGAAAACTTACTCGAAAAACCTTTTTTCAGACAAATACAGCTTATGCTATTGTACAATGCAAAAAGACGCTTCTCTCGCTCTGAAACGCTCAAAATTGACATAAGCCAGTTTGCACCTTTAATGAATGAAAGTGCAGGAAAAACCTTATTTGCCTTCAAGAAGACCCAAATTCAACCTGTTCAGGCTAGGAAACCTCAGTGAAAAACCTTTTTTCTGACAAATACAGCTTATGCTATTGTACAATGCAAAAAGACGCTTCTCTCGCTCTGAAACGCTCAAAATTGACATAAGCCACTTTTCACCCTTAATGAATGAAAGCACAGGAAAAACCTTGTTTGCCATCAAGAAGATCCAAATTCAACCAGTTCAAGCTAGAAAACTTACTCGAAAAACCTTTTTTCAGTCCAATACAGCTTATGCTATTACACAATGCAAAAAGACGCTTGTCTCGCTCTGAAACGCTCAAAATTGACATAAGCCACTTTTCACCCTTAATGAATGAAAGCACAGGAAAAACCTTGTTTGCCATCAAGAAGATCCAAATTCAACCTGTTCAGGCTAGGAAACCTCAGTGAAAAACCTTTTTTCAGTCCAATACAGCTTATGCTATTACACAATGCAAAAAGACGCTTGTCTCGCTCTGAAACGCTCAAAATTGACATAAGCCAGTTTGCACCTTTAATGAATGAAAGTGCAGGAAAAACCTTGTTTGCCATCAAGAAGATCCAAATTCAACCAGTTCAAGCTAGAAAACTTACTCGAAAAACCTTTTTTCAGTCAAATACAGCTTTGCTATTACACAATGCAAAAAGACGCTTGTCTCGCTCTGAAACGCTCAAAATTGACATAAGCCAGTTTGCACCTTTAATGAATGAAAGTGCAGGAAAAACCTTGTTTGCCATCAAGAAGACCCAAATTCAACCAGTTCAGGATAGAAAACTTACTCGAAAAACCTTTTTTCAGTCCAATACAGCTTATGCTATTACACAATGCAAAAAGACGCTTGTCTCGCTCTGAAACGCTCAAAATTGACATAAGCCAGTTTGCACCTTTAATGAATGAAAGTGCAGGAAAAACCTTGTTTGCCATCAAGAAGATCCAAATTCAACCAGTTCAGGCTAGAAAACTTACTCGAAAAACCTTTTTTCAATCCAATACAGCTTATGCTATTACACAATGCAAAAAGACGCTTGTCTCGCTCTGAAACGCTCAAAATTGACATAAGCCAGTTTGCACCTTTAATGAATGAAAGTGCAGGAAAAACCTTGTTTGCCATCAAGAAGACCCAAATTCAACCAGTTCAGGCTAGGAAACCTCAGTGAAAAACCTTTTTTCAGTCCAATACAGCTTATGCTATTGTACAATGCAAAAAGACGCTTCTCTCGCTCTGAAACGCTCAAAATTGACATAAGCCAGTTTGCACCTTTAATGAATGAAAGTGCAGGAAAAACCTTGTTTGCCATCAAGAAGATCCAAATTCAACCAGTTCAAGCTAGAAAACTTACTCGAAAAACCTTTTTTCAGTCAAATACAGCTTTGCTATTACACAATGCAAAAAGACGCTTGTCTCGCTCTGAAACGCTCAAAATTGACATAAGCCAGTTTGCACCTTTAATGAATGAAAGTGCAGGAAAAACCTTGTTTGCCATCAAGAAGACCCAAATTCAACCAGTTCAGGATAGAAAACTTACTCGAAAAACCTTTTTTCAGTCCAATACAGCTTATGCTATTACACAATGCAAAAAGACGCTTGTCTCGCTCTGAAACGCTCAAAATTGACATAAGCCAGTTTGCACCTTTAATGAATGAAAGTGCAGGAAAAACCTTGTTTGCCATCAAGAAGACCCAAATTCAACCAGTTCAGGCTAGGAAACCTCAGTGAAAAACCTTTTTTCAGTCCAATACAGCTTATGCTATTGTACAATGCAAAAAGACGCTTCTCTCGCTCTGAAACGCTCAAAATTGACATAAGCCACTTTTCACCCTTAATGAATGAAAGTGCAGGAAAAACCTTGTTTGCCATCAAGAAGATCCAAATTCAACCAGTTCAAGCTAGAAAACTTACTCGAAAAACCTTTTTTCAGACAAATACAGCTTATGCTATTGTACAATGCAAAAAGACGCTTCTCTCGCTCTGAAACGCTCAAAATTGACATAAGCCAGTTTGCACCTTTAATGAATGAAAGTGCAGGAAAAACCTTGTTTGCCATCAAGAAGACCCAAATTCAACCAGTTCAGCCTAGGAAACCTCAGTGAAAAACCTTTTTTCAGTCCAATAAAGCTTATGCTATTACACAATGCAAAAAGACGCTTGTCTCGCTCTGAAACGCTCAAAATTGACATAAGCCAGTTTGCACCTATAATGAATGAAAGTGCAGGAAAAACCTTGTTTGCCATCAAGAAGACCCAAATTCAACCAGTTCAAGCTAGAAAACTTACTCGAAAAACCTTTTTTCAGTCCAATACAGCTTATGCTATTGTACAATGCAAAAAGAGGCTTGTCTCGCTCTGAAACGCTCAAAATTGACATAAGCCAGTTTGCACCTTTAATGAATGAAAGTGCAGGAAAAAGCTTGTTTGCCATCAAGAAGATCCAAATTCAACCTGCTCAGGCTAAGAAACCTCAGTGAAAAACCTTTTTTCAGACAAATACAGCTTGTGCTATTGTACAATGCAAAAAGACGCTTGTCTCGCTCTGAAACGCTCAAAATTGACATAAGCCAGTTTGCACCTTTAATGAATGAAAGTGCAGGAAAAAGCTTGTTTGCCATCAAGAAGACCCAAATTCAACCAGTTCAGGCTAGAAAACTTACTCGAAAAACCTTTTTTCAGTCCAATACAGCTTATGCTATTACACAATGCAAAAAGACGCTTCTCTCGCTCTGAAACGCTCAAAATTGACATAAGCCAGTTTGCACCTTTAATGAATGAAAGTGCAGGAAAAACCTTGTTTGCCATCAAGAAGACCCAAATTCAACCAGTTCAGGCTAGAAAACTTACTTGAAAAACCTTTTTTCAGTCCAATACAGCTTATGCTATTACACAATGCAAAAAGACGCTTGTCTCGCTCTGAAACGCTCAAAATTGACATAAGCCAGTTTGCACCTTTAATGAATGAAAGTGCAGGAAAAAGCTTGTTTGCCATCAAGAAGATCCAAATTCAACCTGTTCAGGCTAAGAAACCTCAGTGAAAAACCTTTTTTCAGACAAATACAGCTTGTGCTATTGTACAATGCAAAAAGACGCTTGTCTCGCTCTGAAACGCTCAAAATTGACATAAGCCAGTTTGCACCTTTAATGAATGAAAGTGCAGGAAAAAGCTTGTTTGCCATCAAGAAGATCCAAATTCAACCTGCTCAGGCTAAGAAACCTCAGTGAAAAACCTTTTTTCAGACAAATACAGCTTATGCTATTGTACAATGCAAAAAGACGCTTCTCTCGCTCTGAAACGCTCAAAATTGACATAAGCCACTTTTCACCCTTAATGAATGAAAGCACAGGAAAAACCTTTTTGCCATCAAGAAGATCCAAATTCAACCTGCTCAGGCTAGGAAACCTCAGTGAAAAACCTTTTTTCAGACAAATACAGCTTATGCTATTGTACAATGCAAAAAGACGCTTCTCTCGCTCTGAAACGCTCAAAATTGACATAAGCCACTTTTCACCCTTAATGAATGAAAGCACAGGAAAAACCTTGTTTGCCATCAAGAAGATCCAAATTCAACCAGTTCAGGCTAGAAAACTTACTCGAAAAACCTTTTTTCAGTCCAATACAGCTTATGCTATTACACAATGCAAAAAGACGCTTGTCTCGCTCTGAAACGCTCAAAATTGACATAAGCCAGTTTGCACCTTTAATGAATGAAAGCACAGGAAAAAGCTTGTTTGCCATCAAGAAGATCCAAATTCAACCAGTTCAGGCTAGAAAACTTACTCGAAAAACCTTTTTTCAGTCCAATACAGCTTATGCTATTACACAATGCAAAAAGACGCTTGTCTCGCTCTGAAACGCTCAAAATTGACATAAGCCAGTTTGCACCTTTAATGAATGAAAGTGCAGGAAAAAGCTTGTTTGCCATCAAGAAGATCCAAATTCAACCTGCTCAGGCTAGGAAACCTCAGTGAAAAACCTTTTTTCAGACAAATACAGCTTATGCTATTGTACAATGCAAAAAGACGCTTCTCTCGCTCTGAAACGTTCAAAATTGACATAAGCCACTTTTCACCCTTAATGAATGAAAGTGCAGGAAAAACCTTGTTTGCCGTCAAGAAGACCCGAATTCAACCAGTTCAGGCTAGAAAACGTCAGTGAAAAACCTTTTTTCAGTCCAATACAGCTTAGGCTATTACACAATGCAAAAAGACGCTTGTCTCGCTCTGAAACGCTCAAAATTGACATAAGCCACTTTTCACCCTTAATGAATGAAAGCACAGGAAAAACCTTGTTTGCCATCAAGAAGATCCAAATTCAACCAGTTCAGGCTAGAAAACTTACTCGAAAGACCTTTTTTCAGTCCAATACAGCTTATGCTATTGTACAATGCAAAAAGACGCTTGTCTCGCTCTGAAACGCTCAAAATTGACATAAGCCAGTTTGCACCTTTAATGAATGAAAGTGCAGAAAAAACCTTGTTTGCCATCAAGAAGACCCAAATTCAACCTGTTCAGGCTAAGAAACCTCAGTGAAAAACCTTTTTTCAGACAAATACAACTTGTGCTATTGTACAATGCAAAAAGACGCTTGTCTCGCTCTGAAACGCTCAAAATTGACATAAGCCAGTTTGCACCTTTAATGAATGAAAGTGCAGGAAAAAGCTTGTTTGCCATCAAGAAGACCCAAATTCAACCAGTTCAGGCTAGAAGACTTACTCGAAAAACCTTTTTTCAGTCCAATACAGCTTATGCTATTACACAATGCAAAAAGAGGCTTCTCTCGCTCTGAAACGCTCAAAATTGACATAAGCCAGTTTGCACCTTTAATGAATGAAAGCACAGGAAAAACCTTGTTTGCCATCAAGAAGATCCAAATTCAACCAGTTCAGGCTAGAAAACTTACTCGAAAAACTTTTTTTCAGTCCAATACAGCTTATGCTATTACACAATGCAAAAAGACGCTTGTCTCGCTCTGAAACGCTCAAAATTGACATAAGCCAGTTTGCACCTTTAATGAATGAAAGTGCAGAAAAAACCTTGTTTGCCATCAAGAAGACCCAAATTCAACCTGTTCAGGCTAAGAAACCTCTGTGAAAAACCTTTTTTCAGACAAATACAGCTTATGCTATTGTACAATGCAAAAAGACGCTTCTCTCGCTCTGAAACGCTCAAAATTGACATAAGCCACTTTTCACCCTTAATGAATGAAAGTGCAGGAAAAACCTTGTTTGCAATAAAGAAGACCCAAATTCAACCTGTTCAGGCTAGGAAACCTCAGTGAAAAACCTTTTTTCAGTCCAATACAGCTTATGCTATTACACAATGCAAAAAGACGCTTGTCTCGCTCTGAAACGCTCAAAATTGACATAAGCCAGTTTGCACCTTTAATGAATGAAAGTGCAGGAAAAACCTTGTTTGCCATCAAGAAGACCCAAATTCAACCAGTTCAGGCTAGGAAACCTCAGTGAAAAACCTTTTTTCTGACAAATACAGCTTATGCTATTGTAAAATGCAAAAAGACGCTTCTCTCGCTCTGAAACGCTCAAAATTGACATAAGCCACTTTTCACCCTTAATGAATGAAAGTGCAGGAAAAACCTTGTTTGCCATCAAGAAGACCCAAATTCAACCTGTTCAGGCTAGGAAACCTCAGTGAAAAACCTTTTTTCAGTCCAATACAGCTTAGGCTATTACACAATGCAAAAAGAGGCTTCTCTCGCTCTGAAACGCTCAAAATTGACATAAGCCAGTTTGCACCTATAATGAATGAAAGTGCAGGAAAAACCTTGTTTGCCATCAAGAAGACCCAAATTCAACCAGTTCAGGCTAGAAAACTTACTCGAAAAACCTTTTTTCAGTCCAATACAGCTTATGCTATTGTACAATGCAAAAAGACGCTTGTCTCGCTCTGAAACGCTCAAAATTGACATAAGCCAGTTTGCACCTATAATGAATGAAAGTGCAGGAAAAACCTTGTTTGCCATCAAGAAGACCCAAATTCAACCTGTTCAGGCTAGGAAACCTCAGTGAAAAACCTTTTTTCAGTCCAATACAGCTTAGGCTATTACACAATGCAAAAAGACGCTTCTCTCGCTCTGAAACGCTCAAAATTGACATAAGCCAGTTTGCACCTTTAATGAATGAAAGTGCAGGAAAAACCTTGTTTGCCGTCAAGAAGACCCGAATTCAACCAGTTCAGGCTAGAAAACCTCAGTGAAAAACCTTTTTTCAGTCCAATACAGCTTAGGCTATTACACAATGCAAAAAGACGCTTCTCTCGCTCTGAAACGCTCAAAATTGACATAAGCCACTTTTCACCCTTAATGAATGAAAGTGCAGGAAAAACCTTGTTTGCCATCAAGAAGACCCAAATTCAACCTGTTCAGGCTAGGAAACCTCAGTGAAAAACCTTTTTTCAGTCCAATACAGCTTAGGCTATTACACAATGCAAAAAGACGCTTCTCTCGCTCTGAAACGCTCAAAATTGACATAAGCCAGTTTGCACCTTTAATGAATGAAAGTGCAGGAAAAACCTTGTTTGCCGTCAAGAAGACCCGAATTCAACCAGTTCAGGCTAGAGCGAGAGAAGCATCAGTGAAAAACCTTTTTTCAGTCCAATACAGCTTAGGCTATTACACAATGCAAAAAGACGCTTCTCTCGCTCTTAAACGCTCAAAATTGACATAAGCCAGTTTGCACCTATAATGAATGAAAGTGCAGGAAAAAGCTTGTTTGCCATCAAGAATACCCAAATTCAACCAGTTCAGGCTAGAAAACTTACTCGAAAAACCTTTTTTCAGTCCAATACAGCTTATGCTATTGTACAATGCAAAAAGACGCTTCTCTCGCTCTGAAACGCTCAAAATTGACATAAGCCAGTTTGCACCTATAATGAATGAAAGTGCAGGAAAAACCTTGTTTGCCATCAAGAAGACCCAAATTCAACCTGTTCAGGCTAGGAAACCTCAGTGAAAAACCTTTTTTCAGTCCAATACAGCTTAGGCTATTACACAATGCAAAAAGACGCTTCTCTCGCTCTGAAACGCTCAAAATTGACATAAGCCAGTTTGCACCTATAATGAATGAAAGTGCAGGAAAAACCTTGTTTGCCGTCAAGAAGACCCGAATTCAACCAGTTCAGGCTAGAAAACCTCAGTGAAAAACCTTTTTTCAGTCCAATTCAGCTTAGGCTATTACACAATGCAAAAAGACGCTTGTCTCGCTCTGAAACGCTCAAAATTGACATAAGCCAGTTTGCACCTATAATGAATGAAAGTGCAGGAAAAACCTTGTTTGCCATCAAGAAGACCCAAATTCAACCTGTTCAGGCTAGGAAAGCTCAGTGAAAAACCTTTTTTCTGACAAATACAGCTTATGCTATTGTACAATGCAAAAAGACGCTTCTCTCGCTCTGAAACGCTCAAAATTGACATAAGCCACTTTTCACCCTTAATGAATGAAAGTGCAGGAAAAACCTTGTTTGCCATCAAGAAGACCCAAATTCAACCAGTTCTGGCTAGAAAATTTACTCGAAAAACCTTTTTTCAGTCCAATACAGCTTAGGCTATTACACAATGCAAAAAGACGCTTCTCTCGCTCTGAAACGCTCAAAATTGACATAAGCCAGTTTGCACCTTTAATGAATGAAAGTGCAGGAAAAACCTTGTTTGCCGTCAAGAAGACCCGAATTCAACCAGTTCAGGCTAGAAAACCTCAGTGAAAAACCTTTTTTCAGTCCAATACAGCTTAGGCTATTACACAATGCAAAAAGACGCTTCTCTCGCTCTTAAACGCTCAAAATTGACATAAGCCAGTTTGCACCTTTAATGAATGAAAGTGCAGGAAAAACCTTGTTTGCCATCAAGAAGACCCAAATTCAACCTGTTCAGGCTAAGAAACCTCAGTGAAAAACCTTTTTTCAGACAAATACAGCTTATGCTATTGTACAATGCAAAAAGACGCTTCTCTCGCTCTGAAACGCTCAAAATTGACATAAGCCACTTTTCACCCTTAATGAATGAAAGTGCAGGAAAAACCTTGTTTGCCGTCAAGAAGACCCGAATTCAACCAGTTCAGGCTAGAAAACCTCAGTGAAAAACCTTTTTTCAGTCCAATACAGCTTAGGCTATTACACAATGCAAAAAGACGCTTCTCTCGCTCTGAAACGCTCAAAATTGACATAAGCCAGTTTGCACCTATAATGAATGAAAGTGCAGGAAAAACCTTGTTTGCCGTCAAGAAGACCCGAATTCAACCAGTTCAGGCTAGAAAACCTCGGTGAAAAACCTTTTTTCAGTCCAATACAGCTTAGGCTATTACACAATGCAAAAAGACGCTTCTCTCGCTCTGAAACGCTCAAAATTGACATAAGCCACTTTTCACCCTTAATGAATGAAAGTGCAGGAAAAACCTTGTTTGCCATCAAGAAGACCCAAATTCAACCAGTTCAGGCTAGAAAACTTACTCGAAAAACCTTTTTTCAGTCCAATACAGCTTATGCTATTGTACAATGCAAAAAGACGCTTGTCTCGCTCTGAAACGCTCAAAATTGACATAAGCCACTTTTCACCCTTAATGAATGAAAGTGCAGGAAAAACCTTGTTTGCCATCAAGAAGACCCAAATTCAACCTGTTCAGGCTAAGAAACCTCAGTGAAAAACCTTTTTTCTGACAAATACAGCTTATGCTATTGTACAATGCAAAAAGACGCTTCTCTCGCTCTGAAACGCTCAAAATTGACATAAGCCAGTTTGCACCTATAATGAATGAAAGTGCAGGAAAAACCTTGTTTGCCATCAAGAAGACCCAAATTCAACCTGTTCAGGCTAAGAAACCTCAGTGAAAAACCTTTTTTCAGACAAATACAGCTTATGCTATTGTACAATGCAAAAAGACGCTTCTCTCGCTCTGAAACGCTCAAAATTGACATAAGCCAGTTTGCACCTATAATGAATGAAAGTGCAGGAAAAACCTTGTTTGCCGTCAAGAAGACCCGAATTCAACCAGTTCAGGCTAGAAAACCTCAGTGAAAAACCTTTTTTCAGTCCAATACAGCTTATGCTATTGTACAATGCAAAAAGACGCTTCTCTCGCTCTGAAACGCTCAAAATTGACATAAGCCAGTTTGCACCTTTAATGAATGAAAGTGCAGGAAAAACCTTGTTTGCCATCAAGAAGATCCAAATTCAACCAGTTCAAGCTAGAAAACTTACTCGAAAAACCTTTTTTCAGACAAATACAGCTTATGCTATTGTACAATGCAAAAAGACGCTTCTCTCGCTCTGAAACGCTCAAAATTGACATAAGCCAGTTTGCACCTTTAATGAATGAAAGTGCAGGAAAAACCTTGTTTGCCATCAAGAAGATCCAAATTCAACCAGTTCAAGCTAGAAAACTTACTCGAAAAACCTTTTTTCAGACAAATACAGCTTATGCTATTGTACAATGCAAAAAGACGCTTCTCTCGCTCTGAAACGCTCAAAATTGACATAAGCCAGTTTGCACCTTTAATGAATGAAAGTGCAGGAAAAACCTTGTTTGCCATCAAGAAGATCCAAATTCAACCTGTTCAAGCTAGAAAACTTACTCGAAAAACCTTTTTTCAGACAAATACAGCTTATGCTATTGTACAATGCAAAAAGACGCTTCTCTCGCTCTGAAACGCTCAAAATTGACATAAGCCAGTTTGCACCTTTAATGAATGAAAGTGCAGGAAAAACCTTATTTTCCTTCAAGAAGACCCAAATTCAACCAGTTCAAGCTAGAAAACTTACTCGAAAAACCTTTTTTCAGACAAATACAGCTTATGCTATTGTACAATGCAAAAAGACGCTTCTCTCGCTCTGAAACGCTCAAAATTGACATAAGCCAGTTTGCACCTTTAATGAATGAAAGTGCAGGAAAAACCTTATTTGCCTTCAAGAAGACCCAAATTCAACCAGTTCAAGCTAGAAAACTTACTCGAAAAACCTTTTTTCAGACAAATACAGCTTATGCTATTGTACAATGCATAAAGACGCTTCTCTCGCTCTGAAACGCTCAAAATTGACATAAGCCACTTTTCACCCTTAATGAATGAAAGCACAGGAAAAACCTTGTTTGCCATCAAGAAGATCCAAATTCAACCTGTTCAGGCTAAGAAACCTCAGTGAAAAACCTTTTTTCAGTCCAATACAGCTTATGCTATTGTACAATGCAAAAAGACGCTTCTCTCGCTCTGAAACGCTCAAAATTGACATAAGTCAGTTTGCACCTTTAATGAATGAAAGTGCAGGAAAAACCTTATTTGCCTTCAAGAAGACCCAAATTCAACCTGTTCAGGCTAGGAAACCTCAGTGAAAAACCTTTTTTCTGACAAATACAGCTTATGCTATTGTACAATGCAAAAAGACGCTTCTCTCGCTCTGAAACGCTCAAAATTGACATAAGCCACTTTTCACCCTTAATGAATGAAAGTGCAGGAAAAACCTTGTTTGCCATCAAGAAGACCCAAATTCAACCAGTTCAGGCTAGGAAACCTCAGTGAAAAACCTTTTTTCAGTCCAATACAGCTTATGCTATTACACAATGCAAAAAGACGCTTGTCTCGCTCTGAAACGCTCAAAATTGACATAAGCCAGTTTGCACCTTTAATGAATGAAAGTGCAGGAAAAACCTTGTTTGCCATCAAGAAGATCCAAATTCAACCAGTTCAAGCTAGAAAACTTACTCGAAAAACCTTTTTTCAGACAAATACAGCTTATGCTATTGTACAATGCAAAAAGACGCTTCTCTCGCTCTGAAACGCTCAAAATTGACATAAGCCACTTTTCACCCTTAATGAATGAAAGTGCAGGAAAAACCTTGTTTGCCATCAAGAAGATCCAAATTCAACATGTTCAGGCTAAGAAACCTCAGTGAAAAACCTTTTTTCAGACAAATACAGGTTATGCTATTGTACAATGCAAAAAGACGCTTGTCTCGCTCTGAAACGCTCAAAATTGACATAAGCCAGTTTGCACCTTTAATGAATGAAAGTGCAGGAAAAACCTTATTTGCCATCAAGAAGACCCAAATTCAACCTGTTCAGGCTAGGAAACCTCAGTGAAAAACCTTTTTTCAGACAAATACAGCTTATGCTATTGTACAATGCAAAAAGACGCTTCTCTCGCTCTGAAACGCTCAAAATTGACATAAGCCAGTTTGCACCTTTAATGAATGAAAGTGCAGGAAAAACCTTGTTTGCCATCAAGAAGATCCAAATTCAACCAGTTCAAGCTAGAAAACTTACTCGAAAAACCTTTTTTCAGACAAATACAGCTTATGCTATTGTACAATGCAAAAAGACGCTTCTCTCGCTCTGAAACGCTCAAAATTGACATAAGCCACTTTTCACCCTTAATGAATGAAAGCACAGGAAAAACCTTATTTGCCTTCAAGAAGACCCAAATTCAACCTGTTCAGGCTAGGAAACCTCAGTGAAAAACCTTTTTTCTGACAAATACAGCTTATGCTATTGTACAATGCAAAAAGACGCTTCTCTCGCTCTGAAACGCTCAAAATTGACATAAGCCACTTTTCACCCTTAATGAATGAAAGTGCAGGAAAAACATTGTTTGCCATCAAGAAGATCCAAATTCAACATGTTCAGGCTAAGAAACCTCAGTGAAAAACCTTTTTTCAGACAAATACAGGTTATGCTATTGTACAATGCAAAAAGACGCTTGTCTCGCTCTGAAACGCTCAAAATTGACATAAGCCAGTTTGCACCTTTAATGAATGAAAGTGCAGGAAAAACCTTGTTTGCCATCAAGAAGATCCAAATTCAACCAGTTCAGGCTAGAAAACTTACTCGAAAAACCTTTTTTCAGACAAATACAGCTTATGCTATTGTACAATGCAAAAAGACGCTTCTCTCGCTCTGAAACGCTCAAAATTGACATAAGCCAGTTTGCACCTTTAATGAATGAAAGTGCAGGAAAAACCTTGTTTGCCATCAAGAAGATCCAAATTCAACCAGTTCAAGCTAGAAAACTTACTCGAAAAACCTTTTTTCAGACAAATACAGCTTATGCTATTGTACAATGCAAAAAGACGCTTGTCTCGCTCTGAAACGCTCAAAATTGACATAAGCCAGTTTGCACCTTTAATGAATGAAAGTGCAGGAAAAACCTTGTTTGCCATCAAGAAGATCCAAATTCAACCAGTTCAGGCTAGAAAACTTACTCGAAAAACCTTTTTTCAGACAAATACAGCTTATGCTATTGTACAATGCAAAAAGACGCTTCTCTCGCTCTGAAACGCTCAAAATTGACATAAGCCAGTTTGCACCTTTAATGAATGAAAGTGCAGGAAAAACCTTGTTTGCCATCAAGAAGATCCAAATTCAACCAGTTCAAGCTAGAAAACTTACTCGAAAAACCTTTTTTCAGACAAATACAGCTTATGCTATTGTACAATGCAAAAAGACGCTTCTCTCGCTCTGAAACGCTCAAAATTGACATAAGCCACTTTTCACCCTTAATGAATGAAAGCACAGGAAAAACCTTGTTTGCCATCAAGAAGATCCAAATTCAACCTGTTCAGGCTAAGAAACCTCAGTGAAAAACCTTTTTTCAGACAAATACAGGTTATGCTATTGTACAATGCAAAAAGACGCTTGTCTCGCTCTGAAACGCTCAAAATTGACATAAGCCAGTTTGCACCTTTAATGAATGAAAGTGCAGGAAAAACCTTATTTGCCATCAAGAAGACCCAAATTCAACCTGTTCAGGCTAGGAAACCTCAGTGAAAAACCTTTTTTCAGACAAATACAGCTTATGCTATTGTACAATGCAAAAAGACGCTTCTCTCGCTCTGAAACGCTCAAAATTGACATAAGCCAGTTTGCACCTTTAATGAATGAAAGTGCAGGAAAAACCTTATTTGCCATCAAGAAGACCCAAATTCAACCTGTTCAGGCTAGGAAACCTCAGTGAAAAACCTTTTTTCTGACAAATACAGCTTATGCTATTGTACAATGCAAAAAGACGCTTCTCTCGCTCTGAAACGCTCAAAATTGACATAAGCCAGTTTGCACCTTTAATGAATGAAAGTGCAGGAAAAACCTTGTTTGCCATCAAGAAGATCCAAATTCAACCAGTTCAAGCTAGAAAACTTACTCGAAAAACCTTTTTTCAGTCCAATACAGCTTATGCTATTGTACAATGCAAAAAGACGCTTCTCTCGCTCTGAAACGCTCAAAATTGACATAAGTCAGTTTGCACCTTTAATGAATGAAAGTGCAGGAAAAACCTTATTTGCCTTCAAGAAGACCCAAATTCAACCTGTTCAGGCTAGGAAACCTCAGTGAAAAACCTTTTTTCTGACAAATACAGCTTATGCTATTGTACAATGCAAAAAGACGCTTCTCTCGCTCTGAAACGCTCAAAATTGACATAAGCCACTTTTCACCCTTAATGAATGAAAGTGCAGGAAAAACCTTGTTTGCCATCAAGAAGACCCAAATTCAACCAGTTCAGGCTAGGAAACCTCAGTGAAAAACCTTTTTTCAGACAAATACAGCTTATGCTATTGTACAATGCAAAAAGACGCTTCTCTCGCTCTGAAACGCTCAAAATTGACATAAGCCACTTTTCACCTTTAATGAATGAAAGTGCAGGAAAAACCTTGTTTGCCATCAAGAAGATCCAAATTCAACCAGTTCAAGCTAGAAAACTTACTCGAAAAACCTTTTTTCAGACAAATACAGCTTATGCTATTGTACAATGCAAAAAGACGCTTCTCTCGCTCTGAAACGCTCAAAATTGACATAAGCCACTTTTCACCCTTAATGAATGAAAGCACAGGAAAAACCTTATTTGCCTTCAAGAAGACCCAAATTCAACCTGTTCAGGCTAGGAAACCTCAGTGAAAAACCTTTTTTCTGACAAATACAGCTTATGCTATTGTACAATGCAAAAAGACGCTTCTCTCGCTCTGAAACGCTCAAAATTGACATAAGCCACTTTTCACCCTTAATGAATGAAAGTGCAGGAAAAACATTGTTTGCCATCAAGAAGATCCAAATTCAACATGTTCAGGCTAAGAAACCTCAGTGAAAAACCTTTTTTCAGACAAATACAGGTTATGCTATTGTACAATGCAAAAAGACGCTTGTCTCGCTCTGAAACGCTCAAAATTGACATAAGCCAGTTTGCACCTTTAATGAATGAAAGTGCAGGAAAAACCTTGTTTGCCATCAAGAAGATCCAAATTCAACCAGTTCAGGCTAGAAAACTTACTCGAAAAACCTTTTTTCAGACAAATACAGCTTATGCTATTGTACAATGCAAAAAGACGCTTCTCTCGCTCTGAAACGCTCAAAATTGACATAAGCCAGTTTGCACCTTTAATGAATGAAAGTGCAGGAAAAACCTTGTTTGCCATCAAGAAGATCCAAATTCAACCAGTTCAAGCTAGAAAACTTACTCGAAAAACCTTTTTTCAGACAAATACAGCTTATGCTATTGTACAATGCAAAAAGACGCTTCTCTCGCTCTGAAACGCTCAAAATTGACATAAGCCACTTTTCACCCTTAATGAATGAAAGCACAGGAAAAACCTTGTTTGCCATCAAGAAGATCCAAATTCAACCTGTTCAGGCTAAGAAACCTCAGTGAAAAACCTTTTTTCAGACAAATACAGGTTATGCTATTGTACAATGCAAAAAGACGCTTGTCTCGCTCTGAAACGCTCAAAATTGACATAAGCCAGTTTGCACCTTTAATGAATGAAAGTGCAGGAAAAACCTTGTTTGCCATCAAGAAGATCCAAATTCAACCAGTTCAGGCTAGAAAACTTACTCGAAAAACCTTTTTTCAGACAAATACAGCTTATGCTATTGTACAATGCAAAAAGACGCTTCTCTCGCTCTGAAACGCTCAAAATTGACATAAGCCAGTTTGCACCTTTAATGAATGAAAGTGCAGGAAAAACCTTGTTTGCCATCAAGAAGATCCAAATTCAACCAGTTCAAGCTAGAAAACTTACTCGAAAAACCTTTTTTCAGACAAATACAGCTTATGCTATTGTACAATGCAAAAAGACGCTTCTCTCGCTCTGAAACGCTCAAAATTGACATAAGCCACTTTTCACCCTTAATGAATGAAAGCACAGGAAAAACCTTGTTTGCCATCAAGAAGATCCAAATTCAACCTGTTCAGGCTAAGAAACCTCAGTGAAAAACCTTTTTTCAGACAAATACAGGTTATGCTATTGTACAATGCAAAAAGACGCTTGTCTCGCTCTGAAACGCTCAAAATTGACATAAGCCAGTTTGCACCTTTAATGAATGAAAGTGCAGGAAAAACCTTGTTTGCCATCAAGAAGATCCAAATTCAACCAGTTCAGGCTAGAAAACTTACTCGAAAAACCTTTTTTCAGACAAATACAGCTTATGCTATTGTACAATGCAAAAAGACGCTTCTCTCGCTCTGAAACGCTCAAAATTGACATAAGCCAGTTTGCACCTTTAATGAATGAAAGTGCAGGAAAAACCTTGTTTGCCATCAAGAAGATCCAAATTCAACCAGTTCAAGCTAGAAAACTTACTCGAAAAACCTTTTTTCAGACAAATACAGCTTATGCTATTGTACAATGCAAAAAGACGCTTCTCTCGCTCTGAAACGCTCAAAATTGACATAAGCCACTTTTCACCCTTAATGAATGAAAGCACAGGAAAAACCTTGTTTGCCATCAAGAAGATCCAAATTCAACCTGTTCAGGCTAAGAAACCTCAGTGAAAAACCTTTTTTCAGACAAATACAGGTTATGCTATTGTACAATGCAAAAAGACGCTTGTCTCGCTCTGAAACGCTCAAAATTGACATAAGCCAGTTTGCACCTTTAATGAATGAAAGTGCAGGAAAAACCTTATTTGCCATCAAGAAGACCCAAATTCAACCTGTTCAGGCTAGGAAACCTCAGTGAAAAACCTTTTTTCAGACAAATACAGCTTATGCTATTGTACAATGCAAAAAGACGCTTCTCTCGCTCTGAAACGCTCAAAATTGACATAAGCCAGTTTGCACCTTTAATGAATGAAAGTGCAGGAAAAACCTTATTTGCCATCAAGAAGACCCAAATTCAACCTGTTCAGGCTAGGAAACCTCAGTGAAAAACCTTTTTTCTGACAAATACAGCTTATGCTATTGTACAATGCAAAAAGACGCTTCTCTCGCTCTGAAACGCTCAAAATTGACATAAGCCAGTTTGCACCTTTAATGAATGAAAGTGCAGGAAAAACCTTGTTTGCCATCAAGAAGATCCAAATTCAACCAGTTCAAGCTAGAAAACTTACTCGAAAAACCTTTTTTCAGTCCAATACAGCTTATGCTATTGTACAATGCAAAAAGACGCTTCTCTCGCTCTGAAACGCTCAAAATTGACATAAGCCAGTTTGCACCTTTAATGAATGAAAGTGCAGGAAAAACCTTATTTGCCTTCAAGAAGACCCAAATTCAACCAGTTCAAGCTAGAAAACTTACTCGAAAAACCTTTTTTCAGACAAATACAGCTTATGCTATTGTACAATGCAAAAAGACGCTTCTCTCGCTCTGAAACGCTCAAAATTGACATAAGCCAGTTTGCACCTTTAATGAATGAAAGTGCAGGAAAAACCTTATTTGCCTTCAAGAAGACCCAAATTCAACCAGTTCAAGCTAGAAAACTTACTCGAAAAACCTTTTTTCAGACAAATACAGCTTATGCTATTGTACAATGCAAAAAGACGCTTCTCTCGCTCTGAAACGCTCAAAATTGACATAAGCCACTTTTCACCCTTAATGAATGAAAGCACAGGAAAAACCTTATTTGCCTTCAAGAAGACCCAAATTCAACCTGTTCAGGCTAGGAAACCTCAGTGAAAAACCTTTTTTCTGACAAATACAGCTTATGCTATTGTACAATGCAAAAAGACGCTTCTCTCGCTCTGAAACGCTCAAAATTGACATAAGCCACTTTTCACCCTTAATGAATGAAAGTGCAGGAAAAACCTTGTTTGCCATCAAGAAGATCCAAATTCAACCAGTTCAGGCTAGAAAACTTACTCGAAAAACCTTTTTTCAGACAAATACAGCTTATGCTATTGTACAATGCAAAAAGACGCTTCTCTCGCTCTGAAACGCTCAAAATTGACATAAGCCAGTTTGCACCTTTAATGAATGAAAGTGCAGGAAAAACCTTGTTTGCCATCAAGAAGATCCAAATTCAACATGTTCAGGCTAAGAAACCTCAGTGAAAAACCTTTTTTCAGACAAATACAGGTTATGCTATTGTACAATGCAAAAAGACGCTTGTCTCGCTCTGAAACGCTCAAAATTGACATAAGCCAGTTTGCACCTTTAATGAATGAAAGTGCAGGAAAAACCTTATTTGCCATCAAGAAGACCCAAATTCAACCTGTTCAGGCTAGGAAACCTCAGTGAAAAACCTTTTTTCAGACAAATACAGCTTATGCTATTGTACAATGCAAAAAGACGCTTCTCTCGCTCTGAAACGCTCAAAATTGACATAAGCCAGTTTGCACCTTTAATGAATGAAAGTGCAGGAAAAACCTTGTTTGCCATCAAGAAGATCCAAATTCAACCAGTTCAAGCTAGAAAACTTACTCGAAAAACCTTTTTTCAGACAAATACAGCTTATGCTATTGTACAATGCAAAAAGACGCTTCTCTCGCTCTGAAACGCTCAAAATTGACATAAGCCACTTTTCACCCTTAATGAATGAAAGCACAGGAAAAACCTTATTTGCCTTCAAGAAGACCCAAATTCAACCTGTTCAGGCTAGGAAACCTCAGTGAAAAACCTTTTTTCTGACAAATACAGCTTATGCTATTGTACAATGCAAAAAGACGCTTCTCTCGCTCTGAAACGCTCAAAATTGACATAAGCCACTTTTCACCCTTAATGAATGAAAGTGCAGGAAAAACATTGTTTGCCATCAAGAAGATCCAAATTCAACATGTTCAGGCTAAGAAACCTCAGTGAAAAACCTTTTTTCAGACAAATACAGGTTATGCTATTGTACAATGCAAAAAGACGCTTGTCTCGCTCTGAAACGCTCAAAATTGACATAAGCCAGTTTGCACCTTTAATGAATGAAAGTGCAGGAAAAACCTTGTTTGCCATCAAGAAGATCCAAATTCAACCAGTTCAGGCTAGAAAACTTACTCGAAAAACCTTTTTTCAGACAAATACAGCTTATGCTATTGTACAATGCAAAAAGACGCTTCTCTCGCTCTGAAACGCTCAAAATTGACATAAGCCAGTTTGCACCTTTAATGAATGAAAGTGCAGGAAAAACCTTGTTTGCCATCAAGAAGATCCAAATTCAACCAGTTCAAGCTAGAAAACTTACTCGAAAAACCTTTTTTCAGACAAATACAGCTTATGCTATTGTACAATGCAAAAAGACGCTTCTCTCGCTCTGAAACGCTCAAAATTGACATAAGCCACTTTTCACCCTTAATGAATGAAAGCACAGGAAAAACCTTGTTTGCCATCAAGAAGATCCAAATTCAACCTGTTCAGGCTAAGAAACCTCAGTGAAAAACCTTTTTTCAGACAAATACAGGTTATGCTATTGTACAATGCAAAAAGACGCTTGTCTCGCTCTGAAACGCTCAAAATTGACATAAGCCAGTTTGCACCTTTAATGAATGAAAGTGCAGGAAAAACCTTATTTGCCATCAAGAAGACCCAAATTCAACCTGTTCAGGCTAGGAAACCTCAGTGAAAAACCTTTTTTCAGACAAATACAGCTTATGCTATTGTACAATGCAAAAAGACGCTTCTCTCGCTCTGAAACGCTCAAAATTGACATAAGCCAGTTTGCACCTTTAATGAATGAAAGTGCAGGAAAAACCTTGTTTGCCATCAAGAAGATCCAAATTCAACCAGTTCAAGCTAGAAAACTTACTCGAAAAACCTTTTTTCAGTCCAATACAGCTTATGCTATTGTACAATGCAAAAAGACGCTTCTCTCGCTCTGAAACGCTCAAAATTGACATAAGTCAGTTTGCACCTTTAATGAATGAAAGTGCAGGAAAAACCTTATTTGCCTTCAAGAAGACCCAAATTCAACCTGTTCAGGCTAGGAAACCTCAGTGAAAAACCTTTTTTCTGACAAATACAGCTTATGCTATTGTACAATGCAAAAAGACGCTTCTCTCGCTCTGAAACGCTCAAAATTGACATAAGCCACTTTTCACCCTTAATGAATGAAAGCACAGGAAAAACCTTATTTGCCTTCAAGAAGACCCAAATTCAACCTGTTCAGGCTAGGAAACCTCAGTGAAAAACCTTTTTTCAGACAAATACAGCTTATGCTATTGTACAATGCAAAAAGACGCTTCTCTCGCTCTGAAACGCTCAAAATTGACACTAGCCACTTTTCACCCTTAATGAATGAAAGCACAGGAAAAACCTTGTTTGCCATCAAGAAGATCCAAATTCAACCTGTTCAGGCTAAGAAACCTCAGTGAAAAACCTTTTTTCAGACAAATACAGGTTATGCTATTGTACAATGCAAAAAGACGCTTGTCTCGCTCTGAAACGCTCAAAATTGACATAAGCCAGTTTGCACCTTTAATGAATGAAAGTGCAGGAAAAACCTTATTTGCCATCAAGAAGACCCAAATTCAACCTGTTCAGGCTAAGAAACCTCAGTGAAAAACCTTTTTTCAGACAAATACAGGTTATGCTATTGTACAATGCAAAAAGACGCTTCTCTCGCTCTGAAACGCTCAAAATTGACATAAGCCAGTTTGCACCTTTAATGAATGAAAGTGCAGGAAAAACCTTGTTTGCCATCAAGAAGATCCAAATTCAACCAGTTCAAGCTAGAAAACTTACTCGAAAAACCTTTTTTCAGACAAATACAGCTTATGCTATTGTACAATGCAAAAAGACGCTTCTCTCGCTCTGAAACGCTCAAAATTGACATAAGCCACTTTTCACCCTTAATGAATGAAAGCACAGGAAAAACCTTATTTGCCTTCAAGAAGACCCAAATTCAACCTGTTCAGGCTAGGAAACCTCAGTGAAAAACCTTTTTTCAGACAAATACAGCTTATGCTATTGTACAATGCAAAAAGACGCTTCTCTCGCTCTGAAACGCTCAAAATTGACACTAGCCACTTTTCACCCTTAATGAATGAAAGTGCAGGAAAAACCTTGTTTGCCATCAAGAAGATCCAAATTCAACCAGTTCAAGCTAGAAAACTTACTCGAAAAACCTTTTTTCAGACAAATACAGCTTATGCTATTGTACAATGCAAAAAGACGCTTGTCTCGCTCTGAAACGCTCAAAATTGACATAAGCCAGTTTGCACCTTTAATGAATGAAAGTGCAGGAAAAACCTTATTTGCCATCAAGAAGACCCAAATTCAACCTGTTCAGGCTAAGAAACCTCAGTGAAAAACCTTTTTTCAGACAAATACAGGTTATGCTATTGTACAATGCAAAAAGACGCTTGTCTCGCTCTGAAACGCTCAAAATTGACATAAGCCCGTTTGCACCTTTAATGAATGAAAGTGCAGGAAAAACCTTATTTGCCATCAAGAAGACCCAAATTCAACCTGTTCAGGCTAGGAAACCTCAGTGAAAAACCTTTTTTCTGACAAATACAGCTTATGCTATTGTACAATGCAAAAAGACGCTTCTCTCGCTCTGAAACGCTCAAAATTGACATAAGCCAGTTTGCACCTTTAATGAATGAAAGTGCAGGAAAAACCTTATTTGCCTTCAAGAAGACCCAAATTCAACCTGTTCAGGCTAGGAAACCTCAGTGAAAAACCTTTTTTCTGACAAATACAGCTTATGCTATTGTACAATGCAAAAAGACGCTTCTCTCGCTCTGAAACGCTCAAAATTGACATAAGCCACTTTTCACCCTTAATGAATGAAAGTGCAGGAAAAACCTTGTTTGCCATCAAGAAGATCCAAATTCAACCAGTTCAAGCTAGAAAACTTACTCGAAAAACCTTTTTTCAGACAAATACAGCTTATGCTATTGTACAATGCAAAAAGACGCTTCTCTCGCTCTGAAACGCTCAAAATTGACATAAGCCACTTTTCACCCTTAATGAATGAAAGCACAGGAAAAACCTTATTTGCCTTCAAGAAGACCCAAATTCAACCTGTTCAGGCTAGGAAACCTCAGTGAAAAACCTTTTTTCAGACAAATACAGCTTATGCTATTGTACAATGCAAAAAGACGCTTCTCTCGCTCTGAAACGCTCAAAATTGACACTAGCCACTTTTCACCCTTAATGAATGAAAGTGCAGGAAAAACCTTGTTTGCCATCAAGAAGATCCAAATTCAACCAGTTCAAGCTAGAAAACTTACTCGAAAAACCTTTTTTCAGACAAATACAGCTTATGCTATTGTACAATGCAAAAAGACGCTTCTCTCGCTCTGAAACGCTCAAAATTGACATAAGCCACTTTTCACCCTTAATGAATGAAAGCACAGGAAAAACCTTGTTTGCCATCAAGAAGATCCAAATTCAACCTGTTCAGGCTAAGAAACCTCAGTGAAAAACCTTTTTTCAGTCCAATACAGCTTATGCTATTGTACAATGCAAAAAGACGCTTCTCTCGCTCTGAAACGCTCAAAATTGACATAAGCCACTTTTCACCCTTAATGAATGAAAGCACAGGAAAAACCTTATTTGCCTTCAAGAAGACCCAAATTCAACCTGTTCAGGCTAGGAAACCTCAGTGAAAAACCTTTTTTCTGACAAATACAGCTTATGCTATTGTACAATGCAAAAAGACGCTTCTCTCGCTCTGAAACGCTCAAAATTGACATAAGCCACTTTTCACCCTTAATGAATGAAAGTGCAGGAAAAACCTTGTTTGCCATCAAGAAGATCCAAATTCAACCAGTTCAAGCTAGAAAACTTACTCGAAAAACCTTTTTTCAGACAAATACAGCTTATGCTATTGTACAATGCAAAAAGACGCTTCTCTCGCTCTGAAACGCTCAAAATTGACATAAGCCACTTTTCACCCTTAATGAATGAAAGCACAGGAAAAACCTTGTTTGCCATCAAGAAGATCCAAATTCAACCTGTTCAGGCTAAGAAACCTCAGTGAAAAACCTTTTTTCAGACAAATACAGGTTATGCTATTGTACAATGCAAAAAGACGCTTGTCTCGCTCTGAAACGCTCAAAATTGACATAAGCCAGTTTGCACCTTTAATGAATGAAAGTGCAGGAAAAACCTTATTTGCCATCAAGAAGACCCAAATTCAACCTGTTCAGGCTAAGAAACCTCAGTGAAAAACCTTTTTTCAGACAAATACAGGTTATGCTATTGTACAATGCAAAAAGACGCTTGTCTCGCTCTGAAACGCTCAAAATTGACATAAGCCAGTTTGCACCTTTAATGAATGAAAGTGCAGGAAAAACCTTATTTGCCATCAAGAAGACCCAAATTCAACCTGTTCAGGCTAGGAAACCTCAGTGAAAAACCTTTTTTCAGACAAATACAGCTTATGCTATTGTACAATGCAAAAAGACGCTTCTCTCGCTCTGAAACGCTCAAAATTGACATAAGCCAGTTTGCACCTTTAATGAATGAAAGTGCAGGAAAAACCTTATTTGCCTTCAAGAAGACCCAAATTCAACCTGTTCAGGCTAGGAAACCTCAGTGAAAAACCTTTTTTCTGACAAATACAGCTTATGCTATTGTACAATGCAAAAAGACGCTTCTCTCGCTCTGAAACGCTCAAAATTGACATAAGCCACTTTTCACCCTTAATGAATGAAAGTGCAGGAACAACCTTGTTTGCCATCAAGAAGATCCAAATTCAACCAGTTCAAGCTAGAAAACTTACTCGAAAAACCTTTTTTCAGACAAATACAGCTTATGCTATTGTACAATGCAAAAAGACGCTTCTCTCGCTCTGAAACGCTCAAAATTGACATAAGCCAGTGTGCACCTTTAATGAATGAAAATGCAGGAAAAACCTTGTTTGCCATCAAGAAGATCCAAATTCAACCAGTTCAAGCTAGAAAACTTACTCGAAAAACCTTTTTTCAGACAAATACAGCTTATGCTATTGTACAATGCAAAAAGACGCTTCTCTCGCTCTGAAACGCTCAAAATTGACATAAGCCACTTTTCACCCTTAATGAATGAAAGCACAGGAAAAACCTTATTTGCCTTCAAGAAGACCCAAATTCAACCTGTTCAGGCTAGGAAACCTCAGTGAAAAACCTTTTTTCAGACAAATACAGCTTATGCTATTGTACAATGCAAAAAGACGCTTCTCTCGCTCTGAAACGCTCAAAATTGACATAAGCCACTTTTCACCCTTAATGAATGAAAGTGCAGGAAAAACCTTGTTTGCCATCAAGAAGATCCAAATTCAACCAGTTCAAGCTAGAAAACTTACTCGAAAAACCTTTTTTCAGACAAATACAGCTTATGCTATTGTACAATGCAAAAAGACGCTTCTCTCGCTCTGAAACGCTCAAAATTGACATAAGCCACTTTTCACCCTTAATGAATGAAAGCACAGGAAAAACCTTGTTTGCCATCAAGAAGATCCAAATTCAACCTGTTCAGGCTAAGAAACCTCAGTGAAAAACCTTTTTTCAGACAAATACAGGTTATGCTATTGTACAATGCAAAAAGACGCTTGTCTCGCTCTGAAACGCTCAAAATTGACATAAGCCAGTTTGCACCTTTAATGAATGAAAGTGCAGGAAAAACCTTATTTGCCATCAACAAGACCCAAATTCAACCTGTTCAGGCTAGGAAACCTCAGTGAAAAACCTTTTTTCTGACAAATACAGCTTATGCTATTGTACAATGCAAAAAGACGCTTCTCTCGCTCTGAAACGCTCAAAATTGACATAAGCCACTTTTCACCCTTAATGAATGAAAGCACAGGAAAAACCTTGTTTGCCATCAAGAAGATCCAAATTCAACCTGTTCAGGCTAAGAAACCTCAGTGAAAAACCTTTTTTCAGACAAATACAGGTTATGCTATTGTACAATGCAAAAAGACGCTTGTCTCGCTCTGAAACGCTCAAAATTGACATAAGCCAGTTTGCACCTTTAATGAATGAAAGTGCAGGAAAAACCTTATTTGCCATCAACAAGACCCAAATTCAACCTGTTCAGGCTAGGAAACCTCAGTGAAAAACCTTTTTTCAGACAAATACAGCTTATGCTATTGTACAATGCAAAAAGACGCTTCTCTCGCTCTGAAACGCTCAAAATTGACATAAGCCAGTTTGCACCTTTAATGAATGAAAGTGCAGGAAAAACCTTATTTGCCATCAAGAAGACCCAAATTCAACCTGTTCAGGCTAGGAAACCTCAGTGAAAAACCTTTTTTCTGACAAATACAGCTTATGCTATTGTACAATGCAAAAAGACGCTTCTCTCGCTCTGAAACGCTCAAAATTGACATAAGCCAGTTTGCACCTTTAATGAATGAAAGTGCAGGAAAAACCTTATTTGCCTTCAAGAAGACCCAAATTCAACCAGTTCAAGCTAGAAAACTTACTCGAAAAACCTTTTTTCAGACAAATACAGCTTATGCTATTGTACAATGCAAAAAGACGCTTCTCTCGCTCTGAAACGCTCAAAATTGACATAAGCCAGTTTGCACCTTTAATGAATGAAAGTGCAGGAAAAACCTTATTTGCCTTCAAGAAGACCCAAATTCAACCTGTTCAGGCTAGGAAACCTCAGTGAAAAACCTTTTTTCTGACAAATACAGCTTATGCTATTGTACAATGCAAAAAGACGCTTCTCTCGCTCTGAAACGCTCAAAATTGACATAAGCCAGTTTGCACCTTTAATGAATGAAAGTGCAGGAAAAACCTTATTTGCCTTCAAGAAGACCCAAATTCAACCAGTTCAAGCTAGAAAACTTACTCGAAAAACCTTTTTTCAGACAAATACAGCTTATGCTATTGTACAATGCAAAAAGACGCTTCTCTCACTCTGAAACGCTCAAAATTGACATAAGCCAGTTTGCACCTTTAATGAATGAAAGTGCAGGAAAAACCTTATTTGCCTTCAAGAAGACCCAACTTCAACCAGTTCAAGCTAGAAAACTTACTCGAAAAACCTTTTTTCAGACAAATACAGCTTATGCTATTGTACAATGCAAAAAGACGCTTCTCTCGCTCTGAAACGCTCAAAATTGACATAAGCCACTTTTCACCCTTAATGAATGAAAGCACAGGAAAAACCTTGTTTGCCATCAAGAAGATCCAAATTCAACCTGTTCAGGCTAAGAAACCTCAGTGAAAAACCTTTTTTCAGTCCAATACAGCTTATGCTATTGTACAATGCAAAAAGACGCTTCTCTCGCTCTGAAACGCTCAAAATTGACATAAGCCACTTTTCACCCTTAATGAATGAAAGCACAGGAAAAACCTTATTTGCCTTCAAGAAGACCCAAATTCAACCTGTTCAGGCTAGGAAACCTCAGTGAAAAACCTTTTTTCTGACAAATACAGCTTATGCTATTGTACAATGCAAAAAGACGCTTCTCTCGCTCTGAAACGCTCAAAATTGACATAAGCCACTTTTCACCCTTAATGAATGAAAGCACAGGAAAAACCTTGTTTGCCATCAAGAAGATCCAAATTCAACCTGTTCAGGCTAAGAAACCTCAGTGAAAAACCTTTTTTCAGACAAATACAGGTTATGCTATTGTACAATGCAAAAAGACGCTTGTCTCGCTCTGAAACGCTCAAAATTGACATAAGCCAGTTTGCACCTTTAATGAATGAAAGTGCAGGAAAAACCTTATTTGCCATCAAGAAGACCCAAATTCAACCTGTTCAGGCTAGGAAACCTCAGTGAAAAACCTTTTTTCAGACAAATACAGCTTATGCTATTGTACAATGCAAAAAGACGCTTCTCTCGCTCTGAAACGCTCAAAATTGACATAAGCCAGTTTGCACCTTTAATGAATGAAAGTGCAGGAAAAACCTTATTTGCCTTCAAGAAGACCCAAATTCAACCTGTTCAGGCTAGGAAACCTCAGTGAAAAACCTTTTTTCTGACAAATACAGCTTATGCTATTGTACAATGCAAAAAGACGCTTCTCTCGCTCTGAAACGCTCAAAATTGACATAAGCCACTTTTCACCCTTAATGAATGAAAGTGCAGGAAAAACCTTGTTTGCCATCAAGAAGATCCAAATTCAACCAGTTCAAGCTAGAAAACTTACTCGAAAAACCTTTTTTCAGACAAATACAGCTTATGCTATTGTACAATGCAAAAAGACGCTTCTCTCGCTCTGAAACGCTCAAAATTGACATAAGCCACTTTTCACCCTTAATGAATGAAAGCACAGGAAAAACCTTGTTTGCCATCAAGAAGATCCAAATTCAACCTGTTCAGGCTAAGAAACCTCAGTGAAAAACCTTTTTTCAGACAAATACAGGTTATGCTATTGTACAATGCAAAAAGACGCTTGTCTCGCTCTGAAACGCTCAAAATTGACATAAGCCAGTTTGCACCTTTAATGAATGAAAGTGCAGGAAAAACCTTATTTGCCATCAAGAAGACCCAAATTCAACCTGTTCAGGCTAAGAAACCTCAGTGAAAAACCTTTTTTCAGACAAATACAGGTTATGCTATTGTACAATGCAAAAAGACGCTTCTCTCGCTCTGAAACGCTCAAAATTGACATAAGCCAGTTTGCACCTTTAATGAATGAAAGTGCAGGAAAAACCTTGTTTGCCATCAAGAAGATCCAAATTCAACCAGTTCAAGCTAGAAAACTTACTCGAAAAACCTTTTTTCAGACAAATACAGCTTATGCTATTGTACAATGCAAAAAGACGCTTCTCTCGCTCTGAAACGCTCAAAATTGACATAAGCCACTTTTCACCCTTAATGAATGAAAGCACAGGAAAAACCTTATTTGCCTTCAAGAAGACCCAAATTCAACCTGTTCAGGCTAGGAAACCTCAGTGAAAAACCTTTTTTCAGACAAATACAGCTTATGCTATTGTACAATGCAAAAAGACGCTTCTCTCGCTCTGAAACGCTCAAAATTGACACTAGCCACTTTTCACCCTTAATGAATGAAAGTGCAGGAAAAACCTTGTTTGCCATCAAGAAGATCCAAATTCAACCAGTTCAAGCTAGAAAACTTACTCGAAAAACCTTTTTTCAGACAAATACAGCTTATGCTATTGTACAATGCAAAAAGACGCTTCTCTCGCTCTGAAACGCTCAAAATTGACATAAGCCACTTTTCACCCTTAATGAATGAAAGCACAGGAAAAACCTTATTTGCCTTCAAGAAGACCCAAATTCAACCTGTTCAGGCTAGGAAACCTCAGTGAAAAACCTTTTTTCAGACAAATACAGCTTATGCTATTGTACAATGCAAAAAGACGCTTCTCTCGCTCTGAAACGCTCAAAATTGACATAAGCCACTTTTCACCCTTAATGAATGAAAGCACAGGAAAAACCTTGTTTGCCATCAAGAAGATCCAAATTCAACCTGTTCAGGCTAAGAAACCTCAGTGAAAAACCTTTTTTCAGACAAATACAGGTTATGCTATTGTACAATGCAAAAAGACGCTTGTCTCGCTCTGAAACGCTCAAAATTGACATAAGCCAGTTTGCACCTTTAATGAATGAAAGTGCAGGAAAAACCTTATTTGCCATCAAGAAGACCCAAATTCAACCTGTTCAGGCTAAGAAACCTCAGTGAAAAACCTTTTTTCAGACAAATACAGGTTATGCTATTGTACAATGCAAAAAGACGCTTCTCTCGCTCTGAAACGCTCAAAATTGACATAAGCCAGTTTGCACCTTTAATGAATGAAAGTGCAGGAAAAACCTTGTTTGCCATCAAGAAGATCCAAATTCAACCAGTTCAAGCTAGAAAACTTACTCGAAAAACCTTTTTTCAGACAAATACAGCTTATGCTATTGTACAATGCAAAAAGACGCTTCTCTCGCTCTGAAACGCTCAAAATTGACATAAGCCACTTTTCACCCTTAATGAATGAAAGCACAGGAAAAACCTTATTTGCCTTCAAGAAGACCCAAATTCAACCTGTTCAGGCTAGGAAACCTCAGTGAAAAACCTTTTTTCAGACAAATACAGCTTATGCTATTGTACAATGCAAAAAGACGCTTCTCTCGCTCTGAAACGCTCAAAATTGACACTAGCCACTTTTCACCCTTAATGAATGAAAGTGCAGGAAAAACCTTGTTTGCCATCAAGAAGATCCAAATTCAACCAGTTCAAGCTAGAAAACTTACTCGAAAAACCTTTTTTCAGACAAATACAGCTTATGCTATTGTACAATGCAAAAAGACGCTTCTCTCGCTCTGAAACGCTCAAAATTGACATAAGCCACTTTTCACCCTTAATGAATGAAAGCACAGGAAAAACCTTATTTGCCTTCAAGAAGACCCAAATTCAACCTGTTCAGGCTAGGAAACCTCAGTGAAAAACCTTTTTTCAGACAAATACAGCTTATGCTATTGTACAATGCAAAAAGACGCTTCTCTCGCTCTGAAACGCTCAAAATTGACATAAGCCACTTTTCACCCTTAATGAATGAAAGTGCAGGAAAAACCTTGTTTGCCATCAAGAAGATCCAAATTCAACCAGTTCAAGCTAGAAAACTTACTCGAAAAACCTTTTTTCAGACAAATACAGCTTATGCTATTGTACAATGCAAAAAGACGCTTCTCTCGCTCTGAAACGCTCAAAATTGACATAAGCCACTTTTCACCCTTAATGAATGAAAGCACAGGAAAAACCTTGTTTGCCATCAAGAAGATCCAAATTCAACCTGTTCAGGCTAAGAAACCTCAGTGAAAAACCTTTTTTCAGACAAATACAGGTTATGCTATTGTACAATGCAAAAAGACGCTTGTCTCGCTCTGAAACGCTCAAAATTGACATAAGCCAGTTTGCACCTTTAATGAATGAAAGTGCAGGAAAAACCTTATTTGCCATCAAGAAGACCCAAATTCAACCTGTTCAGGCTAAGAAACCTCAGTGAAAAACCTTTTTTCAGACAAATACAGGTTATGCTATTGTACAATGCAAAAAGACGCTTCTCTCGCTCTGAAACGCTCAAAATTGACATAAGCCAGTTTGCACCTTTAATGAATGAAAGTGCAGGAAAAACCTTGTTTGCCATCAAGAAGATCCAAATTCAACCAGTTCAAGCTAGAAAACTTACTCGAAAAACCTTTTTTCAGACAAATACAGCTTATGCTATTGTACAATGCAAAAAGACGCTTCTCTCGCTCTGAAACGCTCAAAATTGACATAAGCCAGTTTGCACCTTTAATGAATGAAAGTGCAGGAAAAACCTTATTTGCCATCAAGAAGACCCAAATTCAACCTGTTCAGGCTAGGAAACCTCAGTGAAAAACCTTTTTTCTGACAAATACAGCTTATGCTATTGTACAATGCAAAAAGACGCTTCTCTCGCTCTGAAACGCTCAAAATTGACATAAGCCAGTTTGCACCTTTAATGAATGAAAGTGCAGGAAAAACCTTATTTGCCTTCAAGAAGACCCAACTTCAACCAGTTCAAGCTAGAAAACTTACTCGAAAAACCTTTTTTCTGACAAATACAGCTTATGCTATTGTACAATGCAAAAAGACGCTTCTCTCGCTCTGAAACGCTCAAAATTGACATAAGCCAGTTTGCACCTTTAATGAATGAAAGTGCAGGAAAAACCTTATTTGCCTTCAAGAAGACCCAACTTCAACCAGTTCAAGCTAGAAAACTTACTCGAAAAACCTTTTTTCAGACAAATACAGCTTATGCTATTGTACAATGCAAAAAGACGCTTCTCTCGCTCTGAAACGCTCAAAATTGACATAAGCCACTTTTCACCCTTAATGAATGAAAGCACAGGAAAAACCTTGTTTGCCATCAAGAAGATCCAAATTCAACCTGTTCAGGCTAAGAAACCTCAGTGAAAAACCTTTTTTCAGTCCAATACAGCTTATGCTATTGTACAATGCAAAAAGACGCTTCTCTCGCTCTGAAACGCTCAAAATTGACATAAGCCACTTTTCACCCTTAATGAATGAAAGCACAGGAAAAACCTTATTTGCCTTCAAGAAGACCCAAATTCAACCTGTTCAGGCTAGGAAACCTCAGTGAAAAACCTTTTTTCTGACAAATACAGCTTATGCTATTGTACAATGCAAAAAGACGCTTCTCTCGCTCTGAAACGCTCAAAATTGACATAAGCCACTTTTCACCCTTAATGAATGAAAGCACAGGAAAAACCTTGTTTGCCATCAAGAAGATCCAAATTCAACCTGTTCAGGCTAAGAAACCTCAGTGAAAAACCTTTTTTCAGACAAATACAGGTTATGCTATTGTACAATGCAAAAAGACGCTTGTCTCGCTCTGAAACGCTCAAAATTGACATAAGCCAGTTTGCACCTTTAATGAATGAAAGTGCAGGAAAAACCTTATTTGCCATCAACAAGACCCAAATTCAACCTGTTCAGGCTAGGAAACCTCAGTGAAAAACCTTTTTTCAGACAAATACAGCTTATGCTATTGTACAATGCAAAAAGACGCTTCTCTCGCTCTGAAACGCTCAAAATTGACATAAGCCAGTTTGCACCTTTAATGAATGAAAGTGCAGGAAAAACCTTATTTGCCATCAAGAAGACCCAAATTCAACCTGTTCAGGCTAGGAAACCTCAGTGAAAAACCTTTTTTCTGACAAATACAGCTTATGCTATTGTACAATGCAAAAAGACGCTTCTCTCGCTCTGAAACGCTCAAAATTGACATAAGCCAGTTTGCACCTTTAATGAATGAAAGTGCAGGAAAAACCTTATTTGCCTTCAAGAAGACCCAAATTCAACCAGTTCAAGCTAGAAAACTTACTCGAAAAACCTTTTTTCAGACAAATACAGCTTATGCTATTGTACAATGCAAAAAGACGCTTCTCTCGCTCTGAAACGCTCAAAATTGACATAAGCCAGTTTGCACCTTTAATGAATGAAAGTGCAGGAAAAACCTTATTTGCCTTCAAGAAGACCCAAATTCAACCTGTTCAGGCTAGGAAACCTCAGTGAAAAACCTTTTTTCTGACAAATACAGCTTATGCTATTGTACAATGCAAAAAGACGCTTCTCTCGCTCTGAAACGCTCAAAATTGACATAAGCCAGTTTGCACCTTTAATGAATGAAAGTGCAGGAAAAACCTTATTTGCCTTCAAGAAGACCCAAATTCAACCAGTTCAAGCTAGAAAACTTACTCGAAAAACCTTTTTTCAGACAAATACAGCTTATGCTATTGTACAATGCAAAAAGACGCTTCTCTCACTCTGAAACGCTCAAAATTGACATAAGCCAGTTTGCACCTTTAATGAATGAAAGTGCAGGAAAAACCTTATTTGCCTTCAAGAAGACCCAACTTCAACCAGTTCAAGCTAGAAAACTTACTCGAAAAACCTTTTTTCAGACAAATACAGCTTATGCTATTGTACAATGCAAAAAGACGCTTCTCTCGCTCTGAAACGCTCAAAATTGACATAAGCCACTTTTCACCCTTAATGAATGAAAGCACAGGAAAAACCTTGTTTGCCATCAAGAAGATCCAAATTCAACCTGTTCAGGCTAAGAAACCTCAGTGAAAAACCTTTTTTCAGTCCAATACAGCTTATGCTATTGTACAATGCAAAAAGACGCTTCTCTCGCTCTGAAACGCTCAAAATTGACATAAGCCACTTTTCACCCTTAATGAATGAAAGCACAGGAAAAACCTTATTTGCCTTCAAGAAGACCCAAATTCAACCTGTTCAGGCTAGGAAACCTCAGTGAAAAACCTTTTTTCTGACAAATACAGCTTATGCTATTGTACAATGCAAAAAGACGCTTCTCTCGCTCTGAAACGCTCAAAATTGACATAAGCCACTTTTCACCCTTAATGAATGAAAGCACAGGAAAAACCTTGTTTGCCATCAAGAAGATCCAAATTCAACCTGTTCAGGCTAAGAAACCTCAGTGAAAAACCTTTTTTCAGACAAATACAGGTTATGCTATTGTACAATGCAAAAAGACGCTTGTCTCGCTCTGAAACGCTCAAAATTGACATAAGCCAGTTTGCACCTTTAATGAATGAAAGTGCAGGAAAAACCTTATTTGCCATCAAGAAGACCCAAATTCAACCTGTTCAGGCTAGGAAACCTCAGTGAAAAACCTTTTTTCAGACAAATACAGCTTATGCTATTGTACAATGCAAAAAGACGCTTCTCTCGCTCTGAAACGCTCAAAATTGACATAAGCCAGTTTGCACCTTTAATGAATGAAAGTGCAGGAAAAACCTTATTTGCCTTCAAGAAGACCCAAATTCAACCTGTTCAGGCTAGGAAACCTCAGTGAAAAACCTTTTTTCTGACAAATACAGCTTATGCTATTGTACAATGCAAAAAGACGCTTCTCTCGCTCTGAAACGCTCAAAATTGACATAAGCCACTTTTCACCCTTAATGAATGAAAGTGCAGGAAAAACCTTGTTTGCCATCAAGAAGATCCAAATTCAACCAGTTCAAGCTAGAAAACTTACTCGAAAAACCTTTTTTCAGACAAATACAGCTTATGCTATTGTACAATGCAAAAAGACGCTTCTCTCGCTCTGAAACGCTCAAAATTGACATAAGCCACTTTTCACCCTTAATGAATGAAAGCACAGGAAAAACCTTATTTGCCTTCAAGAAGACCCAAATTCAACCTGTTCAGGCTAGGAAACCTCAGTGAAAAACCTTTTTTCAGACAAATACAGCTTATGCTATTGTACAATGCAAAAAGACGCTTCTCTCGCTCTGAAACGCTCAAAATTGACATAAGCCACTTTTCACCCTTAATGAATGAAAGTGCAGGAAAAACCTTGTTTGCCATCAAGAAGATCCAAATTCAACCAGTTCAAGCTAGAAAACTTACTCGAAAAACCTTTTTTCAGACAAATACAGCTTATGCTATTGTACAATGCAAAAAGACGCTTCTCTCGCTCTGAAACGCTCAAAATTGACATAAGCCACTTTTCACCCTTAATGAATGAAAGCACAGGAAAAACCTTGTTTGCCATCAAGAAGATCCAAATTCAACCTGTTCAGGCTAAGAAACCTCAGTGAAAAACCTTTTTTCAGACAAATACAGGTTATGCTATTGTACAATGCAAAAAGACGCTTGTCTCGCTCTGAAACGCTCAAAATTGACATAAGCCAGTTTGCACCTTTAATGAATGAAAGTGCAGGAAAAACCTTATTTGCCATCAAGAAGACCCAAATTCAACCTGTTCAGGCTAAGAAACCTCAGTGAAAAACCTTTTTTCAGACAAATACAGGTTATGCTATTGTACAATGCAAAAAGACGCTTCTCTCGCTCTGAAACGCTCAAAATTGACATAAGCCAGTTTGCACCTTTAATGAATGAAAGTGCAGGAAAAACCTTGTTTGCCATCAAGAAGATCCAAATTCAACCAGTTCAAGCTAGAAAACTTACTCGAAAAACCTTTTTTCAGACAAATACAGCTTATGCTATTGTACAATGCAAAAAGACGCTTCTCTCGCTCTGAAACGCTCAAAATTGACATAAGCCACTTTTCACCCTTAATGAATGAAAGCACAGGAAAAACCTTATTTGCCTTCAAGAAGACCCAAATTCAACCTGTTCAGGCTAGGAAACCTCAGTGAAAAACCTTTTTTCAGACAAATACAGCTTATGCTATTGTACAATGCAAAAAGACGCTTCTCTCGCTCTGAAACGCTCAAAATTGACACTAGCCACTTTTCACCCTTAATGAATGAAAGTGCAGGAAAAACCTTGTTTGCCATCAAGAAGATCCAAATTCAACCAGTTCAAGCTAGAAAACTTACTCGAAAAACCTTTTTTCAGACAAATACAGCTTATGCTATTGTACAATGCAAAAAGACGCTTCTCTCGCTCTGAAACGCTCAAAATTGACATAAGCCACTTTTCACCCTTAATGAATGAAAGCACAGGAAAAACCTTATTTGCCTTCAAGAAGACCCAAATTCAACCTGTTCAGGCTAGGAAACCTCAGTGAAAAACCTTTTTTCAGACAAATACAGCTTATGCTATTGTACAATGCAAAAAGACGCTTCTCTCGCTCTGAAACGCTCAAAATTGACATAAGCCACTTTTCACCCTTAATGAATGAAAGTGCAGGAAAAACCTTGTTTGCCATCAAGAAGATCCAAATTCAACCAGTTCAAGCTAGAAAACTTACTCGAAAAACCTTTTTTCAGACAAATACAGCTTATGCTATTGTACAATGCAAAAAGACGCTTCTCTCGCTCTGAAACGCTCAAAATTGACATAAGCCACTTTTCACCCTTAATGAATGAAAGCACAGGAAAAACCTTGTTTGCCATCAAGAAGATCCAAATTCAACCTGTTCAGGCTAAGAAACCTCAGTGAAAAACCTTTTTTCAGACAAATACAGGTTATGCTATTGTACAATGCAAAAAGACGCTTGTCTCGCTCTGAAACGCTCAAAATTGACATAAGCCAGTTTGCACCTTTAATGAATGAAAGTGCAGGAAAAACCTTATTTGCCATCAAGAAGACCCAAATTCAACCTGTTCAGGCTAAGAAACCTCAGTGAAAAACCTTTTTTCAGACAAATACAGGTTATGCTATTGTACAATGCAAAAAGACGCTTCTCTCGCTCTGAAACGCTCAAAATTGACATAAGCCAGTTTGCACCTTTAATGAATGAAAGTGCAGGAAAAACCTTGTTTGCCATCAAGAAGATCCAAATTCAACCAGTTCAAGCTAGAAAACTTACTCGAAAAACCTTTTTTCAGACAAATACAGCTTATGCTATTGTACAATGCAAAAAGACGCTTCTCTCGCTCTGAAACGCTCAAAATTGACATAAGCCACTTTTCACCCTTAATGAATGAAAGCACAGGAAAAACCTTATTTGCCTTCAAGAAGACCCAAATTCAACCTGTTCAGGCTAGGAAACCTCAGTGAAAAACCTTTTTTCAGACAAATACAGCTTATGCTATTGTACAATGCAAAAAGACGCTTCTCTCGCTCTGAAACGCTCAAAATTGACACTAGCCACTTTTCACCCTTAATGAATGAAAGTGCAGGAAAAACCTTGTTTGCCATCAAGAAGATCCAAATTCAACCAGTTCAAGCTAGAAAACTTACTCGAAAAACCTTTTTTCAGACAAATACAGCTTATGCTATTGTACAATGCAAAAAGACGCTTGTCTCGCTCTGAAACGCTCAAAATTGACATAAGCCAGTTTGCACCTTTAATGAATGAAAGTGCAGGAAAAACCTTATTTGCCATCAACAAGACCCAAATTCAACCTGTTCAGGCTAGGAAACCTCAGTGAAAAACCTTTTTTCAGACAAATACAGCTTATGCTATTGTACAATGCAAAAAGACGCTTCTCTCGCTCTGAAACGCTCAAAATTGACATAAGCCAGTTTGCACCTTTAATGAATGAAAGTGCAGGAAAAACCTTATTTGCCATCAAGAAGACCCAAATTCAACCTGTTCAGGCTAGGAAACCTCAGTGAAAAACCTTTTTTCTGACAAATACAGCTTATGCTATTGTACAATGCAAAAAGACGCTTCTCTCGCTCTGAAACGCTCAAAATTGACATAAGCCAGTTTGCACCTTTAATGAATGAAAGTGCAGGAAAAACCTTATTTGCCTTCAAGAAGACCCAAATTCAACCTGTTCAGGCTAGGAAACCTCAGTGAAAAACCTTTTTTCTGACAAATACAGCTTATGCTATTGTACAATGCAAAAAGACGCTTCTCTCGCTCTGAAACGCTCAAAATTGACATAAGCCACTTTTCACCCTTAATGAATGAAAGTGCAGGAAAAACCTTGTTTGCCATCAAGAAGATCCAAATTCAACCAGTTCAAGCTAGAAAACTTACTCGAAAAACCTTTTTTCAGACAAATACAGCTTATGCTATTGTACAATGCAAAAAGACGCTTCTCTCGCTCTGAAACGCTCAAAATTGACATAAGCCAGTTTGCACCTTTAATGAATGAAAGTGCAGGAAAAACCTTATTTGCCTTCAAGAAGACCCAAATTCAACCAGTTCAAGCTAGAAAACTTACTCGAAAAACCTTTTTTCAGACAAATACAGCTTATGCTATTGTACAATGCAAAAAGACGCTTCTCTCGCTCTGAAACGCTCAAAATTGACATAAGCCAGTTTGCACCTTTAATGAATGAAAGTGCAGGAAAAACCTTATTTGCCTTCAAGAAGACCCAAATTCAACCTGTTCAGGCTAGGAAACCTCAGTGAAAAACCTTTTTTCAGACAAATACAGCTTATGCTATTGTACAATGCAAAAAGACGCTTCTCTCGCTCTGAAACGCTCAAAATTGACATAAGCCACTTTTCACCCTTAATGAATGAAAGTGCAGGAAAAACCTTGTTTGCCATCAAGAAGATCCAAATTCAACCAGTTCAAGCTAGAAAACTTACTCGAAAAACCTTTTTTCAGACAAATACAGCTTATGCTATTGTACAATGCAAAAAGACGCTTCTCTCGCTCTGAAACGCTCAAAATTGACATAAGCCACTTTTCACCCTTAATGAATGAAAGCACAGGAAAAACCTTGTTTGCCATCAAGAAGATCCAAATTCAACCTGTTCAGGCTAAGAAACCTCAGTGAAAAACCTTTTTTCAGACAAATACAGGTTATGCTATTGTACAATGCAAAAAGACGCTTGTCTCGCTCTGAAACGCTCAAAATTGACATAAGCCAGTTTGCACCTTTAATGAATGAAAGTGCAGGAAAAACCTTATTTGCCATCAAGAAGACCCAAATTCAACCTGTTCAGGCTAAGAAACCTCAGTGAAAAACCTTTTTTCAGACAAATACAGGTTATGCTATTGTACAATGCAAAAAGACGCTTCTCTCGCTCTGAAACGCTCAAAATTGACATAAGCCAGTTTGCACCTTTAATGAATGAAAGTGCAGGAAAAACCTTGTTTGCCATCAAGAAGATCCAAATTCAACCAGTTCAAGCTAGAAAACTTACTCGAAAAACTTTTTTTCAGACAAATACAGCTTATGCTATTGTACAATGCAAAAAGACGCTTCTCTCGCTCTGAAACGCTCAAAATTGACATAAGCCACTTTTCACCCTTAATGAATGAAAGCACAGGAAAAACCTTATTTGCCTTCAAGAAGACCCAAATTCAACCTGTTCAGGCTAGGAAACCTCAGTGAAAAACCTTTTTTCAGACAAATACAGCTTATGCTATTGTACAATGCAAAAAGACGCTTCTCTCGCTCTGAAACGCTCAAAATTGACACTAGCCACTTTTCACCCTTAATGAATGAAAGTGCAGGAAAAACCTTGTTTGCCATCAAGAAGATCCAAATTCAACCAGTTCAAGCTAGAAAACTTACTCGAAAAACCTTTTTTCAGACAAATACAGCTTATGCTATTGTACAATGCAAAAAGACGCTTCTCTCGCTCTGAAACGCTCAAAATTGACATAAGCCAGTTTGCACCTTTAATGAATGAAAGTGCAGGAAAAACCTTATTTGCCTTCAAGAAGACCCAAATTCAACCAGTTCAAGCTAGAAAACTTACTCGAAAAACCTTTTTTCAGACAAATACAGCTTATGCTATTGTACAATGCAAAAAGACGCTTCTCTCGCTCTGAAACGCTCAAAATTGACATAAGCCACTTTTCACCCTTAATGAATGAAAGCACAGGAAAAACCTTATTTGCCTTCAAGTAGACCCAAATTCAACCTGTTCAGGCTAGGAAACCTCAGTGAAAAACCTTTTTTCAGACAAATACAGCTTATGCTATTGTACAATGCAAAAAGACGCTTGTCTCGCTCTGAAACGCTCAAAATTGACATAAGCCAGTTTGCACCTTTAATGAATGAAAGTGCAGGAAAAACCTTATTTGCCATCAACAAGACCCAAATTCAACCTGTTCAGGCTAGGAAACCTCAGTGAAAAACCTTTTTTCAGACAAATACAGCTTATGCTATTGTACAATGCAAAAAGACGCTTCTCTCGCTCTGAAACGCTCAAAATTGACATAAGCCAGTTTGCACCTTTAATGAATGAAAGTGCAGGAAAAACCTTATTTGCCATCAAGAAGACCCAAATTCAACCTGTTCAGGCTAGGAAACCTCAGTGAAAAACCTTTTTTCTGACAAATACAGCTTATGCTATTGTACAATGCAAAAAGACGCTTCTCTCGCTCTGAAACGCTCAAAATTGACATAAGCCAGTTTGCACCTTTAATGAATGAAAGTGCAGGAAAAACCTTATTTGCCTTCAAGAAGACCCAAATTCAACCTGTTCAGGCTAGGAAACCTCAGTGAAAAACCTTTTTTCTGACAAATACAGCTTATGCTATTGTACAATGCAAAAAGACGCTTCTCTCGCTCTGAAACGCTCAAAATTGACATAAGCCACTTTTCACCCTTAATGAATGAAAGTGCAGGAAAAACCTTGTTTGCCATCAAGAAGATCCAAATTCAACCAGTTCAAGCTAGAAAACTTACTCGAAAAACCTTTTTTCAGACAAATACAGCTTATGCTATTGTACAATGCAAAAAGACGCTTCTCTCGCTCTGAAACGCTCAAAATTGACATAAGCCAGTTTGCACCTTTAATGAATGAAAGTGCAGGAAAAACCTTATTTGCCTTCAAGAAGACCCAAATTCAACCTGTTCAGGCTAGGAAACCTCAGTGAAAAACCTTTTTTCAGACAAATACAGCTTATGCTATTGTACAATGCAAAAAGACGCTTCTCTCGCTCTGAAACGCTCAAAATTGACATAAGCCACTTTTCACCCTTAATGAATGAAAGTGCAGGAAAAACCTTGTTTGCCATCAAGAAGATCCAAATTCAACCAGTTCAAGCTAGAAAACTTACTCGAAAAACCTTTTTTCAGACAAATACAGCTTATGCTATTGTACAATGCAAAAAGACGCTTCTCTCGCTCTGAAACGCTCAAAATTGACATAAGCCACTTTTCACCCTTAATGAATGAAAGCACAGGAAAAACCTTGTTTGCCATCAAGAAGATCCAAATTCAACCTGTTCAGGCTAAGAAACCTCAGTGAAAAACCTTTTTTCAGACAAATACAGGTTATGCTATTGTACAATGCAAAAAGACGCTTGTCTCGCTCTGAAACGCTCAAAATTGACATAAGCCAGTTTGCACCTTTAATGAATGAAAGTGCAGGAAAAACCTTATTTGCCATCAAGAAGACCCAAATTCAACCTGTTCAGGCTAAGAAACCTCAGTGAAAAACCTTTTTTCAGACAAATACAGGTTATGCTATTGTACAATGCAAAAAGACGCTTCTCTCGCTCTGAAACGCTCAAAATTGACATAAGCCAGTTTGCACCTTTAATGAATGAAAGTGCAGGAAAAACCTTGTTTGCCATCAAGAAGATCCAAATTCAACCAGTTCAAGCTAGAAAACTTACTCGAAAAACTTTTTTTCAGACAAATACAGCTTATGCTATTGTACAATGCAAAAAGACGCTTCTCTCGCTCTGAAACGCTCAAAATTGACATAAGCCACTTTTCACCCTTAATGAATGAAAGCACAGGAAAAACCTTATTTGCCTTCAAGAAGACCCAAATTCAACCTGTTCAGGCTAGGAAACCTCAGTGAAAAACCTTTTTTCAGACAAATACAGCTTATGCTATTGTACAATGCAAAAAGACGCTTCTCTCGCTCTGAAACGCTCAAAATTGACACTAGCCACTTTTCACCCTTAATGAATGAAAGTGCAGGAAAAACCTTGTTTGCCATCAAGAAGATCCAAATTCAACCAGTTCAAGCTAGAAAACTTACTCGAAAAACCTTTTTTCAGACAAATACAGCTTATGCTATTGTACAATGCAAAAAGACGCTTCTCTCGCTCTGAAACGCTCAAAATTGACATAAGCCAGTTTGCACCTTTAATGAATGAAAGTGCAGGAAAAACCTTATTTGCCTTCAAGAAGACCCAAATTCAACCAGTTCAAGCTAGAAAACTTACTCGAAAAACCTTTTTTCAGACAAATACAGCTTATGCTATTGTACAATGCAAAAAGACGCTTCTCTCGCTCTGAAACGCTCAAAATTGACATAAGCCACTTTTCACCCTTAATGAATGAAAGCACAGGAAAAACCTTATTTGCCTTCAAGTAGACCCAAATTCAACCTGTTCAGGCTAGGAAACCTCAGTGAAAAACCTTTTTTCAGACAAATACAGCTTATGCTATTGTACAATGCAAAAAGACGCTTCTCTCGCTCTGAAACGCTCAAAATTGACATAAGCCAGTTTGCACCTTTAATGAATGAAAGTGCAGGAAAAACCTTGTTTGCCATCAAGAAGATCCAAATTCAACCAGTTCAAGCTAGAAAACTTACTCGAAAAACCTTTTTTTAGACAAATACAGCTTATGCTATTGTACAATGCAAAAAGACGCTTCTCTCGCTCTGAAACGCTCAAAATTGACATAAGCCACTTTTCACCCTTAATGAATGAAAGCACAGGAAAAACCTTATTTGCCTTCAAGTAGACCCAAATTCAACCTGTTCAGGCTAGGAAACCTCAGTGAAAAACCTTTTTTCAGACAAATACAGCTTATGCTATTGTACAATGCAAAAAGACGCTTCTCTCGCTCTGAAACGCTCAAAATTGACATAAGCCAGTTTGCACCTTTAATGAATGAAAGTGCAGGAAAAACCTTATTTGCCATCAAGAAGACCCAAATTCAACCTGTTCAGGCTAGGAAACCTCAGTGAAAAACCTTTTTTCTGACAAATACAGCTTATGCTATTGTACAATGCAAAAAGACGCTTCTCTCGCTCTGAAACGCTCAAAATTGACATAAGCCAGTTTGCACCTTTAATGAATGAAAGTGCAGGAAAAACCTTATTTGCCTTCAGGAAGACCCAAATTCAACCAGTTCAAGCTAGAAAACTTACTCGAAAAACCTTTTTTCAGACAAATACAGCTTATGCTATTGTACAATGCAAAAAGACGCTTCTCTCGCTCTGAAACGCTCAAAATTGACATAAGCCAGTTTGCACCTTTAATGAATGAAAGTGCAGGAAAAACCTTATTTGCCATCAAGAAGACCCAAATTCAACCTGTTCAGGCTAGGAAACCTCAGTGAAAAACCTTTTTTCTGACAAATACAGCTTATGCTATTGTACAATGCAAAAAGACGCTTCTCTCGCTCTGAAACGCTCAAAATTGACATAAGCCAGTTTGCACCTTTAATGAATGAAAGTGCAGGAAAAACCTTATTTGCCTTCAAGAAGACCCAAATTCAACCAGTTCAAGCTAGAAAACTTACTCGAAAAACCTTTTTTCAGACAAATACAGCTTATGCTATTGTACAATGCAAAAAGACGCTTCTCTCGCTCTGAAACGCTCAAAATTGACATAAGCCAGTTTGCACCTTTAATGAATGAAAGTGCAGGAAAAACCTTATTTGCCATCAACAAGACCCAAATTCAACCTGTTCAGGCTAGGAAACCTCAGTGAAAAACCTTTTTTCAGACAAATACAGCTTATGCTATTGTACAATGCAAAAAGACGCTTCTCTCGCTCTGAAACGCTCAAAATTGACATAAGCCAGTTTGCACCTTTAATGAATGAAAGTGCAGGAAAAACCTTATTTGCCTTCAAGAAGACCCAAATTCAACCTGTTCAGGCTAGGAAACCTCAGTGAAAAACCTTTTTTCTGACAAATACAGCTTATGCTATTGTACAATGCAAAAAGACGCTTCTCTCGCTCTGAAACGCTCAAAATTGACATAAGCCAGTTTGCACCTTTAATGAATGAAAGTGCAGGAAAAACCTTATTTGCCTTCAAGAAGACCCAAATTCAACCTGTTCAGGCTAGGAAACCTCAGTGAAAAACCTTTTTTCTGACAAATACAGCTTATGCTATTGTACAATGCAAAAAGACGCTTCTCTCGCTCTGAAACGCTCAAAATTGACATAAGCCACTTTTCACCCTTAATGAATGAAAGCACAGGAAAAACCTTGTTTGCCATCAAGAAGACCCGAATTCAACCAGTTCAGGCTAGAAAACCTCAGTAAAAAACCTTTTTTCAGTCCAATACAGCTTAGGCTATTGTACAATGCAAAAATACGCTTCTCTCGCTCTGAAACGCTCAAAATTGACATAAGCCAGTTTGCACCTATAATGAATGAAAGTGCAGGAAAAACCTTGTTTGCCATCAAGAAGACCCAAATTCAACCAGTTCAGGCTAGGAAACCTCAGTGAAAAACCTTTTTTCAGTCCAATACAGCTTATGCTATTGTACAATGCAAAAAGACGCTTCTCTCGCTCTGAAACGCTCAAAATTGACATAAGCCACTTTTCACCCTTAATGAATGAAAGTGCAGGAAAAACCTTGTTTGCCATCAAGAAGATCCAAATTCAACCAGTTCAGGCTAGAAAACTTACTCGAAAAACCTTTTTTCAGACAAATACAGCTTATGCTATTGTACAATGCAAAAAGACGCTTCTCTCGCTCTGAAACGCTCAAAATTGACATAAGCCAGTTTGCACCTTTAATGAATGAAAGTGCAGGAAAAACCTTGTTTGCCATCAAGAAGATCCAAATTCAACCAGTTCAAGCTAGAAAACTTACTCGAAAAACCTTTTTTTAGACAAATACAGCTTATGCTATTGTACAATGCAAAAAGACGCTTCTCTCGCTCTGAAACGCTCAAAATTGACATAAGCCACTTTTCACCCTTAATGAATGAAAGCACAGGAAAAAACCTTATTTGCCTTCAAGTAGACCCAAATTCAACCTGTTCAGGCTAGGAAACCTCAGTGAAAAACCTTTTTTCAGACAAATACAGCTTATGCTATTGTACAATGCAAAAAGACGCTTCTCTCGCTCTGAAACGCTCAAAATTGACATAAGCCAGTTTGCACCTTTAATGAATGAAAGTGCAGGAAAAACCTTATTTGCCATCAAGAAGACCCAAATTCAACCTGTTCAGGCTAGGAAACCTCAGTGAAAAACCTTTTTTCTGACAAATACAGCTTATGCTATTGTACAATGCAAAAAGACGCTTCTCTCGCTCTGAAACGCTCAAAATTGACATAAGCCAGTTTGCACCTTTAATGAATGAAAGTGCAGGAAAAACCTTATTTGCCTTCAAGAAGACCCAAATTCAACCAGTTCAAGCTAGAAAACTTACTCGAAAAACCTTTTTTCAGACAAATACAGCTTATGCTATTGTACAATGCAAAAAGACGCTTCTCTCGCTCTGAAACGCTCAAAATTGACATAAGCCAGTTTGCACCTTTAATGAATGAAAGTGCAGGAAAAACCTTATTTGCCATCAAGAAGACCCAAATTCAACCTGTTCAGGCTAGGAAACCTCAGTGAAAAACCTTTTTTCTGACAAATACAGCTTATGCTATTGTACAATGCAAAAAGACGCTTCTCTCGCTCTGAAACGCTCAAAATTGACATAAGCCAGTTTGCACCTTTAATGAATGAAAGTGCAGGAAAAACCTTATTTGCCTTCAAGAAGACCCAAATTCAACCAGTTCAAGCTAGAAAACTTACTCGAAAAACCTTTTTTCAGACAAATACAGCTTATGCTATTGTACAATGCAAAAAGACGCTTCTCTCGCTCTGAAACGCTCAAAATTGACATAAGCCAGTTTGCACCTTTAATGAATGAAAGTGCAGGAAAAACCTTATTTGCCATCAACAAGACCCAAATTCAACCTGTTCAGGCTAGGAAACCTCAGTGAAAAACCTTTTTTCAGACAAATACAGCTTATGCTATTGTACAATGCAAAAAGACGCTTCTCTCGCTCTGAAACGCTCAAAATTGACATAAGCCAGTTTGCACCTTTAATGAATGAAAGTGCAGGAAAAACCTTATTTGCCTTCAAGAAGACCCAAATTCAACCTGTTCAGGCTAGGAAACCTCAGTGAAAAACCTTTTTTCTGACAAATACAGCTTATGCTATTGTACAATGCAAAAAGACGCTTCTCTCGCTCTGAAACGCTCAAAATTGACATAAGCCAGTTTGCACCTTTAATGAATGAAAGTGCAGGAAAAACCTTATTTGCCTTCAAGAAGACCCAAATTCAACCAGTTCAAGCTAAAAAACTTACTCGAAAAACCTTTTTTCAGACAAATACAGCTTATGCTATTGTACAATGCAAAAAGACGCTTCTCTCACTCTGAAACGCTCAAAATTGACATAAGCCAGTTTGCACCTTTAATGAATGAAAGTGCAGGAAAAACCTTATTTGCCTTCAAGAAGACGCAAATTCAACCAGTTCAAGCTAGAAAACTTACTCGAAAAACCTTTTTTCAGACAAATACAGCTTATGCTATTGTACAATGCAAAAAGACGCTTCTCTCGCTCTGAAACGCTCAAAATTGACATAAGCCACTTTTCACCCTTAATGAATGAAAGCACAGGAAAAACCTTGTTTGCCATCAAGAAGATCCAAATTCAACCTGTTCAGGCTAAGAAACCTCAGTGAAAAACCTTTTTTCAGTCCAATACAGCTTATGCTATTGTACAATGCAAAAAGACGCTTCTCTCGCTCTGAAACGCTCAAAATTGACATAAGTCAGTTTGCACCTTTAATGAATGAAAGTGCAGGAAAAACCTTATTTGCCTTCAAGAAGACCCAAATTCAACCTGTTCAGGCTAGGAAACCTCAGTGAAAAACCTTTTTTCTGACAAATACAGCTTATGCTATTGTACAATGCAAAAAGACGCTTCTCTCGCTCTGAAACGCTCAAAATTGACATAAGCCACTTTTCACCCTTAATGAATGAAAGCGCAGGAAAAACCTTATTTGCCTTCAAGAAGACCCAAATTCAACCTGTTCAGGCTAGGAAACCTCAGTGAAAAACCTTTTTTCTGACAAATACAGCTTATGCTATTGTACAATGCAAAAAGACGCTTCTCTCGCTCTGAAACGCTCAAAATTGACATAAGCCACTTTTCACCCTTAATGAATGAAAGTGCAGGAAAAACCTTGTTTGCCATCAAGAAGATCCAAATTCAACCAGTTCAAGCTAGAAAACTTACTCGAAAAACCTTTTTTCAGACAAATACAGCTTATGCTATTGTACAATGCAAAAAGACGCTTCTCTCGCTCTGAAACGCTCAAAATTGACATAAGCCACTTTTCACCCTTAATGAATGAAAGCACAGGAAAAACCTTATTTGCCTTCAAGAAGACCCAAATTCAACCTGTTCAGGCTAGGAAACCTCAGTGAAAAACCTTTTTTCAGACAAATACAGCTTATGCTATTGTACAATGCAAAAAGACGCTTCTCTCGCTCTGAAACGCTCAAAATTGACATAAGCCACTTTTCACCCTTAATGAATGAAAGTGCAGGAAAAACCTTGTTTGCCATCAAGAAGATCCAAATTCAACCAGTTCAGGCTAGAAAACTTACTCGAAAAACCTTTTTTCAGACAAATACAGCTTATGCTATTGTACAATGCAAAAAGACGCTTCTCTCGCTCTGAAACGCTCAAAATTGACATAAGCCAGTTTGCACCTTTAATGAATGAAAGTGCAGGAAAAACCTTGTTTGCCATCAAGAAGATCCAAATTCAACCAGTTCAAGCTAGAAAACTTACTCGAAAAACCTTTTTTCAGACAAATACAGCTTATGCTATTGTACAATGCAAAAAGACGCTTCTCTCGCTCTGAAACGCTCAAAATTGACATAAGCCAGTTTGCACCTTTAATGAATGAAAGTGCAGGAAAAACCTTATTTGCCTTCAAGAAGACCCAAATTCAACCTGTTCAGGCTAGGAAACCTCAGTGAAAAACCTTTTTTCTGACAAATACAGCTTATGCTATTGTACAATGCAAAAAGACGCTTCTCTCGCTCTGAAACGCTCAAAATTGACATAAGCCAGTTTGCACCTTTAATGAATGAAAGTGCAGGAAAAACCTTATTTGCCATCAAGAAGACCCAAATTCAACCTGTTCAGGCTAGGAAACCTCAGTGAAAAACCTTTTTTCTGACAAATACAGCTTATGCTATTGTACAATGCAAAAAGACGCTTCTCTCGCTCTGAAACGCTCAAAATTGACATAAGCCAGTTTGCACCTTTAATGAATGAAAGTGCAGGAAAAACCTTATTTGCCATCAAGAAGACCCAAATTCAACCTGTTCAGGCTAGGAAACCTCAGTGAAAAACCTTTTTTCTGACAAATACAGCTTATGCTATTGTACAATGCAAAAAGACGCTTCTCTCGCTCTGAAACGCTCAAAATTGACATAAGCCAGTTTGCACCTTTAATGAATGAAAGCACAGGAAAAACCTTATTTGCCTTCAAGAAGACCCAAATTCAACCTGTTCAGGCTAGGAAACCTCAGTGAAAAACCTTTTTTCAGACAAATACAGCTTATGCTATTGTACAATGCAAAAAGACGCTTCTCTCGCTCTGAAACGCTCAAAATTGACATAAGCCACTTTTCACCCTTAATGAATGAAAGTGCAGGAAAAACCTTGTTTGCCATCAAGAAGATCCAAATTCAACCAGTTCAGGCTAGAAAACTTACTCGAAAAACCTTTTTTCAGACAAATACAGCTTATGCTATTGTACAATGCAAAAAGACGCTTCTCTCGCTCTGAAACGCTCAAAATTGACATAAGCCAGTTTGCACCTTTAATGAATGAAAGTGCAGGAAAAACCTTGTTTGCCATCAAGAAGATCCAAATTCAACCAGTTCAAGCTAGAAAACTTACTCGAAAAACCTTTTTTCAGACAAATACAGCTTATGCTATTGTACAATGCAAAAAGACGCTTCTCTCGCTCTGAAACGCTCAAAATTGACATAAGCCAGTTTGCACCTTTAATGAATGAAAGTGCAGGAAAAACCTTATTTGCCTTCAAGAAGACCCAAATTCAACCTGTTCAGGCTAGGAAACCTCAGTGAAAAACCTTTTTTCTGACAAATACAGCTTATGCTATTGTACAATGCAAAAAGACGCTTCTCTCGCTCTGAAACGCTCAAAATTGACATAAGCCAGTTTGCACCTTTAATGAATGAAAGTGCAGGAAAAACCTTATTTGCCTTCAAGAAGACCCAAATTCAACCAGTTCAAGCTAAAAAACTTACTCGAAAAACCTTTTTTCAGACAAATACAGCTTATGCTATTGTACAATGCAAAAAGACGCTTCTCTCACTCTGAAACGCTCAAAATTGACATAAGCCAGTTTGCACCTTTAATGAATGAAAGTGCAGGAAAAACCTTATTTGCCTTCAAGAAGACGCAAATTCAACCAGTTCAAGCTAGAAAACTTACTCGAAAAACCTTTTTTCAGACAAATACAGCTTATGCTATTGTACAATGCAAAAAGACGCTTCTCTCGCTCTGAAACGCTCAAAATTGACATAAGCCACTTTTCACCCTTAATGAATGAAAGCACAGGAAAAACCTTGTTTGCCATCAAGAAGATCCAAATTCAACCTGTTCAGGCTAAGAAACCTCAGTGAAAAACCTTTTTTCAGTCCAATACAGCTTATGCTATTGTACAATGCAAAAAGACGCTTCTCTCGCTCTGAAACGCTCAAAATTGACATAAGTCAGTTTGCACCTTTAATGAATGAAAGTGCAGGAAAAACCTTATTTGCCTTCAAGAAGACCCAAATTCAACCTGTTCAGGCTAGGAAACCTCAGTGAAAAACCTTTTTTCTGACAAATACAGCTTATGCTATTGTACAATGCAAAAAGACGCTTCTCTCGCTCTGAAACGCTCAAAATTGACATAAGCCACTTTTCACCCTTAATGAATGAAAGTGCAGGAAAAACCTTGTTTGCCATCAAGAAGATCCAAATTCAACCAGTTCAAGCTAGAAAACTTACTCGAAAAACCTTTTTTCAGACAAATACAGCTTATGCTATTGTACAATGCAAAAAGACGCTTCTCTCGCTCTGAAACGCTCAAAATTGACATAAGCCACTTTTCACCCTTAATGAATGAAAGCACAGGAAAAACCTTATTTGCCTTCAAGAAGACCCAAATTCAACCTGTTCAGGCTAGGAAACCTCAGTGAAAAACCTTTTTTCAGACAAATACAGCTTATGCTATTGTACAATGCAAAAAGACGCTTCTCTCGCTCTGAAACGCTCAAAATTGACATAAGCCACTTTTCACCCTTAATGAATGAAAGTGCAGGAAAAACCTTGTTTGCCATCAAGAAGATCCAAATTCAACCAGTTCAGGCTAGAAAACTTACTCGAAAAACCTTTTTTCAGACAAATACAGCTTATGCTATTGTACAATGCAAAAAGACGCTTCTCTCGCTCTGAAACGCTCAAAATTGACATAAGCCAGTTTGCACCTTTAATGAATGAAAGTGCAGGAAAAACCTTGTTTGCCATCAAGAAGATCCAAATTCAACCAGTTCAAGCTAGAAAACTTACTCGAAAAACCTTTTTTCAGACAAATACAGCTTATGCTATTGTACAATGCAAAAAGACGCTTCTCTCGCTCTGAAACGCTCAAAATTGACATAAGCCAGTTTGCACCTTTAATGAATGAAAGTGCAGGAAAAACCTTATTTGCCTTCAAGAAGACCCAAATTCAACCAGTTCAAGCTAGAAAACTTACTCGAAAAACCTTTTTTCAGACAAATACAGCTTATGCTATTGTACAATGCAAAAAGACGCTTCTCTCGCTCTGAAACGCTCAAAATTGACATAAGCCAGTTTGCACCTTTAATGAATGAAAGTGCAGGAAAAACCTTATTTGCCATCAAGAAGACCCAAATTCAACCTGTTCAGGCTAGGAAACCTCAGTGAAAAACCTTTTTTCTGACAAATACAGCTTATGCTATTGTACAATGCAAAAAGACGCTTCTCTCGCTCTGAAACGCTCAAAATTGACATAAGCCAGTTTGCACCTTTAATGAATGAAAGTGCAGGAAAAACCTTATTTGCCATCAAGAAGACCCAAATTCAACCTGTTCAGGCTAGGAAACCTCAGTGAAAAACCTTTTTTCTGACAAATACAGCTTATGCTATTGTACAATGCAAAAAGACGCTTCTCTCGCTCTGAAACGCTCAAAATTGACATAAGCCAGTTTGCACCTTTAATGAATGAAAGTGCAGGAAAAACCTTATTTGCCTTCAAGAAGACCCAAATTCAACCAGTTCAAGCTAGAAAACTTACTCGAAAAACCTTTTTTCAGACAAATACAGCTTATGCTATTGTACAATGCAAAAAGACGCTTCTCTCGCTCTGAAACGCTCAAAATTGACATAAGCCAGTTTGCACCTTTAATGAATGAAAGTGCAGGAAAAACCTTATTTGCCATCAAGAAGACCCAAATTCAACCAGTTCAGGCTAGGAAATTTACTCGAAAAACCTTTTTTCAGTCCAATACAGCTTATGCTATTACACAATGCAAAAAGACGCTTCTCTCGCTCTGAAACGCTCAAAATTGACATAAGCCAGTTTGCACCTATAATGAATGAAAGTGCAGGAAAAAGCTTGTTTGCCATCAAGAAGACCCAAATTCAACCAGTTCAGGCTAGAAAACTTACTCGAAAAACCTTTTTTCAGTCCAATACAGCTTATGCTATTACACAATGCAAAAAGACGCTTCTCTCGCTCTGAAACGCTCAAAATTGACATAAGCCAGTTTGCACCCTTAATGAATGAAAGTGCAGGAAAAACCTTGTTTGCCATCAAGAAGACCCGAATTCAACCTGTTCAGGCTAAGAAACCTCAGTGAAAAACCTTTTTTCAGACAAATACAGCTTATGCTATTGTACAATGCAAAAAGACGCTTCTCTCGCTCTGAAACGCTCAAAATTGACATAAGCCACTTTTCACCCTTAATGAATGAAAGTGCAGGAAAAAACCTTGTTTGCCATCAAGAAGACCCAAATTCAACCTGTTCAGGCTAAGAAACCTCAGTGAAAAACCTTTTTTCAGACAAATACAGCTTATGCTATTGTACAATGCAAAAATACGCTTCTCTCGCTCTGAAACGCTCAAAATTGACATAAGCCAGTTTGCACCTATAATGAATGAAAGTGCAGGAAAAACCTTGTTTGCCATCAAGAAGACCCAAATTCAACCAGTTCAGGCTTGGAAACCTCAGTGAAAAACCTTTTTTCAGACAAATACAGCTTATGCTATTGTACAATGCATAAAGACGCTTCTCTCGCTCTGAAACGCTCAAAATTGACATAAGCCACTTTTCACCCTTAATGAATGAAAGTGCAGGAAAAACCTTGTTTGCCATCAAGAAGACCCAAATTCAACCTGTTCAGGCTAAGAAACCTCAGTGAAAAACCTTTTTTCAGTCCAATACAGCTTAGGCTATTACACAATGCAAAAAGACGCTTCTCTCGCTCTGAAACGCTCAAAATTGACATAAGCCACTTTTCACCCTTAATGAATGAAAGTGCAGGAAAAACCTTGTTTGACATCAAGAAGACCCAAATTCAACCTGTTCAGGCTAAGAAACCTCAGTGAAAAACCTTTTTTCAGACAAATACAGCTTATGCTATTACACAATGCAAAAAGACGCTTCTCTCGCTCTGAAACGCTCAAAATTGACATAAGCCACTTTTCACCCTTAATGAATGAAAGTGCAGGAAAAACCTTGTTTGCCATCAAGAAGACCCGAATTCAACCAGTTCAGACTAGAAAACCTCAGTGAAAAACCTTTTTTCAGTCCAATACAGCTTAGGCTATTACACAATGCAAAAAGACGCTTCTCTCGCTCTGAAACGCTCAAAATTGACATAAGCCACTTTTCATCCTTAATGAATGAAAGTGCAGGAAAAACCTTGTTTGCCATCAAGAAGACCCAAATTCAACCTGTTCAGGCTAAGAAACCTCAGTGAAAAACCTTTTTTCAGACAAATACAGCTTATGCTATTGTACAATGCAAAAATACGCTTCTCTCGCTCTGAAACGCTCAAAATTGACATAAGCCACTTTTCACCCTTAATGAATGAAAGCACAGGAAAAACCTTGTTTGCCATCAAGAAGACCCGAATTCAACCAGTTCAGGCTAGAAAACCTCAGTGAAAAACCTTTTTTCAGTCCAATACAGCTTAGGCTATTGTACAATGCAAAAATACGCTTCTCTCGCTCTGAAACGCTCAAAATTGACATAAGCCAGTTTGCACCTATAATGAATGAAAGTGCAGGAAAAACCTTGTTTGCCATCAAGAAGACCCAAATTCAACCAGTTCAGGCTAGGAAACCTCAGTGAAAAACCTTTTTTCAGTCCAATACAGCTTATGCTATTACACAATGCAAAAAGACGCTTGTCTCGCTCTGAAACGCTCAAAATTGACATAAGCCACTTTTCACCCTTAATGAATGAAAGCACAGGAAAAACCTTGTTTGCCATCAAGAAGACCCAAATTCAACCAGTTCAGGCTAGGAAATTTACTCGAAAAACCTTTTTTCAGTCCAATACAGCTTATGCTATTACACAATGCAAAAAGACGCTTCTCTCGCTCTGAAACGCTCAAAATTGACATAAGCCAGTTTGCACCTATAATGAATGAAAGTGCAGGAAAAAGCTTGTTTGCCATCAAGAAGACCCAAATTCAACCAGTTCAGGCTAGAAAACTTACTCGAAAAACCTTTTTTCAGTCCAATACAGCTTATGCTATTACACAATGCAAAAAGACGCTTCTCTCGCTCTGAAACGCTCAAAATTGACATAAGCCAGTTTGCACCCTTAATGAATGAAAGTGCAGGAAAAACCTTGTTTGCCATCAAGAAGACCCAAATTCAACCAGTTCAGGCTTGGAAACCTCAGTGAAAAACCTTTTTTCAGACAAATACAGCTTATGCTATTGTACAATGCATAAAGACGCTTCTCTCGCTCTGAAACGCTCAAAATTGACATAAGCCACTTTTCACCCTTAATGAATGAAAGTGCAGGAAAAACCTTGTTTGCCATCAAGAAGACCCAAATTCAACCTGTTCAGGCTAAGAAACCTCAGTGAAAAACCTTTTTTCAGTCCAATACAGCTTAGGCTATTACACAATGCAAAAAGACGCTTCTCTCGCTCTGAAACGCTCAAAATTGACATAAGCCACTTTTCACCCTTAATGAATGAAAGTGCAGGAAAAACCTTGTTTGCCATCAAGAAGACCCAAATTCAACCTGTTCAGGCTAAGAAACCTCAGTGAAAAACCTTTTTTCAGACAAATACAGCTTATGCTATTGTACAATGCAAAAATACGCTTCTCTCGCTCTGAAACGCTCAAAATTGACATAAGCCAGTTTGCACCTATAATGAATGAAAGTGCAGGAAAAAGCTTGTTTGCCATCAAGAAGACCCAAATTCAACCAGTTCAGGCTAGAAAACCTCAGTGAAAAACCTTTTTTCAGTCCAATACAGCTTATGCTATTACACAATGCAAAAAGACGCTTGTCTCGCTCTGAAACGCTCAAAATTGACATAAGCCAGTTTGCACCTTTAATGAATGAAAGTGCAGGAAAAACCTTGTTTGCCATCAAGAAGACCCAAATTCAACCTGTTCAGGCTAGGAAAGCTCAGTGAAAAACCTTTTTTCAGTCCAATACAGCTTATGCTATTACACAATGCAAAAAGACGCTTGTCTGGCTCTGAAACGCTCAAAATTGACATAAGCCACTTTTCACCCTTAATGAATGAAAGTGCAGGAAAAACCTTGTTTGCCATCAAGAAGACCCGAATTCAACCAGTTCAGACTAGAAAACCTCAGTGAAAAACCTTTTTTCAGTCCAATACAGCTTAGGCTATTACACAATGCAAAAAGACGCTTCTCTCGCTCTGAAACGCTCAAAATTGACATAAGCCAGTTTGCACCTTTAATGAATGAAAGTGCAGGAAAAACCTTGTTTGCCATCAAGAAGACCCAAATTCAACCAGTTCAGGCTAGCAAATTTACTCGAAAAACCTTTTTTCAGTCCAATACAGCTTATGCTATTACACAATGCAAAAAGACGCTTGTCTCGCTCTGAAACGCTCAAAATTGACATAAGCCAGTTTGCACCTTTAATGAATAAAAGTGCAGGAAAAACCTTGTTTGCCATCAAGAAGACCCAAATTCAACCAGTTCAGGCTAAGAAACCTCAGTGAAAAACCTTTTTTCAGACAAATACAGCTTATGCTATTGTACAATGCAAAAATACGCTTCTCTCGCTCTGAAACGCTCAAAATTGACATAAGCCAGTTTGCACCTATAATGAATGAAAGTGCAGGAAAAACCTTGTTTGCCATCAAGAAGACCCAAATTCAACCAGTTCAGGCTAGAAAACTTACTCGAAAAACCTTTTTTCAGTCCAATACAGCTTATGCTATTACACAATGCAAAAAGACGCTTCTCTCGCTCTGAAACGCTCAAAATTGACATAAGCCAGTTTGCACCTATAATGAATGAAAGTGCAGGAAAAAGCTTGTTTGCCATCAAGAAGACCCAAATTCAACCAGTTCAGGCTAGAAAACTTACTCGAAAAACCTTTTTTCAGTCCAATACAGCTTATGCTATTGTACAATGCAAAAAGACGCTTCTCTCGCTCTGAAACGCTCAAAATTGACATAAGCCAGTTTGCACCTTTAATGAATGAAAATGCAGGAAAAACCTTGTTTGCCATCAAGAAGACCCAAATTCAACCTGTTCAGGCTAGAAAACCTCAGTGAAAAACGTTTTTTCAGTCCAATACAGCTTAGGCTATTACACAATGCAAAAAGACGCTTCTCTCGCTCTGAAACGCTCAAAATTGACATAAGCCACTTTGCACCTTTAATGAATGAAAGTGCAGGAAAAACCTTGTTTGCCATCAAGAAGACCCAAATTCAACCAGTTCAGGCTAGAAGACCTCAGTGAAAAACCTTTTTTCAGTCCAATACAGCTTAGGCTATTACACAATGCAAAAAGACGCTTCTCTCGCTCTGAAACGCTCAAAATTGACATAAGCCAGTTTGCAACTTTAATGAATGAAAGTGCAGGAAAAACCTTGTTTGCCATCAAGAAGACCCAAATTCAACCAGTTCAGGCTAGTAAACTTCAGTGAAAAAACCCTTTTTCAGTCCAATACAGCTTATGCTATTACACAATGCAAAAAGACGCTTCTCTCGCTCTGAAACGCTCAAAATTGACATAAGCCAGTTTGCACCTTTAATGAATGAAAATGCAGGAAAAACCTTGTTTGCCATCAAGAAGACCCAAATTCAACCACTTCAGGCTAGAAAACTTACTCGAAAAACCTTTTTTCAGTCCAATACAGCTTATGCTATTACACAATGCAAAAAGACGCTTCTCTCGCTCTGAAACGCTCAAAATTGACATAAGCCACTTTTCACCCTTAATGAATGAAAGCACAGGAAAAACCTTGTTTGCCATCAAGAAGACCCAAATTCAACCAGTTCAGGCTAGAAAACTTACTCGAAAAACCTTTTTTCAGTCCAATACAGCTTATGCTATTGTACAATGCAAAAAGACGCTTCTCTCGCTCTGAAACGCTCAAAATTGACATAAGCCAGTTTGCACCTTTAATGAATGAAAATGCAGGAAAAACCTTGTTTGCCATCAAGAAGACCCAAATTCAACCTGTTCAGGCTAGAAAACCTCAGTGAAAAACGTTTTTTCAGTCCAATACAGCTTAGGCTATTACACAATGCAAAAAGACGCTTCTCTCGCTCTGAAACGCTCAAAATTGACATAAGCCAGTTTGCAACTTTAATGAATGAAAGTGCAGGAAAAACCTTGTTTGCCATCAAGAAGACCCAAATTCAACCAGTTCAGGCTAGTAAACTTCAGTGAAAAAACCCTTTTTCAGTCCAATACAGCTTATGCTATTACACAATGCAAAAAGACGCTTCTCTCGCTCTGAAACGCTCAAAATTGACATAAGCCACTTTTCACCCTTAATGAATGAAAGCACAGGAAAAACCTTGTTTGCCATCAAGAAGACCCGAATTCAACCAGTTCAGGCTAGGAAACCTCAGTGAAAAACCTTTTTTCAGTCCAATACAGCTTAGGCTATTACACAATGCAAAAAGACGCTTCTCTCGCTCTGAAACGCTCAAAATTGACATAAGCCAGTTTGCACCTATAATGAATGACAGTGCAGGAAAAAGCTTTTTTGCCATCAAGAAGACCCAAATTCAACCAGTTCAGGCTAGAAAACTTACTCGAAAAACCTTTTTTCAGTCCAATACAGCTTATGCTATTGTACAATGCAAAAAGACGCTTCTCTCGCTCTGAAACGCTCAAAATTGACATAAGCCAGTTTGCACCTTTAATGAATGAAAATGCAGGAAAAACCTTGTTTGCCATCAAGAAGACCCAAATTCAACCACTTCAGGCTAGAAAACTTACTCGAAAAACCTTTTTTCAGTCCAATACAGCTTATGCTATTACACAATGCAAAAAGACGCTTCTCTCGCTCTGAAACGCTCAAAATTGACATAAGCCACTTTTCACCCTTAATGAATGAAAGTGCAGGATAAACCTTGTTTGCCATCAAGAAGACCCAAATTCAACCTGTTCAGGCTAAGAAACCTCAGTGAAAAACCTTTTTTCAGACAAATACAGCTTATGCTATTGTACAATGCAAAAATACGCTTCTCTCGCTCTGAAACGCTCAAAATTGACATAAGCCACTTTTCACCCTTAATGAATGAAAGTGCAGGAAAAATCTTGTTTGCCATCAAGAAGACCCAAATTCAACCTGTTCAGGCTAAGAAACCTCAGTGAAAAACCTTTTTTCAGACAAATACAGCTTATGCTATTGTACAATGCAAAAAGACGCTTCTCTCGCTCTGAAACGCTCAAAATTGACATAAGCCACTTTTCACCTATAATGAATGAAAGTGCAGGAAAAACCTTGTTTGCCATCAAGAAGACCCAAATTCAACCAGTTCAGGCTAGAAAACTTACTCGAAAAACCTTTTTTCAGTCCAATACAGCTTATGCTATTGTACAATGCAAAAAGACGCTTCTCTCGCTCTGAAACGCTCAAAATTGACATAAGCCACTTTTCACCCTTAATGAATGAAAGCACAGGAAAAACCTTGTTTGCCATCAAGAAGACCCAAATTCAACCAGTTCAGGCTAGAAAACTTACTCGAAAAACCTTTTTTCAGTCCAATACAGCTTATGCTATTGTACAATGCAAAAAGACGCTTCTCTCGCTCTGAAACGCTCAAAATTGACATAAGCCAGTTTGCACCTTTAATGAATGAAAATGCAGGAAAAACCTTGTTTGCCATCAAGAAGACCCAAATTCAACCTGTTCAGGCTAGAAAACCTCAGTGAAAAACGTTTTTTCAGTCCAATACAGCTTAGGCTATTACACAATGCAAAAAGACGCTTCTCTCGCTCTGAAACGCTCAAAATTGACATAAGCCAGTTTGCACCTTTAATGAATGAAAGTGCAGGAAAAACCTTGTTTGCCATCAAGAAGACCCAAATTCAACCAGTTCAGGCTAGAAGACCTCAGTGAAAAACCTTTTTTCAGTCCAATACAGCTTAGGCTATTACACAATGCAAAAAGACGCTTCTCTCGCTCTGAAACGCTCAAAATTGACATAAGCCAGTTTGCACCTTTAATGAATGAAAGTGCAGGAAAAACCTTGTTTGCCATCAAGAAGACCCAAATTCAACCAGTTCAGGCTAGTAAACTTCAGTGAAAAAACCCTTTTTCAGTCCAATACAGCTTATGCTATTACACAATGCAAAAAGACGCTTCTCTCGCTCTGAAACGCTCAAAATTGACATAAGCCACTTTTCACCCTTAATGAATGAAAGCACAGGAAAAACCTTGTTTGCCATCAAGAAGACCCAAATTCAACCAGTTCAGGCTAGAAAATTTACTCGAAAAACCTTTTTTCAGTCCAATACAGCTTATGCTATTACACAATGCAAAAAGACGCTTCTCTCGCTCTGAAAAGCTCAAAATTGACACAAGCCAGTTTGCACCTATAATGAATGAAAGTGCAGGAAAAACCTTGTTTGCCATCAAGAAGACCCAAATTCAACCAGTTCAGGCTAGAAAACCTCAGTGAAAAACCTTTTTTCAGACAAATACAGCTTAGGCTATTGTACAATGCAAAAATACGCTTCTCTCGCTCTGAAACGCTCAAAATTGACATAAGCCACTTTTCACCCTTAATGAATGAAAGTGCAGGAAAAACCTTGTTTGCCATCAAGAAGACCCAAATTCAACCTGTTCAGGCTAAGAAACCTCAGTGAAAAACCTTTTTTCAGACAAATACAGCTTATGCTATTGTACAATGCAAAAAGACGCTTCTCTCGCTCTGAAACGCTCAAAATTGACATAAGACACTTTTCACCCTTAATGAATGAAAGTGCAGGAAAAACCTTGTTTGCCATAAAGAAGACCCAAATTCAACCTGTTCAGGCTAGGAAACCTCAGTGAAAAACCTTTTTTCAGTCCAATACAGCTTATGCTATTACACAATGCAAAAAGACGCTTGTCTCGCTCTGAAACGCTCAAAATTGACATAAGCCACTTTTCACCCTTAATGAATGAAAGCACAGGAAAAACCTTGTTTGCCATCAAGAAGACCCGAATTCAACCAGTTCAGGCTAGAAAACCTCAGTGAAAAACCTTTTTTCAGTCCAATACAGCTTAGGCTATTACACAATGCAAAAAGACGCTTCTCTCGCTCTGAAACGCTCAAAATTGACATAAGCCAGTTTGCACCTTTAATGAATGAAAGTGCAGGAAAAACCTTGTTTGCCATCAAGAAGACCCAAATTCAACCTGTTCAGGCTAAGAAACCTCAGTGAAAAACCTTTTTTCAGTCCAATACAGCTTAGGCTATTACACAATGCAAAAAGACGCTTCTCTCGCTCTGAAACGCTCAAAATTGACATAAGCCACTTTGCACCTTTAATGAATGAAAGTGCAGGAAAAACCTTGTTTGCCATCAAGAAGATCCAAATTCAACCTGTTCAGGCTAGGAAACCTCAGTGAAAAACCTTTTTTCAGACAAATACAGCTTATGCTATTGTACAATGCAAAAAGACGCTTCTCTCGCTCTGAAACGCTCAAAATTGACATAAGCCACTTTTCACCCTTAATGAATGAAAGTGCAGGAAAAAGCTTGTTTGCCATCAAGAAGATCCAAATTCAACCAGTTCAGGCTGGAAAACTTACTCGAAAAACCTTTTTTCAGTCCAATACAGCTTATGCTATTACACAAATCAAAAAGACGCTTCTCTCGCTCTGAAACGCTGAAAATTGACATAAGCCAGTTTGCACCTTTAATGAATGAAAGTGCAGGAAAAACCTTGTTTGCCATCAAGAAGATCCAAATTTAACCTGTTCAGGCTAAGAAACCTCAGTGAAAAACCTTTTTTCAGACAAATACAGCTTATGCTATTGTACAATGCAAAAAGACGCTTCTCTCGCTCTGAAACGCTCAAAATTGACATAAGCCACTTTGCACCTTTAATGAATGAAAGTGCAGGAAAAACCTTGTTTGCCATCAAGAAGATCCAAATTCAACCTGTTCAGGCTAAGAAACCTCAGTGAAAAACTTTTTTTCAGACAAATACAGCTTATGCTATTGTACAATGCAAAAAGACGCTTCTCTCGCTCTGAAACGCTCAAAATTGACATAAGCCACTTTTCACCCTTAATGAATGAAAGTGCAGGAAAAAGCTTGTTTGCCATCAAGAAGACCCAAATTCAACCAGTTCAGGCTAGGAAACCTCAGTGAAAAACCTTTTTATAGTGAAATACAACTTTAGTTACTGCACAGTGCAAAAAGAGGCTTCTATCGCTCTGAAACGCTCAAAATTGACATGAGTGAGTGTTCACCATAAATGAATTAAAGGACCGGTGAGAAAATGTTTGCCATGAAAAAGATCCAAATTCAGCAAGTCCAGGCTAGGAAACTTGCTTGAAAATCCTTTTTTCAGTCAAATACAGCTTACTCTACTGCAGAGTGCCAAAACGTGCTCCAATCGCTCTGAAACGCTCAAAATTGACATAAGCCAGTTTGCACCTTTAATGAATGAAAGTGCAGGAAAAACCTTGTTTGCCATCAAGAAGACCCAAATTCAACCAGTTCAGGCTAGAAAACTTACTTGAAAAACCTTTTTTCAGTCCAATACAGCTTATGCTATTACACAGTGCAAAAAGAGGCTTCTATCGCTCTGAAACGCTCAAAATTGACATAAGCCACTTTGCACCTTTAATGAATGAAAGTGCAGGAAAAACCTTGTTTGCCATCAAGAAGACCCAAATTCAACCTGTTCAGGCTAGGAAACCTCAGTGAAAAACCTTTTTTCAGTCCAATACAGCTTATGCTATTACACAAATCAAAAAGACGCTTCTCTCGCTCTGAAACGCTCAAAATTGACATAAGCCAGTTTGCACCTTTAATGAATGAAAGTGCAGGAAAAAGCTTGTTTGCCATCAAGAAGATCCAAATTCAACCTGTTCAGGCTAAAAAACCTCAGTGAAAAACCTTTTTTCAGACAAATACAGCTTATGCTATTGTACAATGCAAAAAGACGCTTCTCTCGCTCTGAAACGCTCAAAATTGACATAAGCCACTTTTCACCCTTAATGAATGAAAGTGCAGGAAAAAGCTTGTTTGCCATCAAGAAGACCCAAATTCAACCAGTTCAGGCTAGAAAACTTACTCGAAAAACCTTTTTTCAGTCCAATACAGCTTATGCTATTACACAATGCAAAAAGACGCTTGTCTCGCTCTGAAACGCTCAAAATTGACATAAGCCACTTTGCACCTTTAATGAATGAAAGTGCAGGAAAAACCTTGTTTGCCATCAAGAAGACCCAAATTCAACCAGTTCAGGCTAGGAAACCTCAGTGAAAAACCTTTTTTCAGTCCAATACAGCTTATGCTATTACACAATGCAAAAAGACGCTTGTCTCGCTCTGAAACGCTCAAAATTGACATAAGCCACTTTTCACCCTTAATGAATGAAAGTGCAGGAAAAAGCTTGTTTGCCATCAAGAAGATCCAAATTCAACCAGTTCAGGCTAGAAAACTTACTCGAAAAACCTTTTTTCAGTCCAATACAGCTTATGCTATTACACAATGCAAAAAGACGCTTGTCTCGCTCTGAAACGCTCAAAATTGACATAAGCCACTTTGCACCTTTAATGAATGAAAGTGCAGGAAAAACCTTGTTTGCCATCAAGAAGACCCAAATTCAACCAGTTCAGGCTAGGAAACCTCAGTGAAAAACCTTTTTTCAGACAAATACAGCTTATGCTATTGTACAATGCAAAAAGACGCTTCTCTCGCTCTGAAACGCTCAAAATTGACATAAGCCACTTTTCACCCTTAATGAATGAAAGTGCAGGAAAAACCTTGTTTGCCATCAAGAAGATCCAAATTCAACCTGTTCAGGCTAAGAAACCTCAGTGAAAAACTTTTTTTCAGACAAATACAGCTTATGCTATTGTACAATGCAAAAAGACGCTTCTCTCGCTCTGAAACGCTCAAAATTGACATAAGCCACTTTTCACCCTTAATGAATGAAAGTGCAGGAAAAAGCTTGTTTGCCATCAAGAAGACCCAAATTCAACCAGTTCAGGCTAGAAAACTTACTCGAAAAACCTTTTTTCAGTCCAATACAGCTTATGCTATTACACAATGCAAAAAGACGCTTGTCTCGCTCTGAAACGCTCAAAATTGACATAAGCCACTTTGCACCTTTAATGAATGAAAGTGCAGGAAAAACCTTGTTTGCCATCAAGAAGACCCAAATTCAACCAGTTCAGGCTAGGAAACCTCAGTGAAAAACCTTTTTTCAGTCCAATACAGCTTATGCTATTACACAATGCAAAAAGACGCTTGTCTCGCTCTGAAACGCTCAAAATTGACATAAGCCACTTTTCACCCTTAATGAATGAAAGTGCAGGAAAAAGCTTGTTTGCCATCAAGAAGATCCAAATTCAACCAGTTCAGGCTAGAAAACTTACTCGAAAAACCTTTTTTCAGTCCAATACAGCTTATGCTATTACACAATGCAAAAAGACGCTTGTCTCGCTCTGAAACGCTCAAAATAGACATAAGCCACTTTGCACCTTTAATGAATGAAAGTGCAGGAAAAACCTTGTTTGCCATCAAGAAGACCCAAATTCAACCTGTTCAGGCTAGGAAACCTCAGTGAAAAACCTTTTTTCAGTCCAATACAGCTTATGCTATTACACAAATCAAAAAGACGCTTCTCTCGCTCTGAAACGCTCAAAATTGACATAAGCCAGTTTGCACCTTTAATGAATGAAAGTGCAGGAAAAACCTTGTTTGCCATCAAGAAGATCCAAATTTAACCTGTTCAGGCTAAGAAACCTCAGTGAAAAACCTTTTTTCAGACAAATACAGCTTATGCTATTGTACAATGCAAAAAGACGCTTCTCTCGCTCTGAAACGCTCAAAATTGACATAAGCCACTTTTCACCCTTAATGAATGAAAGTGCAGGAAAAAGCTTGTTTGCCATCAAGAAGATCCAAATTCAACCAGTTCAGGCTAGAAAACTTACTCGAAAAACCTTTTTTCAGTCCAATACAGCTTATGCTATTACACAATGCAAAAAGACGTTTGTCTCGCTCTGAAACGCTCAAAATTGACATAAGCCACTTTGCACCTTTAATGAATGAAAGTGCAGGAAAAAGCTTGTTTGCCATCAAGAAGATCCAAATTCAACCTGTTCAGGCTAAAAAACCTCAGTGAAAAACCTTTTTTCAGACAAATACAGCTTATGCTATTGTACAATGCAAAAAGACGCTTCTCTCGCTCTGAAACGCTCAAAATTGACATAAGCCACTTTTCACCCTTAATGAATGAAAGTGCAGGAAAAAGCTTGTTTGCCATCAAGAAGACCCAAATTCAACCAGTTCAGGCTAGAAAACTTACTCGAAAAACCTTTTTTCAGTCCAATACAGCTTATGCTATTACACAATGCAAAAAGACGCTTGTCTCGCTCTGAAACGCTCAAAATTGACATAAGCCACTTTGCACCTTTAATGAATGAAAGTGCAGGAAAAACCTTGTTTGCCATCAAGAAGACCCAAATTCAACCAGTTCAGGCTAGGAAACCTCAGTGAAAAACCTTTTTTCAGTCCAATACAGCTTATGCTATTACACAATGCAAAAAGACGCTTGTCTCGCTCTGAAACGCTCAAAATTGACATAAGCCACTTTTCACCCTTAATGAATGAAAGTGCAGGAAAAAGCTTGTTTGCCATCAAGAAGATCCAAATTCAACCAGTTCAGGCTAGAAAACTTACTCGAAAAACCTTTTTTCAGTCCAATACAGCTTATGCTATTACACAATGCAAAAAGACGCTTGTCTCGCTCTGAAACGCTCAAAATTGACATAAGCCACTTTGCACCTTTAATGAATGAAAGTGCAGGAAAAACCTTGTTTGCCATCAAGAAGATCCAAATTCAACCTGTTCAGGCTAAGAAACCTCAGTGAAAAACTTTTTTTCAGACAAATACAGCTTATGCTATTGTACAATGCAAAAAGACGCTTCTCTCGCTCTGAAACGCTCAAAATTGACATAAGCCACTTTTCACCCTTAATGAATGAAAGTGCAGGAAAAAGCTTGTTTGCCATCAAGAAGATCCAAATTCAACCAGTTCAGGCTAGAAAACTTACTCGAAAAACCTTTTTTCAGTCCAATACAGCTTATGCTATTACACAATGCAAAAAGACGCTTGTCTCGCTCTGAAACGCTCAAAATAGACATAAGCCACTTTGCACCTTTAATGAATGAAAGTGCAGGAAAAACCTTGTTTGCCATCAAGAAGACCCAAATTCAACCTGTTCAGGCTAGGAAACCTCAGTGAAAAACCTTTTTTCAGTCCAATACAGCTTATGCTATTACACAAATCAAAAAGACGCTTCTCTCGCTCTGAAACGCTCAAAATTGACATAAGCCACTTTTCACCCTTAATGAATGAAAGTGCAGGAAAAAGCTTGTTTGCCATCAAGAAGATCCAAATTCAACCAGTTCAGGCTAGAAAACTTACTCGAAAAACCTTTTTTCAGTCCAATACAGCTTATGCTATTACACAATGCAAAAAGACGTTTGTCTCGCTCTGAAACGCTCAAAATTGACATAAGCCACTTTGCACCTTTAATGAATGAAAGTGCAGGAAAAAGCTTGTTTGCCATCAAGAAGATCCAAATTCAACCTGTTCAGGCTAAAAAACCTCAGTGAAAAACCTTTTTTCAGACAAATACAGCTTATGCTATTGTACAATGCAAAAAGACGCTTCTCTCGCTCTGAAACGCTCAAAATTGACATAAGCCACTTTTCACCCTTAATGAATGAAAGTGCAGGAAAAAGCTTGTTTGCCATCAAGAAGATCCAAATTCAACCAGTTCAGGCTAGAAAACTTACTCGAAAAACCTTTTTTCAGTCCAATACAGCTTATGCTATTACACAATGCAAAAAGACGCTTGTCTCGCTCTGAAACGCTCAAAATTGACATAAGCCACTTTGCACCTTTAATGAATGAAAGTGCAGGAAAAACCTTGTTTGCCATCAAGAAGACCCAAATTCAACCAGTTCAGGCTAGGAAACCTCAGTGAAAAACCTTTTTTCAGACAAATACAGCTTATGCTATTGTACAATGCAAAAAGACGCTTCTCTCGCTCTGAAACGCTCAAAATTGACATAAGCCACTTTTCACCCTTAATGAATGAAAGTGCAGGAAAAACCTTGTTTGCCATCAAGAAGATCCAAATTCAACCTGTTCAGGCTAAGAAACCTCAGTGAAAAACTTTTTTTCAGACAAATACAGCTTATGCTATTGTACAATGCAAAAAGACGCTTCTCTCGCTCTGAAACGCTCAAAATTGACATAAGCCACTTTTCACCCTTAATGAATGAAAGTGCAGGAAAAAGCTTGTTTGCCATCAAGAAGATCCAAATTCAACCAGTTCAGGCTAGAAAACTTACTCGAAAAACCTTTTTTCAGTCCAATACAGCTTATGCTATTACACAATGCAAAAAGACGCTTGTCTCGCTCTGAAACGCTCAAAATTGACATAAGCCACTTTTCACCCTTAATGAATGAAAGTGCAGGAAAAAGCTTGTTTGCCATCAAGAAGATCCAAATTCAACCAGTTCAGGCTAGAAAACTTACTCGAAAAACCTTTTTTCAGTCCAATACAGCTTATGCTATTACACAATGCAAAAAGACGCTTGTCTCGCTCTGAAACGCTCAAAATTGACATAAGCCACTTTGCACCTTTAATGAATGAAAGTGCAGGAAAAACCTTGTTTGCCATCAAGAAGACCCAAATTCAACCAGTTCAGGCTAGGAAACCTCAGTGAAAAACCTTTTTTCAGTCCAATACAGCTTATGCTATTACACAATGCAAAAAGACGCTTGTCTCGCTCTGAAACGCTCAAAATTGACATAAGCCACTTTTCACCCTTAATGAATGAAAGTGCAGGAAAAAGCTTGTTTGCCATCAAGAAGATCCAAATTCAACCAGTTCAGGCTAGAAAACTTACTCGAAAAACCTTTTTTCAGTCCAATACAGCTTATGCTATTACACAATGCAAAAAGACGCTTGTCTCGCTCTGAAACGCTCAAAATTGACATAAGCCACTTTGCACCTTTAATGAATGAAAGTGCAGGAAAAACCTTGTTTGCCATCAAGAAGACCCAAATTCAACCAGTTCAGGCTAGGAAACCTCAGTGAAAAACCTTTTTTCAGACAAATACAGCTTATGCTATTGTACAATGCAAAAAGACGCTTCTCTCGCTCTGAAACGCTCAAAATTGACATAAGCCACTTTTCACCCTTAATGAATGAAAGTGCAGGAAAAACCTTGTTTGCCATCAAGAAGATCCAAATTCAACCTGTTCAGGCTAAGAAACCTCAGTGAAAAACTTTTTTTCAGACAAATACAGCTTATGCTATTGTACAATGCAAAAAGACGCTTCTCTCGCTCTGAAACGCTCAAAATTGACATAAGCCAGTTTGCACCTTTAATGAATGAAAGTGCAGGAAAAACCTTGTTTGCCATCAAGAAGACCCAAATTCAACCAGTTCAGGCTAGAAGACCTCAGTGAAAAACCTTTTTTCAGTCCAATACAGCTTAGGCTATTACACAATGCAAAAAGACGCTTCTCTCGCTCTGAAACGCTCAAAATTGACATAAGCCAGTTTGCACCTTTAATGAATGAAAGTGCAGGAAAAACCTTGTTTGCCATCAAGAAGACCCAAATTCAACCAGTTCAGGCTAGAAAACCTCAGTGAAAAACCTTTTTTCAGTCCAATACAGCTTAGGCTATTACACAATGCAAAAAGACGCTTCTCTCGCTCTGAAACGCTCAAAATTGACATAAGCCAGTTTGCACCTTTAATGAATGAAAGTGCAGGAAAAACCTTGTTTGCCATCAAGAAGACCCAAATTCAACCAGTTCAGGCTAGAAAACCTCAGTGAAAAACCTTTTTTCAGTCCAATACAGCTTAGGCTATTACACAATGCAAAAAGACGCTTCTCTCGCTCTGAAACGCTCAAAATTGACATAAGCCAGTTTGCACCTTTAATGAATGAAAGTGCAGGAAAAACCTTGTTTGCCATCAAGAAGACCCAAATTCAACCAGTTCAGGCTAGAAAACTTACTCGAAAAACCTTTTTTCAGTCCAATACAGCTTATGCTATTACACAATGCAAAAAGACGCTTCTCTCGCTCTGAAACGCTCAAAATTGACATAAGCCAGTTTGCACCTTTAATGAATGAAAGTGCAGGAAAAACCTTGTTTGCCATCAAGAAGACCCAAATTCAACCAGTTCAGGCTAGAAAACCTCAGTGAAAAACCTTTTTTCAGTCCAATACAGCTTAGGCTATTACACAATGCAAAAAGACGCTTCTCTCGCTCTGAAACGCTCAAAATTGACATGAGCCAGTTTGCACCTTTAATGAATGAAAGTGCAGGAAAAACCTTGTTTGCCATCAAGAAGACCCAAATTCAACCAGTTCAGGCTAGAAGACCTCAGTGAAAAACCTTTTTTCAGTCCAATACAGCTTAGGCTATTACACAATGCAAAAAGACGCTTCTCTCGCTCTGAAACGCTCAAAATTGACATAAGCCAGTTTGCACCTTTAATGAATGAAAGTGCAGGAAAAACCTTGTTTGCCATCAAGAAGACCCAAATTCAACCAGTTCAGGCTAGAAAACCTCAGTGAAAAACCTTTTTTCAGTCCAATACAGCTTAGGCTATTACACAATGCAAAAAGACGCTTCTCTCGCTCTGAAACGCTCAAAATTGACATAAGCCAGTTTGCACCTTTAATGAATGAAAGTGCAGGAAAAACCTTGTTTGCCATCAAGAAGACCCAAATTCAACCAGTTCAGGCTAGAAAACCTCAGTGAAAAACCTTTTTTCAGTCCAATACAGCTTAGGCTATTACACAATGCAAAAAGACGCTTCTCTCGCTCTGAAACGCTCAAAATTGACATAAGCCAGTTTGCACCTTTAATGAATGAAATTGCAGGAAAAACCTTGTTTGCCATCAAGAAGACCCAAATTCAACCAGTTCAAGCTAGGAAACTTCAGTGAAAAACCCTTTTTCAGTCCAATACAGCTTAGGCTATTACACAATGCAAAAAGACGCTTCTCTCGCTCTGAAACGCTCAAAATTGACATAAGCCAGTTTGCACCTTTAATGAATGAAAGTGCAGGAAAAACCTTGTTTGCCATCAAGAAGACCCAAATTCAACCAGTTCAGGCTAGAAAACCTCAGTGAAAAACCTTTTTTCAGTCCAATACAGCTTATGCTATTACACAATGCAAAAAGACGCTTCTCTCGCTCTGAAACGCTCAAAATTGACATAAGCCAGTTTGCACCTTTAATGAATGAAAGTGCAGGAAAAACCTTATTTGCCATCAAGGAGACCCAAATTCAACATGTTCAGGCTAGTAAACCTCAGTGAAAAACCTTTTTTCTGACAAATACAGCTTATGCTATTACACAATGCAAAAAGACGCTTGTCTCGCTCTGAAACGCTCAAAATTGACATAAGCCACTTTTCACCCTTAATGAATGAAAGTGCAGGAAAAAGCTTGTTTGCCATCAAGAAGACCCACATTCAACCAGTTCAGGCTAGGAAACCTCAGTGAAAAACCTTTTTTCAGTCCAATACAGCTTATGCTATTACACAAATCAAAAAGACGCTTCTCTCGCTCTGAAACGCTCAAAATTGACATAAGCCAGTTTGCACCTTTAATGAAGGTGCAGGAAAAACCTTGTTTGGCATCAAGAAGATCCAAATATAACCAGTGCAGGCCAGGAAACTTCCTTGAAAAACCTTATTTCAGTGAAATACATAGCACACAGTACAAAAACACTGTAGGAACACACATCACACAATAGAAATACACTGCACACATTAGAAATACACAGTAAAAATACACAGCACGAAGTAGAATTACACATAACACAGTATAAATACACAGAAAAGAGTAGAAATATATTGTAGGAATACACAGCACACAGTAGGAATACCGAGTAGAAATAAACATCACACAGTCGAAACACACAGTAGAAATACACAGCACACAATGGAAATAGACAGTAGAAATACAGAGCAGACAATAGAAATACACAGTACAAATACAAATGACAATAGAAATACACAGTAGGAATACACAGTAGAAATAAACATCACACAATCGAAATACACAGTAGAACTACACAGCACAGAGTCGAATTACATAGCAGAAATACAGAAAAGACAATAGAAATACACAGTAGAAATACACATCACAGTAGAAATACACATCACAATAGAAATGCACAGTAGAAATACATAGCAAACAGTACAAATACACTAGAAATACACATCACAGTAGAAATACACATCACAATAGAAATGCACAGTAGAAATACATAGCAAACAGTACAAATACACTAGAAATACATATCACAGTCGAAATACACAGTAGAAATAAACATCACACAGTCGAAATACACAGTAGAAATACACAGCACACAGTAGAAATAGACAGTAGAAATACAGAGCAGACAATAGAAATACACAGAAGAAATACAAAGCAGACAGTACAAATACACTAGAAATACATAGCACACAGTCGAAATACACAGGAGAAATATTAAGCGCACAATAGAAATACACAGTAGAAATACACATCACAGTAGAAATACACATCACAATAGAAATACACAGTAGAAATAAACACCACACAGTCGAAATACACAGTAGAAATACACATCACAATAGAGATACACAGTAGAAATACACAGTAGAAATAAACATCACACAGTCAAAATACACAGTAGAAATACACAGCACAGAGTCGAAATACACAGCAGAAATACAGAGAAGACAATAGAAATACACAGTAGAAATACACATCACAGTAGAAATACACATCACAATAGAAATACACAGTAGAAATAAACATCACACAGTAGAAATACACAGCACAGAGTCGAAATACACAGCAGAAATACAGAGAAGACAATAGAAATACACAGTAGAAATACACATCACAGTAGAAATACACAGTAGAAATACACAGCACACAGTACACATACACTAGAAATACATAGCACACAGTAGAAATACATGGTAGAAATACACAGCACAGAGTCGAAATACACAGGAGAAATACAGAGAAAGACAATAGAAATACACAGTAGAAATACACAGCACAGAGTCGAAATACACAGCAGAAATACAGAGAAGACAATAGAAATACACAGTAGAAATACACATCACAATAGAAATACACAGTAGAAATGCACATCACAATAGAAATGCACAGTAGAAATACACAGCACACAGTACACATACACTAGAAATACATAGCACACAGTAGAAATACACAGCAGAAATACAGAGAAGACAATAGAAATACACAGTAGAAAGACACATCACAGTAGAAAACAGCAGACAATAGAAATACACAGTAGAAAACAGCAGACAATAGAAATACACAGTGGAAATGCACATCACAATACAAATATACAGTAGAAATACACAGCACACAGTACACATACACTAGAAATACATAGCACACAGTAGAAATACATTGTAGAAATACACATCACACAGTCCAAACACACTGTAGAAATACACATCACACAGTCCAAACACACTGTAGAAATACACAGTAGCAATACAGATCACATTATAAATACACAGTAGAAATACTGGACAGTGCCTAAAGAAGCTTGTATCCCTCTGAAACGCTCAAAATTGCCATGAGTGAGTTTTCACCATAAATGAATTAAAGGACAGGTGAAGCCATCTTTGCCATACAATAGATCCACATTCAGCCAGTCCAGGCCAGAAAACTTCCTTGAAAAACCTTTTTTCAGTGAAATACAACATAGTCTACTTCACAGTTCAAAAACACACGTCTCTCGCTCTGAAATGCTCAAAGTTGACAGAAGTGAGTTTTCACCATAAATTGATTAAAGAACACGTTAAACCATGTTTGCCATGATATTTATCCAAATTCAACTATTCCTGGCAAAGAAAATTCCTTGAATAACCCTTTTTCAGTGAAATACAGATTAAGGAACTTCACAGTGAAAAAATACGCTTCTCTCGCTCTGAAACGCTCAAAATTGACATAAGTGAGTTTGTAGCGCAGCGTCTCGGCATGAGATGGAGACTAGACTTGCCTGTTATTCGCTGTCCACTCACTGTAAGGATCGGCAGGATCTCCAGTGTCTTCTCCACTTTCAGAGGACGAGTCAGAGGCACTCACAGAAGTGGTCCAGTGAGCATTCTGCGTCAGACTTCCCCTCGAGATTGTGTCTTCTTCAGATGAGTCCTGCAGCTTGCTGGCGGATAAAGACTGCAGGTCTTTCTCCTTCTCTGCCCACTGATGAAATGACCCCTCAGCCAAGCTGCATGTTTATCTTTGGCTGTGAAAGCAGCCAGGTGCATAAACACAGTGACAGTTGTTTTTATTTTTGTTTTTGAGTACAGCAAAGGCAAGAGGCGATTTTTTTACTCAAGCGGCTCTTCAAAGACACATGAAAGACATCTTTCAAAAAATGCCATTTTTGACCCTTAAAAGATCAATGCGTGGTTAGAGATTCACACACAGTCTCTCTCTCACACACACACACACGCACAGGCATGCAAACACACACACACACACACACACACACACACACACACACACATACACACACGACAACTCTTCGGGTCGGCTAATAGTCACAGGGCTGCATAATATAACTGGCAAAAAGTAAAAGTGAAACCATGTTTGACGTGAGCCAGTTTTCACAATAAATGAATTGAAAGACAGGTGAAATTCTCTTTGCCTTGAACAAGACCCAAATTCAACCAGTTCAGGCTAGGAAACCTCAGTGAAAAACCTTTTTTCAGTCCAATACAGCTTATGCTATTACACAATGCAAAAAGACGCTTCTCTCGCTCTGAAACGCTCAAAATTGACATAAGCCAGTTTGCACCTTTAATGAATGAAAGTGCAGGAAAAACCTTGTTTGCCATCAAGAAGACCCAAATTCAACCAGTTCAGGCTAGAAGACCTCAGTGAAAAACCTTTTTTCAGTCCAATACAGCTTAGGCTATTACACAATGCAAAAAGACGCTTCTCTCGCTCTGAAACGCTCAAAATTGACATAAGCCAGTTTGCACCTTTAATGAATGAAAGTGCAGGAAAAACCTTGTTTGCCATCAAGAAGACCCAAATTCAACCAGTTCAGGCTAGAAGACCTCAGTGAAAAACCTTTTTTCAGTCCAATACAGCTTAGGCTATTACACAATGCAAAAAGACGCTTCTCTCGCTCTGAAACGCTCAAAATTGACATAAGCCAGTTTGCACCTTTAATGAATGAAAGTGCAGGAAAAACCTTGTTTGCCATCAAGAAGACCCAAATTCAACCAGTTCAGGCTAGAAAACCTCAGTGAAAAACCTTTTTTCAGTCCAATACAGCTTAGGCTATTACACAATGCAAAAAGACGCTTCTCTCGCTCTGAAACGCTCAAAATTGACATAAGCCAGTTTGCACCTTTAATGAATGAAAGTGCAGGAAAAACCTTGTTTGCCATCAAGAAGACCCAAATTCAACCAGTTCAGGCTAGAAAACCTCAGTGAAAAACCTTTTTTCAGTCCAATACAGCTTAGGCTATTACACAATGCAAAAAGACGCTTCTCTCGCTCTGAAACGCTCAAAATTGACATAAGCCAGTTTGCACCTTTAATGAATGAAAGTGCAGGAAAAACCTTGTTTGCCATCAAGAAGACCCAAATTCAACCAGTTCAGGCTAGAAAACTTACTCGAAAAACCTTTTTTCAGTCCAATACAGCTTATGCTATTACACAATGCAAAAAGACGCTTCTCTCGCTCTGAAACGCTCAAAATTGACATAAGCCAGTTTGCACCTTTAATGAATGAAAGTGCAGGAAAAACCTTGTTTGCCATCAAGAAGACCCAAATTCAACCAGTTCAGGCTAGAAAACCTCAGTGAAAAACCTTTTTTCAGTCCAATACAGCTTAGGCTATTACACAATGCAAAAAGACGCTTCTCTCGCTCTGAAACGCTCAAAATTGACATGAGCCAGTTTGCACCTTTAATGAATGAAAGTGCAGGAAAAACCTTGTTTGCCATCAAGAAGACCCAAATTCAACCAGTTCAGGCTAGAAGACCTCAGTGAAAAACCTTTTTTCAGTCCAATACAGCTTAGGCTATTACACAATGCAAAAAGACGCTTCTCTCGCTCTGAAACGCTCAAAATTGACATAAGCCAGTTTGCACCTTTAATGAATGAAAGTGCAGGAAAAACCTTGTTTGCCATCAAGAAGACCCAAATTCAACCAGTTCAGGCTAGAAAACCTCAGTGAAAAACCTTTTTTCAGTCCAATACAGCTTAGGCTATTACACAATGCAAAAAGACGCTTCTCTCGCTCTGAAACGCTCAAAATTGACATAAGCCAGTTTGCACCTTTAATGAATGAAAGTGCAGGAAAAACCTTGTTTGCCATCAAGAAGACCCAAATTCAACCAGTTCAGGCTAGAAAACCTCAGTGAAAAACCTTTTTTCAGTCCAATACAGCTTAGGCTATTACACAATGCAAAAAGACGCTTCTCTCGCTCTGAAACGCTCAAAATTGACATAAGCCAGTTTGCACCTTTAATGAATGAAATTGCAGGAAAAACCTTGTTTGCCATCAAGAAGACCCAAATTCAACCAGTTCAAGCTAGGAAACTTCAGTGAAAAACCCTTTTTCAGTCCAATACAGCTTAGGCTATTACACAATGCAAAAAGACGCTTCTCTCGCTCTGAAACGCTCAAAATTGACATAAGCCAGTTTGCACCTTTAATGAATGAAAGTGCAGGAAAAACCTTGTTTGCCATCAAGAAGACCCAAATTCAACCAGTTCAGGCTAGAAAACCTCAGTGAAAAACCTTTTTTCAGTCCAATACAGCTTATGCTATTACACAATGCAAAAAGACGCTTCTCTCGCTCTGAAACGCTCAAAATTGACATAAGCCAGTTTGCACCTTTAATGAATGAAAGTGCAGGAAAAACCTTATTTGCCATCAAGGAGACCCAAATTCAACATGTTCAGGCTAGTAAACCTCAGTGAAAAACCTTTTTTCTGACAAATACAGCTTATGCTATTACACAATGCAAAAAGACGCTTGTCTCGCTCTGAAACGCTCAAAATTGACATAAGCCACTTTTCACCCTTAATGAATGAAAGTGCAGGAAAAAGCTTGTTTGCCATCAAGAAGACCCACATTCAACCAGTTCAGGCTAGGAAACCTCAGTGAAAAACCTTTTTTCAGTCCAATACAGCTTATGCTATTACACAAATCAAAAAGACGCTTCTCTCGCTCTGAAACGCTCAAAATTGACATAAGCCAGTTTGCACCTTTAATGAAGGTGCAGGAAAAACCTTGTTTGGCATCAAGAAGATCCAAATATAACCAGTGCAGGCCAGGAAACTTCCTTGAAAAACCTTATTTCAGTGAAATACATAGCACACAGTACAAAAACACTGTAGGAACACACATCACACAATAGAAATACACTGCACACATTAGAAATACACAGTAAAAATACACAGCACGAAGTAGAATTACACATAACACAGTATAAATACACAGAAAAGAGTAGAAATATATTGTAGGAATACACAGCACACAGTAGGAATACCGAGTAGAAATAAACATCACACAGTCGAAACACACAGTAGAAATACACAGCACACAATGGAAATAGACAGTAGAAATACAGAGCAGACAATAGAAATACACAGTACAAATACAAATGACAATAGAAATACACAGTAGGAATACACAGTAGAAATAAACATCACACAATCGAAATACACAGTAGAACTACACAGCACAGAGTCGAATTACATAGCAGAAATACAGAAAAGACAATAGAAATACACAGTAGAAATACACATCACAGTAGAAATACACATCACAATAGAAATGCACAGTAGAAATACATAGCAAACAGTACAAATACACTAGAAATACACATCACAGTAGAAATACACATCACAATAGAAATGCACAGTAGAAATACATAGCAAACAGTACAAATACACTAGAAATACATATCACAGTCGAAATACACAGTAGAAATAAACATCACACAGTCGAAATACACAGTAGAAATACACAGCACACAGTAGAAATAGACAGTAGAAATACAGAGCAGACAATAGAAATACACAGAAGAAATACAAAGCAGACAGTACAAATACACTAGAAATACATAGCACACAGTCGAAATACACAGGAGAAATATTAAGCGCACAATAGAAATACACAGTAGAAATACACATCACAGTAGAAATACACATCACAATAGAAATACACAGTAGAAATAAACACCACACAGTCGAAATACACAGTAGAAATACACATCACAATAGAGATACACAGTAGAAATACACAGTAGAAATAAACATCACACAGTCAAAATACACAGTAGAAATACACAGCACAGAGTCGAAATACACAGCAGAAATACAGAGAAGACAATAGAAATACACAGTAGAAATACACATCACAGTAGAAATACACATCACAATAGAAATACACAGTAGAAATAAACATCACACAGTAGAAATACACAGCACAGAGTCGAAATACACAGCAGAAATACAGAGAAGACAATAGAAATACACAGTAGAAATACACATCACAGTAGAAATACACAGTAGAAATACACAGCACACAGTACACATACACTAGAAATACATAGCACACAGTAGAAATACATGGTAGAAATACACAGCACAGAGTCGAAATACACAGGAGAAATACAGAGAAAGACAATAGAAATACACAGTAGAAATACACAGCACAGAGTCGAAATACACAGCAGAAATACAGAGAAGACAATAGAAATACACAGTAGAAATACACATCACAATAGAAATACACAGTAGAAATGCACATCACAATAGAAATGCACAGTAGAAATACACAGCACACAGTACACATACACTAGAAATACATAGCACACAGTAGAAATACACAGCAGAAATACAGAGAAGACAATAGAAATACACAGTAGAAAGACACATCACAGTAGAAAACAGCAGACAATAGAAATACACAGTAGAAAACAGCAGACAATAGAAATACACAGTGGAAATGCACATCACAATACAAATATACAGTAGAAATACACAGCACACAGTACACATACACTAGAAATACATAGCACACAGTAGAAATACATTGTAGAAATACACATCACACAGTCCAAACACACTGTAGAAATACACATCACACAGTCCAAACACACTGTAGAAATACACAGTAGCAATACAGATCACATTATAAATACACAGTAGAAATACTGGACAGTGCCTAAAGAAGCTTGTATCCCTCTGAAACGCTCAAAATTGCCATGAGTGAGTTTTCACCATAAATGAATTAAAGGACAGGTGAAGCCATCTTTGCCATACAATAGATCCACATTCAGCCAGTCCAGGCCAGAAAACTTCCTTGAAAAACCTTTTTTCAGTGAAATACAACATAGTCTACTTCACAGTTCAAAAACACACGTCTCTCGCTCTGAAATGCTCAAAGTTGACAGAAGTGAGTTTTCACCATAAATTGATTAAAGAACACGTTAAACCATGTTTGCCATGATATTTATCCAAATTCAACTATTCCTGGCAAAGAAAATTCCTTGAATAACCCTTTTTCAGTGAAATACAGATTAAGGAACTTCACAGTGAAAAAATACGCTTCTCTCGCTCTGAAACGCTCAAAATTGACATAAGTGAGTTTGTAGCGCAGCGTCTCGGCATGAGATGGAGACTAGACTTGCCTGTTATTCGCTGTCCACTCACTGTAAGGATCGGCAGGATCTCCAGTGTCTTCTCCACTTTCAGAGGACGAGTCAGAGGCACTCACAGAAGTGGTCCAGTGAGCATTCTGCGTCAGACTTCCCCTCGAGATTGTGTCTTCTTCAGATGAGTCCTGCAGCTTGCTGGCGGATAAAGACTGCAGGTCTTTCTCCTTCTCTGCCCACTGATGAAATGACCCCTCAGCCAAGCTGCATGTTTATCTTTGGCTGTGAAAGCAGCCAGGTGCATAAACACAGTGACAGTTGTTTTTATTTTTGTTTTTGAGTACAGCAAAGGCAAGAGGCGATTTTTTTACTCAAGCGGCTCTTCAAAGACACATGAAAGACATCTTTCAAAAAATGCCATTTTTGACCCTTAAAAGATCAATGCGTGGTTAGAGATTCACACACAGTCTCTCTCTCACACACACACACACGCACAGGCATGCAAACACACACACACACACACACACACACACACACACACACACATACACACACGACAACTCTTCGGGTCGGCTAATAGTCACAGGGCTGCATAATATAACTGGCAAAAAGTAAAAGTGAAACCATGTTTGACGTGAGCCAGTTTTCACAATAAATGAATTGAAAGACAGGTGAAATTCTCTTTGCCTTGAACAAGACCCAAATTCAACCAGTTCAGGCTAGGAAACCTCAGTGAAAAACCTTTTTTCAGTCCAATACAGCTTATGCTATTACACAATGCAAAAAGACGCTTCTCTCGCTCTGAAACGCTCAAAATTGACATAAGCCAGTTTGCACCTTTAATGAATGAAAGTGCAGGAAAAACCTTGTTTGCCATCAAGAAGACCCAAATTCAACCAGTTCAGGCTAGAAGACCTCAGTGAAAAACCTTTTTTCAGTCCAATACAGCTTAGGCTATTACACAATGCAAAAAGACGCTTCTCTCGCTCTGAAACGCTCAAAATTGACATAAGCCAGTTTGCACCTTTAATGAATGAAAGTGCAGGAAAAACCTTGTTTGCCATCAAGAAGACCCAAATTCAACCAGTTCAGGCTAGAAGACCTCAGTGAAAAACCTTTTTTCAGTCCAATACAGCTTAGGCTATTACACAATGCAAAAAGACGCTTCTCTCGCTCTGAAACGCTCAAAATTGACATAAGCCAGTTTGCACCTTTAATGAATGAAAGTGCAGGAAAAACCTTGTTTGCCATCAAGAAGACCCAAATTCAACCAGTTCAGGCTAGAAAACCTCAGTGAAAAACCTTTTTTCAGTCCAATACAGCTTAGGCTATTACACAATGCAAAAAGACGCTTCTCTCGCTCTGAAACGCTCAAAATTGACATAAGCCAGTTTGCACCTTTAATGAATGAAAGTGCAGGAAAAACCTTGTTTGCCATCAAGAAGACCCAAATTCAACCAGTTCAGGCTAGAAAACCTCAGTGAAAAACCTTTTTTCAGTCCAATACAGCTTAGGCTATTACACAATGCAAAAAGACGCTTCTCTCGCTCTGAAACGCTCAAAATTGACATAAGCCAGTTTGCACCTTTAATGAATGAAAGTGCAGGAAAAACCTTGTTTGCCATCAAGAAGACCCAAATTCAACCAGTTCAGGCTAGAAAACTTACTCGAAAAACCTTTTTTCAGTCAAATACAGCTTATGCTATTACACAATGCAAAAAGACGCTTCTCTCGCTCTGAAACGCTCAAAATTGACATAAGCCAGTTTGCACCTTTAATGAATGAAAGTGCAGGAAAAACCTTGTTTGCCATCAAGAAGACCCAAATTCAACCAGTTCAGGCTAGAAAACCTCAGTGAAAAACCTTTTTTCAGTCCAATACAGCTTAGGCTATTACACAATGCAAAAAGACGCTTCTCTCGCTCTGAAACGCTCAAAATTGACATGAGCCAGTTTGCACCTTTAATGAATGAAAGTGCAGGAAAAACCTTGTTTGCCATCAAGAAGACCCAAATTCAACCAGTTCAGGCTAGAAGACCTCAGTGAAAAACCTTTTTTCAGTCCAATACAGCTTAGGCTATTACACAATGCAAAAAGACGCTTCTCTCGCTCTGAAACGCTCAAAATTGACATAAGCCAGTTTGCACCTTTAATGAATGAAAGTGCAGGAAAAACCTTGTTTGCCATCAAGAAGACCCAAATTCAACCAGTTCAGGCTAGAAAACCTCAGTGAAAAACCTTTTTTCAGTCCAATACAGCTTAGGCTATTACACAATGCAAAAAGACGCTTCTCTCGCTCTGAAACGCTCAAAATTGACATAAGCCAGTTTGCACCTTTAATGAATGAAAGTGCAGGAAAAACCTTGTTTGCCATCAAGAAGACCCAAATTCAACCAGTTCAGGCTAGAAAACCTCAGTGAAAAACCTTTTTTCAGTCCAATACAGCTTAGGCTATTACACAATGCAAAAAGACGCTTCTCTCGCTCTGAAACGCTCAAAATTGACATAAGCCAGTTTGCACCTTTAATGAATGAAATTGCAGGAAAAACCTTGTTTGCCATCAAGAAGACCCAAATTCAACCAGTTCAAGCTAGGAAACTTCAGTGAAAAACCCTTTTTCAGTCCAATACAGCTTAGGCTATTACACAATGCAAAAAGACGCTTCTCTCGCTCTGAAACGCTCAAAATTGACATAAGCCAGTTTGCACCTTTAATGAATGAAAGTGCAGGAAAAACCTTGTTTGCCATCAAGAAGACCCAAATTCAACCAGTTCAGGCTAGAAAACCTCAGTGAAAAACCTTTTTTCAGTCCAATACAGCTTATGCTATTACACAATGCAAAAAGACGCTTCTCTCGCTCTGAAACGCTCAAAATTGACATAAGCCAGTTTGCACCTTTAATGAATGAAAGTGCAGGAAAAACCTTATTTGCCATCAAGGAGACCCAAATTCAACATGTTCAGGCTAGTAAACCTCAGTGAAAAACCTTTTTTCTGACAAATACAGCTTATGCTATTACACAATGCAAAAAGACGCTTGTCTCGCTCTGAAACGCTCAAAATTGACATAAGCCACTTTTCACCCTTAATGAATGAAAGTGCAGGAAAAAGCTTGTTTGCCATCAAGAAGACCCACATTCAACCAGTTCAGGCTAGGAAACCTCAGTGAAAAACCTTTTTTCAGTCCAATACAGCTTATGCTATTACACAAATCAAAAAGACGCTTCTCTCGCTCTGAAACGCTCAAAATTGACATAAGCCAGTTTGCACCTTTAATGAAGGTGCAGGAAAAACCTTGTTTGGCATCAAGAAGATCCAAATATAACCAGTGCAGGCCAGGAAACTTCCTTGAAAAACCTTATTTCAGTGAAATACATAGCACACAGTACAAAAACACTGTAGGAACACACATCACACAATAGAAATACACTGCACACATTAGAAATACACAGTAAAAATACACAGCACGAAGTAGAATTACACATAACACAGTATAAATACACAGAAAAGAGTAGAAATATATTGTAGGAATACACAGCACACAGTAGGAATACCGAGTAGAAATAAACATCACACAGTCGAAACACACAGTAGAAATACACAGCACACAATGGAAATAGACAGTAGAAATACAGAGCAGACAATAGAAATACACAGTACAAATACAAATGACAATAGAAATACACAGTAGGAATACACAGTAGAAATAAACATCACACAATCGAAATACACAGTAGAACTACACAGCACAGAGTCGAATTACATAGCAGAAATACAGAAAAGACAATAGAAATACACAGTAGAAATACACATCACAGTAGAAATACACATCACAATAGAAATGCACAGTAGAAATACATAGCAAACAGTACAAATACACTAGAAATACACATCACAGTAGAAATACACATCACAATAGAAATGCACAGTAGAAATACATAGCAAACAGTACAAATACACTAGAAATACATATCACAGTCGAAATACACAGTAGAAATAAACATCACACAGTCGAAATACACAGTAGAAATACACAGCACACAGTAGAAATAGACAGTAGAAATACAGAGCAGACAATAGAAATACACAGAAGAAATACAAAGCAGACAGTACAAATACACTAGAAATACATAGCACACAGTCGAAATACACAGGAGAAATATTAAGCGCACAATAGAAATACACAGTAGAAATACACATCACAGTAGAAATACACATCACAATAGAAATACACAGTAGAAATAAACACCACACAGTCGAAATACACAGTAGAAATACACATCACAATAGAGATACACAGTAGAAATACACAGTAGAAATAAACATCACACAGTCAAAATACACAGTAGAAATACACAGCACAGAGTCGAAATACACAGCAGAAATACAGAGAAGACAATAGAAATACACAGTAGAAATACACATCACAGTAGAAATACACATCACAATAGAAATACACAGTAGAAATAAACATCACACAGTAGAAATACACAGCACAGAGTCGAAATACACAGCAGAAATACAGAGAAGACAATAGAAATACACAGTAGAAATACACATCACAGTAGAAATACACAGTAGAAATACACAGCACACAGTACACATACACTAGAAATACATAGCACACAGTAGAAATACATGGTAGAAATACACAGCACAGAGTCGAAATACACAGGAGAAATACAGAGAAAGACAATAGAAATACACAGTAGAAATACACAGCACAGAGTCGAAATACACAGCAGAAATACAGAGAAGACAATAGAAATACACAGTAGAAATACACATCACAATAGAAATACACAGTAGAAATGCACATCACAATAGAAATGCACAGTAGAAATACACAGCACACAGTACACATACACTAGAAATACATAGCACACAGTAGAAATACACAGCAGAAATACAGAGAAGACAATAGAAATACACAGTAGAAAGACACATCACAGTAGAAAACAGCAGACAATAGAAATACACAGTAGAAAACAGCAGACAATAGAAATACACAGTGGAAATGCACATCACAATACAAATATACAGTAGAAATACACAGCACACAGTACACATACACTAGAAATACATAGCACACAGTAGAAATACATTGTAGAAATACACATCACACAGTCCAAACACACTGTAGAAATACACATCACACAGTCCAAACACACTGTAGAAATACACAGTAGCAATACAGATCACATTATAAATACACAGTAGAAATACTGGACAGTGCCTAAAGAAGCTTGTATCCCTCTGAAACGCTCAAAATTGCCATGAGTGAGTTTTCACCATAAATGAATTAAAGGACAGGTGAAGCCATCTTTGCCATACAATAGATCCACATTCAGCCAGTCCAGGCCAGAAAACTTCCTTGAAAAACCTTTTTTCAGTGAAATACAACATAGTCTACTTCACAGTTCAAAAACACACGTCTCTCGCTCTGAAATGCTCAAAGTTGACAGAAGTGAGTTTTCACCATAAATTGATTAAAGAACACGTTAAACCATGTTTGCCATGATATTTATCCAAATTCAACTATTCCTGGCAAAGAAAATTCCTTGAATAACCCTTTTTCAGTGAAATACAGATTAAGGAACTTCACAGTGAAAAAATACGCTTCTCTCGCTCTGAAACGCTCAAAATTGACATAAGTGAGTTTGTAGCGCAGCGTCTCGGCATGAGATGGAGACTAGACTTGCCTGTTATTCGCTGTCCACTCACTGTAAGGATCGGCAGGATCTCCAGTGTCTTCTCCACTTTCAGAGGACGAGTCAGAGGCACTCACAGAAGTGGTCCAGTGAGCATTCTGCGTCAGACTTCCCCTCGAGATTGTGTCTTCTTCAGATGAGTCCTGCAGCTTGCTGGCGGATAAAGACTGCAGGTCTTTCTCCTTCTCTGCCCACTGATGAAATGACCCCTCAGCCAAGCTGCATGTTTATCTTTGGCTGTGAAAGCAGCCAGGTGCATAAACACAGTGACAGTTGTTTTTATTTTTGTTTTTGAGTACAGCAAAGGCAAGAGGCGATTTTTTTACTCAAGCGGCTCTTCAAAGACACATGAAAGACATCTTTCAAAAAATGCCATTTTTGACCCTTAAAAGATCAATGCGTGGTTAGAGATTCACACACAGTCTCTCTCTCACACACACACACACGCACAGGCATGCAAACACACACACACACACACACACACACACACACACACACACATACACACACGACAACTCTTCGGGTCGGCTAATAGTCACAGGGCTGCATAATATAACTGGCAAAAAGTAAAAGTGAAACCATGTTTGACGTGAGCCAGTTTTCACAATAAATGAATTGAAAGACAGGTGAAATTCTCTTTGCCTTGAACAAGACCCAAATTCAACCAGTTCAGGCTAGGAAACCTCAGTGAAAAACCTTTTTTCAGTCCAATACAGCTTATGCTATTACACAATGCAAAAAGACGCTTCTCTCGCTCTGAAACGCTCAAAATTGACATAAGCCAGTTTGCACCTTTAATGAATGAAAGTGCAGGAAAAACCTTGTTTGCCATCAAGAAGACCCAAATTCAACCAGTTCAGGCTAGAAGACCTCAGTGAAAAACCTTTTTTCAGTCCAATACAGCTTAGGCTATTACACAATGCAAAAAGACGCTTCTCTCGCTCTGAAACGCTCAAAATTGACATAAGCCAGTTTGCACCTTTAATGAATGAAAGTGCAGGAAAAACCTTGTTTGCCATCAAGAAGACCCAAATTCAACCAGTTCAGGCTAGAAGACCTCAGTGAAAAACCTTTTTTCAGTCCAATACAGCTTAGGCTATTACACAATGCAAAAAGACGCTTCTCTCGCTCTGAAACGCTCAAAATTGACATAAGCCAGTTTGCACCTTTAATGAATGAAAGTGCAGGAAAAACCTTGTTTGCCATCAAGAAGACCCAAATTCAACCAGTTCAGGCTAGAAAACCTCAGTGAAAAACCTTTTTTCAGTCCAATACAGCTTAGGCTATTACACAATGCAAAAAGACGCTTCTCTCGCTCTGAAACGCTCAAAATTGACATAAGCCAGTTTGCACCTTTAATGAATGAAAGTGCAGGAAAAACCTTGTTTGCCATCAAGAAGACCCAAATTCAACCAGTTCAGGCTAGAAAACCTCAGTGAAAAACCTTTTTTCAGTCCAATACAGCTTAGGCTATTACACAATGCAAAAAGACGCTTCTCTCGCTCTGAAACGCTCAAAATTGACATAAGCCAGTTTGCACCTTTAATGAATGAAAGTGCAGGAAAAACCTTGTTTGCCATCAAGAAGACCCAAATTCAACCAGTTCAGGCTAGAAAACTTACTCGAAAAACCTTTTTTCAGTCCAATACAGCTTATGCTATTACACAATGCAAAAAGACGCTTCTCTCGCTCTGAAACGCTCAAAATTGACATAAGCCAGTTTGCACCTTTAATGAATGAAAGTGCAGGAAAAACCTTGTTTGCCATCAAGAAGACCCAAATTCAACCAGTTCAGGCTAGAAAACCTCAGTGAAAAACCTTTTTTCAGTCCAATACAGCTTAGGCTATTACACAATGCAAAAAGACGCTTCTCTCGCTCTGAAACGCTCAAAATTGACATGAGCCAGTTTGCACCTTTAATGAATGAAAGTGCAGGAAAAACCTTGTTTGCCATCAAGAAGACCCAAATTCAACCAGTTCAGGCTAGAAGACCTCAGTGAAAAACCTTTTTTCAGTCCAATACAGCTTAGGCTATTACACAATGCAAAAAGACGCTTCTCTCGCTCTGAAACGCTCAAAATTGACATAAGCCAGTTTGCACCTTTAATGAATGAAAGTGCAGGAAAAACCTTGTTTGCCATCAAGAAGACCCAAATTCAACCAGTTCAGGCTAGAAAACCTCAGTGAAAAACCTTTTTTCAGTCCAATACAGCTTAGGCTATTACACAATGCAAAAAGACGCTTCTCTCGCTCTGAAACGCTCAAAATTGACATAAGCCAGTTTGCACCTTTAATGAATGAAAGTGCAGGAAAAACCTTGTTTGCCATCAAGAAGACCCAAATTCAACCAGTTCAGGCTAGAAAACCTCAGTGAAAAACCTTTTTTCAGTCCAATACAGCTTAGGCTATTACACAATGCAAAAAGACGCTTCTCTCGCTCTGAAACGCTCAAAATTGACATAAGCCAGTTTGCACCTTTAATGAATGAAATTGCAGGAAAAACCTTGTTTGCCATCAAGAAGACCCAAATTCAACCAGTTCAAGCTAGGAAACTTCAGTGAAAAACCCTTTTTCAGTCCAATACAGCTTAGGCTATTACACAATGCAAAAAGACGCTTCTCTCGCTCTGAAACGCTCAAAATTGACATAAGCCAGTTTGCACCTTTAATGAATGAAAGTGCAGGAAAAACCTTGTTTGCCATCAAGAAGACCCAAATTCAACCAGTTCAGGCTAGAAAACCTCAGTGAAAAACCTTTTTTCAGTCCAATACAGCTTAGGCTATTACACAATGCAAAAAGACGCTTCTATCGCTCTGAAACGCTCAAAATTGACATGAGCCAGTTTGCACCTTTAATGAATGAAAGTGCAGGAAAAACCTTGTTTGCCATCAAGAAGACCCAAATTCAACCAGTTCAGGCTAGGAAACCTCAGTGAAAAACCCTTTTTCAGTCCAATACAGCTTAGGCTATTACACAATGCAAAAAGACGCTTCTCTCGCTCTGAAACGCTCAAAAATGACATAAGCCAGTTTGCACCTTTAATGAATGAAAGTGCAGGAAAAACCTTGTTTGCCATCAAGAAGACCCAAATTCAACCAGTTCAGGCTAGAAAACTTACTCGAAAAACCTTTTTTCAGTCCAATACAGCTTATGCTATTACACAATGCAAAAAGACGCTTCTCTCGCTCTGAAACGCTCAAAATTGACATAAGCCAGTTTGCACCTTTAATGAATGAAAGTGCAGGAAAAACCTTGTTTGCCATCAAGAAGACCCAAATTCAACCTGTTCAGGCTAAGAAACCTCAGTGAAAAACCTTTTTTCAGACAAATACAGCTTATGCTATTGTACAATGCAAAAAGACGCTTCTCTCGCTCTGAAACGCTCAAAATTGACATAAGACACTTTTTCACCCTTAATGAATGAAAGTGCAGGAAAAACCTTGTTTGCCATAAAGAAGACCCAAATTCAACCTGTTCAGGCTAGGAAACCTCAGTGAAAAACCTTTTTTCAGTCCAATACAGCTTATGCTATTACACGATGCAAAAAGACGCTTGTCTCGCTCTGAAACGCTCAAAATTGACATAAGCCACTTTTCACCCTTAATGAATGAAAGCACAGGAAAAACCTTGTTTGCCATCAAGAAGACCCGAATTCAACCAGTTCAGGCTAGAAAACCTCAGTGAAAAACCTTTTTTCAGTCCAATACAGCTTAGGCTATTACACAATGCAAAAAGACGCTTCTCTCGCTCTGAAACGCTCAAAATTGACATAAGCCACTTTTCACCCTTAATGAATGAAAGTGCAGGAAAAACCTTGTTTGCCATCAAGAAGACCCACATTCAACCAGTTCAGGCTAGGAAACCTCAGTGAAAAACCTTTTTTCAGTCCAATACAGCTTAGGCTATTACACAATGCAAAAAGACGCTTCTCTCGCTCTGAAACGCTCAAAATTGACATAAGCCAGTTTGCACCTTTAATGAATGAAAGTGCAGGAAAAACCTTGTTTGCCGTCAAGAAGACCCGAATTCAACCAGTTCAGGCTAGAAAACCTCAGTGAAAAACCTTTTTTCAGTCCAATACAGCTTAGGCTATTACACAATGCAAAAAGACGCTTCTCTCGCTCTGAAACGCTCAAAATTGACACAAGCCAGTTTGCACCTATAATGAATGAAAGTGCAGGAAAAAGCTTGTTTGCCATCAAGAAGACCCAAATTCAACCAGTTCAGGCTAGAAAACTTACTCGAAAAACCTTTTTTCAGTCCAATACAGCTTGTGCTATTACACAATGCAAAAAGACGCTTCTCTCGCTCTGAAACGCTCAAAATTGACATAAGCCAGTTTGCACCTTTAATGAATGAAAGTGCAGGAAAAACCTTGTTTGCCGTCAAGAAGACCCGAATTCAACCAGTTCAGGCTAGAAAACCTCAGTGAAAAACCTTTTTTCAGTCCAATACAGCTTAGGCTATTACACAATGCAAAAAGACGCTTCTCTCGCTCTGAAACGCTCAAAATTGACATAAGCCAGTTTGCACCTTTAATGAATGAAAGTGCAGGAAAAACCTTGTTTGCCGTCAAGAAGACCCGAATTCAACCAGTTCAGGCTAGAAAACCTCAGTGAAAAACCTTTTTTCAGTCCAATACAGCTTAGGCTATTGTACAATGCAAAAATACGCTTCTCTCGCTCTGAAACGCTCAAAATTGACATAAGCCACTTTTCACCCTTAATGAATGAAAGTGCAGGAAAAACCTTGTTTGCCATCAAGAAGACCCAAATTCAACCTGTTCAGGCTAAGAAACCTCAGTGAAAAACCTTTTTTCAGACAAATACAGCTTATGCTATTGTACAATGCAAAAATACGCTTCTCTCGCTCTGAAACGCTCAAAATTGACATAAGCCACTTTTCACCCTTAATGAATGAAAGCACAGGAAAAACCTTGTTTGCCATCAAGAAGACCCGAATTCAACCAGTTCAGGCTAGAAAACCTCAGTGAAAAACCTTTTTTCAGTCCAATACAGCTTAGGCTATTACACAATGCAAAAAGACGCTTCTCTCGCTCTGAAACGCTCAAAATTGACATAAGCCAGTTTGCACCTTTAATGAATGAAAGTGCAGGAAAAACCTTGTTTGCCATCAAGAAGACCCAAATTCAACCAGTTCAGGCTAGAAAACCTCAGTGAAAAACCTTTTTTCAGTCCAATACAGCTTAGGCTATTACACAATGCAAAAAGACGCTTCTATCGCTCTGAAACGCTCAAAATTGACATGAGCCAGTTTGCACCTTTAATGAATGAAAGTGCAGGAAAAACCTTGTTTGCCATCAAGAAGACCCAAATTCAACCAGTTCAGGCTAGAAAACCTCAGTGAAAAACCTTTTTTCAGTCCAATACAGCTTAGGCTATTACACAATGCAAAAAGACGCTTCTATCGCTCTGAAACGCTCAAAATTGACATGAGCCAGTTTGCACCTTTAATGAATGAAAGTGCAGGAAAAACCTTGTTTGCCATCAAGAAGACCCAAATTCAACCAGTTCAGGCTAGGAAACCTCAGTGAAAAACCCTTTTTCAGTCCAATACAGCTTAGGCTATTACACAATGCAAAAAGACGCTTCTCTCGCTCTGAAACGCTCAAAAATGACATAAGCCAGTTTGCACCTTTAATGAATGAAAGTGCAGGAAAAACCTTGTTTGCCATCAAGAAGACCCAAATTCAACCAGTTCAGGCTAGAAAACTTACTCGAAAAACCTTTTTTCAGTCCAATACAGCTTATGCTATTACACAATGCAAAAAGACGCTTCTCTCGCTCTGAAACGCTCAAAATTGACATAAGCCAGTTTGCACCTTTAATGAATGAAAGTGCAGGAAAAACCTTGTTTGCCATCAAGAAGACCCAAATTCAACCTGTTCAGGCTAAGAAACCTCAGTGAAAAACCTTTTTTCAGACAAATACAGCTTATGCTATTGTACAATGCAAAAAGACGCTTCTCTCGCTCTGAAACGCTCAAAATTGACATAAGACACTTTTTCACCCTTAATGAATGAAAGTGCAGGAAAAACCTTGTTTGCCATAAAGAAGACCCAAATTCAACCTGTTCAGGCTAGGAAACCTCAGTGAAAAACCTTTTTTCAGTCCAATACAGCTTATGCTATTACACGATGCAAAAAGACGCTTGTCTCGCTCTGAAACGCTCAAAATTGACATAAGCCACTTTTCACCCTTAATGAATGAAAGCACAGGAAAAACCTTGTTTGCCATCAAGAAGACCCGAATTCAACCAGTTCAGGCTAGAAAACCTCAGTGAAAAACCTTTTTTCAGTCCAATACAGCTTAGGCTATTACACAATGCAAAAAGACGCTTCTCTCGCTCTGAAACGCTCAAAATTGACATAAGCCACTTTTCACCCTTAATGAATGAAAGTGCAGGAAAAACCTTGTTTGCCATCAAGAAGACCCACATTCAACCAGTTCAGGCTAGGAAACCTCAGTGAAAAACCTTTTTTCAGTCCAATACAGCTTAGGCTATTACACAATGCAAAAAGACGCTTCTCTCGCTCTGAAACGCTCAAAATTGACATAAGCCAGTTTGCACCTTTAATGAATGAAAGTGCAGGAAAAACCTTGTTTGCCGTCAAGAAGACCCGAATTCAACCAGTTCAGGCTAGAAAACCTCAGTGAAAAACCTTTTTTCAGTCCAATACAGCTTAGGCTATTACACAATGCAAAAAGACGCTTCTCTCGCTCTGAAACGCTCAAAATTGACACAAGCCAGTTTGCACCTATAATGAATGAAAGTGCAGGAAAAAGCTTGTTTGCCATCAAGAAGACCCAAATTCAACCAGTTCAGGCTAGAAAACTTACTCGAAAAACCTTTTTTCAGTCCAATACAGCTTGTGCTATTACACAATGCAAAAAGACGCTTCTCTCGCTCTGAAACGCTCAAAATTGACATAAGCCAGTTTGCACCTTTAATGAATGAAAGTGCAGGAAAAACCTTGTTTGCCGTCAAGAAGACCCGAATTCAACCAGTTCAGGCTAGAAAACCTCAGTGAAAAACCTTTTTTCAGTCCAATACAGCTTAGGCTATTACACAATGCAAAAAGACGCTTCTCTCGCTCTGAAACGCTCAAAATTGACATAAGCCAGTTTGCACCTTTAATGAATGAAAGTGCAGGAAAAACCTTGTTTGCCGTCAAGAAGACCCGAATTCAACCAGTTCAGGCTAGAAAACCTCAGTGAAAAACCTTTTTTCAGTCCAATACAGCTTAGGCTATTGTACAATGCAAAAATACGCTTCTCTCGCTCTGAAACGCTCAAAATTGACATAAGCCACTTTTCACCCTTAATGAATGAAAGTGCAGGAAAAACCTTGTTTGCCATCAAGAAGACCCAAATTCAACCTGTTCAGGCTAAGAAACCTCAGTGAAAAACCTTTTTTCAGACAAATACAGCTTATGCTATTGTACAATGCAAAAATACGCTTCTCTCGCTCTGAAACGCTCAAAATTGACATAAGCCACTTTTCACCCTTAATGAATGAAAGCACAGGAAAAACCTTGTTTGCCATCAAGAAGACCCGAATTCAACCAGTTCAGGCTAGAAAACCTCAGTGAAAAACCTTTTTTCAGTCCAATACAGCTTAGGCTATTACACAATGCAAAAAGACGCTTCTCTCGCTCTGAAACGCTCAAAATTGACATAAGCCAGTTTGCACCTGTAATGAATGAAAGTGCAGATAAAACCTTGTTTGCCATCAAGAAGACCCAAATTCAACCAGTTCAGGCTAGAAAACCTCAGTGAAAAACCTTTTTTCTGTCCAATACAGCTTATGCAAAATGCAATGCAAAAAGATGCTTCTCTCGCTCTGAAACGCTCAAAATTGACATAAGCCAGTTTGCACCTTTAATGAATGAAAGTGCAGGAAAAACCTTGTTTGCCATCAAGAAGACCCAAATTCAACCAGTTCAGGCTAGAAAACCTCAGTGAAAAACCTTTTTTCAGTCCAATACAGCTTAGGCTATTACACAATGCAAAAAGACGCTTCTCTCGCTCTGAAACGCTCAAAATTGACATAAGCCAGTTTGCACCTTTAATGAATGAAAGTGCAGGAAAAACCTTGTTTGCCATCAAGAAGACCCAAATTCAACCAGTTCAGGCTAGGAAACCTCAGTGAAAAACCTTTTTATAGTGAAATACAACTTTAGTTACTGCACAGTGCAAAAAGAGGCTTCTATCGCTCTGAAACGCTCAAAATTGACATGAGTGAGTGTTCACCATAAATGAATTAAAGGAGCAGTGAAAAAGATCCAAATTCAGCAAGTCCAGGCTAGGAAACTTGCTTGAAAATCCTTTTTTCAGTCAAATACAGCTTACTCTACTGCAGAGTGCCAAAACGTGCTCCAATCGCTCTGAAACGCTCAAAATTGACATGAGCCAGTTTGCACCTTTAATGAATGAAAGTTCAGGAAAAACCTTGTTTGCCATCAAGAAGACCCAAATTCAACCAGTTCAGGCTAGAAAACCTCAGTGAAAAACCTTTTTTCAGTCCAATACAGCTTAGGCTATTACACAATGCAAAAAGACGCTTCTCTCGCTCTGAAACGCTCAAAATTGACATAAGCCAGTTTGCACCTTTAATGAATGAAAGTGCAGGAAAAACCTTGTTTGCCATCAAGAAGACCCAAATTCAACCAGTTCAGGCTAGAAAACCTCAGTGAAAAACCCTTTTTCAGTCCAATACAGCTTAGGCTATTACACAATGCAAAAAGACGCTTCTCTCGCTCTGAAACGCTGAAAATTGACATAAGCCAGGTTGCACCTTTATTGAATGAAAGAGCAGGAAAAACCTTGTTTGCCATCAAGAAGACCCAAATTCAACCAGTTCAGGCTAGGAAACCTCAGTGAAAAACCTTTTTATAGTGAAATACAACTTTAGTTACTGCACAGTGCAAAAAGAGGCTTCTATCGCTCTGAAACGCTCAAAATTGACATGAGTGAGTGTTCACCATAAATGAATTAAAGGAGCAGTGAAAAAGATCCAAATTCAGCAAGTCCAGGCTAGGAAACTTGCTTGAAAATCCTTTTTTCAGTCAAATACAGCTTACTCTACTGCAGAGTGCCAAAACGTGCTCCAATCGCTCTGAAACGCTCAAAATTGACATAAGCCAGTTTGCACCTTTAATGAATGAAAGTGCAGGAAAAACCTTGTTTGCCATCAAGAAGACCCAAATTCAACCAGTTCAGGCTAGGAAACCTCAGTGAAAAACCCTTTTTCAGTCCAATACAGCTTAGGCTATTACACAATGCAAAAAGACGCTTCTCTCGCTCTGAAACGCTCAAAATTGACATAAGCCAGTTTGCACCTTTAATCAATGAAAGTGCAGGAAAAACCTTGTTTGCCATCAAGAAGACCCAAATTCAACCAGTTCAGGCTAGGAAACCTCAGTGAAAAACCTTTTTATAGTGAAATACAACTTTAGTTACTGCACAGTGCAAAAAGAGGCTTCTCTCGCTCTGAAACGCTCAAAATTGACATAAGCCAGTTTGCACCTTTAATGAATGAAAGTGCAGGAAAAACCTTGTTTGCCATCAAGAAGACCCAAATTCAACCAGTTCAGGCTAGAAAACCTCAGTGAAAAACCCTTTTTCAGTCCAATACAGCTTAGGCTATTACACAATGCAAAAAGACGCTTCTCTCGCTCTGAAACGCTCAAAATTGACATAAGCCAGTTTGCACCTTTAATGAATGAAAGTGCAGGAAAAACCTTGTTTGCCATCAAGAAGACCCAAATTCAACCAGTTCAGGCTAAGAAACCTCAGTGAAAAACCTTTTTATAGTGAAATACAACTTTAGTTACTGCACAGTGCAAAAAGAGGCTTCTATCGCTCTGAAACGCTCAAAATTGACATGAGTGAGTGTTCACCATAAATGAATTAAAGGACCGGTGAGACCATGTTTGCCATGAAAAAGATCCAAATTCAGCAAGTCCAGGCTAGGAAACTTGCTTGAAAATCCTTTTTTCAGTCAAATACAGCTTACTCTACTGCAGAGTGCCAAAACATGCTCCAATCGCTCTGAAACGCTCAAAATTGACATGAGTGAGTGTTCACCATAAATGAATTAAAGGACCGGTGAGACCATGTTTGCCATGAAAAAGATCCAAATTCAGCAAGTCCAGGCTAGGAAACTTGCTTGAAAATCCTTTTTTCAGTCAAATACAGCTTACTCTACTGCAGAGTGCCAAAACATGCTCCAATCGCTCTGAAACGCTCAAAATTGACATAAGCCAGTTTGCACCTTTAATGAATGAAAGTGCAGGAAAAACCTTGTTTGCCATCAAGAAGACCCAAATTCAACCAGTTCAGGCTAGAAAACCTCAGTGAAAAACCTTTTTTCAGTCCAATACAGCTTAGGCTATTACACAATGCAAAAAGACGCTTCTCTCGCTCTGAAACGCTCAAAATTGACATAAGCCAGTTTGCACCTTTAATGAATGAAAGTGCAGGAAAAACCTTGTTTGCCATCAAGAAGACCCAAATTCAACCAGTTCAGACTAGGAAACCTCAGTGAAAAACCCTTTTTCAGTCCAATACAGCTTAGGCTATTACACAATGCAAAAAGACGCTTGTCTCGTTCTGAAACGCTGAAAATTGACATAAGCCAGTTTGCACCTTTAATGAATGAAAGTGCAGGAAAAACCTTGTTTGCCATCAAGAAGACCCAAATTCAACCAGTTCAGGCTAAGAAACCTCAGTGAAAAACCTTTTTATAGTGAAATACAACTTTAGTTACTGCACAGTGCAAAAAGAGGCTTCTATCGCTCTGAAACGCTCAAAATTGACATGAGTGAGTGTTCACCATAAATGAATTAAAGGACCGGTGAGACCATGTTTGCCATGAAAAAGATCCAAATTCAGCAAGTCCAGGCTAGGAAACTTGCTTGAAAATCCTTTTTTCAGTCAAATACAGCTTACTCTACTGCAGAGTGCCAAAACGTGCTCCAATCGCTATGAAACGCTCAAAATTGACATAAGCCAGTTTGCACCTTTAATGAATGAAAGTGCAGGAAAAACCTTGTTTGCCATCAAGAAGACCCAAATTCAACCAGTTCAGGCTAGAAAACCTCAGTGAAAAACCTTTTTTCAGTCCAATACAGCTTAGGCTATTACACAATGCAAAAAGACGCTTCTCTCGCTCTGAAACGCTCAAAATTGACATAAGCCAGTTTGCACCTTTAATGAATGAAAGTGCAGGAAAAACCTTGTTTGCCATCAAGAAGACCCAAATTTAACCAGTTCAGGCTAGAAAACCTCAGTGAAAAACACTTTTTCAGTCCAATACAGCTTAGGCTATTACACAATGCAAAAAGACGCTTCTCTCGCTCTGAAACGCTCAAAATTGACATAAGCCAGTTTGCACCTTTAATGAATGAAAGTGCAGGAAAAACCTTGTTTGCCATCAAGAAGACCCAAATTCAACCAGTTCAGGCTAGAAAACCTCAGTGAAAAACCCTTTTTCAGTCCAATACAGCTTAGGCTATTACACAATGCAAAAAGACGCTTGTCTCGCTCTGAAACGCTGAAAATTGACATAAGCCAGTTTGCACCTTTAATGAATGAAAGTGCAGGAAAAACCTTGTTTGCCATCAAGAAGACCCAAATTCAACCAGTTCAGGCTAAGAAACCTCAGTGAAAAACCTTTTTATAGTGAAATACAACTTTAGTTACTGCACAGTGCAAAAAGAGGCTTCTATCGCTCTGAAACGCTCAAAATTGACATGAGTGAGTGTTCACCATAAATGAATTAAAGGACCGGTGAGACCATGTTTGCCATGAAAAAGATCCAAATTCAGCAAGTCCAGGCTAGGAAACTTGCTTGAAAATCCTTTTTTCAGTCAAATACAGCTTACTCTACTGCAGAGTGCCAAAACGTGCTCCAATCGCTATGAAACGCTCAAAATTGACATAAGCCAGTTTGCACCTTTAATGAATGAAAGTGCAGGAAAAACCTTGTTTGCCATCAAGAAGACCCAAATTCAACCAGTTCAGGCTAGAAAACCTCAGTGAAAAACCTTTTTTCAGTCCAATACAGCTTAGGCTATTACACAATGCAAAAAGACGCTTCTCTCGCTCTGAAACGCTCAAAATTGACATAAGCCAGTTTGCACCTTTAATGAATGAAAGTGCAGGAAAAACCTTGTTTGCCATCAAGAAGACCCAAATTCAACCAGTTCAGGCTAGGAAACCTCAGTGAAAAACCCTTTTTCAGTCCAATACAGCTTAGGCTATTACACAATGCAAAAAGACGCTTGTCTCGCTCTGAAACGCTGAAAATTGACATAAGCCAGTTTGCACCTTTAATGAATGAAAGTGCAGGAAAAACCTTGTTTGCCATCAAGAAGACCCAAATTCAACCAGTTCAGGCTAAGAAACCTCAGTGAAAAACCTTTTTATAGTGAAATACAACTTTAGTTACTGCACAATGCAAAAAGATGCTTCTCTCGCTCTGAAACGCTGAAAATTGACATAAGCCAGTTTGCACCTGTAATGAATGAAAGTGCAGGAAAAACCTTGTTTGCCATCAAGAAGACCCAAATTTAACCAGTTCAGGCTAGAAAACCTCAGTGAAAAACACTTTTTCTGTCCAATACAGCTTATGCTATTACACAATGCAAAAAGATGCTTCTCTCGCTCTGAAACGCTCAAAATTGACATAAGCCAGTTTGCAACTGTAATGAATGACAGTGCAGGAAAAACCTTGTTTGCCATCAAGAAGACCCAAATTTAACCAGTTCAGGCGAGAAAACCTCAGTGAAAAACCTTTTTTCAGTCCAATACAGCTTAGGCTATTACACAATGCAAAAAGACGCTTCTCTCGCTCTGAAACGCTCAAAATTGACATAAGCCAGTTTGCACCTTTAATGAATGAAAGTGCAGGAAAAACCTTGTTTGCCATCAAGAAGACCCAAATTCAACCAGTTCAGGCTAGAAAACCTCAGTGAAAAACCTTTTTTTCAGTCCAATACAGCTTAGGCTATTATACAATGCAAAAAGACGCTTCTCTCGCTCTGAAACGCTCAAAATTGACATAAGCCAGTTTGCACCTTTAATGAATGAAAGTGCAGGAAAAACCTTGTTTGCCATCAAGAAGACCCAAATTCAACCAGTTCAGGCTAGGAAACCTCAGTGAAAAACCTTTTTATAGTGAAATACAACTTTAGTTACTGCACAGTGCAAAAAGAGGCTTCTATCGCTCTGAAACGCTCAAAATTGACATGAGTGAGTGTTCACCATAAATGAATTAAAGGACCGGTGAGACCATGTTTGCCATGAGAAAGATCCAAATTCAGCAAGTCCAGGCTAGGAAACTTGCTTGAAAATCCTTTTTTCAGTCAAATACAGCTTACTCTACTGCAGAGTGCCAAAACGTGCTCCAATCGCTCTGAAACGCTCAAAATTGACATAAGCCAGTTTGCACCTTTAATGAATGAAAGTGCAGGAAAAACCTTGTTTGCCATCAAGAAGACCCAAATTCAACCAGTTCAGGCTAGAAAACCTCAGTGAAAAACCTTTTTTCAGTCCAATACAGCTTAGGCTATTACACAATGCAAAAAGACGCTTCTCTCGCTCTGAAACGCTCAAAATTGACATAAGCCAGTTTGCACCTTTAATGAATGAAAGTGCAGGAAAAACCTTGTTTGCCATCAAGAAGACCCAAATTCAACCAGTTCAGGCTAGAAAACCTCAGTGAAAAACCTTTTTTTCAGTCCAATACAGCTTAGGCTATTATACAATGCAAAAAGACGCTTCTCTCGCTCTGAAACGCTCAAAATTGACATAAGCCAGTTTGCACCTTTAATGAATGAAAGTGCAGGAAAAACCTTGTTTGCCATCAAGAAGACCCAAATTCAACCAGTTCAGGCTAGGAAACCTCAGTGAAAAACCTTTTTATAGTGAAATACAACTTTAGTTACTGCACAGTGCAAAAAGAGGCTTCTATCGCTCTGAAACGCTCAAAATTGACATGAGTGAGTGTTCACCATAAATGAATTAAAGGACCGGTGAGAAAATGTTTGCCATGAAAAAGATCCAAATTCAGCAAGTCCAGGCTAGGAAACTTGCTTGAAAATCCTTTTTTCAGTCAAATACAGCTTACTCTACTGCAGAGTGCCAAAACGTGCTCCAATCGCTCTGAAACGCTCAAAATTGACATAAGCCAGTTTGCACCTTTAATGAATGAAAGTGCAGGAAAAACCTTGTTTGCCATCAAGAAGACCCAAATTCAACCAGTTCAGGCTAGAAAACCTCAGTGAAAAACCTTTTTTCTGTCCAATACAGCTTATGCTATTACACAATGCAAAAAGATGCTTCTCTCGCTCTGAAACGCTCAAAATTGACATAAGCCAGTTTGCACCTTTAATGAATGAAAGTGCAGGAAAAACCTTGTTTGCCATCAAGAAGACCCAAATTCAACCAGTTCAGGCTAGAAAACCTCAGTGAAAAACCTTTTTTCAGTCCAATACAGCTTAGGCTATTACACAATGCAAAAAGACGCTTCTCTCGCTCTGAAACGCTCAAAATTGACATAAGCCAGTTTGCACCTTTAATGAATGAAAGTGCAGGAAAAACCTTGTTTGCCATCAAGAAGACCCAAATTTAACCAGTTCAGGCTAGAAAACCTCAGTGAAAAACCCTTTTTCAGTCCAATACAGCTTAGGCTATTACACAATGCAAAAAGACGCTTCTCTCGCTCTGAAACGCTCAAAATTGACATAAGCCAGTTTGCACCTTTAATGAATGAAAGTGCAGGAAAAACCTTGTTTGCCATCAAGAAGACCCAAATTCAACCAGTTCAGGCTAAGAAACCTCAGTGAAAAACCTTTTTATAGTGAAATACAACTTTAGTTACTGCACAGTGCAAAAAGAGGCTTCTATCGCTCTGAAACGCTCAAAATTGACATGAGTGAGTGTTCACCATAAATGAATTAAAGGACCAGTGAGACCATGTTTGCCATGAAAAACATCCAAATTCAGCAAGCCCAGGCTAGGAAACTTGCTTGAAAATCCTTTTTTCAGTCAAATACAGCTTACTCTACTGCAGAGTGCCAAAACGTGCTCCAATAGCTCTGAAACGCTCAAAATTGACATAAGCCAGTTTGCACCTTTAATGAATGAAAGTGCAGGAAAAACCTTGGTTGCCATCAAGAAGACCCAAATTCAACCAGTTCAGGCTAGGAAACCTCAGTGAAAAACCTTTTTATAGTGAAATACAACTTTAGTTACTGCACAGTGCAAAAAGAGGCTTCTATCGCTCTGAAACGCTCAAAATTGACATGAGTGAGTGTCCACCATAAATGAATTAAAGGACCGGTGAGACCATGTTTGCCATGAAAAAGATCCAAATTCAGCAAGTCCAGGCTAGGAAACTTGCTTGAAAATCCTTTTTTCAGTCAAATACAGCTTACTCTACTGCAGGGTCCAAAACGTGCTCCAATCGCTCTGAAACGCTCAAAATTGACATAAGCCAGTTTGCACCTTTAATGAATGAAAGTGCAGGAAAAACCTTGTTTGCCATCAAGAAGACCCAAATTCAACCAGTTCAGGCTAGAAAACCTCAGTGAAAAACCTTTTTTCTGTCCAATACAGCTTATGCTATTACACAATGCAAAAAGATGCTTCTCTCGCTCTGAAACGCTCAAAATTGACATAAGCCAGTTTGCACCTTTAATGAATGAAAGTGCAGGAAAAACCTTGTTTGCCATCAAGAAGACCCAAATTCAACCAGTTCAGGCTAGAAAACCTCAGTGAAAAACCTTTTTTCTGTCCAATACAGCTTATGCTATTACACAATGCAAAAACGTGCTCCAATCGCTCTGAAACGCTCAAAATTGACATAAGCCAGTTTGCACCTTTAATGAATGAAAGTGCAGGAAAAACCTTGTTTGCCATCAAGAAGACCCAAATTCAACCAGTTCAGGCTAGGAAACCTCAGTGAAAAACCTTTTTATAGTGAAATACAACTTTAGTTACTGCACAGTGCAAAAAGAGGCTTCTATCGCTCTGAAACGCTCAAAATTGACATGAGTGAGTGTCCACCATAAATGAATTAAAGGACCGGTGAGACCATGTTTGCCATGAAAAAGATCCAAATTCAGCAAGTCCAGGCTAGGAAACTTGCTTGAAAATCCTTTTTTCAGTCAAATACAGCTTACTCTACTGCAGAGTGCCAAAACGTGCTCCAATCGCTCTGAAACGCTCAAAATTGACATAAGCCAGTTTGCACCTTTAATGAATGAAAGTGCAGGAAAAACCTTGTTTGCCATCAAGAAGACCCAAATTCAACCAGTTCAGGCTAGAAAACCTCAGTGAAAAACCTTTTTTCTGTCCAATACAGCTTATGCTATTACACAATGCAAAAAGATGCTTCTCTCGCTCTGAAACGCTCAAAATTGACATAAGCCAGTTTGCACCTTTAATGAATGAAAGTGCAGGAAAAACCTTGTTTGCCATCAAGAAGACCCAAATTCAACCAGTTCAGGCTAGAAAACCTCAGTGAAAAACCTTTTTTCTGTCCAATACAGCTTATGCTATTACACAATGCAAAAACGTGCTCCAATCGCTCTGAAACGCTCAAAATTGACATAAGCCAGTTTGCACCTTTAATGAATGAAAGTGCAGGAAAAACCTTGTTTGCCATCAAGAAGACCCAAATTCAACCAGTTCAGGCTAGGAAACCTCAGTGAAAAACCTTTTTATAGTGAAATACAACTTTAGTTACTGCACAGTGCAAAAAGAGGCTTCTATCGCTCTGAAACGCTCAAAATTGACATGAGTGAGTGTCCACCATAAATGAATTAAAGGACCGGTGAGACCATGTTTGCCATGAAAAAGATCCAAATTCAGCAAGTCCAGGCTAGGAAACTTGCTTGAAAATCCTTTTTTCAGTCAAATACAGCTTACTCTACTGCAGAGTGCCAAAACGTGCTCCAATCGCTCTGAAACGCTCAAAATTGACATAAGCCAGTTTGCACCTGTAATGAATGAAAGTGCAGGAAAAACCTTGGTTGCCATCAAGAAGACCCAAATTCAACCAGTTCAGGCTAGGAAACCTCAGTGAAAAACCCTTTTTCAGTCCAATACAGCTTAGGCTATTACACAATGCAAAAAGACGCTTCTCTCGCTCTGAAACGCTCAAAATTGACATAAGCCAGTTTGCACCTTTAATGAATGAAAGTGCAGGAAAAACCTTGTTTGCCATCAAGAAGACCCAAATTCAACCAGTTCAGGCTAGGAAACCTCAGTGAAAAACCTTTTTATAGTGAAATACAACTTTAGTTACTGCACAGTGCAAAAAGAGGCTTCTATCGCTCTGAAACGCTCAAAATTGACATGAGTGAGTGTTCACCATAAATGAATTAAAGGACCGGTGAGAAAATGTTTGCCATGAAAAAGATCCAAATTCAGCAAGTCCAGGCTAGGAAACTTGCTTGAAAATCCTTTTTTCAGTCAAATACAGCTTACTCTACTGCAGAGTGCCAAAACGTGCTCCAATCGCTCTGAAACGCTCAAAATTGACATAAGCCAGTTTGCACCTTTAATGAATGAAAGTGCAGGAAAAACCTTGTTTGCCATCAAGAAGACCCAAATTCAACCAGTTCAGGCTAGAAAACCTCAGTGAAAAACCTTTTTTCTGTCCAATACAGCTTATGCTATTACACAATGCAAAAAGATGCTTCTCTCGCTCTGAAACGCTCAAAATTGACATAAGCCAGTTTGCACCTTTAATGAATGAAAGTGCAGGAAAAACCTTGTTTGCCATCAAGAAGACCCAAATTCAACCAGTTCAGGCTAGAAAACCTCAGTGAAAAACCTTTTTTCTGTCCAATACAGCTTATGCTATTACACAATGCAAAAAGATGCTTCTCTCGCTCTGAAACGCTCAAAATTGACATAAGCCAGTTTGCACCTTTAATGAATGAAAGTGCAGGAAAAACCTTGTTTGCCATCAAGAAGACCCAAATTCAACCAGTTCAGGCTAGGAAACCTCAGTGAAAAACCTTTTTATAGTGAAATACAACTTTAGTTACTGCACAGTGCAAAAAGAGGCTTCTATCGCTCTGAAACGCTCAAAATTGACATGAGTGAGTGTTCACCATAAATGAATTAAAGGACCGGTGAGAAAATGTTTGCCATGAAAAAGATCCAAATTCAGCAAGTCCAGGCTAGGAAAATTGCTTGAAAATCCTTTTTTCAGTCAAATACAGCTTACTCTACTGCAGAGTGCCAAAACGTGCTCCAATCGCTCTGAAACGCTCAAAATTGACATAAGCCAGTTTGCACCTTTAATGAATGAAAGTGCAGGAAAAACCTTGTTTGCCATCAAGAAGACCCAAATTCAACCAGTTCAGGCTAGAAAACCTCAGTGAAAAACCTTTTTTCTGTCCAATACAGCTTATGCTATTACACAATGCAAAAAGATGCTTCTCTCGCTCTGAAACGCTCAAAATTGACATAAGCCAGTTTGCACCTTTAATGAATGAAAGTGCAGGAAAAACCTTGTTTGCCATCAAGAAGACCCAAATTCAACCAGTTCAGGCTAGAAAACCTCAGTGAAAAACCTTTTTTCAGTCCAATACAGCTTAGGCTATTACACAATGCAAAAAGACGCTTCTCTCGCTCTGAAACGCTCAAAATTGACATAAGCCAGTTTGCACCTTTAATGAATGAAAGTGCAGGAAAAACCTTGTTTGCCATCAAGAAGACCCAAATTTAACCAGTTCAGGCTAGAAAACCTCAGTGAAAAACACTTTTTCAGTCCAATACAGCTTAGGCTATTACACAATGCAAAAAGACGCTTCTCTCGCTCTGAAACGCTCAAAATTGACATAAGCCAGTTTGCACCTTTAATGAATGAAAGTGCAGGAAAAACCTTGTTTGCCATCAAGAAGACCCAAATTCAACCAGTTCAGGCTAAGAAACCTCAGTGAAAAACCCTTTTTCAGTCCAATACAGCTTAGGCTATTACACAATGCAAAAAGACGCTTGTCTCGCTCTGAAACGCTGAAAATTGACATAAGCCAGTTTGCACCTTTAATGAATGAAAGTGCAGGAAAAACCTTGTTTGCCATCAAGAAGACCCAAATTCAACCAGTTCAGGCTAAGAAACCTCAGTGAAAAACCTTTTTATAGTGAAATACAACTTTAGTTACTGCACAGTGCAAAAAGAGGCTTCTATCGCTCTGAAACGCTCAAAATTGACATGAGTGAGTGTTCACCATAAATGAATTAAAGGACCGGTGAGACCATGTTTGCCATGAAAAAGATCCAAATTCAGCAAGTCCAGGCTAGGAAACTTGCTTGAAAATCCTTTTTTCAGTCAAATACAGCTTACTCTACTGCAGAGTGCCAAAACGTGCTCCAATCGCTATGAAACGCTCAAAATTGACATAAGCCAGTTTGCACCTTTAATGAATGAAAGTGCAGGAAAAACCTTGTTTGCCATCAAGAAGACCCAAATTCAACCAGTTCAGGCTAGAAAACCTCAGTGAAAAACCTTTTTTCAGTCCAATACAGCTTAGGCTATTACACAATGCAAAAAGACGCTTCTCTCGCTCTGAAACGCTCAAAATTGACATAAGCCAGTTTGCACCTTTAATGAATGAAAGTGCAGGAAAAACCTTGTTTGCCATCAAGAAGACCCAAATTCAACCAGTTCAGGCTAGGAAACCTCAGTGAAAAACCCTTTTTCAGTCCAATACAGCTTAGGCTATTACACAATGCAAAAAGACGCTTGTCTCGCTCTGAAACGCTGAAAATTGACATAAGCCAGTTTGCACCTTTAATGAATGAAAGTGCAGGAAAAACCTTGTTTGCCATCAAGAAGACCCAAATTCAACCAGTTCAGGCTAAGAAACCTCAGTGAAAAACCTTTTTATAGTGAAATACAACTTTAGTTACTGCACAATGCAAAAAGATGCTTCTCTCGCTCTGAAACGCTGAAAATTGACATAAGCCAGTTTGCACCTGTAATGAATGAAAGTGCAGGAAAAACCTTGTTTGCCATCAAGAAGACCCAAATTTAACCAGTTCAGGCTAGAAAACCTCAGTGAAAAACACTTTTTCTGTCCAATACAGCTTATGCTATTACACAATGCAAAAAGATGCTTCTCTCGCTCTGAAACGCTCAAAATTGACATAAGCCAGTTTGCAACTGTAATGAATGACAGTGCAGGAAAAACCTTGTTTGCCATCAAGAAGACCCAAATTTAACCAGTTCAGGCGAGAAAACCTCAGTGAAAAACCTTTTTTCAGTCCAATACAGCTTAGGCTATTACACAATGCAAAAAGACGCTTCTCTCGCTCTGAAACGCTCAAAATTGACATAAGCCAGTTTGCACCTTTAATGAATGAAAGTGCAGGAAAAACCTTGTTTGCCATCAAGAAGACCCAAATTCAACCAGTTCAGGCTAGAAAACCTCAGTGAAAAACCTTTTTTTCAGTCCAATACAGCTTAGGCTATTATACAATGCAAAAAGACGCTTCTCTCGCTCTGAAACGCTCAAAATTGACATAAGCCAGTTTGCACCTTTAATGAATGAAAGTGCAGGAAAAACCTTGTTTGCCATCAAGAAGACCCAAATTCAACCAGTTCAGGCTAGGAAACCTCAGTGAAAAACCTTTTTATAGTGAAATACAACTTTAGTTACTGCACAGTGCAAAAAGAGGCTTCTATCGCTCTGAAACGCTCAAAATTGACATGAGTGAGTGTTCACCATAAATGAATTAAAGGACCGGTGAGACCATGTTTGCCATGAGAAAGATCCAAATTCAGCAAGTCCAGGCTAGGAAACTTGCTTGAAAATCCTTTTTTCAGTCAAATACAGCTTACTCTACTGCAGAGTGCCAAAACGTGCTCCAATCGCTCTGAAACGCTCAAAATTGACATAAGCCAGTTTGCACCTTTAATGAATGAAAGTGCAGGAAAAACCTTGTTTGCCATCAAGAAGACCCAAATTCAACCAGTTCAGGCTAGAAAACCTCAGTGAAAAACCTTTTTTCAGTCCAATACAGCTTAGGCTATTACACAATGCAAAAAGACGCTTCTCTCGCTCTGAAACGCTCAAAATTGACATAAGCCAGTTTGCACCTTTAATGAATGAAAGTGCAGGAAAAACCTTGTTTGCCATCAAGAAGACCCAAATTCAACCAGTTCAGGCTAGAAAACCTCAGTGAAAAACCTTTTTTTCAGTCCAATACAGCTTAGGCTATTATACAATGCAAAAAGACGCTTCTCTCGCTCTGAAACGCTCAAAATTGACATAAGCCAGTTTGCACCTTTAATGAATGAAAGTGCAGGAAAAACCTTGTTTGCCATCAAGAAGACCCAAATTCAACCAGTTCAGGCTAGGAAACCTCAGTGAAAAACCTTTTTATAGTGAAATACAACTTTAGTTACTGCACAGTGCAAAAAGAGGCTTCTATCGCTCTGAAACGCTCAAAATTGACATGAGTGAGTGTTCACCATAAATGAATTAAAGGACCGGTGAGAAAATGTTTGCCATGAAAAAGATCCAAATTCAGCAAGTCCAGGCTAGGAAACTTGCTTGAAAATCCTTTTTTCAGTCAAATACAGCTTACTCTACTGCAGAGTGCCAAAACGTGCTCCAATCGCTCTGAAACGCTCAAAATTGACATAAGCCAGTTTGCACCTTTAATGAATCAAAGTGCAGGAAAAACCTTGTTTGCCATCAAGAAGACCCAAATTCAACCAGTTCAGGCTAGAAAACCTCAGTGAAAAACCTTTTTTCTGTCCAATACAGCTTATGCTATTACACAATGCAAAAAGATGCTTCTCTCGCTCTGAAACGCTCAAAATTGACATAAGCCAGTTTGCACCTTTAATGAATGAAAGTGCAGGAAAAACCTTGTTTGCCATCAAGAAGACCCAAATTCAACCAGTTCAGGCTAGAAAACCTCAGTGAAAAACCTTTTTTCAGTCCAATACAGCTTAGGCTATTACACAATGCAAAAAGACGCTTCTCTCGCTCTGAAACGCTCAAAATTGACATAAGCCAGTTTGCACCTTTAATGAATGAAAGTGCAGGAAAAACCTTGTTTGCCATCAAGAAGACCCAAATTTAACCAGTTCAGGCTAGAAAACCTCAGTGAAAAACCCTTTTTCAGTCCAATACAGCTTAGGCTATTACACAATGCAAAAAGACGCTTCTCTCGCTCTGAAACGCTCAAAATTGACATAAGCCAGTTTGCACCTTTAATGAATGAAAGTGCAGGAAAAACCTTGTTTGCCATCAAGAAGACCCAAATTCAACCAGTTCAGGCTAAGAAACCTCAGTGAAAAACCTTTTTATAGTGAAATACAACTTTAGTTACTGCACAGTGCAAAAAGAGGCTTCTATCGCTCTGAAACGCTCAAAATTGACATGAGTGAGTGTTCACCATAAATGAATTAAAGGACCAGTGAGACCATGTTTGCCATGAAAAACATCCAAATTCAGCAAGCCCAGGCTAGGAAACTTGCTTGAAAATCCTTTTTTCAGTCAAATACAGCTTACTCTACTGCAGAGTGCCAAAACGTGCTCCAATAGCTCTGAAACGCTCAAAATTGACATAAGCCAGTTTGCACCTTTAATGAATGAAAGTGCAGGAAAAACCTTGGTTGCCATCAAGAAGACCCAAATTCAACCAGTTCAGGCTAGGAAACCTCAGTGAAAAACCTTTTTATAGTGAAATACAACTTTAGTTACTGCACAGTGCAAAAAGAGGCTTCTATCGCTCTGAAACGCTCAAAATTGACATGAGTGAGTGTCCACCATAAATGAATTAAAGGACCGGTGAGACCATGTTTGCCATGAAAAAGATCCAAATTCAGCAAGTCCAGGCTAGGAAACTTGCTTGAAAATCCTTTTTTCAGTCAAATACAGCTTACTCTACTGCAGGGTCCAAAACGTGCTCCAATCGCTCTGAAACGCTCAAAATTGACATAAGCCAGTTTGCACCTTTAATGAATGAAAGTGCAGGAAAAACCTTGTTTGCCATCAAGAAGACCCAAATTCAACCAGTTCAGGCTAGAAAACCTCAGTGAAAAACCTTTTTTCTGTCCAATACAGCTTATGCTATTACACAATGCAAAAAGATGCTTCTCTCGCTCTGAAACGCTCAAAATTGACATAAGCCAGTTTGCACCTTTAATGAATGAAAGTGCAGGAAAAACCTTGTTTGCCATCAAGAAGACCCAAATTCAACCAGTTCAGGCTAGAAAACCTCAGTGAAAAACCTTTTTTCTGTCCAATACAGCTTATGCTATTACACAATGCAAAAACGTGCTCCAATCGCTCTGAAACGCTCAAAATTGACATAAGCCAGTTTGCACCTTTAATGAATGAAAGTGCAGGAAAAACCTTGTTTGCCATCAAGAAGACCCAAATTCAACCAGTTCAGGCTAGGAAACCTCAGTGAAAAACCTTTTTATAGTGAAATACAACTTTAGTTACTGCACAGTGCAAAAAGAGGCTTCTATCGCTCTGAAACGCTCAAAATTGACATGAGTGAGTGTCCACCATAAATGAATTAAAGGACCGGTGAGACCATGTTTGCCATGAAAAAGATCCAAATTCAGCAAGTCCAGGCTAGGAAACTTGCTTGAAAATCCTTTTTTCAGTCAAATACAGCTTACTCTACTGCAGAGTGCCAAAACGTGCTCCAATCGCTCTGAAACGCTCAAAATTGACATAAGCCAGTTTGCACCTGTAATGAATGAAAGTGCAGGAAAAACCTTGGTTGCCATCAAGAAGACCCAAATTCAACCAGTTCAGGCTAGGAAACCTCAGTGAAAAACCCTTTTTCAGTCCAATACAGCTTAGGCTATTACACAATGCAAAAAGACGCTTCTCTCGCTCTGAAACGCTCAAAATTGACATAAGCCAGTTTGCACCTTTAATGAATGAAAGTGCAGGAAAAACCTTGTTTGCCATCAAGAAGACCCAAATTCAACCAGTTCAGGCTAGGAAACCTCAGTGAAAAACCTTTTTATAGTGAAATACAACTTTAGTTACTGCACAGTGCAAAAAGAGGCTTCTATCGCTCTGAAACGCTCAAAATTGACATGAGTGAGTGTTCACCATAAATGAATTAAAGGACCGGTGAGAAAATGTTTGCCATGAAAAAGATCCAAATTCAGCAAGTCCAGGCTAGGAAACTTGCTTGAAAATCCTTTTTTCAGTCAAATACAGCTTACTCTACTGCAGAGTGCCAAAACGTGCTCCAATCGCTCTGAAACGCTCAAAATTGACATAAGCCAGTTTGCACCTTTAATGAATGAAAGTGCAGGAAAAACCTTGTTTGCCATCAAGAAGACCCAAATTCAACCAGTTCAGGCTAGAAAACCTCAGTGAAAAACCTTTTTTCTGTCCAATACAGCTTATGCTATTACACAATGCAAAAAGATGCTTCTCTCGCTCTGAAACGCTCAAAATTGACATAAGCCAGTTTGCACCTTTAATGAATGAAAGTGCAGGAAAAACCTTGTTTGCCATCAAGAAGACCCAAATTCAACCAGTTCAGGCTAGAAAACCTCAGTGAAAAACCTTTTTTCTGTCCAATACAGCTTATGCTATTACACAATGCAAAAAGATGCTTCTCTCGCTCTGAAACGCTCAAAATTGACATAAGCCAGTTTGCACCTTTAATGAATGAAAGTGCAGGAAAAACCTTGTTTGCCATCAAGAAGACCCAAATTCAACCAGTTCAGGCTAGGAAACCTCAGTGAAAAACCCTTTTTCAGTCCAATACAGCTTAGGCTATTACACAATGCAAAAAGACGCTTCTCTCGCTCTGAAACGCTCAAAATTGACATAAGCCAGTTTGCACCTTTAATGAATGAAAGTGCAGGAAAAACCTTGTTTGCCATCAAGAAGACCCAAATTCAACCAGTTCAGGCTAGGAAACCTCAGTGAAAAACCTTTTTATAGTGAAATACAACTTTAGTTACTGCACAGTGCAAAAAGAGGCTTCTATCGCTCTGAAACGCTCAAAATTGACATGAGTGAGTGTTCACCATAAATGAATTAAAGGACCGGTGAGAAAATGTTTGCCATGAAAAAGATCCAAATTCAGCAAGTCCAGGCTAGGAAAATTGCTTGAAAATCCTTTTTTCAGTCAAATACAGCTTACTCTACTGCAGAGTGCCAAAACGTGCTCCAATCGCTCTGAAACGCTCAAAATTGACATAAGCCAGTTTGCACCTTTAATGAATGAAAGTGCAGGAAAAACCTTGTTTGCCATCAAGAAGACCCAAATTCAACCAGTTCAGGCTAGAAAACCTCAGTGAAAAACCTTTTTTCTGTCCAATACAGCTTATGCTATTACACAATGCAAAAAGATGCTTCTCTCGCTCTGAAACGCTCAAAATTGACATAAGCCAGTTTGCACCTTTAATGAATGAAAGTGCAGGAAAAACCTTGTTTGCCATCAAGAAGACCCAAATTCAACCAGTTCAGGCTAGAAAACCTCAGTGAAAAACCTTTTTTCTGTCCAATACAGCTTATGCTATTACACAATGCAAAAAGATGCTTCTCTCGCTCTGAAACGCTCAAAATTGACATAAGCCAGTTTGCACCTTTAATGAATGAAAGTGCAGGAAAAACCTTGTTTGCCATCAAGAAGACCCAAATTCAACCAGTTCAGGCTAGGAAACCTCAGTGAAAAACCCTTTTTCAGTCCAATACAGCTTAGGCTATTACACAATGCAAAAAGACGCTTCTCTCGCTCTGAAACGCTCAAAATTGACATAAGCCAGTTTGCACCTTTAATGAATGAAAGTGCAGGAAAAACCTTGTTTGCCATCAAGAAGACCCAAATTCAACCAGTTCAGGCTAGGAAACCTCAGTGAAAAACCTTTTTATAGTGAAATACAACTTTAGTTACTGCACAGTGCAAAAAGAGGCTTCTATCGCTCTGAAACGCTCAAAATTGACATGAGTGAGTGTTCACCATAAATGAATTAAAGGACCGGTGAGAAAATGTTTGCCATGAAAAAGATCCAAATTCAGCAAGTCCAGGCTAGGAAAATTGCTTGAAAATCCTTTTTTCAGTCAAATACAGCTTACTCTACTGCAGAGTGCCAAAACGTGCTCCAATCGCTCTGAAACGCTCAAAATTGACATAAGCCAGTTTGCACCTTTAATGAATGAAAGTGCAGGAAAAACCTTGTTTGCCATCAAGAAGACCCAAATTCAACCAGTTCAGGCTAGAAAACCTCAGTGAAAAACCTTTTTTCAGTCCAATACAGCTTATGCTATTACACAATGCAAAAAGATGCTTCTCTCGCTCTGAAACGCTCAACATTGACATAAGCCAGTTTGCACCTGTAATGAATGAAAGTGCAGGAAAAACCTTGTTTGCCATCAAGAAGACCCAAATTCAACCAGTTCAGGCTAGGAAACCTCAGTGAAAAACCTTTTTATAGTGAAATACAACTTTAGTTACTGCACAGTGCAAAAAGAGGCTTCTATCGCTCTGAAACGCTCAAAATTGACATGAGTGAGTGTTCACCATAAATGAATTAAAGGACCGGTGAGAAAATGTTTGCCATGAAAAAGATCCAAATTCAGCAAGTCCAGGCTAGGAAACTTGCTTGAAAATCCTTTTTTCAGTCAAATACAGCTTACTCTACTGCAGAGTGCCAAAACGTGCTCCAATCGCTCTGAAACGCTCAAAATTGACATAAGCCAGTTTGCACCTTTAATGAATGAAAGTTCAGGAAAAACCTTGTTTGCCATCAAGAAGACCCAAATTCAACCAGTTCAGGCTAGAAAACCTCAGTGAAAAACCTTTTTTCAGTCCAATACAGCTTAGGCTATTACACAATGCAAAAAGACGCTTCTCTCGCTCTGAAACGCTCAAAATTGACATAAGCCAGTTTGCACCTTTAATGAATGAAAGTGCAGGAAAAACCTTGTTTGCCATCAAGAAGACCCAAATTCAACCAGTTCAGGCTAGAAAACCTCAGTGAAAAACCCTTTTTCAGTCCAATACAGCTTAGGCTATTACACAATGCAAAAAGACGCTTCTCTCGCTCTGAAACGCTCAAAATTGACATAAGCCAGTTTGCACCTTTAATGAATGAAAGTGCAGGAAAAACCTTGTTTGCCATCAAGAAGACCCAAATTCAACCAGTTCAGGCTAAGAAACCTCAGTGAAAAACCTTTTTATAGTGAAATACAACTTTAGTTACTGCACAGTGCAAAAAGAGGCTTCTATCGCTCTGAAACGCTCAAAATTGACATGAGTGAGTGTTCACCATAAATGAATTAAAGGACCGGTGAGACCATGTTTGCCATGAAAAAGATCCAAATTCAGCAAGTCCAGGCTAGGAAACTTGCTTGAAAATCCTTTTTTCAGTCAAATACAGCTTACTCTACTGCAGAGTGCCAAAACATGCTCCAATCGCTCTGAAACGCTCAAAATTGACATAAGCCAGTTTGCACCTTTAATGAATGAAAGTGCAGGAAAAACCTTGTTTGCCATCAAGAAGACCCAAATTCAACCAGTTCAGGCTAGAAAACCTCAGTGAAAAACCTTTTTTCAGTCCAATACAGCTTAGGCTATTACACAATGCAAAAAGACGCTTCTCTCGCTCTGAAACGCTCAAAATTGACATAAGCCAGTTTGCACCTTTAATGAATGAAAGTGCAGGAAAAACCTTGTTTGCCATCAAGAAGACCCAAATTCAACCAGTTCAGGCTAGGAAACCTCAGTGAAAAACCCTTTTTCAGTCCAATACAGCTTAGGCTATTACACAATGCAAAAAGACGCTTGTCTCGCTCTGAAACGCTGAAAATTGACATAAGCCAGTTTGCACCTTTAATGAATGAAAGTGCAGGAAAAACCTTGTTTGCCATCAAGAAGACCCAAATTCAACCAGTTCAGGCTAAGAAACCTCAGTGAAAAACCTTTTTATAGTGAAATACAACTTTAGTTACTGCACAGTGCAAAAAGAGGCTTCTATCGCTCTGAAACGCTCAAAATTGACATGAGTGAGTGTTCACCATAAATGAATTAAAGGACCGGTGAGACCATGTTTGCCATGAAAAAGATCCAAATTCAGCAAGTCCAGGCTAGGAAACTTGCTTGAAAATCCTTTTTTCAGTCAAATACAGCTTACTCTACTGCAGAGTGCCAAAACGTGCTCCAATCGCTATGAAACGCTCAAAATTGACATAAGCCAGTTTGCACCTTTAATGAATGAAAGTGCAGGAAAAACCTTGTTTGCCATCAAGAAGACCCAAATTCAACCAGTTCAGGCTAGAAAACCTCAGTGAAAAACCTTTTTTCAGTCCAATACAGCTTAGGCTATTACACAATGCAAAAAGACGCTTCTCTCGCTCTGAAACGCTCAAAATTGACATAAGCCAGTTTGCACCTTTAATGAATGAAAGTTCAGGAAAAACCTTGTTTGCCATCAAGAAGACCCAAATTCAACCAGTTCAGGCTAGAAAACCTCAGTGAAAAACCTTTTTTCAGTCCAATACAGCTTAGGCTATTACACAATGCAAAAAGACGCTTCTCTCGCTCTGAAACGCTCAAAATTGACATAAGCCAGTTTGCACCTTTAATGAATGAAAGTGCAGGAAAAACCTTGTTTGCCATCAAGAAGACCCAAATTCAACCAGTTCAGGCTAGAAAACCTCAGTGAAAAACCTTTTTTCAGTCCAATACAGCTTAGGCTATTACACAATGCAAAAAGACGCTTCTCTCGCTCTGAAACGCTCAAAATTGACATAAGCCAGTTTGCACCTTTAATGAATGAAAGTGCAGGAAAAACCTTGTTTGCCATCAAGAAGACCCAAATTCAACCAGTTCAGGCTAGGAAACCTCAGTGAAAAACCCTTTTTCAGTCCAATACAGCTTAGGCTATTACACAATGCAAAAAGACGCTTGTCTCGCTCTGAAACGCTGAAAATTGACATAAGCCAGTTTGCACCTTTAATGAATGAAAGTGCAGGAAAAACCTTGTTTGCCATCAAGAAGACCCAAATTCAACCAGTTCAGGCTAAGAAACCTCAGTGAAAAACCTTTTTATAGTGAAATACAACTTTAGTTACTGCACAGTGCAAAAAGAGGCTTCTATCGCTCTGAAACGCTCAAAATTGACATGAGTGAGTGTTCACCATAAATGAATTAAAGGACCGGTGAGACCATGTTTGCCATGAAAAAGATCCAAATTCAGCAAGTCCAGGCTAGGAAACTTGCTTGAAAATCCTTTTTTCAGTCAAATACAGCTTACTCTACTGCAGAGTGCCAAAACGTGCTCCAATCGCTATGAAACGCTCAAAATTGACATAAGCCAGTTTGCACCTTTAATGAATGAAAGTGCAGGAAAAACCTTGTTTGCCATCAAGAAGACCCAAATTCAACCAGTTCAGGCTAGAAAACCTCAGTGAAAAACCTTTTTTCTGTCCAATACAGCTTATGCTATTACACAATGCAAAAAGATGCTTCTCTCGCTCTGAAACGCTCAAAATTGACATAAGCCAGTTTGCACCTGTAATGAATGAAAGTGCAGGAAAAACCTTGTTTGCCATCAAGAAGACCCAAATTCAACCAGTTCAGGCTAGAAAACCTCAGTGAAAAACCTTTTTTCTGTCCAATACAGCTTATGCTATTACACAATGCAAAAAGATGCTTCTCTCGCTCTGAAACGCTCAAAATTGACATAAGCCAGTTTGCACCTGTAATGAATGAAAGTGCAGGAAAAACCTTGTTTGCCATCAAGAAGACCCAAATTTAACCAGTTCAGGCTAGAAAACCTCAGTGAAAAACACTTTTTCAGTCCAATACAGCTTAGGCTATTACACAATGCAAAAAGACGCTTCTCTCGCTCTGAAACGCTCAAAATTGACATAAGCCAGTTTGCACCTTTAATGAATGAAAGTGCAGGAAAAACCTTGTTTGCCATCAAGAAGACCCAAATTCAACCAGTTCAGGCTAAGAAACCTCAGTGAAAAACCCTTTTTCAGTCCAATACAGCTTAGGCTATTACACAATGCAAAAAGACGCTTCTCTCGCTCTGAAACGCTGAAAATTGACATAAGCCAGTTTGCACCTGTAATGAATGAAAGTGCAGGAAAAACCTTGTTTGCCATCAAGAAGACCCAAATTTAACCAGTTCAGGCTAGGAAACCTCAGTGAAAAACCTTTTTATAGTGAAATACAACTTTAGTTACTGCACAGTGCAAAAAGAGGCTTCTATCGCTCTGAAACGCTCAAAATTGACATGAGTGAGTGTTCACCATAAATGAATTAAAGGACCGGTGAGACCATGTTTGCCATGAGAAAGATCCAAATTCAGCAAGTCCAGGCTAGGAAACTTGCTTGAAAATCCTTTTTTCAGTCAAATACAGCTTACTCTACTGCAGAGTGCCAAAACGTGCTCCAATCGCTCTGAAACGCTCAAAATTGACATAAGCCAGTTTGCACCTTTAATGAATGAAAGTGCAGGAAAAACCTTGTTTGCCATCAAGAAGACCCAAATTCAACCAGTTCAGGCTAGAAAACCTCAGTGAAAAACCTTTTTTCAGTCCAATACAGCTTAGGCTATTACACAATGCAAAAAGACGCTTCTCTCGCTCTGAAACGCTCAAAATTGACATAAGCCAGTTTGCACCTTTAATGAATGAAAGTGCAGGAAAAACCTTGTTTGCCATCAAGAAGACCCAAATTTAACCAGTTCAGGCTAGAAAACCTCAGTGAAAAACCCTTTTTCAGTCCAATACAGCTTAGGCTATTACACAATGCAAAAAGACGCTTCTCTCGCTCTGAAACGCTCAAAATTGACATAAGCCAGTTTGCACCTTTAATGAATGAAAGTGCAGGAAAAACCTTGTTTGCCATCAAGAAGACCCAAATTCAACCAGTTCAGGCTAAGAAACCTCAGTGAAAAACCTTTTTATAGTGAAATACAACTTTAGTTACTGCACAGTGCAAAAAGAGGCTTCTATCGCTCTGAAACGCTCAAAATTGACAAGAGTGAGTGTTCACCATAAATGAATTAAAGGACCAGTGAGACCATGTTTGCCATGAAAAACATCCAAATTCAGCAAGCCCAGGCTAGGAAACTTGCTTGAAAATCCTTTTTTCAGTCAAATACAGCTTACTCTACTGCAGAGTGCCAAAACGTGCTCCAATAGCTCTGAAACGCTCAAAATTGACATAAGCCAGTTTGCACCTTTAATGAATGAAAGTGCAGGAAAAACCTTGGTTGCCATCAAGAAGACCCAAATTCAACCAGTTCAGGCTAGGAAACCTCAGTGAAAAACCTTTTTATAGTGAAATACAACTTTAGTTACTGCACAGTGCAAAAAGAGGCTTCTATCGCTCTGAAACGCTCAAAATTGACATGAGTGAGTGTCCACCATAAATGAATTAAAGGACCGGTGAGACCATGTTTGCCATGAAAAAGATCCAAATTCAGCAAGTCCAGGCTAGGAAACTTGCTTGAAAATCCTTTTTTCAGTCAAATACAGCTTACTCTACTGCAGGGTCCAAAACGTGCTCCAATCGCTCTGAAACGCTTAAAATTGACATAAGCCAGTTTGCACCTTTAATGAATGAAAGTGCAGGAAAAACCTTGTTTGCCATCAAGAAGACCCAAATTCAACCAGTTCAGGCTAGAAAACCTCAGTGAAAAACCTTTTTTCTGTCCAATACAGCTTATGCTATTACACAATGCAAAAAGATGCTTCTCTCGCTCTGAAACGCTCAAAATTGACATAAGCCAGTTTGCACCTTTAATGAATGAAAGTGCAGGAAAAACCTTGTTTGCCATCAAGAAGACCCAAATTCAACCAGTTCAGGCTAGGAAACCTCAGTGAAAAACCTTTTTATAGTGAAATACAACTTTAGTTACTGCACAGTGCAAAAAGAGGCTTCTATCGCTCTGAAACGCTCAAAATTGACTTGAGTGAGTGTCCACCATAAATGAATTAAAGGACCGGTGAGACCATGTTTGCCATGAAAAAGATCCAAATTCAGCAAGTCCAGGCTAGGAAACTTGCTTGAAAATCCTTTTTTCAGTCAAATACAGCTTACTCTACTGCAGAGTGCCAAAACGTGCTCCAATCGCTCTGAAACGCTCAAAATTGACATAAGCCAGTTTGCACCTTTAATGAATGAAAGTGCAGGAAAAACCTTGTTTGCCATCAAGAAGACCCAAATTCAACCAGTTCAGGCTAGAAAACCTCAGTGAAAAACCTTTTTTCTGTCCAATACAGCTTATGCTATTACACAATGCAAAAAGATGCTTCTCTCGCTCTGAAACGCTCAAAATTGACATAAGCCAGTTTGCACCTTTAATGAATGAAAGTGCAGGAAAAACCTTGTTTGCCATCAAGAAGACCCAAATTCAACCAGTTCAGGCTAGAAAACCTCAATGAAAAACCTTTTTTCTGTCCAATACAGCTTATGCTATTACACAATGCAAAAACGTGCTCCAATCGCTCTGAAACGCTCAAAATTGACATAAGCCAGTTTGCACCTTTAATGAATGAAAGTGCAGGAAAAACCTTGTTTGCCATCAAGAAGACCCAAATTCAACCAGTTCAGGCTAGGAAACCTCAGTGAAAAACCTTTTTATAGTGAAATACAACTTTAGTTACTGCACAGTGCAAAAAGAGGCTTCTATCGCTCTGAAACGCTCAAAATTGACATGAGTGAGTGTTCACCATAAATGAATTAAAGGACCGGTGAGAAAATGTTTGCCATGAAAAAGATCCAAATTCAGCAAGTCCAGGCTAGGAAAATTGCTTGAAAATCCTTTTTTCAGTCAAATACAGCTTACTCTACTGCAGAGTGCCAAAACGTGCTCCAATCGCTCTGAAACGCTCAAAATTGACATAAGCCAGTTTGCACCTTTAATGAATGAAAGTGCAGGAAAAACCTTGTTTGCCATCAAGAAGACCCAAATTCAACCAGTTCAGGCTAGGAAACCTCAGTGAAAAACCTTTTTATAGTGAAATACAACTTTAGTTACTGCACAGTGCAAAAAGAGGCTTCTATCGCTCTGAAACGCTCAAAATTGACATGAGTGAGTGTCCACCATAAATGAATTAAAGGACCGGTGAGACCATGTTTGCCATGAAAAAGATCCAAATTCAGCAAGTCCAGGCTAGGAAACTTGCTTGAAAATCCTTTTTTCAGTCAAATACAGCTTACTCTACTGCAGAGTGCCAAAACGTGCTCCAATCGCTCTGAAACGCTCAAAATTGACATAAGCCAGTTTGCACCTGTAATGAATGAAAGTGCAGGAAAAACCTTGTTTGCCATCAAGAAGACCCAAATTCAACCAGTTCAGGCTAGAAAACCTCAGTGAAAAACCTTTTTTCAGTCCAATACAGCTTATGCTATTACACAATGCAAAAAGATGCTTCTCTCGCTCTGAAACGCTCAACATTGACATAAGCCAGTTTGCACCTGTAATGAATGAAAGTGCAGGAAAAACCTTGTTTGCCATCAAGAAGACCCAAATTCAACCAGTTCAGGCTAGGAAACCTCAGTGAAAAACCTTTTTATAGTGAAATACAACTTTAGTTACTGCACAGTGCAAAAAGAGGCTTCTATCGCTCTGAAACGCTCAAAATTGACATGAGTGAGTGTTCACCATAAATGAATTAAAGGACCGGTGAGAAAATGTTTGCCATGAAAAAGATCCAAATTCAGCAAGTCCAGGCTAGGAAACTTGCTTGAAAATCCTTTTTTCAGTCAAATACAGCTTACTCTACTGCAGAGTGCCAAAACGTGCTCCAATCGCTCTGAAACGCTCAAAATTGACATAAGCCAGTTTGCACCTTTAATGAATGAAAGTGCAGGAAAAACCTTGTTTGCCATCAAGAAGACCCAAATTCAACCAGTTCAGGCTAGAAAACCTCAGTGAAAAACCTTTTTTCTGTCCAATACAGCTTATGCTATTACACAATGCAAAAAGATGCTTCTCTCGCTCTGAAACGCTCAAAATTGACATAAGCCAGTTTGCACCTTTAATGAATGAAAGTGCAGGAAAAACCTTGTTTGCCATCAAGAAGACCCAAATTCAACCAGTTCAGGCTAGGAAACCTCAGTGAAAAACCCTTTTTCAGTCCAATACAGCTTAGGCTATTACACAATGCAAAAAGACGCTTCTCTCGCTCTGAAACGCTCAAAATTGACATAAGCCAGTTTGCACCTTTAATGAATGAAAGTGCAGGAAAAATCTTGTTTGCCATTAAAGACCCAAATTCAACCAGTTCAGGCTAGGAAACCTCAGTGAAAAACCTTTTTATAGTGAAATACAACTTTAGTTACTGCACAGTGCAAAAAGAGGCTTCTATCGCTCTGAAACGCTCAAAATTGACATGAGTGAGTGTCCACCATAAATGAATTAAAGGACCGGTGAGACCATGTTTGCCATGAAAAAGATCCAAATTCAGCAAGTCCAGGCTAGGAAACTTGCTTGAAAATCCTTTTTTCAGTCAAATACAGCTTACTCTACTGCAGAGTGCCAAAACGTGCTCCAATCGCTCTGAAACGCTCAAAATTGACATAAGCCAGTTTGCACCTGTAATGAATGAAAGTGCAGGAAAAACCTTGTTTGCCATCAAGAAGACCCAAATTCAACCAGTTCAGGCTAGGAAACCTCAGTGAAAAACCCTTTTTCAGTCCAATACAGCTTAGGCTATTACACAATGCAAAAAGACGCTTCTCTCGCTCTGAAACGCTCAAAATTGACATAAGCCAGTTTGCACCTTTAATGAATGAAAGTGCAGGAAAAACCTTGTTTGCCATCAAGAAGACCCAAATTCAACCAGTTCAGGCTAGGAAACCTCAGTGAAAAACCTTTTTATAGTGAAATACAACTTTAGTTACTGCACAGTGCAAAAAGAGGCTTCTATCGTTCTGAAACGCTCAAAATTGACATGAGTGAGTGTTCACCATAAATGAATTAAAGGACCGGTGAGAAAATGTTTGCCATGAAAAAGATCCAAATTTAGCAAGTCCAGGCTAGGAAACTTGCTTGAAAATCCTTTTTTCAGTCAAATACAGCTTACTCTACTGCAGAGTGCCAAAACGTGCTCCAATCGCTCTGAAACGCTCAAAATTGACATAAGCCAGTTTGCACCTTTAATGAATGAAAGTGCAGGAAAAACCTTGTTTGCCATCAAGAAGACCCAAATTCAACCAGTTCAGGCTAGGAAACCTCAGTGAAAAACCTTTTTATAGTGAAATACAACTTTAGTTACTGCACAGTGCAAAAAGAGGCTTCTATCGCTCTGAAACGCTCAAAATTGACATGAGTGAGTGTCCACCATAAATGAATTAAAGGACCGGTGAGACCATGTTTGCCATGAAAAAGATTCAAATTCAGCAAGTCCAGGCTAGGAAACTTGCTTGAAAATCCTTTTTTCAGTCAAATACAGCTTACTCTACTGCAGAGTGCCAAAACGTGCTCCAATCGCTCTGAAACGCTCAAAATTGACATAAGCCAGTTTGCACCTGTAATGAATGAAAGTGCAGGAAAAAACTTGTTTGCCATCAAGAAGACCCAAATTCAACCAGTTCAGGCTAGAAAACCTCAGTGAAAAACCTTTTTTCAGTCCAATACAGCTTATGCTATTACACAATGCAAAAAGATGCTTCTCTCGCTCTGAAACGCTCAACATTGACATAAGCCAGTTTGCACCTGTAATGAATGAAAGTGCAGGAAAAACCTTGTTTGCCATCAAGAAGACCCAAATTCAACCAGTTCAGGCTAGGAAACCTCAGTGAAAAACCTTTTTATAGTGAAATACAACTTTAGTTACTGCACAGTGCAAAAAGAGGCTTCTATCGCTCTGAAACGCTCAAAATTGACATGAGTGAGTGTTCACCATAAATGAATTAAAGGACCGGTGAGAAAATGTTTGCCATGAAAAAGATCCAAATTCAGCAAGTCCAGGCTAGGAAACTTGCTTGAAAATCCTTTTTTCAGTCAAATACAGCTTACTCTACTGCAGAGTGCCAAAACGTGCTCCAATCGCTCTGAAACGCTCAAAATTGACATAAGCCAGTTTGCACCTTTAATGAATGAAAGTGCAGGAAAAACCTTGTTTGCCATCAAGAAGACCCAAATTCAACCAGTTCAGGCTAGAAAACCTCAGTGAAAAACCTTTTTTCTGTCCAATACAGCTTATGCTATTACACAATGCAAAAAGATGCTTCTCTCGCTCTGAAACGCTCAAAATTGACATAAGCCAGTTTGCACCTTTAATGAATGAAAGTGCAGGAAAAACCTTGTTTGCCATCAAGAAGACCCAAATTCAACCAGTTCAGGCTAGGAAACCTCAGTGAAAAACCTTTTTATAGTGAAATACAACTTTAGTTACTGCACAGTGCAAAAAGAGGCTTCTATCGCTCTGAAACGCTCAAAATTGACATGAGTGAGTGTTCACCATAAATGAATTAAAGGACCGGTGAGAAAATGTTTGCCATGAAAAAGATCCAAATTCAGCAAGTCCAGGCTAGGAAACTTGCTTGAAAATCCTTTTTTCAGTCAAATACAGCTTACTCTACTGCAGAGTGCCAAAACGTGCTCCAATCGCTCTGAAACGCTCAAAATTGACATAAGCCAGTTTGCACCTTTAATGAATGAAAGTGCAGGAAAAACCTTGTTTGCCATCAAGAAGACCCAAATTCAACCAGTTCAGGCTAGAAAACCTCAGTGAAAAACCTTTTTTCTGTCCAATACAGCTTATGCTATTACACAATGCAAAAAGATGCTTCTCTCGCTCTGAAACGCTCAAAATTGACATAAGCCAGTTTGCACCTTTAATGAATGAAAGTGCAGGAAAAACCTTGTTTGCCATCAAGAAGACCCAAATTCAACCAGTTCAGGCTAGGAAACCTCAGTGAAAAACCTTTTTATAGTGAAATACAACTTTAGTTACTGCACAGTGCAAAAAGAGGCTTCTATCGCTCTGAAACGCTCAAAATTGACATGAGTGAGTGTCCACCATAAATTAATTAAAGGACCGGTGAGACCATGTTTGCCATGAAAAAGATCCAAATTCAGCAAGTCCAGGCTAGGAAACTTGCTTGAAAATCCTTTTTTCAGTCAAATACAGCTTACTCTACTGCAGAGTGCCAAAACGTGCTCCAATCGCTCTGAAACGCTCAAAATTGACATAAGCCAGTTTGCACCTTTAATGAATGAAAGTGCAGGAAAAACCTTGTTTGCCATCAAGAAGACCCAAATTCAACCAGTTCAGGCTAGAAAACCTCAGTGAAAAACCTTTTTTCAGTCCAATACAGCTTATGCTATTACCCAATGCAAAAAGATGCTTCTCTCGCTCTGAAACGCTCAAAATTGACATAAGCCAGTTTGCACCTTTAATGAATGAAAGTGCAGGAAAAACCTTGTTTGCCATCAAGAAGACCCAAATTCAACCAGTTCAGGCTAGGAAACCTCAGTGAAAAATCTTTTTGTAGTGAAATACAACTTTAGTTACTGCACAGTGCAAAAAGAGGCTTCTATCGCTCTGAAACGCTCAAAATTGACATGAGTGAGTGTCCACCATAAATTAATTAAAGGACCGGTGAGACCATGTTTGCCATGAAAAAGATCCAAATTCAGCAAGTCCAGGCTAGGAAACTTGCTTGAAAATCCTTTTTTCAGTCAAATACAGCTTACTCTACTGCAGAGTGCCAAAACGTGCTCCAATCGCTCTGAAACGCTCAAAATTGACATAAGCCAGTTTGCACCTTTAATGAATGAAAGTGCAGGAAAAACCTTGTTTGCCATCAAGAAGACCCAAATTCAACCAGTTCAGGCTAGAAAACCTCAGTGAAAAACCTTTTTTCAGTCCAATACAGCTTAGGCTATTACACAATGCAAAAAGACGCTTCTCTCGCTCTGAAACGCTCAAAATTGACATAAGCCAGTTTGCACCTTTAATGAATGAAAGTGCAGGAAAAACCTTGTTTGCCATTAAAGACCCAAATTCAACCAGTTCAGGCTAGGAAACCTCAGTTAAAAACCTTTTTATAGTGAAATACAACTTTAGTTACTGCACAGTGCAAAAAGAGGCTTCTATCGCTCTGAAACGCTCAAAATTGACATGAGTGAGTGTTCACCATAAATGAATTAAAGGACCAGTGAGACCATGTTTGCCATGAAAAAGATCCAAATTCAGCAAGCCCAGGCTAGGAAACTTGCTTGAAAATTCTTTTTTCAGTCAAATACAGCTTACTCTACTGCAGAGTGCCAAAACGTGCTCCATTCGCTCTGAAACGCTCAAAATTGACATAAGCCAGTTTGCACCTTTAATGAATGAAAGTGCAGGAAAAACCTTGGTTGCCATCAAGAAGACCCAAATTCAACCAGTTCAGGCTAGGAAACCTCAGTGAAAAACCTTTTTATAGTGAAATACAACTTTAGTTACTGCACAGTGCAAAAAGAGGCTTCTATCGCTCTGAAACGCTCAAAATTGACATGAGTGAGTGTCCACCATAAATGAATTAAAGGACCGGTGAGACCATGTTTGCCATGAAAAAGATCCAAATTCAGCAAGTCCAGGCTAGGAAACTTGCTTGAAAATCCTTTTTTCAGTCAAATACAGCTTACTCTACTGCAGGGTCCAAAACGTGCTCCAATCGCTCTGAAACGCTCAAAATTGACATAAGCCAGTTTGCACCTTTAATGAATGAAAGTGCAGGAAAAACCTTGTTTGCCATCAAGAAGACCCAAATTCAACCAGTTCAGGCTAGAAAACCTCAGTGAAAAACCTTTTTTCTGTCCAATACAGCTTATGCTATTACACAATGCAAAAACGTGCTCCAATCGCTCTGAAACGCTCAAAATTGACATAAGCCAGTTTGCACCTTTAATGAATGAAAGTGCAGGAAAAACCTTGTTTGCCATCAAGAAGACCCAAATTCAACCAGTTCAGGCTAGGAAACCTCAGTGAAAAACCTTTTTATAGTGAAATACAACTTTAGTTACTGCACAGTGCAAAAAGAGGCTTCTATCGCTCTGAAACGCTCAAAATTGACATGAGTGAGTGTACACCATAAATGAATTAAAGGACCGGTGAGACCATGTTTGCCATGAAAAAGATCCAAATTCAGCAAGTCCAGGCTAGGAAACTTGCTTGAAAATCCTTTTTTCAGTCAAATACAGCTTACTCTACTGCAGAGTGCCAAAACGTGCTCCAATCGCTCTGAAACGCTCAAAATTGACATAAGCCAGTTTGCACCTTTAATGAATGAAAGTGCAGGAAAAACCTTGTTTGCCATCAAGAAGACCCAAATTCAACCAGTTCAGGCTAGAAAACCTCAGTGAAAAACCTTTTTTCTGTCCAATACAGCTTATGCTATTACACAATGCAAAAAGATGCTTCTCTCGCTCTGAAACGCTCAAAATTGACATAAGCCAGTTTGCACCTTTAATGAATGAAAGTGCAGGAAAAACCTTGTTTGCCATCAAGAAGACCCAAATTCAACCAGTTCAGGCTAGAAAACCTCAGTGAAAAACCTTTTTTCTGTCCAATACAGCTTATGCTATTACACAATGCAAAAACGTGCTCCAATCGCTCTGAAACGCTCAAAATTGACATAAGCCAGTTTGCACCTTTAATGAATGAAAGTGCAGGAAAAACCTTGTTTGCCATCAAGAAGACCCAAATTCAACCAGTTCAGGCTAGGAAACCTCAGTGAAAAACCTTTTTATAGTGAAATACAACTTTAGTTACTGCACAGTGCAAAAAGAGGCTTCTATCGCTCTGAAACGCTCAAAATTGACATGAGTGAGTGTCCACCATAAATGAATTAAAGGACCGGTGAGACCATGTTTGCCATGAAAAAGATTCAAATTCAGCAAGTCCAGGCTAGGAAACTTGCTTGAAAATCCTTTTTTCAGTCAAATACAGCTTACTCTACTGCAGAGTGCCAAAACGTGCTCCAATCGCTCTGAAACGCTCAAAATTGACATAAGCCAGTTTGCACCTGTAATGAATGAAAGTGCAGGAAAAAACTTGTTTGCCATCAAGAAGACCCAAATTCAACCAGTTCAGGCTAGAAAACCTCAGTGAAAAACCTTTTTTCAGTCCAATACAGCTTATGCTATTACACAATGCAAAAAGATGCTTCTCTCGCTCTGAAACGCTCAACATTGACATAAGCCAGTTTGCACCTGTAATGAATGAAAGTGCAGGAAAAACCTTGTTTGCCATCAAGAAGACCCAAATTCAACCAGTTCAGGCTAGGAAACCTCAGTGAAAAACCTTTTTATAGTGAAATACAACTTTAGTTACTGCACAGTGCAAAAAGAGGCTTCTATCGCTCTGAAACGCTCAAAATTGACATGAGTGAGTGTTCACCATAAATGAATTAAAGGACCGGTGAGAAAATGTTTGCCATGAAAAAGATCCAAATTCAGCAAGTCCAGGCTAGGAAACTTGCTTGAAAATCCTTTTTTCAGTCAAATACAGCTTACTCTACTGCAGAGTGCCAAAACGTGCTCCAATCGCTCTGAAACGCTCAAAATTGACATAAGCCAGTTTGCACCTTTAATGAATGAAAGTGCAGGAAAAACCTTGTTTGCCATCAAGAAGACCCAAATTCAACCAGTTCAGGCTAGAAAACCTCAGTGAAAAACCTTTTTTCTGTCCAATACAGCTTATGCTATTACACAATGCAAAAAGATGCTTCTCTCGCTCTGAAACGCTCAAAATTGACATAAGCCAGTTTGCACCTTTAATGAATGAAAGTGCAGGAAAAACCTTGTTTGCCATCAAGAAGACCCAAATTCAACCAGTTCAGGCTAGGAAACCTCAGTGAAAAACCTTTTTATAGTGAAATACAACTTTAGTTACTGCACAGTGCAAAAAGAGGCTTCTATCGCTCTGAAACGCTCAAAATTGACATGAGTGAGTGTTCACCATAAATGAATTAAAGGACCGGTGAGAAAATGTTTGCCATGAAAAAGATCCAAATTCAGCAAGTCCAGGCTAGGAAACTTGCTTGAAAATCCTTTTTTCAGTCAAATACAGCTTACTCTACTGCAGAGTGCCAAAACGTGCTCCAATCGCTCTGAAACGCTCAAAATTGACATAAGCCAGTTTGCACCTTTAATGAATGAAAGTGCAGGAAAAACCTTGTTTGCCATCAAGAAGACCCAAATTCAACCAGTTCAGGCTAGAAAACCTCAGTGAAAAACCTTTTTTCTGTCCAATACAGCTTATGCTATTACACAATGCAAAAAGATGCTTCTCTCGCTCTGAAACGCTCAAAATTGACATAAGCCAGTTTGCACCTTTAATGAATGAAAGTGCAGGAAAAACCTTGTTTGCCATCAAGAAGACCCAAATTCAACCAGTTCAGGCTAGGAAACCTCAGTGAAAAACCTTTTTATAGTGAAATACAACTTTAGTTACTGCACAGTGCAAAAAGAGGCTTCTATCGCTCTGAAACGCTCAAAATTGACATGAGTGAGTGTCCACCATAAATTAATTAAAGGACCGGTGAGACCATGTTTGCCATGAAAAAGATCCAAATTCAGCAAGTCCAGGCTAGGAAACTTGCTTGAAAATCCTTTTTTCAGTCAAATACAGCTTACTCTACTGCAGAGTGCCAAAACGTGCTCCAATCGCTCTGAAACGCTCAAAATTGACATAAGCCAGTTTGCACCTTTAATGAATGAAAGTGCAGGAAAAACCTTGTTTGCCATCAAGAAGACCCAAATTCAACCAGTTCAGGCTAGAAAACCTCAGTGAAAAACCTTTTTTCAGTCCAATACAGCTTATGCTATTACCCAATGCAAAAAGATGCTTCTCTCGCTCTGAAACGCTCAAAATTGACATAAGCCAGTTTGCACCTTTAATGAATGAAAGTGCAGGAAAAACCTTGTTTGCCATCAAGAAGACCCAAATTCAACCAGTTCAGGCTAGGAAACCTCAGTGAAAAACCTTTTTATAGTGAAATACAACTTTAGTTACTGCACAGTGCAAAAAGAGGCTTCTATCGCTCTGAAACGCTCAAAATTGACATAAGCCAGTTTGCACCTTTAATGAATGAAAGTGCAGGAAAAACCTTGTTTGCCATCAAGAAGACCCAAATTCAACCAGTTCAGGCTAGGAAACCTCAGTGAAAAATCTTTTTGTAGTGAAATACAACTTTAGTTACTGCACAGTGCAAAAAGAGGCTTCTATCGCTCTGAAACGCTCAAAATTGACATGAGTGAGTGTCCACCATAAATTAATTAAAGGACCGGTGAGACCATGTTTGCCATGAAAAAGATCCAAATTCAGCAAGTCCAGGCTAGGAAACTTGCTTGAAAATCCTTTTTTCAGTCAAATACAGCTTACTCTACTGCAGAGTGCCAAAACGTGCTCCAATCGCTCTGAAACGCTCAAAATTGACATAAGCCAGTTTGCACCTTTAATGAATGAAAGTGCAGGAAAAACCTTGTTTGCCATCAAGAAGACCCAAATTCAACCAGTTCAGGCTAGAAAACCTCAGTGAAAAACCTTTTTTCAGTCCAATACAGCTTAGGCTATTACACAATGCAAAAAGACGCTTCTCTCGCTCTGAAACGCTCAAAATTGACATAAGCCAGTTTGCACCTTTAATGAATGAAAGTGCAGGAAAAACCTTGTTTGCCATTAAAGACCCAAATTCAACCAGTTCAGGCTAGGAAACCTCAGTTAAAAACCTTTTTATAGTGAAATACAACTTTAGTTACTGCACAGTGCAAAAAGAGGCTTCTATCGCTCTGAAACGCTCAAAATTGACATGAGTGAGTGTTCACCATAAATGAATTAAAGGACCAGTGAGACCATGTTTGCCATGAAAAAGATCCAAATTCAGCAAGCCCAGGCTAGGAAACTTGCTTGAAAATTCTTTTTTCAGTCAAATACAGCTTACTCTACTGCAGAGTGCCAAAACGTGCTCCATTCGCTCTGAAACGCTCAAAATTGACATAAGCCAGTTTGCACCTTTAATGAATGAAAGTGCAGGAAAAACCTTGGTTGCCATCAAGAAGACCCAAATTCAACCAGTTCAGGCTAGGAAACCTCAGTGAAAAACCTTTTTATAGTGAAATACAACTTTAGTTACTGCACAGTGCAAAAAGAGGCTTCTATCGCTCTGAAACGCTCAAAATTGACATGAGTGAGTGTCCACCATAAATGAATTAAAGGACCGGTGAGACCATGTTTGCCATGAAAAAGATCCAAATTCAGCAAGTCCAGGCTAGGAAACTTGCTTGAAAATCCTTTTTTCAGTCAAATACAGCTTACTCTACTGCAGGGTCCAAAACGTGCTCCAATCGCTCTGAAACGCTCAAAATTGACATAAGCCAGTTTGCACCTTTAATGAATGAAAGTGCAGGAAAAACCTTGTTTGCCATCAAGAAGACCCAAATTCAACCAGTTCAGGCTAGAAAACCTCAGTGAAAAACCTTTTTTCTGTCCAATACAGCTTATGCTATTACACAATGCAAAAACGTGCTCCAATCGCTCTGAAACGCTCAAAATTGACATAAGCCAGTTTGCACCTTTAATGAATGAAAGTGCAGGAAAAACCTTGTTTGCCATCAAGAAGACCCAAATTCAACCAGTTCAGGCTAGGAAACCTCAGTGAAAAACCTTTTTATAGTGAAATACAACTTTAGTTACTGCACAGTGCAAAAAGAGGCTTCTATCGCTCTGAAACGCTCAAAATTGACATGAGTGAGTGTACACCATAAATGAATTAAAGGACCGGTGAGACCATGTTTGCCATGAAAAAGATCCAAATTCAGCAAGTCCAGGCTAGGAAACTTGCTTGAAAATCCTTTTTTCAGTCAAATACAGCTTACTCTACTGCAGAGTGCCAAAACGTGCTCCAATCGCTCTGAAACGCTCAAAATTGACATAAGCCAGTTTGCACCTTTAATGAATGAAAGTGCAGGAAAAACCTTGTTTGCCATCAAGAAGACCCAAATTCAACCAGTTCAGGCTAGAAAACCTCAGTGAAAAACCTTTTTTCTGTCCAATACAGCTTATGCTATTACACAATGCAAAAAGATGCTTCTCTCGCTCTGAAACGCTCAAAATTGACATAAGCCAGTTTGCACCTTTAATGAATGAAAGTGCAGGAAAAACCTTGTTTGCCATCAAGAAGACCCAAATTCAACCAGTTCAGGCTAGAAAACCTCAGTGAAAAACCTTTTTTCTGTCCAATACAGCTTATGCTATTACACAATGCAAAAACGTGCTCCAATCGCTCTGAAACGCTCAAAATTGACATAAGCCAGTTTGCACCTTTAATGAATGAAAGTGCAGGAAAAACCTTGTTTGCCATCAAGAAGACCCAAATTCAACCAGTTCAGGCTAGGAAACCTCAGTGAAAAACCTTTTTATAGTGAAATACAACTTTAGTTACTGCACAGTGCAAAAAGAGGCTTCTATCGCTCTGAAACGCTCAAAATTGACATGAGTGAGTGTCCACCATAAATGAATTAAAGGACCGGTGAGACCATGTTTGCCATGAAAAAGATCCAAATTCAGCAAGTCCAGGCTAGGAAACTTGCTTGAAAATCCTTTTTTCAGTCAAATACAGCTTACTCTACTGCAGAGTGCCAAAACGTGCTCCAATCGCTCTGAAACGCTCAAAATTGACATAAGCCAGTTTGCACCTGTAATGAATGAAAGTGCAGGAAAAACCTTGGTTGCCATCAAGAAGACCCAAATTCAACCAGTTCAGGCTAGGAAACCTCAGTGAAAAACCCTTTTTCAGTCCAATACAGCTTAGGCTATTACACAATGCAAAAAGACGCTTCTCTCGCTCTGAAACGCTCAAAATTGACATAAGCCAGTTTGCACCTTTAATGAATGAAAGTGCAGGAAAAACCTTGTTTGCCATCAAGAAGACCCAAATTCAACCAGTTCAGGCTAGGAAACCTCAGTGAAAAACCTTTTTATAGTGAAATACAACTTTAGTTACTGCACAGTGCAAAAAGAGGCTTCTATCGCTCTGAAACGCTCAAAATTGACATGAGTGAGTGTCCACCATAAATGAATTAAAGGACCGGTGAGACCATGTTTGCCATGAAAAAGATTCAAATTCAGCAAGTCCAGGCTAGGAAACTTGCTTGAAAATCCTTTTTTCAGTCAAATACAGCTTACTCTACTGCAGAGTGCCAAAACGTGCTCCAATCGCTCTGAAACGCTCAAAATTGACATAAGCCAGTTTGCACCTGTAATGAATGAAAGTGCAGGAAAAAACTTGTTTGCCATCAAGAAGACCCAAATTCAACCAGTTCAGGCTAGAAAACCTCAGTGAAAAACCTTTTTTCAGTCCAATACAGCTTATGCTATTACACAATGCAAAAAGATGCTTCTCTCGCTCTGAAACGCTCAACATTGACATAAGCCAGTTTGCACCTGTAATGAATGAAAGTGCAGGAAAAACCTTGTTTGCCATCAAGAAGACCCAAATTCAACCAGTTCAGGCTAGGAAACCTCAGTGAAAAACCTTTTTATAGTGAAATACAACTTTAGTTACTGCACAGTGCAAAAAGAGGCTTCTATCGCTCTGAAACGCTCAAAATTGACATGAGTGAGTGTTCACCATAAATGAATTAAAGGACCGGTGAGAAAATGTTTGCCATGAAAAAGATCCAAATTCAGCAAGTCCAGGCTAGGAAACTTGCTTGAAAATCCTTTTTTCAGTCAAATACAGCTTACTCTACTGCAGAGTGCCAAAACGTGCTCCAATCGCTCTGAAACGCTCAAAATTGACATAAGCCAGTTTGCACCTTTAATGAATGAAAGTGCAGGAAAAACCTTGTTTGCCATCAAGAAGACCCAAATTCAACCAGTTCAGGCTAGAAAACCTCAGTGAAAAACCTTTTTTCTGTCCAATACAGCTTATGCTATTACACAATGCAAAAAGATGCTTCTCTCGCTCTGAAACGCTCAAAATTGACATAAGCCAGTTTGCACCTTTAATGAATGAAAGTGCAGGAAAAACCTTGTTTGCCATCAAGAAGACCCAAATTCAACCAGTTCAGGCTAGGAAACCTCAGTGAAAAACCTTTTTATAGTGAAATACAACTTTAGTTACTGCACAGTGCAAAAAGAGGCTTCTATCGCTCTGAAACGCTCAAAATTGACATGAGTGAGTGTTCACCATAAATGAATTAAAGGACCGGTGAGAAAATGTTTGCCATGAAAAAGATCCAAATTCAGCAAGTCCAGGCTAGGAAACTTGCTTGAAAATCCTTTTTTCAGTCAAATACAGCTTACTCTACTGCAGAGTGCCAAAACGTGCTCCAATCGCTCTGAAACGCTCAAAATTGACATAAGCCAGTTTGCACCTTTAATGAATGAAAGTGCAGGAAAAACCTTGTTTGCCATCAAGAAGACCCAAATTCAACCAGTTCAGGCTAGAAAACCTCAGTGAAAAACCTTTTTTCTGTCCAATACAGCTTATGCTATTACACAATGCAAAAAGATGCTTCTCTCGCTCTGAAACGCTCAAAATTGACATAAGCCAGTTTGCACCTTTAATGAATGAAAGTGCAGGAAAAACCTTGTTTGCCATCAAGAAGACCCAAATTCAACCAGTTCAGGCTAGGAAACCTCAGTGAAAAACCTTTTTATAGTGAAATACAACTTTAGTTACTGCACAGTGCAAAAAGAGGCTTCTATCGCTCTGAAACGCTCAAAATTGACATGAGTGAGTGTCCACCATAAATTAATTAAAGGACCGGTGAGACCATGTTTGCCATGAAAAAGATCCAAATTCAGCAAGTCCAGGCTAGGAAACTTGCTTGAAAATCCTTTTTTCAGTCAAATACAGCTTACTCTACTGCAGAGTGCCAAAACGTGCTCCAATCGCTCTGAAACGCTCAAAATTGACATAAGCCAGTTTGCACCTTTAATGAATGAAAGTGCAGGAAAAACCTTGTTTGCCATCAAGAAGACCCAAATTCAACCAGTTCAGGCTAGAAAACCTCAGTGAAAAACCTTTTTTCAGTCCAATACAGCTTATGCTATTACACAATGCAAAAAGATGCTTCTCTCGCTCTGAAACGCTCAAAATTGACATAAGCCAGTTTGCACCTTTAATGAATGAAAGTGCAGGAAAAACCTTGTTTGCCATCAAGAAGACCCAAATTCAACCAGTTCAGGCTAGGAAACCTCAGTGAAAAACCTTTTTATAGTGAAATACAACTTTAGTTACTGCACAGTGCAAAAAGAGGCTTCTATCGCTCTGAAACGCTCAAAATTGACATAAGCCAGTTTGCACCTTTAATGAATGAAAGTGCAGGAAAAACCTTGTTTGCCATCAAGAAGACCCAAATTCAACCAGTTCAGGCTAGGAAACCTCAGTGAAAAACCTTTTTGTAGTGAAATACAACTTTAGTTACTGCACAGTGCAAAAAGAGGCTTCTATCGCTCTGAAACGCTCAAAATTGACATGAGTGAGTGTTCACCATAAATGAATTAAAGGACCGGTGAGAAAATGTTTGCCATGAAAAAGATCCAAATTCAGCAAGTCCAGGCTAGGAAACTTGCTTGAAAATCCTTTTTTCAGTCAAATACAGCTTACTCTACTCCAGAGTGCCAAAACGTGCTCCAATCGCTCTGAAACGCTCAAAATTGACATAAGCCAGTTTGCACCTTTAATGAATGAAAGTGCAGGAAAAACCTTGTTTGCCATCAAGAAGACCCAAATTCAACCAGTTCAGGCTAGAAAACCTCAGTGAAAAACCTTTTTTCAGTCCAATACAGCTTAGGCTATTACACAATGCAAAAAGACGCTTCTCTCGCTCTGAAACGCTCAAAATTGACATAAGCCAGTTTGCACCTTTAATGAATGAAAGTGCAGGAAAAACCTTGTTTGCCATCAAGAAGACCCAAATTCAACCAGTTCAGGCTAGGAAACCTCAGTTAAAAACCTTTTTATAATGAAATACAACTTTAGTTACTGCACAGTGCAAAAAGAGGCTTCTATCGCTCTGAAACGCTCAAAATTGACATGAGTGAGTGTCCACCATAAATTAATTAAAGGACCGGTGAGACCATGTTTGCCATGAAAAAGATCCAAATTCAGCAAGTCCAGGCTAGGAAACTTGCTTGAAAATCCTTTTTTCAGTCAAATACAGCTTACTCTACTGCAGAGTGCCAAAACGTGCTCCAATCGCTCTGAAACGCTCAAAATTGACATAAGCCAGTTTGCACCTTTAATGAATGAAAGTGCAGGAAAAACCTTGTTTGCCATCAAGAAGACCCAAATTCAACCAGTTCAGGCTAGAAAACCTCAGTGAAAAACCTTTTTTCAGTCCAATACAGCTTAGGCTATTACACAATGCAAAAAGACGCTTCTCTCGCTCTGAAACGCTCAAAATTGACATAAGCCAGTTTGCACCTTTAATGAATGAAAGTGCAGGAAAAACCTTGTTTGCCATTAAAGACCCAAATTCAACCAGTTCAGGCTAGGAAACCTCAGTTAAAAACCTTTTTATAGTGAAATACAACTTTAGTTACTGCACAGTGCAAAAAGAGGCTTCTATCGCTCTGAAACGCTCAAAATTGACATGAGTGAGTGTTCACCATAAATGAATTAAAGGACCAGTGAGACCATGTTTGCCATGAAAAAGATCCAAATTCAGCAAGCCCAGGCTAGGAAACTTGCTTGAAAATTCTTTTTTCAGTCAAATACAGCTTACTCTACTGCAGAGTGCCAAAACGTGCTCCATTCGCTCTGAAACGCTCAAAATTGACATAAGCCAGTTTGCACCTTTAATGAATGAAAGTGCAGGAAAAACCTTGGTTGCCATCAAGAAGACCCAAATTCAACCAGTTCAGGCTAGGAAACCTCAGTGAAAAACCTTTTTATAGTGAAATACAACTTTAGTTACTGCACAGTGCAAAAAGAGGCTTCTATCGCTCTGAAACGCTCAAAATTGACATGAGTGAGTGTCCACCATAAATGAATTAAAGGACCGGTGAGACCATGTTTGCCATGAAAAAGATCCAAATTCAGCAAGTCCAGGCTAGGAAACTTGCTTGAAAATCCTTTTTTCAGTCAAATACAGCTTACTCTACTGCAGGGTCCAAAACGTGCTCCAATCGCTCTGAAACGCTCAAAATTGACATAAGCCAGTTTGCACCTTTAATGAATGAAAGTGCAGGAAAAACCTTGTTTGCCATCAAGAAGACCCAAATTCAACCAGTTCAGGCTAGAAAACCTCAGTGAAAAACCTTTTTTCTGTCCAATACAGCTTATGCTATTACACAATGCAAAAACGTGCTCCAATCGCTCTGAAACGCTCAAAATTGACATAAGCCAGTTTGCACCTTTAATGAATGAAAGTGCAGGAAAAACCTTGTTTGCCATCAAGAAGACCCAAATTCAACCAGTTCAGGCTAGGAAACCTCAGTGAAAAACCTTTTTATAGTGAAATACAACTTTAGTTACTGCACAGTGCAAAAAGAGGCTTCTATCGCTCTGAAACGCTCAAAATTGACATGAGTGAGTGTACACCATAAATGAATTAAAGGACCGGTGAGACCATGTTTGCCATGAAAAAGATCCAAATTCAGCAAGTCCAGGCTAGGAAACTTGCTTGAAAATCCTTTTTTCAGTCAAATACAGCTTACTCTACTGCAGAGTGCCAAAACGTGCTCCAATCGCTCTGAAACGCTCAAAATTGACATAAGCCAGTTTGCACCTTTAATGAATGAAAGTGCAGGAAAAACCTTGTTTGCCATCAAGAAGACCCAAATTCAACCAGTTCAGGCTAGAAAACCTCAGTGAAAAACCTTTTTTCTGTCCAATACAGCTTATGCTATTACACAATGCAAAAAGATGCTTCTCTCGCTCTGAAACGCTCAAAATTGACATAAGCCAGTTTGCACCTTTAATGAATGAAAGTGCAGGAAAAACCTTGTTTGCCATCAAGAAGACCCAAATTCAACCAGTTCAGGCTAGAAAACCTCAGTGAAAAACCTTTTTTCTGTCCAATACAGCTTATGCTATTACACAATGCAAAAACGTGCTCCAATCGCTCTGAAACGCTCAAAATTGACATAAGCCAGTTTGCACCTTTAATGAATGAAAGTGCAGGAAAAACCTTGTTTGCCATCAAGAAGACCCAAATTCAACCAGTTCAGGCTAGGAAACCTCAGTGAAAAACCTTTTTATAGTGAAATACAACTTTAGTTACTGCACAGTGCAAAAAGAGGCTTCTATCGCTCTGAAACGCTCAAAATTGACATGAGTGAGTGTCCACCATAAATGAATTAAAGGACCGGTGAGACCATGTTTGCCATGAAAAAGATCCAAATTCAGCAAGTCCAGGCTAGGAAACTTGCTTGAAAATCCTTTTTTCAGTCAAATACAGCTTACTCTACTGCAGAGTGCCAAAACGTGCTCCAATCGCTCTGAAACGCTCAAAATTGACATAAGCCAGTTTGCACCTGTAATGAATGAAAGTGCAGGAAAAACCTTGGTTGCCATCAAGAAGACCCAAATTCAACCAGTTCAGGCTAGGAAACCTCAGTGAAAAACCCTTTTTCAGTCCAATACAGCTTAGGCTATTACACAATGCAAAAAGACGCTTCTCTCGCTCTGAAACGCTCAAAATTGACATAAGCCAGTTTGCACCTTTAATGAATGAAAGTGCAGGAAAAACCTTGTTTGCCATCAAGAAGACCCAAATTCAACCAGTTCAGGCTAGGAAACCTCAGTGAAAAACCTTTTTATAGTGAAATACAACTTTAGTTACTGCACAGTGCAAAAAGAGGCTTCTATCGCTCTGAAACGCTCAAAATTGACATGAGTGAGTGTTCACCATAAATGAATTAAAGGACCGGTGAGAAAATGTTTGCCATGAAAAAGATCCAAATTCAGCAAGTCCAGGCTAGGAAACTTGCTTGAAAATCCTTTTTTCAGTCAAATACAGCTTACTCTACTGCAGAGTGCCAAAACGTGCTCCAATCGCTCTGAAACGCTCAAAATTGACATAAGCCAGTTTGCACCTTTAATGAATGAAAGTGCAGGAAAAACCTTGTTTGCCATCAAGAAGACCCAAATTCAACCAGTTCAGGCTAGAAAACCTCAGTGAAAAACCTTTTTTCTGTCCAATACAGCTTATGCTATTACACAATGCAAAAAGATGCTTCTCTCGCTCTGAAACGCTCAAAATTGACATAAGCCAGTTTGCACCTTTAATGAATGAAAGTGCAGGAAAAACCTTGTTTGCCATCAAGAAGACCCAAATTCAACCAGTTCAGGCTAGAAAACCTCAGTGAAAAACCTTTTTTCTGTCCAATACAGCTTATGCTATTACACAATGCAAAAAGATGCTTCTCTCGCTCTGAAACGCTCAAAATTGACATAAGCCAGTTTGCACCTTTAATGAATGAAAGTGCAGGAAAAACCTTGTTTGCCATCAAGAAGACCCAAATTCAACCAGTTCAGGCTAGGAAACCTCAGTGAAAAACCCTTTTTCAGTCCAATACAGCTTAGGCTATTACACAATGCAAAAAGACGCTTCTCTCGCTCTGAAACGCTCAAAATTGACATAAGCCAGTTTGCACCTTTAATGAATGAAAGTGCAGGAAAAATCTTGTTTGCCATTAAAGACCCAAATTCAACCAGTTCAGGCTAGGAAACCTCAGTTAAAAACCTTTTTATAGTGAAATACAACTTTAGTTACTGCACAGTGCAAAAAGAGGCTTCTATCGCTCTGAAACGCTCAAAATTGACATGAGTGAGTGTCCACCATAAATGAATTAAAGGACCGGTGAGACCATGTTTGCCATGAAAAAGATCCAAATTCAGCAAGTCCAGGCTAGGAAACTTGCTTGAAAATCCTTTTTTCAGTCAAATACAGCTTACTCTACTGCAGAGTGCCAGAACGTGCTCCAATCGCTCTGAAACGCTCAAAATTGACATAAGCCAGTTTGCACCTTTAATGAATGAAAGTGCAGGAAAAACCTTGTTTGCCATCAAGAAGACCCAAATTCAACCAGTTCAGGCTAGAAAACCTCAGTGAAAAACCTTTTTTCTGTCCAATACAGCTTATGCTATTACACAATGCAAAAAGATGCTTCTCTCGCTCTGAAACGCTCAAAATTGACATAAGCCAGTTTGCACCTTTAATGAATGAAAGTGCAGGAAAAACCTTGTTTGCCATCAAGAAGACCCAAATTCAACCAGTTCAGGCTAGGAAACCTCAGTGAAAAACCTTTTTATAGTGAAATACAACTTTAGTTACTGCACAGTGCAAAAAGAGGCTTCTATCGCTCTGAAACGCTCAAAATTGACATGAGTGAGTGTCCACCATAAATGAATTAAAGGACCGGTGAGACCATGTTTGCCATGAAAAAGATCCAAATTCAGCAAGTCCAGGCTAGGAAACTTGCTTGAAAATCCTTTTTTCAGTCAAATACAGCTTACTCTACTGCAGAGTGCCAAAACGTGCTCCAATCGCTCTGAAACGCTCAAAATTGACATAAGCCAGTTTGCACCTGTAATGAATGAAAGTGCAGGAAAACCCTTGTTTGCCATCAAGAAGACCCAAATTCAACCAGTTCAGGCTAGAAAACCTCAGTGAAAAACCTTTTTTCAGTCCAATACAGCTTATGCTATTACACAATGCAAAAAGATGCTTCTCTCGCTCTGAAACGCTCAAAATTGACATAAGCCAGTTTGCACCTTTAATGAATGAAAGTGCAGGAAAAACCTTGTTTGCCATCAAGAAGACCCAAATTCAACCAGTTCAGGCTAGGAAACCTCAGTGAAAAACCTTTTTATAGTGAAATACAACTTTAGTTACTGCACAGTGCAAAAAGAGGCTTCTATCGCTCTGAAACGCTCAAAATTGACATGAGTGAGTGTCCACCATAAATTAATTAAAGGACCGGTGAGACCATGTTTGCCATGAAAAAGATCCAAATTCAGCAAGTCCAGGCTAGGAAACTTGCTTGAAAATCCTTTTTTCAGTCAAATACAGCTTACTCTACTGCAGAGTGCCAAAACGTGCTCCAATCGCTCTGAAACGCTCAAAATTGACATAAGCCAGTTTGCACCTTTAATGAATGAAAGTGCAGGAAAAACCTTGTTTGCCATCAAGAAGACCCAAATTCAACCAGTTCAGGCTAGAAAACCTCAGTGAAAAACCTTTTTTCTGTCCAATACAGCTTATGCTATTACACAATGCAAAAAGATGCTTCTCTCGCTCTGAAACGCTCAAAATTGACATAAGCCAGTTTGCACCTTTAATGAATGAAAGTGCAGGAAAAACCTTGTTTGCCATCAAGAAGACCCAAATTCAACCAGTTCAGGCTAGGAAACCTCAGTGAAAAACCTTTTTATAGTGAAATACAACTTTAGTTACTGCACAGTGCAAAAAGAGGCTTCTATCGCTCTGAAACGCTCAAAATTGACATGAGTGAGTGTTCACCATAAATGAATTAAAGGACCGGTGAGAAAATGTTTGCCATGAAAAAGATCCAAATTCAGCAAGTCCAGGCTAGGAAACTTGCTTGAAAATCCTTTTTTCAGTCAAATACAGCTTACTCTACTGCAGAGTGCCAAAACGTGCTCCAATCGCTCTGAAACGCTCAAAATTGACATAAGCCAGTTTGCACCTTTAATGAATGAAAGTGCAGGAAAAACCTTGTTTGCCATCAAGAAGACCCAAATTCAACCAGTTCAGGCTAGAAAACCTCAGTGAAAAACCTTTTTTCAGTCCAATACAGCTTAGGCTATTACACAATGCAAAAAGACGCTTCTCTCGCTCTGAAACGCTCAAAATTGACATAAGCCAGTTTGCACCTTTAATGAATGAAAGTGCAGGAAAAACCTTGTTTGCCATCAAGAAGACCCAAATTCAACCAGTTCAGGCTAGGAAACCTCAGTGAAAAACCTTTTTATAGTGAAATACAACTTTAGTTACTGCACAGTGCAAAAAGAGGCTTCTATCGCTCTGAAACGCTCAAAATTGACATGAGTGAGTGTTCACCATAAATGAATTAAAGGACCGGTGAGAAAATGTTTGCCATGAAAAAGATCCAAATTCAGCAAGTCCAGGCTAGGAAACTTGCTTGAAAATCCTTTTTTCAGTCAAATACAGCTTACTCTACTGCAGAGTGCCAAAACGTGCTCCAATCGCTCTGAAACGCTCAAAATTGACATAAGCCAGTTTGCACCTTTAATGAATGAAAGTGCAGGAAAAACCTTGTTTGCCATCAAGAAGACCCAAATTCAACCAGTTCAGGCTAGAAAACCTCAGTGAAAAACCTTTTTTCTGTCCAATACAGCTTATGCTATTACACAATGCAAAAAGATGCTTCTCTCGCTCTGAAACGCTCAAAATTGACATAAGCCAGTTTGCACCTTTAATGAATGAAAGTGCAGGAAAAACCTTGTTTGCCATCAAGAAGACCCAAATTCAACCAGTTCAGGCTAGAAAACCTCAGTGAAAAACCTTTTTTCTGTCCAATACAGCTTATGCTATTACACAATGCAAAAAGATGCTTCTCTCGCTCTGAAACGCTCAAAATTGACATAAGCCAGTTTGCACCTTTAATGAATGAAAGTGCAGGAAAAACCTTGTTTGCCATCAAGAAGACCCAAATTCAACCAGTTCAGGCTAGGAAACCTCAGTGAAAAACCCTTTTTCAGTCCAATACAGCTTAGGCTATTACACAATGCAAAAAGACGCTTCTCTCGCTCTGAAACGCTCAAAATTGACATAAGCCAGTTTGCACCTTTAATGAATGAAAGTGCAGGAAAAATCTTGTTTGCCATTAAAGACCCAAATTCAACCAGTTCAGGCTAGGAAACCTCAGTGAAAAACCTTTTTATAGTGAAATACAACTTTAGTTACTGCACAGTGCAAAAAGAGGCTTCTATCGCTCTGAAACGCTCAAAATTGACATGAGTGAGTGTCCACCATAAATGAATTAAAGGACCGGTGAGACCATGTTTGCCATGAAAAAGATCCAAATTCAGCAAGTCCAGGCTAGGAAACTTGCTTGAAAATCCTTTTTTCAGTCAAATACAGCTTACTCTACTGCAGAGTGCCAAAACGTGCTCCAATCGCTCTGAAACGCTCAAAATTGACATAAGCCAGTTTGCACCTGTAATGAATGAAAGTGCAGGAAAAACCTTGTTTGCCATCAAGAAGACCCAAATTCAACCAGTTCAGGCTAGAAAACCTCAGTGAAAAACCTTTTTTCAGTCCAATACAGCTTATGCTATTACACAATGCAAAAAGATGCTTCTCTCGCTCTGAAACGCTCAAAATTGACATAAGCCAGTTTGCACCTTTAATGAATGAAAGTGCAGGAAAAACCTTGTTTGCCATCAAGAAGACCCAAATTCAACCAGTTCAGGCTAGGAAACCTCAGTGAAAAACCTTTTTATAGTGAAATACAACTTTAGTTACTGCACAGTGCAAAAAGAGGCTTCTATCGCTCTGAAACGCTCAAAATTGACATGAGTGAGTGTCCACCATAAATTAATTAAAGGACCGGTGAGACCATGTTTGCCATGAAAAAGATCCAAATTCAGCAAGTCCAGGCTAGGAAACTTGCTTGAAAATCCTTTTTTCAGTCAAATACAGCTTACTCTACTGCAGAGTGCCAAAACGTGCTCCAATCGCTCTGAAACGCTCAAAATTGACATAAGCCAGTTTGCACCTTTAATGAATGAAAGTGCAGGAAAAACCTTGTTTGCCATCAAGAAGACCCAAATTCAACCAGTTCAGGCTAGAAAACCTCAGTGAAAAACCTTTTTTCTGTCCAATACAGCTTATGCTATTACACAATGCAAAAAGATGCTTCTCTCGCTCTGAAACGCTCAAAATTGACATAAGCCAGTTTGCACCTTTAATGAATGAAAGTGCAGGAAAAACCTTGTTTGCCATCAAGAAGACCCAAATTCAACCAGTTCAGGCTAGGAAACCTCAGTGAAAAACCTTTTTATAGTGAAATACAACTTTAGTTACTGCACAGTGCAAAAAGAGGCTTCTATCGCTCTGAAACGCTCAAAATTGACATGAGTGAGTGTTCACCATAAATGAATTAAAGGACCGGTGAGAAAATGTTTGCCATGAAAAAGATCCAAATTCAGCAAGTCCAGGCTAGGAAACTTGCTTGAAAATCCTTTTTTCAGTCAAATACAGCTTACTCTACTGCAGAGTGCCAAAACGTGCTCCAATCGCTCTGAAACGCTCAAAATTGACATAAGCCAGTTTGCACCTTTAATGAATGAAAGTGCAGGAAAAACCTTGTTTGCCATCAAGAAGACCCAAATTCAACCAGTTCAGGCTAGAAAACCTCAGTGAAAAACCTTTTTTCTGTCCAATACAGCTTATGCTATTACACAATGCAAAGAGATGCTTCTCTCGCTCTGAAACGCTCAAAATTGACATAAGCCAGTTTGCACCTTTAATGAATGAAAGTGCAGGAAAAACCTTGTTTGCCATCAAGAAGACCCAAATTCAACCAGTTCAGGCTAGGAAACCTCAGTGAAAAACCTTTTTATAGTGAAATACAACTTTAGTTACTGCACAGTGCAAAAAGAGGCTTCTATCGCTCTGAAACGCTCAAAATTGACATGAGTGAGTGTTCACCATAAATGAATTAAAGGACCGGTGAGAAAATGTTTGCCATGAAAAAGATCCAAATTCAGCAAGTCCAGGCTAGGAAACTTGCTTGAAAATCCTTTTTTCAGTCAAATACAGCTTACTCTACTGCAGAGTGCCAAAACGTGCTCCAATCGCTCTGAAACGCTCAAAATTGACATAAGCCAGTTTGCACCTTTAATGAATGAAAGTGCAGGAAAAACCTTGTTTGCCATCAAGAAGACCCAAATTCAACCAGTTCAGGCTAGAAAACCTCAGTGAAAAACCTTTTTTCAGTCCAATACAGCTTAGGCTATTACACAATGCAAAAAGACGCTTATCTCGCTCTGAAACGCTCAAAATTGACATAAGCCAGTTTGCACCTTTAATGAATGAAAGTGCAGGAAAAACCTTGTTTGCCATCAAGAAGACCCAAATTCAACCAGTTCAGGCTAGAAAACCTCAGTGAAAAACCTTTTTTCTGTCCAATACAGCTTATGCTATTACACAATGCAAAAAGATGCTTCTCTCGCTCTGAAACGCTCAAAATTGACATAAGCCAGTTTGCACCTTTAATGAATGAAAGTGCAGGAAAAACCTTGTTTGCCATTAAAGACCCAAATTCAACCAGTTCAGGCTAGGAAACCTCAGTTAAAAACCTTTTTATAGTGAAATACAACTTTAGTTACTGCACAGTGCAAAAAGAGGCTTCTATCGCTCTGAAACGCTCAAAATTGACATGAGTGAGTGTCCACCATAAATTAATTAAAGGACCGGTGAGACCATGTTTGCCATGAAAAAGATCCAAATTCAGCAAGTCCAGGCTAGGAAACTTGCTTGAAAATCCTTTTTTCAGTCAAATACAGCTTACTCTACTGCAGAGTGCCAAAACGTGCTCCAATCGCTCTGAAACGCTCAAAATTGACATAAGCCAGTTTGCACCTTTAATGAATGAAAGTGCAGGAAAAACCTTGTTTGCCATCAAGAAGACCCAAATTCAACCAGTTCAGGCTAGAAAACCTCAGTGAAAAACCTTTTTTCTGTCCAATACAGCTTATGCTATTACACAATGCAAAAAGATGCTTCTCTCGCTCTGAAACGCTCAAAATTGACATAAGCCAGTTTGCACCTTTAATGAATGAAAGTGCAGGAAAAACCTTGTTTGCCATCAAGAAGACCCAAATTCAACCAGTTCAGGCTAGGAAACCTCAGTGAAAAACCTTTTTATAGTGAAATACAACTTTAGTTACTGCACAGTGCAAAAAGAGGCTTCTATCGCTCTGAAACGCTCAAAATTGACATGAGTGAGTGTTCACCATAAATGAATTAAAGGACCGGTGAGAAAATGTTTGCCATGAAAAAGATCCAAATTCAGCAAGTCCAGGCTAGGAAACTTGCTTGAAAATCCTTTTTTCAGTCAAATACAGCTTACTCTACTGCAGAGTGCCAAAACGTGCTCCAATCGCTCTGAAACGCTCAAAATTGACATAAGCCAGTTTGCACCTTTAATGAATGAAAGTGCAGGAAAAACCTTGTTTGCCATCAAGAAGACCCAAATTCAACCAGTTCAGGCTAGAAAACCTCAGTGAAAAACCTTTTTTCAGTCCAATACAGCTTAGGCTATTACACAATGCAAAAAGACGCTTCTCTCGCTCTGAAACGCTCAAAATTGACATAAGCCAGTTTGCACCTTTAATGAATGAAAGTGCAGGAAAAACCTTGTTTGCCATCAAGAAGACCCAAATTCAACCAGTTCAGGCTAGGAAACCTCAGTGAAAAACCTTTTTATAGTGAAATACAACTTTAGTTACTGCACAGTGCAAAAAGAGGCTTCTATCGCTCTGAAACGCTCAAAATTGACATGAGTGAGTGTCCACCATAAATTAATTAAAGGACCGGTGAGACCATGTTTGCCATGAAAAAGATCCAAATTCAGCAAGTCCAGGCTAGGAAACTTGCTTGAAAATCCTTTTTTCAGTCAAATACAGCTTACTCTACTGCAGAGTGCCAAAACGTGCTCCAATCGCTCTGAAACGCTCAAAATTGACATAAGCCAGTTTGCACCTTTAATGAATGAAAGTGCAGGAAAAACCTTGTTTGCCATCAAGAAGACCCAAATTCAACCAGTTCAGGCTAGAAAACCTCAGTGAAAAACCTTTTTTCAGTCCAATACAGCTTAGGCTATTACACAATGCAAAAAGACGCTTCTCTCGCTCTGAAACGCTCAAAATTGACATAAGCCAGTTTGCACCTTTAATGAATGAAAGTGCAGGAAAAACCTTGTTTGCCATTAAAGACCCAAATTCAACCAGTTCAGGCTAGGAAACCTCAGTTAAAAACCTTTTTATAGTGAAATACAACTTTAGTTACTGCACAGTGCAAAAAGAGGCTTCTATCGCTCTGAAACGCTCAAAATTGACATGAGTGAGTGTCCACCATAAATTAATTAAAGGACCGGTGAGACCATGTTTGCCATGAAAAAGATCCAAATTCAGCAAGTCCAGGCTAGGAAACTTGCTTGAAAATCCTTTTTTCAGTCAAATACAGCTTACTCTACTGCAGAGTGCCAAAACGTGCTCCAATCGCTCTGAAACGCTCAAAATTGACATAAGCCAGTTTGCACCTTTAATGAATGAAAGTGCAGGAAAAACCTTGTTTGCCATCAAGAAGACCCAAATTCAACCAGTTCAGGCTAGAAAACCTCAGTGAAAAACCTTTTTTCAGTCCAATACAGCTTAGGCTATTACACAATGCAAAAAGACGCTTCTCTCGCTCTGAAACGCTCAAAATTGACATAAGCCAGTTTGCACCTTTAATGAATGAAAGTGCAGGAAAAACCTTGTTTGCCATCAAGAAGACCCAAATTCAACCAGTTCAGGCTAGGAAACCTCAGTGAAAAACCTTTTTATAGTGAAATACAACTTTAGTTACTGCACAGTGCAAAAAGAGGCTTCTATCGCTCTGAAACGCTCAAAATTGACATGAGTGAGTGTTCACCATAAATGAATTAAAGGACCGGTGAGAAAATGTTTGCCATGAAAAAGATCCAAATTCAGCAAGTCCAGGCTAGGAAACTTGCTTGAAAATCCTTTTTTCAGTCAAATACAGCTTACTCTACTGCAGAGTGCCAAAACGTGCTCCAATCGCTCTGAAACGCTCAAAATTGACATAAGCCAGTTTGCACCTGTAATGAATGAAAGTGCAGGAAAAACCTTGTTTGCCATCAAGAAGACCCAAATTTAACCAGTTCAGGCTAGAAAACCTCAGTGAAAAACCCTTTTTCAGTCCAATACAGCTTAGGCTATTACACAATGCAAAAAGACGCTTCTCTCGCTCTGAAACGCTCAAAATTGACATAAGCCAGTTTGCACCTTTAATGAATGAAAGTGCAGGAAAAACCTTGTTTGCCATTAAAGACCCAAATTCAACCAGTTCAGGCTAGGAAACCTCAGTTAAAAACCTTTTTATAGTGAAATACAACTTTAGTTACTGCACAGTGCAAAAAGAGGCTTCTATCGCTCTGAAACGCTCAAAATTGACATGAGTGAGTGTCCACCATAAATTAATTAAAGGACCGGTGAGACCATGTTTGCCATGAAAAAGATCCAAATTCAGCAAGTCCAGGCTAGGAAACTTGCTTGAAAATCCTTTTTTCAGTCAAATACAGCTTACTCTACTGCAGAGTGCCAAAACGTGCTCCAATCGCTCTGAAACGCTCAAAATTGACATAAGCCAGTTTGCACCTTTAATGAATGAAAGTGCAGGAAAAACCTTGTTTGCCATCAAGAAGACCCAAATTCAACCAGTTCAGGCTAGAAAACCTCAGTGAAAAACCTTTTTTCTGTCCAATACAGCTTATGCTATTACACAATGCAAAAAGATGCTTCTCTCGCTCTGAAACGCTCAAAATTGACATAAGCCAGTTTGCACCTTTAATGAATGAAAGTGCAGGAAAAACCTTGTTTGCCATCAAGAAGACCCAAATTCAACCAGTTCAGGCTAGGAAACCTCAGTGAAAAACCTTTTTATAGTGAAATACAACTTTAGTTACTGCACAGTGCAAAAAGAGGCTTCTATCGCTCTGAAACGCTCAAAATTGACATGAGTGAGTGTTCACCATAAATGAATTAAAGGACCGGTGAGAAAATGTTTGCCATGAAAAAGATCCAAATTCAGCAAGTCCAGGCTAGGAAACTTGCTTGAAAATCCTTTTTTCAGTCAAATACAGCTTACTCTACTGCAGAGTGCCAAAACGTGCTCCAATCGCTCTGAAACGCTCAAAATTGACATAAGCCAGTTTGCACCTTTAATGAATGAAAGTGCAGGAAAAACCTTGTTTGCCATCAAGAAGACCCAAATTCAACCAGTTCAGGCTAGAAAACCTCGGTGAAAAACCTTTTTTCAGTCCAATACAGCTTAGGCTATTACACAATGCAAAAAGACGCTTCTCTCGCTCTGAAACGCTCAAAATTGACATAAGCCAGTTTGCATCTTTAATGAATGAAAGTGCAGGAAAAACCTTGTTTGCCATCAAGAAGACCCAAATTCAACCAGTTCAGGCTAGGAAACCTCAGTGAAAAACCTTTTTATAGTGAAATACAACTTTAGTTACTGCACAGTGCAAAAAGAGGCTTCTATCGCTCTGAAACGCTCAAAATTGACATGAGTGAGTGTTCACCATAAATGAATTAAAGGACCGGTGAGAAAATGTTTGCCATGAAAAAGATCCAAATTCAGCAAGTCCAGGCTAGGAAACTTGCTTGAAAATCCTTTTTTCAGTCAAATACAGCTTACTCTACTGCAGAGTGCCAAAACGTGCTCCAATCGCTCTGAAACGCTCAAAATTGACATAAGCCAGTTTGCACCTTTAATGAATGAAAGTGCAGGAAAAACCTTGTTTGCCATCAAGAAGACCCAAATTCAACCAGTTCAGGCTAGAAAACCTCAGTGAAAAACCTTTTTTCTGTCCAATACAGCTTATGCTATTACACAATGCAAAAAGATGCTTCTCTCGCTCTGAAACGCTCAAAATTGACATAAGCCAGTTTGCACCTTTAATGAATGAAAGTGCAGGAAAAACCTTGTTTGCCATCAAGAAGACCCAAATTCAACCAGTTCAGGCTAGGAAACCTCAGTGAAAAACCTTTTTATAGTGAAATACAACTTTAGTTACTGCACAGTGCAAAAAGAGGCTTCTATCGCTCTGAAACGCTCAAAATTGACATGAGTGAGTGTTCACCATAAATGAATTAAAGGACCGGTGAGAAAATGTTTGCCATGAAAAAGATCCAAATTCAGCAAGTCCAGGCTAGGAAACTTGCTTGAAAATCCTTTTTTCAGTCAAATACAGCTTACTCTACTGCAAAGTGCCAAAACGTGCTCCAATCGCTCTGAAACGCTCAAAATTGACATAAGCCAGTTTGCACCTTTAATGAATGAAAGTGCAGGAAAAACCTTGTTTGCCATCAAGAAGACCCAAATTCAACCAGTTCAGGCTAGAAAACCTCAGTGAAAAACCTTTTTTCTGTCCAATACAGCTTATGCTATTACACAATGCAAAAAGATGCTTCTCTCGCTCTGAAACGCTCAAAATTGACATAAGCCAGTTTGCACCTTTAATGAATGAAAGTGCAGGAAAAACCTTGTTTGCCATCAAGAAGACCCAAATTCAACCAGTTCAGGCTAGGAAACCTCAGTGAAAAACCTTTTTATAGTGAAATACAACTTTAGTTACTGCACAGTGCAAAAAGAGGCTTCTATCGCTCTGAAACGCTCAAAATTGACATGAGTGAGTGTTCACCATAAATGAATTAAAGGACCGGTGAGAAAATGTTTGCCATGAAAAAGATCCAAATTCAGCAAGTCCAGGCTAGGAAACTTGCTTGAAAATCCTTTTTTCAGTCAAATACAGCTTACTCTACTGCAAAGTGCCAAAACGTGCTCCAATCGCTCTGAAACGCTCAAAATTGACATAAGCCAGTTTGCACCTTTAATGAATGAAAGTGCAGGAAAAACCTTGTTTGCCATCAAGAAGACCCAAATTCAACCAGTTCAGGCTAGAAAACCTCGGTGAAAAACCTTTTTTCAGTCCAATACAGCTTAGGCTATTACACAATGCAAAAAGACGCTTCTCTCGCTCTGAAACGCTCAAAATTGACATAAGCCAGTTTGCACCTTTAATGAATGAAAGTGCAGGAAAAACCTTGTTTGCCATCAAGAAGACCCAAATTCAACCAGTTCAGGCTAGGAAACCTCAGTGAAAAACCTTTTTATAGTGAAATACAACTTTAGTTACTGCACAGTGCAAAAAGAGGCTTCTATCGCTCTGAAACGCTCAAAATTGACATGAGTGAGTGTTCACCATAAATGAATTAAAGGACCGGTGAGAAAATGTTTGCCATGAAAAAGATCCAAATTCAGCAAGTCCAGGCTAGGAAACTTGCTTGAAAATCCTTTTTTCAGTCAAATACAGCTTACTCTACTGCAGAGTGCCAAAACGTGCTCCAATCGCTCTGAAACGCTCAAAATTGACATAAGCCAGTTTGCACCTTTAATGAATGAAAGTGCAGGAAAAACCTTGTTTGCCATCAAGAAGACCCGAATTCAACCAGTTCAGGCTAGAAAACCTCAGTGAAAAACCTTTTTTCAGTCCAATACAGCTTAGGCTATTACACAATGCAAAAAGACGCTTCTCTCGCTCTGAAACGCTCAAAATTGACATAAGCCAGTTTGCACCTTTAATGAATGAAAGTGCAGGAAAAACCTTGTTTGCCATTAAAGACCCAAATTCAACCAGTTCAGGCTAGGAAACCTCAGTTAAAAACCTTTTTATAATGAAATACAACTTTAGTTACTGCACAGTGCAAAAAGAGGCTTCTATCGCTCTGAAACGCTCAAAATTGACATGAGTGAGTGTCCACCATAAATTAATTAAAGGACCGGTGAGACCATGTTTGCCATGAAAAAGATCCAAATTCAGCATGTCCAGGCTAGGAAACTTGCTTGAAAATCCTTTTTTCAGTCAAATACAGCTTACTCTACTGCAGAGTGCCAAAACGTGCTCCAATCGCTCTGAAACGCTCAAAATTGACATAAGCCAGTTTGCACCTTTAATGAATGAAAGTGCAGGAAAAACCTTGTTTGCCATCAAGAAGACCCAAATTCAACCAGTTCAGGCTAGAAAACCTCAGTGAAAAACCTTTTTTCAGTCCAATACAGCTTAGGCTATTACACAATGCAAAAAGACGCTTCTCTCGCTCTGAAACGCTCAAAATTGACATAAGCCAGTTTGCACCTTTAATGAATGAAAGTGCAGGAAAAACCTTGTTTGCCATTAAAGACCCAAATTCAACCAGTTCAGGCTAGGAAACCTCAGTTAAAAACCTTTTTATAGTGAAATACAACTTTAGTTACTGCACAGTGCAAAAAGAGGCTTCTATCGCTCTGAAACGCTCAAAATTGACATGAGTGAGTGTCCACCATAAATTAATTAAAGGACCGGTGAGACCATGTTTGCCATGAAAAAGATCCAAATTCAGTATGTCCAGGCTAGGAAACTTGCTTGAAAATCCTTTTTTCAGTCAAATACAGCTTACTCTACTGCAGAGTGCCAAAACGTGCTCCAATCGCTCTGAAACGCTCAAAATTGACATAAGCCAGTTTGCACCTGTAATGAATGAAAGTGCAGGAAAAACCTTGTTTGCCATCAAGAAGACCCAAATTCAACCAGTTCAGGCTAGGAAACCTCAGTGAAAAACCCTTTTTCAGTCCAATACAGCTTAGGCTATTACACAATGCAAAAAGACGCTTCTCTCGCTCTGAAACGCTCAAAATTGACATAAGCCAGTTTGCACCTTTAATGAATGAAAGTGCAGGAAAAACCTTGTTTGCCATCAAGAAGACCCAAATTCAACCAGTTCAGGCTAGGAAACCTCAGTGAAAAACCTTTTTATAGTGAAATACAACTTTAGTTACTGCACAGTGCAAAAAGAGGCTTCTATCGCTCTGAAACGCTCAAAATTGACATGAGTGAGTGTTCACCATAAATGAATTAAAGGACCGGTGAGAAAATGTTTGCCATGAAAAAGATCCAAATTCAGCAAGTCCAGGCTAGGAAACTTGCTTGAAAATCCTTTTTTCAGTCAAATACAGCTTACTCTACTGCAGAGTGCCAAAACGTGCTCCAATCGCTCTGAAACGCTCAAAATTGACATAAGCCAGTTTGCACCTTTAATGAATGAAAGTGCAGGAAAAACCTTGTTTGCCATCAAGAAGACCCAAATTCAACCAGTTCAGGCTAGAAAACTTACTTGAAAAACCTTTTTTCAGTCCAATACAGCTTATGCTATTACACAGTGCAAAAAGAGGCTTCTATCGCTCTGAAACGCTCAAAATTGACATGAGTGAGTGTCCACCATAAATGAATTAAAGGACCGGTGAGACCATGTTTGCCATGAAAATGATCCAAATTCAGCAAGTCCAGGCTAGGAAACTTGCTTGAAAATCCTTTTTTCAGTCAGATACAGCTTACTCTACTGCAGAGTGCCAAAACGTGCTCCAATCGCTCTGAAACGCTCAAAATTGACATAAGCCAGTTTGCACCTGTAATGAATGAAAGTGCAGGAAAAACCTTGTTTGCCATCAAGAAGACCCAAATTTAACCAGTTCAGGCTAGAAAACCTCAGTGAAAAACCCTTTTTCAGTCCAATACAGCTTAGGCTATTACACAATGCAAAAAGACGCTTCTCTCGCTCTGAAACGCTCAAAATTGACATAAGCCAGTTTGCACCTTTAATGAATGAAAGTGCAGGAAAAACCTTGTTTGCCATTAAAGACCCAAATTCAACCAGTTCAGGCTAGGAAACCTCAGTTAAAAACCTTTTTATAGTGAAATACAACTTTAGTTACTGCACAGTGCAAAAAGAGGCTTCTATCGCTCTGAAACGCTCAAAATTGACATGAGTGAGTGTCCACCATAAATTAATTAAAGGACCGGTGAGACCATGTTTGCCATGAAAAAGATCCAAATTCAGCAAGTCCAGGCTAGGAAACTTGCTTGAAAATCCTTTTTTCAGTCAAATACAGCTTACTCTACTGCAGAGTGCCAAAACGTGCGCCAATCGCTCTGAAACGCTCAAAATTGACATAAGCCAGTTTGCACCTTTAATGAATGAAAGTGCAGGAAAAACCTTGTTTGCCATCAAGAAGACCCAAATTCAACCAGTTCAGGCTAGAAAACCTCAGTGAAAAACCCTTTTTCAGTCCAATACAGCTTAGGCTATTACACAATGCAAAAAGACGCTTGTCTCGCTCTGAAACGCTCAAAATTGACATAAGCCAGTTTGCACCTGTAATGAATGAAAGTGCAGGAAAAACCTTGTTTGCCATCAAGAAGACCCAAATTTAACCAGTTCAGGCTAGAAAACCTCAGTGAAAAACCCTTTTTCAGTCCAATACAGCTTAGGCTATTACACAATGCAAAAAGACGCTTCTCTCGCTCTGAAACGCTCAAAATTGACATAAGCCAGTTTGCACCTTTAATGAATGAAAGTGCAGGAAAAACCTTGTTTGCCATCAAGAAGACCCAAATTCAACCAGTTCAGGCTAGGAAACCTCAGTGAAAAACCCTTTTTCAGTCCAATACAGCTTAGGCTATTACACAATGCAAAAAGACGCTTCTCTCGCTCTGAAACGCTCAAATATGACATAAGCCAGTTTGCACCTTTAATGAATGAAAGTGCAGGAAAAACCTTGTTTGCCATCAAGAAGACCCAAATTCAACCAGTTCAGGCTAGAAAACCTCAGTGAAAAACCCTTTTTCAGTCCAATACAGCTTAGGCTATTACACAATGCAAAAAGACGCTTGTCTCGCTCTGAAACGCTGAAAATTGACATAAGCCAGTTTGCACCTTTCATGAATGAAAGTGCAGGAAAAACCTTGTTTGCCATCAAGAAGACCCAAATTCAACCAGTTCAGGCTAGGAAACCTCAGTGAAAAACCTTTTTATAGTGAAATACAACTTTAGTTACTGCACAGTGCAAGAAGACGCTTCTATCGCTCTGAAACGCTCAAAATTGACATAAGCCAGTTTGCACCTTTAATGAATGAAAGTGCAGGAAAAACCTTGTTTACCACCAAGAAGACCCAAATTCAACCAGTTCAGGCTAGGAAACCTCAGTGAAAAACCTTTTTTCAGTCCAATACAGCTTATGCTATTACACAATGCAAAAAGACGCTTCTCTCGCTCTGAAACGCTCAAAATTGACATGAGCCAGTTTGCACCTTTAATGAATGAAAGTGCAGGAAAAACCTTGTTTGCCATCAAGAAGATCCAAATTCAACCAGTTCAGACTAGGAAACCTCAGTGAAATACCTTTTTATAGTGAAATACAACTTTAGTTACTGCACAGTGCAAAAAGAGGCTTCTACCGCTCTGAAACGCTCAAAATTGACAAGAGTGAGTGTTCACCATAAATGAATTAAAAGACAGGTGAGACCATGTTTGCCATGAAATAGATCCAAATTCAGCAAGTCCAGGCTAGGAAACTTGCTTGAAAATCCTTTTTTCCGTGAAATACAGCTTACTCTACTGCAGAGTCCCAAAACTTGCTCCTATCGCTCTGAAACGCTCAAAATTGACATGAGTGAGTGTTCACCATAAATGAATTAAAAGACAGGTGAGACCATGTTTGCCATGAAATAGATCCAAATTCAGCAAGTCCAGGCTAGGAAACTTGTTTGAAAATCATTTTTTCAGTAAAATTCAGCTTTCTCTACTGCAGAGTGCAAAAAGACGCTTCTATCGCTCTGAAACGCTCAAAATTGACATAAGCCAGTTTGAACCTTTAATGAATGAAAGTGCAGGAAAAACCTTGTTTGCCATCAAGAAGATCCAAATTCAACCAGTTCAGGCTAGGAAACTTGCTTGAAAATCCTTTTTTCAGTGAAATACAGCTTACTCTACTGCAGAGTGCCAAAACTTGCTCCTATCGCTCTGAAACGCTCAAAATTGACATAAGCCAGTTTGCACCTTTAATGAATGAAAGTGCAGGAAAAACCTTGTTTACCATCAAGAAGACCCAAATTCAACCAGTTCAGGCTAGGAAACCTCAGTGAAAAACCTTTTTTCAGTCCAATACAGCTTATGTTATTACACAATGCAAAAAGACGCTTCTCTCGCTCTGAAACGCTCAAAATTGACATGAACCAGTTTGCACCTTTAATGAAAGAAAGTACAGGAAAAACCTTGTTTGCCATCAAGAAGATCCAAATTCAACCAGTTCAGGCTAGGAAACCTCAGTGAAAAACCTTTTTATAGTGAAATACAACTTGCACAGTGCAAAAAGAGGCTTCTATCGCTCTGAAACGCTCAAAATTGACATGAGTGAGTGTTCACCATAAATGAATTAAAGGACCGGTGAGACCATGTTTGCCATGAAAAAGATCCAAATTCAGCAAGTCCAGGCTAGGAAACTTGTTTGAAAATCCTTTTTTCAGTAAAATTCAGCTTTCTCTACTGCACAGTGCAAAAAGACGCTTCTATCGCTCTGAAACGCTCAAAATTGACATGAGTGAGTGTTCACCATAAATGAATTAAAAGACAGGTGAGACCATGTTTGCCGTGAAATAGATCCAAATTCAACCAGTGCAGGGCAGGAAACTTCCTTGAAAAACCTTTTTTCAGTGAAATACAGAGCACACAGTTCAAATACACAGTAGTAACACACATCACACAATAGAAATACACTGCACACATTATAAATACACAGTAGAAATACAGAGCACAAAGTAGAAATACACATACAACAGTAGAAATACACAGTAGAAATACACATCACAGTAAAATACACAATAGACATACACAGTACATAGTAGAAATACACAGGAAAAAATACACATCACACAGTAGTTATACACTGTAGAAATACACATCACACATTAGAAATAAAGAGGTTGAATCCACATCACACAGTAGAAACAGACTGTAGAAATACAGAGCACAAATTGGAAATACACATCACACATTTGAAATACACTGTAGAAATACACAGTACATAGTAGACATATACTGTTGACATACACAGCACATAGTAGGAATACAGATCAGAAACAAACATCACATAGTCAAAATACACAGTAGAAATACACAGCACACAGTCAAAATACACAGTAGAAATACAGAGCAGACAATAGGATTTCACAGTAGAAATAGACATCACAGTAGAAGTACACATCACAATAGAAAAACACAGTAGACATAGCGGACAGTACAAATACAATCGCAATACATATCACAGTGGAAATACACAGGAGAAATGCAGAGCAGACAATTGAAATACATAGAAATACACATCACAGTGGAAATACACATCAACATAGAGATACACAGTAGAAATACACAGTAGAAATAAACATCGCACAGTAGAAATACATATCACAGTAGAAATACACATCACAATAGAGATACACAGTTGAAATAAACATCACACAGTCAAAATACACAGTAGAAATACACAGCACAGAGTCGAAATATACAGCAGAAATACAAAGAAGACAATAGAAATACACAGTAGAAATACACATCACCGTAGAAATACACATCACAATAGAGATACACAGTGGAAATACACAGTAGAAATAAACATCACACAGTCAAAATACACAGTAGAAATACACAGCAGAAATACAGAGAAGACAATAGAAATACACAGTAGTAATACAGAGCAGACAATAGAAATACACAGTAGAAATACACAGCACACAGTATAAATACACTAGAAATACATAGCACAGTCGAAATACACAGTAAAAATACTAAGCATACAATAGAAATACACTGTAGAAATAAACATCACAGTAGAAATACACATCACAATAGAAATACACAGTAGAAATACACAGCACACAGTATAAAAATACTCCTCCTTGAACCGACACCTTACCGTGGTGGAGGGGTTTGAGTACCTGAATGATCCTAGGAGCTATGTTGTCCGGGGCTTAATGCCCCTGGTAGGGTCTCCCAAGGCAGACAGGTCCTAGGTGACAGGTCAGACTAAGAGCGGTTCCAGCCCCCTATGACTGACAACACATCTAGGAAGCGTACGTCGCCCGGAATGGCGTCACCGGGGCCCCACCCTGGAGCCAGGCCCGGGGTTGGGGCTCGCAGGCGAGCGCCTGGTGGCCGGGTCTTTGCCCACGGGACCCGGCCGGGCACAGCCCGAAGGAGCGACGTGGGCCCGCCCTCCAGTAGGCCCACCACCCGCAGGAGGGTTCAGAAGGGGCCGGTGCGGTGCGATTTGGATGGCTGTCCTGGGCGGGTGCCCCGGCGACCCAATCCCCGGACGGTGACTCTAGCCATGGGGACATGGAATGTCACCTCGCTGAGGGGGAAAGAGCCTGAACTGGTGCGGGAGGTTGAGCGCTACCGGCTAGAGATAGTCGGGCTCTCCTCCACGCACGGTCTGGGCTCTGGAACCCAACTCCTTGAGAGAGGCTGGACTCTCTTCTACTCTGGAGTTGCCCGCGGTGAGAGGCGGCGAGCTGGTGTGGGCTTGCTCATAGCTCCCCAGCTCAGCCGCCATGTGTTGGAGTTTTCCCCGGTGAACGAGAGGGTCGTTTCCCTGCGCCTCCGGGTCGGGGATAGGTCTCTCACTGTTGTTTCGGCCTATGGGCCAAACGGCAGTGCAGAGTACCCGGCCTTCTTGGAGTCCCTGGGAGGGGTACTGGAGAGTGCTCCAACTGGGGACTCCATCGTTCTGCTGGGGGACTTCAACGCTCACGTAGGCAGCGACAGTGTTGCCTGGAGGGGAGTGATTGGGAGGAACGGCCTCCCTGATCTGAACCCGAGTGGTGTTCTGTTGTTGGACTTCTGTGCTAGTCACAGTTTGTCCATAACGAACACCATGTTCAAGCATAAGGGTGTTCATCAGTGCACATGGCACCAGGACACCCTAGGCCGGAGGTCGATGATCGACTTTGTGGTCGTGTCATCTGACCTCCGGCCGTATGTCTTGGACACTCGGGTGAAGAGAGGGGCTGAGCTGTCAACTGATCACCACCTGGTGGTGAGTTGGTTTCGCTGGCAGGGGAGGAAGCTGGACGGACTTGGCAGACCCAAACGTACTGTGAGGGTCTGCTGGGAACGTCTGGTGGAACCCTCTGTCGGGGAAGTCTACAACTCCCACCTCCGGGAGAGCTTTGACCAGATCCCGAGGGAGGCTGGGGACATTGAGTCCGAATGGGCCTTGTTCTCCGCCTCCATTGTTGACGCGGCTGTTCGGAGCTGTGGCCGTAAGGTCTCCGGTGCCTGTCGTGGCGGCAATCCCCGAACTCGGTGGTGGACACCGACAGTAAGGGATGCTGTCAAGCTGAAGAAGGAGTCCTATCGAGCCTGGCTGGCTCGGGGGACTCCTGAGGCAGCTGACGGGTACCGGCAGGCCAAGCGTGCTGCAGCACGGGCGGTCGCGGAAGCAAAGACTCGGGCCTGGGAAAAGTTCGGGGAGGCCATGGAGAAGGACTACCGGTCGGCCTCGAGGAAATTCTGGCAAACCATCCGGCGCCTTAGAAAGGGGAAGCAGCACCCCGCCAACACTGTTTACGGTGGAGGCGGGGAGCTGTTGACCTCGACTGGGGATATCGTCGGGCGGTGGAAGGAGTACTTCGAGGATCTCCTCAATCCCACTGACACGTCTTCCATAGAGGAAGCAGAGGCTGGGGACTCGGAGGTTGATCCATTCATCACCCAAGCCGAAGTCACCGAGGTAGTCCGGAAGCTGCCCGGTGGCAAAGCACCGGGGGTGGATGAGATCCGCCCTGAGTACCTCAAGTCTTTGGATGTTGTGGGGCTGTCTTGGCTGACACGTCTCTGCAACATCGCGTGGCAGTCGGGGACAGTGCCTCTGGACTGGCAGACCGGGGTGGTGGTCCCTCTATTCAAAAAGGGGGACCGGAGGGTGTGTTCCAACTACCGGGGGATCACACTCCTCAGCCTCCCTGGTAAAGTCTATTCCAGGGTACTGGAGAGGAGAATTCGGCCGATAGTCGAACCTCGGATTCAGGAGGAACAATGCGGTTTTCGTCCTGGCCGTGGAACACTGGACCAGCTCTATACCCTCAGCAGGGTGCTGGAGGGTTCATGGGAGTTTGCCCAACCAGTCCACATGTGTTTTGTGGACTTGGAGAAGGCATTCGACCGTGTCCCTCGTGGCATTCTGTGGGGGGTGCTTCGGGAGTACGGGGTCGAGGGCCCTCTACTAAGGGCTGTACGGTCCCTGTACGACCGGAGCAGGAGCTTGGTTCGCATTGCCGGCAGTAAGTCAGACCTGTTTCCAGTGCATGTTGGACTCCGGCAGGGCTGCCCTTTGTCACCGGTTCTGTTCATTATTTTTATGGACAGAATTTCTAGGCGCAGTCATGGGCCGGAGGGGATCTGGTTCGGGAGCCACCGGATTTCATCCCTGCTTTTCGCAGATGATGTTGTCTTGTTGGCTCCTTCGAGCCGGGACCTCCAGCATGTTCTGGGGCGGTTTGCAGCCGAGTGTGAAGCAGCTGGGATGAGAATCAGCACCTCCAAGTCTGAGGCCATGGTTCTCGACCGGAAAAAGGTGGCTTGTTCCCTCCAGGTTGGGGGAGAGTTCCTGCCTCAAGTGGAGGAGTTTAAGTATCTCGGGGTCTTGTTCACGAGTGAGGGAAGGATGGAGCGTGAGATTGACAGGCGGATCGGTGCGGCGGCCGCAGTAATGCGGTCGTTGTATCGGTCTGTCGTGGTGAAGAGAGAGCTGAGCCGAAAGGCGAAGCTCTCGATTTACCGGTCAGTCTACGTTCCTACCCTCACCTATGGTCATGAACTTTGGGTCATGACCGAAAGAATAAGATCCCGGATACAAGCGGCCGAAATGAGTTTCCTCCGCAGGGTGGCAGGGCGCTCCCTTAGAGATAGGGTGAGGAGCTCTGTCACACGGGAGGAGCTCGGAGTAGAACCGCTGCTCCTCCACATCGAGAGGAGTCAGCTGAGGTGGCTCGGGCATCTGTATCGGATGCCCCCTGGACGCCTCCCTCGGGAGGTGTTCCAGGCATGCCCCACCGGGAGGAAGAGACCCCGAGGAAGACCCAGGACACGCTGGAGTGACTATGTCACCCGGCTGACCTGGGAACGCCTTGGGATCCTCCCGGAGGAGCTGGAGGAAGTGTCCGGGGAGAGGGAAGTCTGGGTATCCCTGCTCAGGCAGCTGCCCCCGCGACCCGGCCCCGGATAAGCGGCAGATAATGGATGGATGGATGGATGGACAGTATAAATACACTAGAAATACATAGCACACAGTCGAAATACACAGTAGAAATACAGAGCAGACAATAGAAATACACAGAACAAATACACATCACAGTAGAAATACACATCACAATAGAGATACACAGTAGAAATACACAGTAGAAATAAACATCGCACAGTAGAAATACACATCACAGTAGAAATACACATCACAATAGAGATACACAGTAGAAATACACAGTAGAAATAAACATCACACAGTCGAAATACACAGTAGAAATACACAGTAGAAATAAACATCACACAGTCAAAATACACAGTAGAAATTCACAGCACAGTCGAAATAAACAGTAGAAATACAGAGCAGACAATAGAAATACACAGTAGAAATACACAGCACACAGTACAAATACACTAGAAATACATAGCACACAGTCGAAATACACCGTAGAAATACTAAGCATACAATAGAAATACACAGTAGAAATAGTAAGCATACAATAGAAACACACTGTAGAAATACACATCACAGTAGAAATACACATCACAATAGAGATACACAGTAGAAATTCACAGTAGAAATAAACATCGCACAGTAGAAAACACATCACAATAGAAATACACAGTAGAAATACACAGCACACTACAAATACACTAGAAATACATAGCACAGTCGAAATACACAGTAGAAATACTAAGCATACAATAGAAATACACTGTAGAAATACACATCACAGTAGAAATACACATCACAATAGAAATACACAGTAGAAATACACAGCACACAGTAGCAATACACAGTAGAAATACACATCACAGTAGAAATACACATCACAATAGAGATACACAGTAGAAATACACAGTAGAAATAAACATCGCACAGTAGAAATACACATCACAGTAGAAATACACATCACAATAGAGATACACAGTAGAAATACACAGTAGAAATAAACATCACACAGTAGAAATACACAGTAGAAATACAGAGCAGGCAATAGAAATACACAGTAGAAATACACAGCACACAGTACAAATACACTAGAAATACATAGCACACAGTCGAAATACACCGTAGAAATACTAAGCATACAACAGAAATACACAGTAGAAATACTAAGCATACAATAGAAATACACTGTAGAAATACACATCCCAGTAGAAATTCACATCACAATAGAGATACACAGTAGAAATTCACAGTAGAAATAAACATCGCACAGTAGAAAACACATCACAATAGAAATACACAGTAGAAATACACAGCACACAGTACAAATACACTAGAAATACATAGCACAGTCGAAATACACAGTACAAACACTAAGCATACAATAGAAATACACTGTAGAAATACACATCAAAATAGAAATACACAGTAGAAATACACAGCACACAGTATAAATACACTAGAAATACATAGCATATAGTCGAAATACACAGTACAAATACAGATCAGACAATAGAAATACACAGTAGAAATACACATCACAGTAGAAATACACATCACAATAGAGATACACAGTAGAAATACACAGTAGAAATAAACATCGCACAGTAGAAATACACATCACAATAGAGATACACAGTAGAAATACACAGTCGAAATAAACATCACACAGTCGAAATACACAGTACAAATACAGAGCAGTCAATATAAATACACAGTACAAATACACATCACAGTAGAAATACACATCAGAATAGAGATACACAGTAGAAATACACAGTAGAAATAAACATTGCACAGTAGAAATACACATCACAGTAGAAATACACATCACAATAGAGATACACAGTAGAAATACACAGTAGAAATAAACATCACACAGTCGAAATACACAGTAGAAATACACAGTAGAAATAAACATCACACAGTCGAAATACACAGTAGAAATTCACAACACACAGTCGAAATAGACAGTAGAAATACAGAGCAGACAATAGAAATACACAGAAATACACATCACAATAGAGATACACAGTAGAAATACACAGTAGAAATAAACATCACACAGTCGAAATACACAGTACAAATACACTAGAAATACATAGCACACAGTCGAAATACACCGTGGAAATACTAAGCATACAATAGAAATACACTGTAGAAATACACATCACAGTAGAAATTCACATCACAATAGAGATACAAAGTAGAAATTCACAGTAGAAATAAACATCGCACAGTAGAAAACACATCACAATAGAAATACACAGTAGTAATACAGAGCAGACAATAGAAATACACAGTAGAAATACACATCACAATAGAAATACACAGTAGAAATACACAGCACACAGTATAAATACACTAGAAATACATAGCACAGTCGAAATACACAGTACAAATACTAAGCATACAATAGAAATACACTGTAGAAATAAACATCACAGTAGAAATACACATCACAATAGAAATACACAGTAGAAATACACAGCACACAGTATAAATACACTAGAAATACATAGCACACAGTCGAAATACACAGTAGAAATACAGAGCAGACAATAGAAATACACAGTACAAATACACATCACAGTAGAAATACACATCACAATAGAGATACACAGTAGAAATACAGAGTAGAAATAAACATCGCACAGTAGAAATACACATCACAGTAGAAATACACATCACAATAGAGATACACAGTAGAAATACACAGTAGAAATAAACATCACACAGTCGAAATACACAGTAGAAATACACAGTAGAAATAAACATCACACAGTCGAAATACACAGTAGAAATTCACAGCACACAGTCGAAATAAACAGTAGAAATACAGAGCAGACAATAGAAATACACAGTAGAAATACACAGCACACAGTACAAATACACTAGAAATACATAGCACACAGTCGAAATACACCGTAGAAATACTAAGCATACAATAGAAATACACAGTAGAAATAGTAAGCATACAATAGAAACACACTGTAGAAATACACATCACAGTAGAAATACACATCACAATAGAGATACACAGTAGAAATTCACAGTAGAAATAAACATCGCACAGTAGAAAACACATCACAATAGAAATACACAGTAGAAATACACAGCACACTACAAATACACTAGAAATACATAGCACAGTCGAAATACACAGTAGAAATACTAAGCATACAATAGAAATACACTGTAGAAATACACATCACAGTAGAAATACACATCACAATAGAAATACACAGTAGAAATACACAGCACACAGTAGAAATACACTAGAAATACATAGCACACAGTCGAAATACACAGTAGAAATACAGAGCAGACAATAGAAATACACAGTAGAAATACACATCACAGTAGAAATACACATCACAATAGAGATACACAGTAGAAATAAACATCACACAGTAGAAATACACAGTAGAAATAAACATCACACAGTCGAAATACACAGTAGAAATACACAGCACAGAGTCGAAATGTCACAGTAGAAATACACATCACAATAGAAATACACAGTAGAAATACAGAGAAGACAATAGAAATACACAGTAGAAATACACATCACAGTAGAAATACACATCACAATAGAAATACACAGTAGAAATACAGAGCAGACAATAGAAATACACAGTAGAAATACACATCAAAGTAGAAATACACATCACAATAGAAATACACAGTAGAAATACACAGCACACAGTACACATACACTAGAAATACATAGCACACAGTAGAAATACACATCACACAGTCCAAATAAACTGTAGAAATACACAGTAGCAATACACATCACATTACAAATACACAGTAGAAATACTGCACAGTGCCAAAAGAAGCTTCTATCCCTCTGAAACGCTCAAAATTGACAGTGAGCTTTCACCATAAATGAATTAAAGAGCAAGGGAAACCATGTTTGCCATGATATTTATCCAAATTCAAATATTCCTGGCAAGGCAGCTTCCTTGAAAAACTGTTTTTCAATGAAGTACTTCATACTCTACTGCACAGTGCAAAAAGACGCTTCTCTCGCTCTGAAACGCTCAAAATTGACATGAGTGAGTTTTCACCATAAATGAATTAAAGGACAGGTGAGACCATCTTTGCCATGATATTTATCCAAATTCAACTATTCCTGGCAAGGCAGCTTCCTTGTAAAAACCTTTTTTCAATGAAGTACCTCATACTGCACAGTGCAAAAAGTGAATTAAAGACCAATGGAAACCATGTTTGCAACAATATTAATCCAACTTCGGCCATCCACAACAAAATAGAACACAACAGAACAGAAGAAATATCCATATTTTATAGTTCATTTCTAGCAGAAGACCAGAAGGTCCTGCAGCATGTGACCTGGTGCTCTCTACAAATGCACCTGTTACACTTGGTGCAGGTGGTAGAAGACCTCTATTTTAGCCTTGTGCACAACCAGCATTCAGCTCTCCTTCTGGTCGAGCTGGTGGCAGCAGTGGCAATGGCGGTGTCGGTGGTTTCTGCTAGGGCAGCAACAGTGGTCTGTAACTTCACCACCATGGCAGCAGCATGTCGGTCATCGAATCGGAGGCTGGCGCTTATCATTTGAAATCGTTTGTGGGACATGGTGGCCCTGACGACTGGTCTCCCACTCTGGTCATCCCACAGACTGCGGGTAGAGTCCCCTTTGGACCGGTACACACCTGCCAGGATGAGAAGTCCCAAGTACGCTCGAATCTTATGGGCATCCACATCACTCCATCCTGACACTGCACGCCTCCCTGTAAGGTTTGTCATTTGCAAAATCAGCTGGATCATGTCAGGAGTGAAAAAAGGGTCAAAAGAGGATGACACATCATGGATTCTTGATATGGCATATCTCGTGGGCCCTGGCATCATGCCGGTTGATGCCTGAATGTAGCGCAGTGTCTCGGCATGAGATGGAGACTAGACTTGCCTGTTATTCGCTGTCCACTCACTGTAAGGATCGGCAGGATCCCCAGTGTCCTCTCCACTTTCAGAGGACGGGTCAGAGGCACTCACAGAAGTGGGCTCCAGTGAGCATTCTGTGTCAGACTCCCCCTCGAGATTGTGTCTTCTTCAGATGAGTCCTGCAGCTCGCTGTCGAAATACACAGTAGAAATGCAGAGCACACAATAGTAATACAAAGTAGAAATACACATCACAAAGTAGAAATACATAGCACACAATAGAAATACAAAGTAGAAATACATAGCATACAATAGAAATACAAAGTAGAAATACAAATCACTCTGTAGAAATACACATCACACAGTCGAAATACACAAGACACAGTAGAAATACACAGTAGAAATACACATCATACAGTAGAAAGAGAGAGTAGAAATGCAAAGCACACAATAGAAATACAAAGTAGAAATACACAGAACACAGTAAATACACATTGCACAGGAATAATACACAGCACACAGTAGAAATACACTATAGAAATACACAGCACTCAGAAGAAATACACAGCAGAAATACACAGTAGAAATATACAGCACTGAGTATTAATACACCGCAGAAATACACATCACACATTAGAAATAGACAGTAGAAACACACAGCACACATTAGAAGTACACAGTAGTAACACACAGCACACAGTAGAAATACACAGTAGAAATACACAGGACACAGTAGAAATACACATCACACAGTAGAAATACACAGCACACAGTCGAAATACACAGTAGAAATACAGAGCACACAATAGAAATACACATCACACAGTAGAAATACACTGTAGAATACAGAGCACACAGTTGAAATACACAGTAGAAATACAGAGCACACAATAGAAATACACATCACACAGTAGAAATACACTGTAGAAATACAGAGCACACAGTAGAAATACACATCACACAGTCGAAATACACAGTAGAAATACACATCACACAGTTGAAATAAACAGTAGAAATACAGAACACACAATAGAAATACACAGTAGAAATACACAACACAGTAAAAATACACAGCACACAGTAGAAATACATAGGACACAGTAGAAATACACATCAGAGAGTAGAAATACACAGGACACAGTAGAAATACACATCAGAGAGTAGAATTACACAGTACATAGAAATACACAGTAGCAATTCACAGCACAGAGTCGAAATACACAGAAGAAATACAGAGCACACAACAGATAGACACAGTAGAAATACACATCACTGTAGAGATACAGAGCACACAGTAGAAATACACTGTAGAAATACAGAGCACACAGTAGAAATACACAGTAGAAATACACAGCACTCAGTAGAAATACACATCACACAGCAGAAATACACTGTAGAAATACAGAGCACACATCACACAGTAGGAATACACATCACAAAGTCGAAATACACAGAAGAAATACACATCACACAGAAATACACAGTAGAAATACAGAGCACATAATAGAAATACACATCACAGTAGAAATACACAGTCGAAATGAACATCACACAGTAGAAATACACAGCAGAAATACATCTCACACAGTAGAAATACACATCACACAGTAGAAATACACAGTTGAAATGCACAGCACACAGTAAAAATACACAGTAGAAATACACAGCAGAAATACACAGCACACAGTAGAAATACACAGTCGAAGAAAACATCACAATAGAAATGTACAGTAGAAATACACAGCACATAGTAGAAATACATAGCAGAAATACACATCACACAGTAGAAATACACATCACACAGTTGGAATACACAGTCGAAATACACATCACACGGTAGAATACACAGTTGAAAAACACATCACACAGTCAAAATACACAGCACACATATACATACACAGTACACAGTATAAATACACAAGAAACAGTATAAATAAACTGTACAAAGTATAAATAAACAGTTGAAAAACACATCACACAGTCAAAATACACAGCACACATATACATACACAGTACACAGTATAAATACACAAGAAACAGTATAAATAAACTGTACAAAGTATAAATACACACTTTAAATTCACATTGCACAGTATAAATACAGAGCACACAGTATAAATACACAGTACGCAGTATGAATACACATTACAAGGTATACACACACAGTACACAGTATACATACACAGTACACAGTATGAATACCCAGTACACAGTACAGAGTATAAATATACATCACACAGTAGAAATACACAGTAGAAATACACTTCACACAGTAGAAATACACTGTAGAAATACACAGTACATAGTAGATATGCACTGTAGAAATACACAGTACATAGTAGAAATACACTGTAGAAATACACATCACACAGTAGAAATACACTGTAGAAATACAGAGCACACAGTAGTAATACACTATAGAAATACACATCACACAGTAGAAATACACTAGAAATACAGAGCATACAGTAGAAGTACACAGTAGAAATACACTGTAGAAATACACGTCACACAGTAGAAATACATGTCACACAGTGGAAATACACAGTAGAAATACACAGCACACAGTAGAAATAGACAACAGAAACAGGATTTGCTTAATTTCTGGACGTATCCTACCTGCACTCCAAGACAAAATAATGAAACGCAATCTGAGGGCATCTTTAAAAGGCTTGTTTTGGGGTGCAAGTGTGGCTCACGCCCATGCCAATTTGAACACGCCGAATCTCGGAAGCTAAGAAGTGTTGGTCCTGGTGAGAGTTTGGATGGGAGATCGCTTGGGAATGCCAGGTGCTAAGCTTTTTGACTTTGCTCTACAGACACCAGAGGGCGCTGCAGCTTCTTCAGTGGAGACAGGGTTGAAAAAAAACAGCAGCCTGTTTCTTGTTTTCCGGTTATGCAGGCTGTCTGTTTAGGTGGAGAAATGTAAATGACTAGTCCTTCACTTCCTATTTCCACTTTATGCTGTTTTATACTACTACTTCATTCCATTTCAGAGGGAAATATGGTACATTTCCCTCCTCTAAACATGTAATTATTTGATCAAATTGAATACATCAATGGAAATGCTGCTGAGACAATAATGTGTCAGTGCTTACCAATCCACTGATAGCTGTTTTTCATACAGCGAAAGCCTTAGAAATGTAAAAACAGGTGACAGCAGAGCTTGTTATGAAGGCTCATTTTTCATCCTGGTAACAGGATTTGCCTTATTTCTGGACGTATCCTACCTGCACTACCGGCCTTTTTTGGGGTATAAGTGTGGCTTACGGCCATACCACTCTGAACACGCCCCCTTTGGTGAAGTAGTAAGTGTGTGTATTGGTGAGAAGAAAAAAAATCAAAAAAATCATGGACGGACTAAAAATCAAAAACAATATAATCATGGCGAGGGAATTGGGCATAGACGAAATGGTGGTCTCTTTTATTAATTTGCCCACTTATATTGAGGACATGGCAATACTGGAGAAATTAAGAGACTGGGGAGTCAAGCCTGGTTCCGGAATCAGGAGACGGATGTGGCCAGGGACGGAGATCACGGACGGAACTTTGCATTCGGCCTGGACATATTGTTAGACACATGTTTTAAATGTGGAAAACAGGGCCATTATGCCCTGGAGTGCACGGAGCAGCAGACGGGAGGAGGAGGCTGGAGTAAGGAGAGGTCTAAAGACAAGTGAGAGTACCGGGGTGAGAATGACTGGGTTAGAGTGGACGGTGTCTGATGTTACGGGCAGTGAGGGAGGTACCATGGAGAAGGTGGGAGAAGTGAGGAAAAGACCCATGACAAGACGGCAAGTGAAAAGAACTCATGGAGACACTCTTTTCAATTTTGCTTATCATGCTCCATATTTCCTCCTTCGATGGGAATGGGCTCCGAGACAGAGACAGAAGACAGCAAACCTTGCTGGTGTGTGAGGCTGACATCATTTGCCTACAAGAGACTCACTGGGATGATGAGTGTGTGAGAGAGACTGAGAGAGAATGGATGGGTGAGATGTATGTTAACAATGGGGGAACTAAATCAAGAGGGGTGGCAATTTTGGTGAAGAGGGGAGTGATTGAGGATGTAAGAAAGAGTGTGGATGATGAGTGATTGGGATAACATTTGAACACATGGAGGAAAAGTTTTAACTAATGAATGTATATGCACCGAATGAGGAAAGAGAGAGAAGGTGGGAGTGGGAGGAATGTGTGGCGACAACTGTATGATTGTGGGTGATTTTAATGTGTGGTGGGAAGGTTGGATGCTTCATCAATTGTGTGTTTCAGGAGTGATTCATCCAGAGGTGTGCTGAGACAGGTGATGAGAGAGAAGAGACTGATTGATATGTGGAGAGATAGAAATCCAGAGGGGAGGGTTTTTTCTAGACAGACAAGAGGTGGGGGGTGTTAAAACAGAGTATAAAAAACAGGATAGATTTAGTTTTGGGAGCAAAGGGCATAGCAGACAGGATAGGTAGGGCAGAATATAAAGCCACAGCGCCCAGCGATCACATGGTGTTGGAGTTTAGGTTAAATCAACAAATTGAAAGGAGGGGAGTGGTGTGTGGTGTTTGAATGGTGGTTTAGCAAAGGATGAAAGGTATAAAAAGAAAGTGAGAGAATGTATAAACAGGAGAATGAATGAGAGTATGAAACTACGTCAGTTCAGGGTCCAATATAAAAATATATATTTGCAAAATAATAGCCCATTAAATGATTGATCAATGAATGATTTCTTTCACCTGGTTAATGTGATTTCTGCTCCCGAACTTCACTGCACAGCTTATCAATATCAGGGCTGTAAGCCGTCACTTTGATCTTCACACAGGATTGCAAGCTGTCATCTGTGAGGCGGGAGCTATGTTTGCTATTTATGTAGTTCATGCTGGGTAAAACCTGCTCACATAAGTATGTGGATCCAAAGATTGACAGGACTCCAAATGCATATTTTTTCATGTTCATATAAGTGTCAGGAATGGCATTCCATGTTTCGAACACAAGTTTGTCTGGTTTGGGGAGGTTTTCAATATCATTCCATTTGTTCTTCTGAGCACGAGTGGCCTTCTGATGAGCAACATCCTCAAGATCAGCTGTCAAGCTTCTTAACTTAGACACCCTTACGTCTTTGTCAGCTATGACGGCCAGTTCGATCTCAAGATCGGGTTGACTTACAACTGTAAATGCAGTCATATTCAACGGGGATGGATCGGTGTTCAGGTGTTTTTTTCCTGTCTGAAATCTCAGAATCTTTTTCCAAACGCAGTTTGCATTGCGATGATTGCATGCTGCAAATGGTCATAATTTATCTGATTGTGTGCTTCTTTGAACTTGAAAGAGGAAAAGTGAGACAGCGTACCTAGCATATTGCTTATTTGGAATACCAATCCTAATCGGTATTGTAATAGAGCTAATTTTCATATTCCCCTTTTGGAATTACATCAGTATGAAAGATCACTTATGTGATCCAATAGTCATTTGCAGATTGTGTTCTTGGAATTAGGTATCATGCAAAATATCACCCATTAGGATTTTTTTACTCATTACTTTAATTATGAATTAATGCTCATTGCATATTGCATATTATATTGCATATTGCATATTGGATTGTTGGACTTACAGATAGTGTAAAATATAACTCGATTGGAATGAGACTGTTACTTGCAGAAAACATATTACATCAGAATCAGAATCAGAATCAGAATACTTTATTAATCCCCGGGGGGAAATTGTTTTTGTTCTGGATGCTCCGTGCAAAGTAGAAATAGAAATATAGCATGAATGGAAACAAGAGATAAAGATAAAGATATAAATAAAATAGTAAAGTAGACAATAAAATAAAATATAATAAAATAAAATAATAAAGTAGACAATCTCAAGTGTTCAATGACCACTCCAAGTATTTACATATATACAGTGCAAAATATATATATGGTATGGGAAATATACATAGATACACGTATACATATATAAATATATATAGCCATTTGAGTCCGATCATCAGAGGGAGGAGTTGTAAAGTTTAATGGCCACAGGTAGGAATGACAAGTAATTAAACTATATTCTTGGAATTTCTGATAAAGTCTTTGGAATTGCTTATCCAATTTTCATATTGTTTACCCTTACCTTCAAAAAGATCAACACAGGACTTTTCACACATATCCGTGTTGCACAGTCCACAGCAGCCCTAAGAACTACTGCGGTGATACTGCAGTTCGTTTTCCAATTATCTTTTTAATGTCTTATATATAGAACAAACATAACACAAGTTACACACATAAAAAGCAAATCATTAAACATAAATGAAAAGTAGGAATAAGTAAAAAAAAAAATAATATAGAAAATTATAGCATTTGTGGTCAACATATCACACATACAGTAATTGAAATAAGTACACAGTATAGAAGTTGTCAGAGGTCCATAAGAGGTTTCCAAGTCTTCAGAAACATATCCCCTTTATTTTTCAAGGAGTAAGTATGCTGTTCCAATCGTAATGTCTCGTTGAGAATTCTTATAAACAATTCAAAGGTTGGAGGTTGTTGTTTGTTCCAGTACAGCAGAATACATTTCTTTGCTATGTATGATATTATGCTAATCTGTTTGGCTGAAATGGGGTCTAGTGTCTTGTCCAATTCTGTTCCGAAGAGGTACCGTATTGGAGAGATGTCCAGTGGGATTTGGAGGACCTTAACAGTCAGATCACGTACCTCTGACCAGAAGCGTTTTATTTGTCTACACTAGGGCTGGGCGATATGGCCTCAAATCAATATCACGATATATTGAGCAACTCACCTCGATAACGATAGATGAACGATAAGTAAGTATTTGTACAGTCAAACTAACCAAAAGCTTCTTATTGATCATTATAAAGTTTCAGGGCGTTCCTGTAACCATGGTAACTCACGGTGCCAGAGGGGAGGGAGAGACGCTGAATGAAGCTGTTTACACAGATACACTGCAGACAAAGTCCAGACTACAGTTGTTATTTCACACATGTAGCACACAACAGGAGACTCTCCGTGTCAGACGGGTTCTCACGTGCTGACTAAACTCAGCTGATAACGTAGCAGCGCGACGAGTCCTTGCTAGCTAAGCAGCTAAACTTTAGCACCGCTCCGTGCTGAGATCCCGCCCTGTGTGGGTCACTACACTGTCATTGGTCAGGCGCGCACACGCTGTTAACGACACCATTGGCTGTAGAGTGTGACAATCTGTCAATAAAAATCAGCCAACAGCTCTCTGATCTGCTTTGATCTCACAAGTCGCCTCTGTGAAGTTTGAATGACCGAAATCCGTCATAGCGACGGAGAACTTTAATCCATGTTCAAAGTATAAAATAACTTAAATTTCCTTCAAACACAAAGTATTAAAAATACAGTCTGTTATAAAGAGATTCGACAGCAGCCGCAGCAGCAGCCGCCTTATCTTTTGACCCCGCGTGCTCCATTTTCTCCGTCTCACGTCTCTTTCCCTTCTTGTAACAGACTGGATGGAGTCACGTGACTACACGCGCTGTATACTAGTACAGCCGAGCGTCTTAAAGGGACATGAACATAGCGGTAGCCTACCAACACACACAGCCAAACAAGACAAAAACGACTTTTCCTTTTTTTTTTTAAACACCGAATATACCGACAGGGGCAAAATGACGTCGGTTATCGTCGTAAATTTCGGTATTTCCCAGAAAACGCTAATGACAGATCCTATACATATTTTACAACGATGGCATTTAGAGGAAGAATTAGGATATATCTTGTTTAAACGAACTGGGGTAAGGTACATTCTGTACATTAACTTATAATTCTGTTCAATTATTTTATTACAGAACAGTGATGTAAATACATTTTGACATATAGCGTCCCATTGATCTCTACTTAGGTTGCATCCCAGAACTTTTTTGCTATATATTTCTAAGTGGCGTATAGGAAGAACTATGATGGTCTAGCAGAGTATTGTAAATCAAAGAGATTTTCCCTTCAACGAAGTAGCACTATTCAAAATTTCTTCCAGACTTGTTAGCCCCAAACACAACCGTCCAGATCTTTCTAGAGTAGTAACTAGGTGACAAATTTGTAAATATTTATTAAAGTCTTGTTTAGGGATTTTAAACTCCGACCTTAATTAAGGAAATGACTTAAGGCGGCCTTCATTGAATATGTCTTTAAAATTGTGTAAACCATGATCTTTCCATTTTGTAAGCAAGGACTTTCCGATTGAGGATGGCAAGTCCGGGTTAGAGGATAAAAGAGCTAACAAAGAAATTCTAGCAGACGACCCACAGAACCTCTTAACATGTAGCCAGGCCTTAAAGGAATAGTTCACTCTAGAACGAAATTCAGTCATTATCGACTCACCCTCATGCTGATGAGAAGTCCGGTGTAGTTTCTTATTCCTCAAAGTGCAGCTGGAGACCCGCGGGGGTACCCTCCAACAGCAATAATCTATGTGAAGAGTGTTGATGGCGTCCGAGACCAGGGCCGGTTTTTGCTATGGGCAATGTGGGCGACCGCCAAGGGCGCAATCTATGTGAGTCATGTATGTCAAAAAAAAAAAAAAAAAAAAAAAAAGACAAAACAAAACTTGCCAGTTTTCTAGACTACCTCATTTCCATGTCAAGTTAGTGGAGTGGGCGCTGGGGCGCCCTCATTGTCACGTCAACTTGCTGCTGAGAGTCACACAGGTTGTGTGTGTCAGAAGAGGTAAGGGGGAGGGGGGCGGGGGATCAACTTGTGATAATGATGAGTGATAATTAAAAAGAACTACAAAAAAAGTGCAAAAGAACTACAAAAAAACGGAAGGAGGAACCATTGCACAGTTGCTGGCCGGACCATAAAAAACGGCGCACATCATCGCAGGTGCAGATCATCATCAATCAATCACACGCAAACAGTGGCAGGGAAGGAGACAGTTCTCTCGTCGCCTGAACCCTGCAGTGAGCCCATGCAGAAGAGAGCTTCTACAAAAACCAGAGAGGCAGCCGGTAAGACGAGTGAACAGAGACTCTTGCTACGGAGGTTCAATTGCTGATTGTTTGTGTTAGCGCTAGCTTAGCCACGGGGTTGGTTGCCCAGTAACGCGTGGCTTATTAAACACTTAATGCCCACGTGTGCTGATTGTTTGTTAACGTCCTGAGTCTAATGAAATGTGTTGAGAATGTACCATATATAGAATGTAAAGATTAACTGGTACTTATGTATTGAGCACATCTGAGGGTTTCACTTTGATCTTGAAACTTGGTAAATTATTAAATGAAAATTGATTGGGTTGTGTTAATCACAAAAGCAATTTAAGTATAGCATGATTTGAGCATTTCATACTTGTGTAAAGACTAATTTCACTTTATTTATTAAAATCTGACCATAAAATGTGATTAAGGTTGAAAAGTAATTCATGTTAAAATACAATTGAAATTGAGACAATTTGTTAAAATGCATTAAAAAATAAAAAGACTAACAATAAATATTAAAAAGAAGTGAAATTCATACTTACCTGACAACATGCTAAAACAATTGACAGCTGTGGGTAACTTTATTTGCACTTAATTTGCAATGTAATATAAACAGTTTTGGGTTTCACAATATTTATTTATTTAGGTATTTTTCTGGCCTTTTGTATACTTTCCTATTAGTCATTTGAAATATCATTGGCATTATGTACAGAATTTAAACATGTTTTCTTTTTGTGTGTTCTATGTTTGAAAGGTTTTTCACCTAATGCCTGATGGCTAATGGCACTTGGAAAAAAAAAAGGAAAATAAAAAGGAAGAAAAGGAAAAGCTGCCTGGTCATTAAGTGAATTCCAGTTAAACCTCTGAGTAGATGACTCCATCCCTTTTCAAGTGGGAAAATTGCATGGCAAAACTTAAAGAAACTTGACACAAACACAAGAGGGATCTGCCTGCACTAGTGATTTGAAACTTTGAAACTCACAGCAGGATGTAAATACCGGCGTGTATCTATCGCGAGTCTCGTTGATCTTGTCTGGCGCGGCTTCCGTAGTGCAAACGCTGTGAGGGAGACTCGCGTGAACTATATTCCGAACTTGTCAATAAGATCTAACTTCTGGGACTGATCTCTCTGGATCGGCAAGGTACAGAACGATATCATCGGCATATGATATTCTATTATCTGTTGTCCCAAACTGAATACCGGAAATTTCTTCACTTGTCCTTATGACTTCAGCAAGGGGTTCGATCGCTAAATTAAATAAAAACGGCAGAGGGGACATCCCTGTCGACAGCCTCTGCTTAAGTTAAATTTTTCTGAGACAGCACCATTAACACATATTTGAGCTTGTGGATTACTGTACATTGCTTTGACCCAACTGATACATCTATCGCCAAAATTAAACTTCTCCAAAACCCAAAGTAAGTATGACCACTCGACCCTATCAAACACTTTTTCTGCATCAAGGGATATTATCATAGCTGGTTGGTTGCAAAGGGTCGAGTGGTACACTATGTCTAACAGCCTTCAAATATTATGTCGCATATCGTGCCTTTACAAAACCTGCCTGGTCGGGGTTAATTAGCTGAGGAAGAATGTCTTCTAGTCTATGTGCAATTAATCTAGCAATAATCTTAAAATCAACTGGTAGTAACGAAATTGGACCAAATGATGTACATTCTGCAATGTCTTTATCTTTTTTATGTATCAATGATATGACAGCTGTCTTCATTGATTTGGGAAGGGTCCCATTTTCAAAGAAATCTGTAACCATAGGCATAAGGAGAGGTTCAATCTGTGGCCAAAAGGTCTTATAGAACTCTGCACAGTATCCATCTAATCCTGGAGTTTTCCCAGAAGACAGAGACATAATTGCCTGTAGAACTTCTTTTGAGGTGAAGGGAGAGTTCAGGTATTGTTTATCTTCTTCAGAGATGGAGAGGAGAGATACATTTTCTAAAAACATGTTAATGTCAATCAGAGGGGTTTTCAGATGAGTATAATTGCTTAGAAAAAAAAATCTATAAAAGAAGACTATTGACTGCAAGTCATATTTTAGCTGTCCCTTTGCATTGCGTATGCGGTTGGCGCTTTCTTTTTTAAGCTGGTACGCTAAGAGCCTGCTAGGTTTATTTTCATACTCATTATATTGCTGTTTAGTAAAGAACAGGAGTTTTTTTATATGTTCGGTTTGAGTAAGGTTGAGACGGTTTCTGACGTCATTAAGCTTCAAGTTTTCATCTGTGGGTGACTGAAGTGTCTCCAAGTTGACAAGCTCCTTTGTAAGTAGTTCAGTTTGTTTGGTAATATTTTTCTTTCTTGCAGATGTGTATGACATCAACTGCCCTCTAATCACGGCTTTGGCTGCATCCCATATTACCACAGAAGTGACAGGGGAAGCTGCATTATCTTGCCTGTATTGGTCAAGCCATAGTCTTATTTTGTTACAAGCTTCAACATTTGTGAGAAGTGAAGAGTTAAACTTCCAGTTCTTGTTTGTTGGGGGATAGATAGCTGAAGATAGACTGGTGAGTGGTCCGATATAAGGATGGATCCTATATCACAGGAAACCACAGAGGAAAGATGATGCTTCAGCATAAAAAAAAGGTCCAGTTGAGAGTATGTTTTGTGGTGATACTGCAGTTTAGAAAATAAAAATACACATTTTGGAATGGTTATCAATGCTTTCAGCTAATCCCTGTAGAAGAAATACTTCTGTCAAACACTGACTTTCCAGAAGTCTTTATTTGAACATATGAACATTATTATTGGAAAAAAGGTTTTGAATTAATTTAAAGTAAAATAACGTCTTTACATTTTTAACTAAAATAATTATTAATCTTTTTTAAAAATGTATTAAAATAAAACTCAAATACAATCTTTAACAAAAACTGTTGTGATTTTCAGTTTTTTTGTACAATCACTGCAACAATTGAACTGTTGACATTTTTTTTGTCCTTTCATTTTTAAAGTTCCTTAAAGAGGTCCAGAAGGTGTTGCAGCACAGGCAGCAGACCAAGGAGGAGATCCAGAAGGTGCCCCCTGAAGTTCCTGGAGATAAAGACCTTTTCTAGCTCTTACTGCTCTCTGCCTCTTCAGGTCCTCCAAAGCCTTGGAGCCACTACCTGGCACATTTGTGGGCAAAGCCGTCTAGAGCTGATGAGTTTCTTGAGAGGAGAGTCATTTACCTTCTTTTGGAGGTAAATGTACTTTGCTCTTGGGCTTTTGTTTCTCGCCCTAGGAGACTTCACTGGGGAGCAGGAAAGCCTGGTAATTTTTTTGGCCTCGTTATGTTTCCCAGTAGACTTCACTGGGGTGCAAGACAGCTTGGGACGTTTCTTGGCCTTGTGCGGTTTCACTGTCTTTCTTACAGCATCTTCCCAAACCGGTGCCCCTGTTGTCTTTGTTACATCCTCCTCTTCCTCTGAAGATGAGCCAACCTCTACCACATTGTCAGCTGGTCTCTTGGGGTCATTGTGTCTGTCTTTTCTAAGCCTCTTTGTCATCATTTTTTTTACTTTTGGCTGCTGCCTCCTTCTGAGCTTTTGCTGCTGCCACTGTCTCGTATATGTCTCTTCGTCATCTTCTTTCCTTTGCCCTGTGTTATGCTCTTGCTTGTTCCTGTGTCACTGTCACACTGCATTGTGCCCTCCTTGTGTCCTGTCTCCTTCGCAACACATTTCTTGCCCTTGTCTGCTCCCTCTTAAGTCATGGAAAAACTGTTGTCCTTGTCAACTCTTTTTGTGCTCTCACCCTGCATGTTGGTGTAGATCTTGCACCTGTTTTTGTTTGTCTTTGCAAGCGCGATTGGCTGTGTCTTCACGCATCTGGAAAGCTTCGCCAAAGCCCAGGTCAGCCTCATAGGATTTCTCTGCTGTGGCTGTTGAGTGGCACATCAGCCTGTGGATGTTTCCCTTCTTGCTCTCCTCCAAACTTCGCCCAACCTACAGAAAATGAAACAATTACAAATACATTAATAGTTGTGCACAATTACAATTGTGCACACTTGTCATTAATATCTGACAAAAATGTCTTGCACGTGCTGATGCTGATGCCGCTGCAAAGCAGGGAGAGCGTTGGCCTCCCTGGAAGGCCAAATGACTCCCAGCAGTTCTGAAAAGCAGTGAGTATTTCATGATATGGGCCACCGTTGTTGTTGGAAAATACCAGTTCAGAGTTGCCGGTTAGGTAGTTGTGTAGGTTGTACATTAGTCGGTAAAACCACATGTACTATCTCTTCGTAAGTGGAATCAGGGCATGACCAAAGCTCTTTGGTTTTGTGGTCTTTAACCTGTGAAGGAAACAAGCAAGCAAGCCCCGACATGTAGTGGAAATGTGGAATAATAGCAAATCATTGCCCATATCCGGAATGTAAAGGAAGTTAGAGGCTAAGTTTGGATTAATTAGCAGTTTTCATTATGTGGAAAGTAGAGCACTTTCATGCTGTATTTGGAAGCATAGCAAATTGTGACCCATACATGGAATATAAAGGAATTTAGAGGATATATTGGAATTCATTGACAGTTGACATTCAATATGTGGAAAGGGAAGTACTCTACACTATGTGCTGTAATTTGGTGCATCCTCTTACTCGAGTTATCCTCCGTTCCAACTCATCCTCCTCTGCCTGGGCAAACTCCTCCACCGCAAGGTTGGTGATGACCACCTTCCTGTGGCCATTGATACATGCAATATACCCACTCAGTAAACCATACACACGCTTGAGTGCCTCCCTTCTCTTGTCTCTCTCAAGGGTGTCTGTAAAGTCTATTTGATGTTTATAGTGCCAAACCATAACGTAAGTTCTTCATTCATCTTGGGGCATTTTCCATATAAAGCAGGTCAAGGCCATACTCTTTCTAATATTCGAATAGAAGGTTGCTCCCTACATACTTACGTAGAGCTAGCGGTATGACTCTACAGTCATGAACGCTGTTGTGTATTACCCTCACCCCAGTCCTTACAACCACAACGTGTGCTTGAGGTGGAGGCACATCATCAGTGGGCTGGAAGAGAATGTAGAGTGTTTAAGTTTCAACTGATGTCATGAGTCTAAAATGCAGCACACTTTAACAAGAAAATGAAGAACATGTTGGTCTTACAAGGCAATGAAGGGTGTCTGGGATTTGCGGGGCAGCCACCCTGCCAAGGACTCTTGCTGCCCAGGTTCTTTGCATCGTTGTTTGTGGCATCTGAATATAAGCAGAGACTACATGTAACAAAATAATCAAATAAATTAGACACTACTATCTCCATTTTGGAGTGGGTTAGGGAGCTGGATAGGCTTTTGTAATATGTCTCCATCTCTGGAATCACTAGGAAGCAAAACGGCATTTGGGGAATGTTACATACCAGGTACTTGGACGGTCCACTCGCCCTTTACAGGCTCTTTGTCCTCACCAGGCTCCTTGCAATACAAAAAGAAAATTCACATATTTAAACAGTCAATAGTTACACATCTTCTGTTTACTCCTGCTTTATTCAGACTTTTAATAAAGTACTTTAAAAAAAAAAATTAAGGTTGCGTGTGTGCATGCGCATTATATCATGTGTAGTCAACTGTGAGCCTAGCTCCTCCTCTCCCTCCTTAATGTCCTGAATCTACATCTTCATCTGAAGATTGCTGGAAATACATTTGTGAATTTTACCAACAGTGCTACCGTGTACATATGCAGCAAAGCCGACAACATGCTACATGTTGCAAACCATTTAACACAAAATTCACTTCACAGTCCGTACTTGCATCCCTAAGTAGCGAATTGGGTCGTGAGAAAGACATTCCAACACGGTCCTTGAAATAGAGAAAATACCATATTTTATAATAATAATAATTAATATGTCATTAGAGTTTTGTATTCAATATTTGGAATATATGGGTCCTTTCATTGGCGGCTATAATGCCAATATTGGAACAATCACTGCTTTTCATTTTACCCCGGTAATTTGTGTTTTCGATTTAAATCCAAAAATTGAAAGCAGCACTAATTGGGATTTTATCTGTATCATTTCATCTTACTGTTTTCTGACGTGAATCCTGGTGGCCTGTCTACAGTGAACAAGACACTTCCTGAATTTATTTATTTATTTTTAATTTAAACAATTTTATTGAACAATTTGAATGTACAAAACAGCAAGGTACACAATAACAAACAGCACATTGAGGAGATAAACAATAAATAAAACAGAGTACAAATATAAAAATAAATACAAAAATAAATAAATACATGGTTCAAGCAGGGGCTTCAGGGAAAAACTTTTCATAATGACTCAGTAAGGTATTACTTTTTTTGTTATTTATCAAAATTAGAGATTTGAGCAAAGAGCTCAGTTCCAGGAGAAAAGGAGCAAATTTAGGTAAGGATTTTGCAAATTTTTGTTTGTGAATAAAACATTTTGCATATAGGATAACAGTTCATCAAGTGTTCAAAAGCATTATCTTCTGGGTTAACATAGTAGCAAATAACATCCTTGAGGGTAAGAGAGTAGACAGTTAGCAGCATCAAAAAAATGAGATTCAAGATCACTCCAAAACCTTTTAGACATGTCACAATAAAAAAACAGATGTGAAATTGTTTCTGTATTATGATTACAAAAAGTACAGGAACCATCATCTATAAACTTAGCAATAATACTACTAACTGGGTATATCTTATGCAGTATTTTAAAATGTACTTCTTTAGCCTTGTTAGATATGCAATATTTGTGGGGTAGAAGCCAAGCTCTTTTCCAGTTTATGTCCTCTATTTGGGACCTCCAGTTAAACTTGCCTCTATCAATCAATCAATCAATTTATTGTTTAGAGTGCAAAATCACCATGGTACATGGTCTCAATACACTTTACAATAAAATCAAGTACAATAAAAACAGACAATAAAACAATATTAAAACACCAAAGGAAAATGATAAAACAGTTAAAAATTAGTTTAAACCAAAATATTGAGTAAAAAGGTGTGTTTTAAGACGGGACTCAAAAATTGCAGTGGATGTAGCTTCTTTGATACCTAGTGGGAGGCCATTCCATAGAAAAGGAGCACGGTAGGCGAAGGCCCTGCCACCAGCTGACTTTTTATAGATTGGTGGGATGACGAGGAGATTTGAACTAAGAGAACGAAGAGGACGTGGCGGAATGTAGGGAGAAAGTAGTTCAGTTAAATAAGATGGTGCAAGTCCATTTAAAGCCTTATAAGTTAAAAGAAGAACTTTAAAATCGGCTCTAGCCTGAATGGGCAGCCAATGTAGTGATGCCAGGACAGGAGTTATGTGACAGAACCTACTTGTTTTTGTTAAAAGTCTGGCGGCTGAATTTTGCACAAGCTGAAGGCTCCTGGTAGTACAGATGGGGAGGCCAGAAAAAAGGACATTACAGTAATCTAAACGGGAAGACACAAGGGCATGGAGAACCACCTCGGCGCTACGCCGGGACAGAGCAGGGCGGATTTTGGCAATGTTGCGCAGGTGAAAGAAAGCCGTCCTGGTGATTTCCTTGATGTGAGTCTGGAAAGTCAGGGTTGGATCAAAAATAACACCTAGGTTTCTAATGTGCGTGCTTTCAGAGATTGAACAACCATCAATATTAAGACAAAGACTGTCAGAGAAGTACTTGTAGTTATTAGGCTTAATCACCAGCAAATCAGTCTTAGCAGTATTAAGCATGAGAAAGTTTTGACTCATCCAGATCTTGATTCGGCTTACACATGTTTCCAGATTTTGTATTTGAGAGGGGTCATTAGGCTGTAGTGGGATGTATAGCTGTGTGTCATCAGCATAGAAATGGAACTGTATACCATATTCGGCAATTATCCTACCCAGAGGGAGCATGTAAATGCAAAACAGCAGAGGCCCCAGAACAGACCCCTGGGGCACACCAGCGGTAACTGTAGAACATTCTGACAAAGAGTTATTGAAACTAACACATTGGGTTCTACTAGATAAGTAGGACTGGAACCATGAGAGCGCCAGCCCGTGAATACCAACGAAATGCTCCAGTCGGTGTAGAAGCACACAATGATCTACTGTATCGAAAGCCGAACTTAAGTCAAGAATTAAAAGTACGGAGGCTGATCCAGAGTCAGCAGTGACAAGTAGGTCATTGACTACTCTAGTTAGGGCAGTCTCAGTAGAGTGGCAGGAGCGGAAACCAGACTGAAAATTGTCAAAGAGATTATTGGTAGAAAGGTGGACAGTCAGTTGATCAGCAACAATTCTCTCAAGTATTTTAGATAAGAAAGGGAGAGTGGAGACAGGTCGATAATTGGCAAGAACCAGTGGATCGCTATTGGGTTTCTTGAGGAGTGGTTTAATGATAGCAGATTTATAGGTTAAGGGGACACACCCCTCAGAGAGGGAAGTGTTCAAGATGGCACGTATAGGGGCATTCAGAATAGGAAGGAGTTCCTTAAGGAGGTCAGAAGGGATGGGATCTAGTGAACACGTTGTTGGCTTTGAGGCGGCAACCATTGAGGCCAAGGCCTCAGCAGAAATGGGTTTGAACTGAGAGAGTGAGCTCGTGGACCAGGACACAGAGCACTGGCTGGACACGGTGCTAGAGAGCTGCTGGCTAATGATATTGTTCCTTAATTGGGAGATTTTGTCAGTGAAAAAAACTAGAAAATCATTAGCTGTGAAAGGAGAGCTCAGAACCGGTGAAGAGTGTGTAAGCCTGGCCACAGTATTAAACAGGACCAGAGGTACAACTCTATTCATTCTTTGAAAACACTGACGAATATGTTTATTATTACACTTTCTATCTGTTAGTTCAATGCCACTCAGCATCAGTACAGGTTGACTTGTTTTATATTCACTGTAACTCAAGTGGCTTTTTATAAGTTGAATTAACTCTATTGGGATAGCACGAGTTACAGATATAAATTCTCTGGAGGGAACAGGAAAACTGTACAGACATGAAACGTTCATAAGACAACATATTACCAGCATTATCAAAAAGATCGAGGATATGGATGATACCTCTTTCAAACCATTTTGGCAAGAATAAGGATTTGTTTCTTATAAGAATATCGCTATTATTCTAGCGGAAAGCTTTGTGAGGTGAGAAATTGTGGACAAAAGCCAGCTTCCATGCTCGGAGGGATTGTTGATGACATTTTGATAGTTTGAATGGTAATCTATTAGGTAAAAAATTACATTTCAAAAGAAAGGAAAGACCTCCAATTTTATTAAAGATGTTGTTTGGGATGAAAAACCAGATAGTCAAGGTTTCTGAGACACTTTCTCAACCAGTTGACCTTAAAGGTGTTGACAGTGTCGCTAAAATCTAGGACTTCAAGACCTCCTTCTGCCTTACTGTTGGAGAGTACACATTTCTTAAGTTTATGCGATTTATTTTTCCAGATGAAGTCTAAGAAAATTTTATTGACTTGTGTGGTTGTTGGTTCACTTACAAATAGGGACAATGCTGGATATACGAAGTGAGACAAGCCTTCTGCTTAAGAGAGAAGAACTCTACCTAGAACAGACAAGTCCCTTTGAAGCCAAATGTTAAAAATAGATTTTTTTTTTTTAGTCTGTTTGAGAAATTTAAATGTTGCCTAGCTGTAAGATCTTTAGTTATGAATATTCCTAAATATTTAACAGAAGTCTTTACTGGGATATTTTCAATTGTAGAATCACTGGAATTATGCAAAGACAAAATTTCACATTTGGACATATTAAGTTTTAGACCTGAGGCGTTAGAAAATTGGTTAATTAGAGTAATAGCATTAGAGAGTTGATTCTTGTCTTTCAAAAAAAGTGTAGTGTCATCTGCCAGTTGGGAGATTTTTAATTCTCTGCCAAAAATTGAGATACCCTCAAATTTCTCATTGTTTCTCATTGACAATATCAACAAAGTTATTCCCAAAACCGAAACTTTGAGGGACTGAAAAAGAAAGTTGTGCTCAATCGTATCAAAGGCCTTATAAAAGTCTAAGAACAAAATAAGAGCCTCGGTGTTAACTTCATTAGCATAGTCTAATAAATTTAAAATGAGTCTAATGTTGCTGCTAATATGTCGATTTTTCATAAAACCTGTTTGAGTTTCTGCAATAATCATGTCTAGCCCTACTTTTAACCTGTTGGCATACACTAAGCCAATATTTTATAATCAATTGTTAGGAGAGTAATAGGATGCCAATTCTCTATTATTATGGGGTCTTTATCCGGCTTGGGAATAAGAGATATAATACCCTGCTTCATTGTAGCCATCATCTCTCCTTGACTGATGCATTCCTTGTACATAAATAATGAGTTTTGAATAGATTCCCAAAAGTGAGTATAGAATTCGACAGATAAGCCGTCAATACCTGGTGACTTTCCTTTCTTCATTGAGAATAATGCATTTTTGAGTTCAATAGTTGACAGGTCAGAGTCACATATAGATTTGAAATCTTCAGTAATTAAGGGAATATTAGTCTGAATTTTTCCTAGAAAACATGCACAATCCTTTGCATTAAAGTTAGAATTATACAGTTTTCTGTAAAAATCAGAAACAAACTCACTTATCAAATTCGGATCTTTCGAGGGTTAATATTAAGGGCAGTTAATGATTTTCTTTTCACATTTCTTTTTTCTAGAGCAAAAAAGTAATTATTCCTTTCTCCTTCCTCTAGCCATTTGGCCCTCGATCTAACAAATGCACCTTTTGCCAAATCTAGATAAAATTGATCCAGTTGTAACTGGATGTTCTTTACTTCGAGCTCTTCTTCCAAAGAAATGTGTTCTTTATTGAGTAAAAGGCTAAGATTGTACGTCAGATCTGTTTCTAGCTTGTGTTTTTCATTCTTTAATTCTTTACTTCTTTTGATAGCAATATACCTAACTTTATATTTGAAGAACTCCCATTTTTTCCTATAATTATCATTAAGGCCATCACTAAGAGTATCTTGTAAGGTTTTTAACGGCATTATTGAAAGACATCTTTTAGAAGAGAATTATTGAATTTCCAATAACCTCGCATACCAAAGGTTTCCTGATTAGAGGCTAGCTTCAGAATGATTTGCTTATGATCCGATAAGGGGGCATATAGATGGCTAACATCTTTTACATATTGAAGGGAAGAAGATGAAATTAGAAATAAGTCAATTCTAGATTTTAAGGATAGTCCTCTATTACACCAGGTGAAATCTTTTGTAGAGGGATTAAAAAAAACGCCACGCATCAGTCAAGGAGAGGTTGGAACAAAGTAATGAAATGAGGTTATTATTCTGAGAAGTTTGATTTAATCTAGGAGGGTATCTGTCATATCATCTGGACATTCATTAAAGTCACCACACAAAATTATATGTGATCCATTGTATTTCTTGTGGAATTCTGTCAGTTTTGCTATTATTTCATTAAATAAAATCTTGTTGGAAGCATGAGAATTAAACCCATATATATTGCAAACGATGAAGAGAGCATTGTCTTGTTTAATTATTAGTGCAATCCATCTACCATTATCAGAAGGCACTGTTTCAAGAACATCCCCTTTAAACTTGTGTAGAAAAATTAGCACCCCAGCTGAGTGATTAGTGCCATGACTAAAGTGAACTAAGTTACCCCATTGTATTTTCCAAAACTTTGTATCTGACTCACAAGAATGTGTTTCTTGAAGTAAAATTAAGTCAGCCTCATTTCTCCTGCAAAGCAAAAAAATCGCTTTCCTCTTAGTAATGTCCCTAATACCCCTGACATTTAACGACATGACATTAAGAGAGTTAAACTTAAAATCCATAAGACAGAAAAATAGGAGAGAAGGAAAAATAAATAAATAAATAAAAAAGTATACCTTTTAAACAGTTAAACACTGAAAAAACCTTGGAATGTGCTGAAGAAAATCCACCAGAAGTGAGGTGGTGATTAAAAACCGTATAAACAGGCCAACGCCAAGAAATAAAGTAATTCTGTAGCATTAACTATCATGAATTTGAGATTAGAGTAAATCAAGTTTCAGCATAGGTAGAATCTATGAGCTTATAGGATTCTTAACATAATGAAATATGTTAAATGTAACAGTGGAAATTATTTCCATAAATCCGAAATATGCCAAAGGAAAGATACCTCTATAAAGAACTTGCGATATCTCCCAAAAACCATAACCACCAATGAATCGATGGGTTAGATGCAAACATTGTAGCTGTCATCTGTGTAAACAACTTATATCTATAAATGAAGCTCCTCTAGCTTTCTTTTAACCATTCAGTATTGAGCAGGTCACAATTAACGTATAAATGGCAAATTATTTATCAGTAAACTCTTATAGCATAACCAGAAAAAGAAACACATTAAGCACCGTTTGGAGAAATGAGGATGATAAAAGGTCCATTAATAATAATGATCTTATAACAAAGTTTCTTATTTTACCATGTTAATAAGGTGCAGTGTAGGTGCTTATAACACACTATACTTGAAATTTACTCAGTCTAACTGCATTCAGGTTATCTCTGAAGGATCAATCTTCCTCCCGTTTATGAAAACAAACGGGCCGCAGAAGGAGGCTTTCTTCCCCTCCTCTCTTGCGTTCTTAACCAGGGGCCACAGTTTCTTTCTCGCTGCCTTGTCTTCTGGAGACAGTGCTTCGGAGATTCTCAGTTTTTTGTCGAGCAGAAACTTGGAGCCTTCCCCCCTTTCTCCATATCGCGTCCCGAAGACATCTCAATGCAAATAGGATGATGGTCGATCTACTCCATCTGTCTTTGTTCTCAGTTTGCAGTTTTTTAACCACGTTTTTCAAGCCGTCCACTGTTTGTTTTTGTTGGTTAACGTCGAGAGTGAGTTGCTGGACGGTTGCGGATAATTTCTCCAGGTGCTTCAAAGTTAACTCCGTTGTTGTCTTTATGGCGGAGACAGTACGTAAAGTCTCATCATGCTTTCCAGAGAGCACGCGAATTGCTTCCAGTATTTCCGCGTTCTCTCCGCCACCTGTCTTTATCTTCTTTGGTGGAGGTTTAATCGGAGTGTCTGGAAGTGGGACAGCGAGGCAGATATGTTGAGGGTCTTGGTTAGCCTCAAACCAGTTACTGTCCTCCATTAACTCATGTCCACTAGGAACCTTCAAATCCTTGATGGAGACTAGCTTGTTGCTAGCCTCGGCCTCGTTTGATGTACCAAGTATGTCGCCGTTAGCTTCCTCCATCTCTGTGGTTGTGAACGATATTTTCCTGCCTTTCCTTTTTCCCCATTCGACTTAATTTCAGTTTAATGTGTAAAGTAGTTACTTGTGCGTTGGCCAATGCGCATCTTAAACTTCACATTGGTTGTTTAACCACAAACCTCCTAAATTACCTGAGAGAGCTTGAAAAACACGTCTTACTAGAGCGCCGCCATCTTGGCCTCCCTTCCTGAATTTATATCCTAAACCAGCCACTTTCTGATTACTTAATGGGCAACCTATCAGGCCTGTGATTACAGTTTTTGAAAGCTTTTATCATCATCTTTTATTTGAATGGCTGCCAATGCCTCAATGAGAGATTATTATATTCTCCTTTGAAGGCTGTGACCCTTTGATGTCTGAAAGAGTTTACATTCCCCAATAGTGTACCGAGAAGCATTCTGGGAGTGTTGTCAATAGTCACTCAAGTCTCTTTTTTGAAGTAGTTTGGCATGGAGGATCGCTTGTTGGGAATGCTGATCGCTAATTAGCAAAATTCACCCATTTTTAATTAGAGTTAGCATCTAAGATTTCACTTTTGGAATATGAGTTATCCTTGTAATTACAGTAGTGATTTCTGTGCAATATTTTCAATGAGTAGGAATGCTACATTGGGACTGATTAGGGTTAGGGTTACACCTTGCAATTTAAAGTAAAATTGGTAATGTGAGCTTATTGCATTACGCTATGCCATTTTTTCCCCAACGTACCTCAATTCCAGCTGTCCTTCTGGTAGAAGTCTGGCAAATACAAACAGTTTCCTCAGCCTTCCACGGATGTTGTCCAATGTCAGATTTAGCTCCTTTGCCGCTGTAACCAGCTCCGCAAACTCCTTTAGATCTTCTTTGATCCAAAAGGTGGACAAACAAAAGGGGGAAAATAAACACTGTCATGTGCATTGTTTTGAAGGTAATCCTGCCAAGGCCTCGAAGCTCAGAGGGCAGTTTTCTTTTTTACAGTGGAAAGTAAATAAAATGGAAGGGACACATTTTCAAAGCAGCAAAACAGTGTTGTTAAAGCATACAACAACAAAACTTGCCCGTTGGCAACTGAGGTCCTTGCACTTCAGTTCTTTCCCAAACAGGTGTCGCAGTAACTTGTCAAACTCCGGCGGATAGGTCAGTCTTCTGCGTTTTCCCTTTGTGGATAATTACATGTTATGTGTGAGAAAAGAAAGAAAATACCGTTATATAACAATCACTACAAGGATTATTTATTTATCTGTAGTACTTCTAGCCATGATCGCGGTGCTAAAGACATTGTATAAATTTGTGTGTTTCACTCACAGGCAGTGGTGCCAATGTTGGCAAGTCCTCTGAACTGCTGGAACTGCTAGAAATGCGAGCCTCCTCCTCCTTCAATGAACTACAATTGCAGCAATCTGGCTGACTCTACCATGTCACAGTAAATCAGAATATAGTTGTTAAGAATTTGGACATTGTCACACCATGGTGAGGAATGTCCTGTCCTGGGTTTTGTGTCTCGTGAACTTCCTGTTTTATTTTGAAAAGTAACTCTCCTCTCGTTTCAGGTCACTTGCCCTTCCTCATGTGCCACCAGTCTGATGTCTCCTCTAATCCCTAATTGTTTCCACCTGTGTTCCCTCACCTGATGTGTCTTATAGTCTGCGTCTCCCTTTGTTCTGTACCAGAGTGTTGTATTCGTCACGCACCCCAGCCCTCATTCACAGCCTTGATCACGCCAAGAGTCAAAGTTTGTATTTCTGTTCTTGATCTTCTTAAGTGAGTGACTTTTTGTTTGTAATTTTTCTCAGTGAATTCCAGGTCTAGTTTATAGCCATTTGTTTGCCTCCGGTGGAGTGCCTCATTTGTTTCATTCTTTTTCATAGTCAGTCGAGAGAGTAGTTTATGTTTATAGCCTTTTCTTCTTCCTCCGATTGGAGTGATTTTTTGTTATAAGTTTTCATAGCCAGTGAGCCAGAGTAGTTTAGTTCTTAGTCCTTTTATTTGCCTCCTCAGGAGTGATTTTCGGTTCCCTTATTCCTTTTTCTTTGAGGTTGTTTTGCCTCATTTTGTTGTAGTGCTGTTGCTTGTTTTTTTTAGCCAGCAGATTAGATATTGTGCTTTATAGCGTATTTGTTTGTCACCTTGCTCAAGAGTTCAAGTGAAGAAACCAAATTTCTCAATAAAAGCCTGCTCTAATTGTCCTAATTCTGCTCCTGAGTCCTCCTTCCTAGCCCAGGCCTGACAGACATTTGATTTAGTATATAATCACATTCTGTTGTATATTTAAGGACTACTGTATATGTCACATCAATTTTAATTTGTGCATGTTAAATACTAAAGTCACTAAAATTGCTTGTGTGGCATTTTACCTCAGCACCCTCACACTCTGACTCCTCCTCACATGCAGTAAATGTTGACCCAGCTTCAATCTGAACGGTATGAATGGATTTAAGTTGAAGGTTTATCATCTTATACTGTGTTGTATGACTGCTTTACTCAGAAATTTGGTGTTTGTGTGAATGTGTACTCACTGGTGAACCATGCTCTTCTTCACCAAAATGTAATGGATTGTTTCTTGGGACATAACCTACCAGTCCTGAAAATTTCACCAAAATCCATCCATAACTTTTTGAGTAATCTTGCTAACAGTCAGACAGACAAACAAACAAATGCTGGCAAAAACATAACCTCCTTGGCAGAGTTAATAATTAGGGCAATAGTCTTTCCATGGAAGCGGGGTTAGGGTTAGGTAGAGGAAATAGTGTTGTTAAGTTACCTGGGGAGGTTTGTTTGCACGGGCAGCAAGGAAGAGCGAAGCCCCGTCCACTCAGCTATAATGCGTGGGTGTGTGTCAATGTGAGCATAAGGAGGAGTGCTCAGAAGGTTGATGTGGGACTCGAACCCGGGTGTCGTTCTGGGAAGAGTGTTCCTCCTTGTGCTGGTCAGGAGGAGCAATATATAAATACAGTAAGGATTATATACATGGTTGAGTGATGGACGTGAACCCGGGTCCCCCTGTGTGATAGGTGGAAAGTTATGTCTTGCACCATCGAGGGATGATGCCATTAAATCTGTGGGGGCATGTAAAATGATTGCCGGATTAAAGTGGAGGAAACAGAAAAAGAGAGGGGGAAAGGGGTAATAGGAGTGGGGGGGTTTTCTATTCATTTGTTAAATAAGAATTCATATAAAATATCTGTAAAAAGAGGAATGGAGCATCGGTAGGGTGGGGGATGGCGTGGGTTGCAGCCCCCTGAGATGAGAAAGGGTTAATGAATAAGAATGCAAATAATTATCGAATAAAACAGGTAGGCACACAAAACCAGTGCGATAAAATGGTGTAATAAGTCAAAGCATGCCAGGTCCAAGGACCGTGAGGGGGAAATCCGGCCAAATAACCATCCCACCGAGCTCCATGTCCTGTCTATGTGAAACCATACTTTCAAAATAAATTAGATAGGGTTAGGCTGAGGGAACTGAGCCTGCCCCCTGAAGGGGACAGGTGGTGCACAGTCGTTCCCCCGGTCGTACTCGACCCCCCAGTCCCAATAGTTCCAATAGGGTTGGTTGGTGCATCGGCGTCTCTTGCTGTATCGGACCACAGTCCACCCTCCATCAAAATTTCCCATCCTTGTGGGTAAATATTTTTCAATTGTTTTTTAATTCTGGTGTAGCCTTTTGGTATATATGTAATAACGTAGATGTTTGTTATTCATTTATGAAATGAACTGTTTTATCTGAATTAATATTTTTAAACTCAAATTTTGATATAAACTAAAGAAATGAAATTGTTTTTAAATGTTTTAAACAAAAAATACGAGTGCCTGGGGCATTGTTTCGACCCTGTCTGGGTTTTCTTCAGGCCTGCAAACAAATGCTAACTGTCTGACTGACTTGTGGAGAGATGGTTCCCTTTCCAGTGGTCTGAGCAAAGGTGAGCTCCTTCTCCTGAGCGTATCATTTTATATCCCTCTACTCTTGTGTTTCAATGGTCCCGCCCCCTTTCTACGTTAGGAAGCAATACTATAGTTCCCCTACAGATTTAAACTTTTTTGTACATGAAATAATCTGAATGTAGGTTTTTGAAGAAAGTATGAATTTATGTATTTATGAAATTACCTAATTAAAGACTAACTTTTTAAGGTATTTAGGGCCAATATACCTTGTTTACATAAAAGTATACCATGTTTTTGAGTGAAAATAAAATGAAACAATTAATTATTTTGACTTTATATCATTTTGACTATTTGACTTATCACAGAGTGGTATATGTCAAAGTTTAGTGAGGATTCCATTTTTGAATCATTTGAATTTTTTTTAATGGCAGCACATAATCACACCTGCTGTCCTCTGGGGTCAAAATTGACCCCGTCTGGTTTGACTGTTATTTAAAGAATATAAAGTGGATACTAGTGTAACCAATACTGTGTTACACCTTTAATAACAACTTCATTCAAACACATTAACATCATTTCTTTATCCCATTTGAAATTTAACACCTATAATACCTCATTTAAATGAACTTTTACCTTGTTTTTGAGTAAAAATAAAAATCATCACTTATTCTGACTATAGTTAACAATCAGAGTCACGTGTGTTGATAGATCATCACAGACTGGTATATGTCAAAGTTGAGTTAGGACGCTGTTTTTAAACCACCATTTTTTTTAATGGCAGCAAATAATCACACCTGTTGTCATCCCGGGTCAAAAATGACCCCGTCTGGTTTGACTGTTTATAAAACAAAGTATAAATTATCACCCACCTCTGTGTTTCAACTTTTTAGTCAACTTTATTCCAACTCATTACCTGACATATAAAACATAAACATTAATTTCCAAAACATTTAACTTTTCAAAATTAACTTTTCAGAATAGGGAGAAGGAAGAGCAACAGAAATGTAGCTTAATGCTCACCTTGCGTCGCTTGATGTGAGGTATCACCAGCTGTCGCCCGAGCTCCTCCAAGAGCAGTCTCCTCCTGTTGTATGCAGACACGTCAAGAATGTTGTAGAAGACAACGAGGGGCCAACGGGCTGTCAATCTTGTGCACGTATACATACTGGTAACCTGAAACAAACCAAAAAATATTCAGGAAAGGAAGTTTATTTCCCTACACACAAATTCAATGCATTATTCCTTTCTATATATAATATAAATATTATGAATAATAAATGTGCATTACCTTGTCAAGGTTATCGACACTCCCTTTGTTGTGATTGTAATCTTCGATGATTTTTGGCCTTTTGTCATCCCTGTTGCTCACAGCAGCATCCCGAAGCAGAGTGCTCATCAGAAGAACATTTTTCTGTTTTTTGGGGCGATAGGACACCAGAGCATGGGTCTCGGTGAAGGCAAACTTCGATGAGAACCGAGCCCTGTCCGTTTTTGACACCAGTGCAGGGGGTAGCTTGGGCTTATTCCTCAGTACTGTTCCCAACATGTACAGCTTTCTTTTCAGCAGCTGCAGGCCAAGGACATGTGAAGTAAAGAAGTTGTCACAGGTGATTGTTTTCCCCTGGAGCCCTTCTGTCATGTTAAGGACAATTCGCATGCCCTGATTTCTGATTGCGCACCAGCAGGTTTGCCAGCAAATACCTGCATTTTCCATGCATAGCTGTACCTGGCATGGCATGCTGCCCATATTTTTATCCCATATTTCCCTGGTTTACTCGGGATGTACTGTTTGAATGGACAACGACCTCTGAAGGGCGACCAGGCGCTCATCCACAGTCACATCAGTGTATGGATCGTACATCAACGGCAAGAGAGACACCCACTTGTCCCATACGTCTCGAATGGGAGCAAGTTTGTCTCGTGCACGGCGATCTTCTCTTGTGTCTTTATCATCAAATCGAATCACTCTTGAGATTTTATGAAACATCTTGAGTGTCATGGTAGCACGGAAAATTTCCATGCCAGACTCAGCTTGCCATAAACTAGCTGTAGCTTCTTAACTGGATCGGTACACACCAGCGAGCAGAGGTGGGACCAAGTCATTGTTTTGCAAGTCACAAGTTAGTCTAAAGTCTTTGCCTTCAAGTGCCGAGTCAAGTCCCGAGTCAAGACAGGCAAGTCCCGAGTCAAGTCCAAAGTCAAGACCAATAAGTCTCAAGTCAAGTCCCAAGTCCTACCGTTTGAGTTTCGAGTCTTTTCGAGTCCTTTTAACAACAGAGAAACAACAGAGATTTACACAGATCATGTATGCTTTTAAAATCTGTATATATTTATCAAACCTTTTTTTGCAGGAACATTGTTCAAACACATTTGAAATAAACAAATGCAAATGCAATTTCCACAGAAAGCACTGACATTGTATTTCCATAGCTTATTGCACTATAATTAGCTGCACAGCAGTTTCCGCCCTGTATTGTATTGAACGCATATAATTTTGCATAACAGTTTTCACCTTCAACTAGACAGGTGCTTTAAATATAGCCTTAACCTTTTCCAAACATGGCATCACTTAAAAAAAAAAAAAAAAAAAAGATTTCCTCAAGATTCAAGTGTCCTGACTTTCCAAAAGTGTTTGTTTCTGTCTCAAAAGACCCTCATTTTTGTAAAACACTCTTCAACTTAAAACTTAAATTTAGCCTTAAACTAAAAACCATGTCTTCACCCTCAAACAGGTATTTGGATGAAGTGAGCATCACAAAAACAGTTAAATGTTACTTTTCCAAATATGTCACCACTTTCTAAAACATATTTTTGACTCATTTCAAAAGCTAAGTGTAACCTTAACCTTTTCAAACATGTCACCACTTTATAAAAGATATCCTCACTCAAAAAAAATGATCTTAATAATCTAGTGAGTGTATGTGTGTGTGTATATGTGTGTGAGAGTGAGTGTATTTGTTTGTTTGTTTTTATAACTTTTATTTATCAATTGTCAGGCATGAAATACATAGGTACATACAAATAGTATTATTTCTTTTTCTTTTTTTACATTCAAGAACATAAATGAACATAAATGAACAATCCCCCCACCCACCCACCCACCCCACCCCGTCCACCCTGGTAATTTGAAGATAAGTATGTCATATTTAGGTAGGGTGACCCACACATTCTCTCAAAAATAAAATATAAATTGATAAATTAATTCAAGGAGAGAGAAAAAATAAAAAAATTAATTAATTAATAAAATAAATAAAAAATAAAACAGAAATGATATCTAAATAAATAAAAGAATAAATAAGAGTATCTAATTGAAAAGAGATCCGACACAATAAAAATGTATAGGAAACAACAAGGAAAGAAAGAAGGTATGATCACATATAAAGAGAAAAATCACAAATAACAACACAGAAAATATTAAATTAAAAGTACAAAAATAAAGTGCTAGTGCTCGTCATTATGAGGTAGTATCAATGGTTGCTTGCTCCTTAAACCTCAAAGTAGATTTGTCATGCTGGGATGTCTTAGAGAAAAGCTTTTTTAGGGGGGGGCAGCCGCCGCTGGCGCTAATGGATAAGTTTGTAAATGGTCGCAAATAGGCTTCTACAAAGAAACTTCCCGAGCTGGTAATTTGTCTAGATATTTAAGTAACGGTCTCCAATGAGTAAAGAACCTATCGGAAGAGCCTCGGAGGGAGAATTTAATCTTCTCCAACTTCAGGAGACCTAAAATGTCATGTAACCAGACTTTGATTGATGGTGGCTGAGGTGATTTCCATAGCAACAGAATTCTTTTGCGGGCGATAAGAGAGGCAAAAGCAATAACGTTGTTTTGGATACCTGTGGTACGAAGGTTGTCTGGAGGTTTGCCAAATATAGCAATATGTGGAGTCGGAGTTAGATTTATGTCTAGTAATTCTGAAATTGTTTTGAAAAATCGTAGCCAAAATTCAGACAACCTGGGGCATGCCCAGAACATATGGGTAAGGTTAGAGACTTAGACTTAGACTTCACTTTATTGATCCCGTTGGGATGACTCCCTCAGGGAAATTGAATTTCCAGCAGCATACAGTTCACGAGAAAATAGACTCTTAGCAAAAATAGAAAATAAAGAATTGCATGGAGTCTGAGAGCATCTGTTACATTTGTCATCAAATTTGTCCGGGTAAAGTTTTGACAATTTTTCTTTACTGTAGTGTAGTCTGTGAAATACTTTAAATTGTATTAATGAAAGTCTGGCACAGCTGGATGACGAATTAACGGCCCCTATAGCTCCCTCCCAGAAAGTCTCAGAAGCTCAGCTGGAGTTCTGACTCCCAGTTCATCTTAGTCTTATGTAAAAGGGATTCACTGGATGGGGATAGTAAGTTATAAAAGTAGGAGATGTGGCCCTTTAGCAGGGCCTTGGCTTTAAGAGCCAAGTCCATTCCGTTGGGAGTCGGTATCTGTGGAAATGAAGTCGTGTGCGTCTTCGCAAAGTGACGCATTTGAAAGTACCGGAAAAAATCTGATTTATTAAGATTAAAGCTAGAAATTAATTGATTAAAACTTGCAAAAATACCATTGATGTATAAGTCGCCCAGACTACGAAGTCCCTTGTTTTCTAAGACAGAGAATCTTGGATCAGTCTTTGCTGGGATAAACAAATGATTGTTGCAAATCGGGGATGCCAAAGGGAGGGTGAGCCATCCAAAGTGGCGTCTTATTTGCGACCAAATTTTTAATGTTCCGATAACAACTGGGTTAGAAGAAAGACTAGACGGGGAAGACTGCAAGGTACTACATGCTACGGCGCGTAGCGACGAGGAGCAGGAGGCCGCTTCACTCTGGCACCAACTAGTTTGGGGGGACGTGTACCAAGATAGTATTTTATGCATGTTGGATGCCCAGTAATAACCAATTAGATTAGGTAGACCCAGTCCCCCAGCTGATCTATCTCTATAGAGAAGTGAGCGACTAGCTCTTGGTCGTTTGCCAGCCCAAATGAAAGATGAAATAATGTCGTTTATAACTGTAAAAAATGATTTGGGAAGAAAAATGGGCAAACATTGGAAAACATAAAGATATCTTGGTAATACATTCATTTTTATAATTTGGATCCTACCGGCTAGGGACAGCGGTAAGTAGTTCCATCTTTGTAGATCAGACCTGACTTTCGTTGTTAATAGAGTAAGATTTTGCTCTCGTATTGTTCGTAAGGAACGTGCAATTGCAATGCCAAGATATTTAAATCCTGTGCTGGCTTTTTTAAAAGGTATAGTCGATGGGGGTATGTCGGCGGCCAATTGGTTTTTTGGGAAGTATTCGCTTTTAGAAATGTTAAGTTTATATCCAGATAAACGACCGAAGGAATTTAATATTGTCAGAATGCGTGGGATATTTGATAAGGGATCACTAACATAGAGAAGCAGATCGTCTGCGTATAACGACACTTGATGTTCTATGCCCCATCTATTAATCCCTCCGAATCCCCCCACCAATTTCAAAGCCACTGAAAGTGGTTCAATCGCGAGCGCAAATAATAGTGGGGATAGCGGGCACCCCTGTCTTGTTCCCCGAAAAAGTGGGAACGGAGCGGAGCGTTGATTGTTTGTGCAGACCGAGGCACAGGAAGAGGAGTAGAGTATTCTGACCCATGAAATGAAATTGTTATCAAAACCAAACTGTCTCAGGGAAAAGAGAAGATAGGCCCACTCCATCCTGTCGAAGGCTTTCTCGGCGTCGAGGGATATTATGGCCTCTGGGACGTTAGAGGGAGATGGAGAGAGGATGACGCCGAGAAGCCTTCTTATGTTAGAATATGAGTGTCTTCCCCTTATAAATCCCGTCTGGTCTTCTGAAATAATCAAGGGCATAACAGATTCCAATCGCCGAGCTAGGATTTTTGCGAGTATCTTAACATCTACCGGGAGGAGCGATATTGGTCGATAGGATGCGCAGCTAAGTGGGTCTTTGCCCTTTTTAAAAATTAGGGAGATAGAAGCTTGCATGAGTGTGGGTGGTAAGGTACCTTGTTCGAATGAGTGGTTAAACATTTCAAGCAGTAGTGGGGCTAGTTGATCTGAAATTTTTTTATAAAAATTGACCGGGTAACCGTCTGGACCTGGTGATTTACCACTGTTCATTGACTGTATTGCTTCTTTAATTTCTGAAAGTGTAAGGGTGGCGTCTAATTTCAAGTTATTTTCGGGTGAAACTTTAGGTAAATCCAATTTTTCAAAAAAGTTGATTAGTTGGCTTTCGTCTGTGAGGGATTCTGAGGTATAAAGATGGGAAAAAAAAGATCTAAAAGGCGTTGTTTATTTTGTCTGGGTCCGAAGTTACTGAACCTGAATCATCAGTAATCTGAGTAATTTGGTTTGATGCTGTTTTTGCCTTCAATTGCTGTGCAAGGAGACGACCAGCTTTGTCCCCATGCTCGTATACTAACCCCCGGGAGCGAAGGAGAAGTTGTTCAGCCTCGGAAGTAAGAAGAAGATCAAGTTCTGTTTGGAGTCTTATTCTCTCTTTATATAGATCAGGTGTATTTGTGGATGAGAGGGAATTATCCACATCCGTGATAGCCTCTTCCAACTCTTTTTGCCGGGATCTGCGTATTTTATTAGCATGAGACGTGAAAGAAATAATTTTGCCCCTTATGTAGGCTTTTAGGGTGTCCCATAAAATGGACGGGGAGGTTTCATTATTTTTATTAGTTTCGCAGAAAAAGGTAATCGATTCAGAAATATGCTTACAAAAATTAGCCTCCGCCAACAAGAGAGGATTTAGCCTCCAATATCTAAATCCCTTTGGCTTCATGTTAAAGTGAAGATCTAAAATTACTGTGGCATGGTCTGATACTGTTATAGGTAAATACTGGGTGGAGACAATCTCTGGGATGAGCTTTTTATCTACCAGAAAGTAGTCTATACGCGAGAACGAGCGATGTGCATGAGAGAAAAAAGAGTATTGTTTCGCGGAGGGATGTGAAAATCGCCAAGGGTCGACCAGTCCATACTGATTCATAAATGTGGAAAAAGCCTGAGACATTTTCATAAGCGTGGATGATCGCGAGCTAGACTTATCCAATGCTGGATCAATCACACAGTTCATATCTCCTCCCATAATTAAAAGGTGGGAATCTAAATTTGGAATGGTAGTAAACAGTGAGCTCACAAATTTATGGTCATCCCAATTGGGAGCATAGACTGATACCAGAATAACCTGTTTTTCGTATAGTGTACCTGTGGCAATAACGTATCGACCGTTTGGATCTGTAATTACTTTATCTGAGGTGAAGTGAACGTTTTTCCGAATTAGTATAGCTGTGCCCCTTGTTTTTACATTGAACTTAGAATGAAAAGTTTGGTCAATCCAAGGCCTATTTAATTTCCTCTGGTCAGAGATGCATAAATGTGTTTCCTGAAGAAACATTATGTCGGCGTTCAAGTTTTTAATGTGTGTCATAACTTTTGTACGTTTGATTGCAGCGTTGAGCCCCCCAGTGTTTAGTGAAATTATCCTCACAGCCTGTCCGCCAGCGGCGCCCCCCTTGGTTACACTAGCCATGGTTCGGTGTCCAGCAGTAAAATTGTCAGGTCAGTCTCGAGGAGCAAGCAGCAACAAGTGAGTGGAATCCTCTGTACAGAAATAGCAAAATGGAAAATGAATGCACACATAGCACAGAACTCAAAATAGACAAAGTCGAGTGAGAACATTTCCACCCATCCCTCTTCCCCAACCATCAAAACTAAACCCGAACTGTCATACTTCCCTTTCTGCGTCTTCTCTTCTCTTCTTCACTTGTCTCAGCTTTGCAGCTTAAAGAGATCAGTTAGCACCCCAATAGTAAAAAAGAAAAAATGTGGACCCCAAACACACTTTCACGACCCTTGTGCAGTTTGATTTGAATGCCCATAGTAAATCAAAAGTATCTTAATGAAATGATAAAATTTAAAAATTAAAAAAAAAAATTAAAAAGAGGTCGGTTTAAAGTTGAAATAAAATACAGGGCATTGGTCTCTTAGAATTATACTTTAAGTGATAAAGTGAGGTTAATCACCTATTCCTTATAATAGCAGTTTTTAATTATGTAATGTCTTTCCAAACTTTTTATATCAAAAATATGAAATATAATGATATGAGATAAGATAAAACAGGTTATTTATTATTTAACTAGTCACAAATTGAAATCAAGTGTAACCAGCTTCTGAACCAGCTGATATAGCGTTTGCATTGCATTTAGGCTAAATAGTAAACAACAGGCCTGGGCCCTAGCACGTCTGATTAGTCCTCAAGTCCCATTAAACTCAACAGAATAATAAATGTAATATGTCGTCCTAAAAAAAACAAAAAAAACAATAAGTGCTAGGGCTCTCCAGGCTACCGTCTTCATTTAAAGACTTGCCAAAACAAAATCAGCTCCTCTTGTGAGGAAACTGGATTAGCATTACTCACATTAGCCACGGGAGAAACAGCTGATAAGCTAAGCTAATCAGGCCTCGGGGCTTGTTGGTATTTGGCCGCGAAGGAGGTAGCTTCCTCGGGTGATGAGAATCTCTTCTTTGCGCCGGTCTCCAGAGTAATCTGTAGGCGGGCCGGGAAGAGAAGCGTTGGCCGGAGAGCCAGGTTGTAAAGTTCGGCCATCACCGTCCGGTACTTAGCTCGTTCTTCGGCGACTTCAGGCGTGTAGTCCTCAAAGATCTGGATTGGTGACCCTCGGTACTGGAGCTTCCCTCGCCTCTTACGAGCCTCTCGAATGATCACCTCCTTGGTCTGGTAGCGATGGAGGCGAATTATTACCGGTCTGGGCCGAGAGGCTGGCAGTGGTTTAGCGGTGAGCGCTCTATGGGCTCGGTCCAGCTCGGGGGGGGACTGAAGGATCTGGTCGCCGAGTATTTCGGCCAGAAGATCTGCAAAAAAGCTTGTGGGCCTGGGTCCTTCTATTGACTCTGGGAGGCCAATGATCCTGATGTTGTTTCTGCAGCTACGGCTTTCGAGGTCGATAGTTTTAGCTGTTAGCTTGGTGTTGCTATTTGCTAGTGCTACACACCTCTCCTCCAAGGCTTGAATTCGTTGATCTTGCACTTCAGCGTGGGATTCCAGTGAGTCCATTCGCTGACCGTGGTCTGTAATCTTTGTCTGTATTTTGTCGAGCCTTGATTCCAGGGTCGCGAATGTAGCTTTGAAATCGGTTGCAATGCTAGCTCTGTGCTCTTCTAGCATGTTAGCTATGCGCTCTTCTAGCATGGTGGCTATCCTAGTTAGCACATTGCTATCGTCTGTCGAAGAGGCGGCCGCGTCTGTTTCTGTTTCTTCCATTTCTTCCATTATAGGTTCTTTCTTCTTTCTTGGCATTCGTCTAATGTGTTTGGGACTCAGTTAAAAGCACTTTTAGTTTTAGTTGGGTGGAGTTTTTTGAGGAAAAAGTAAGTTTTCAAAGTTGTCGCTGCTGGAGACTGAGACAATGCTGCCTTCACATGCTCACCCAAACCGGAAGTCCTCTGTGAGAGTGAGTGTATTTGTGAGAGTGTGAGTGTGAGTGAGTGAGATTGGAAGGGGACTGGATTGGAAGTGTCATGAACATGGCAATGAACAGAGTTGTGCTTTTCTATGTCAGGGCCCTATGCTGCATTGCATTTGCAGAAGATCAAATTGGCCAAAAGGTTGTCAGTCATTTGTGCACGATGGGGACGTAGTATGATGCCACCGTGGCTGAAAACTCGCTCCACTGGAGCACTAGAGGCAGGCACTGCCAAGACTCTGATGGCCACTCGGAAGAGTGAAGGAAGATTCTTCATGTTCAGTGCCCAGAACAAAAGTGCGTTCTGTCCTTCGGCTATGTCTAGGTAGTGACTTAGCTGTAGTGCTGGAGTGGTCCCAACATCCTTCTTCTGCCTCTTATGGTATGCAGCAAACAGCCCTTCTCCTTCTCCAAGGTCTTCTTGCTCTTCTTCGTCAACCAGAGACACGGGTTGCTCAGTCTCTGCTGCATCTTGCAGGATCAATTCTGCAAAAACATTTAACAACAACAGCAGAAACAAAAGAACCCTTAATACCATTGGTGTTGGTGATACAGTGTTAGACTGAAAAATGCAATTATTGATGCTGTTAATTAGATTAGACTATGAGGAAAAGAGTTGCATTGAAGTCAATAATATTTACCTTTAACTCTTTGTACCACCTCTGCCTTGATGTCACGATTGACCAGAACATGGGGCTCCACCCACAGCAGAGAAAAGGCTGGATCCAAGATGGCTGCTTTGAGGTAGACTTGGTCTGAAAAGGGGGCAGGTTGGTCACAGATTCTTTCGGCTGTGTCTGAGCCTTTGAAGTGATTGCAGGCCAAGAGATTCGTTTTTAGCTGTATCCTCGTTGTCTCTCTCTCTATCCAGTGGACAGTGACACCAAGGAATCCCCTCATCTTACGATCAGACCAGATGTCCACAGTGACTGAAACATGCTCAGCGTTGCTCAATTGAGTTTTCAATCTTGAGCGTCTCTTCTCAGTGAGGCTCTCGGTTTTTGATGTCAATGTTCTGCGACACACTGGGCTGTACTTACTGTCAACTACTGTCAGAAAGTGCCAAAAGCTCTTGTTTTCCACAATAGACAGGGGAAAGTTGCAATCAATGATTAAGTCGGACAGTATTGCATTGGTAATAGCCTTCTGTTGTGGATGACTCATGCTGTAGTGCCCTACACGAATGTCCAAGAATTGTGAGATTGAAGGCTGTTGTGGTTCATCTATGATGCTTTTATTCATCTGGTATTCTTCAAATCTGTAACAGGTAAGCATATCAAACAGATGTCAGAAAATCCCTTTTAGCCACACATAAATTGCATTGAAACTATCTCCTCATATATCAATTATAACATTGTTTTAACATTACATTGATAAAATAAATTTCATTATCAGTGTACACTTACTATAATAATAATATTTTACTGCTTTACCTTGCCATGAAACAGCCCTTTCCGACAGGAAACTTAAGTATGCTAGTTAATTCACTCTCTACAGCACACCAGATTCCATTGGCAAAAACAGCAATTTTACCTGCATCACACAGAAATGGCTGGTTTACTGCTGGCTATTCTATGTCTTCATGATAGTTCAGCTTAGTTGTGATTTACCTAAATAACATGACCTAATGAGGCAGCAGTAGACTAGCAGCTAGCAACTCCTGTGTGCTGCAAAGTAAAATGGCCATTTTTGTCAATGGAATGAAATGGAGAGAATGAGATATACTTAGTTTTCCTATTGTCTGGCAGCAAGCTAAAATGGTACACATATTCTTAATATAAAGTACATTAGCAGCTAAACTGACCTTGATTTGATTAGGCTTGCTTAAGTGTTGCTGCTGGCAGCAGTTTACTGTGTATGATCCACTGACTAGCTGCTAAGCACATACAATCTCACTTCAAAAAAATCTTAAACTATCCTTTTACCATATAAGTAAGGAGAAGTTCACCATTTTGCACTTTGAGCCCAATCTGGTTTGTATGGGATGAAATAGTATGTTTGACAGATATTTTGACGATTGGTCCAGTCTCGAGCATTTAGTTAATTTAGAATCACCCCCATGCTTCAGATATGGGCATTCAGCGGTGCTTAAATCAACCCTAAACGTTCGTTTTCAAAAGACGTGCAACTCACAGAGTGGTTAACTGCTAATGGTATTCGTTAATGTTCCAAAACGAGTGTCTTTTTAACGAAATACAGTTTCTGTCGTGCCTGTAGCGAAAAATTCTGAAGTAGGGGGTGATTCTAGCCAAACGCTTGAGACTAGACCAATTGTCAACATTTCCGTGTCACTCTATTTCATCCAAGACTAGCAGCTACACAGAAAGGGAGCTCAAAGTGCAAAATAATGAACTTATCCATTAATGAACCCACTGGAGATACAGTTTGCCGTGTTTGTAAGCCAAGGTGACGTTACAGTCTCGTTGAGCTAGCTAGCAAGCAATGATTTACTTAGCCAATAAGCTAGTGTTGGCTTTCATTCAAAACTTACTGTTCTTTGTGCAACTTCAAATGTCGAACGAAGTTGGAGGTTGTTGCGTCTCCGTCTGTAATCTTCGACCCGCATGTTTTACAGACTGCAATTCGTTTTTGTAGACCACTTCATAGTTTTTAAAGCGAAATGAAACTACATTTGGTATCATTTTTGCCTACTGGCGCGTTGTAGTATGTTCCCCTTCATTGGTTTTCCAGTACTCTGATTGGTTCGATGCTGTCAGCTCGAAACAACGTGGATCTAATTTGATTGGATGTCGTGCCGCACACACATCACGAACACAGGTGCAAAGAGAGAGAGCGCGGTCCATGTCAACATACTTTTTAATCTTTTTTTTCGGGGAAAGTAGCAAGTCTTTTCAAGTCAAGAGGGTCAAGTCCAAGTGAAATCACGAGTGACTGATGTTAAAGTCCAAGTCGAGTTGCAAGTCTTTTTAGATTTTTTCGAGTCGAGTCTAAAGTCATCAAATTCATGACTCGAGTCTGACTCGATTCCAAGTCACGTGACTCGAGTCCACAACTCTGCCAGCGAGAATCAACATACCCACATGCCTGCAGGATCATTCGATCCATCTTTCTCCACTTGTTGCCATACACACGTTGCCCCTCCTTGTTTGTCATGTTCAGCACCACCTCTTCAATAGGCTTGGGCAGAAACAGGTCAAAAGTGGGCTTTATGTCTTCAATAGGAGACCTTGCATATGCGGTTGGACCATGGTTCTCTCTCTCTCTCTCTCTCTCTCTCTCTCTCTCTCTCTCTCTCTCTCTCTCTCTCTCTCTCTCTCTCTCTCTCTCTCTCTCTCTCTCTCTCTCTCTCTCTCTCTCTCTCTCTCTCTCTCTCTCTCTCTCTCTCTCTCTCTCTCTCTCTCTCTCAACATGCGTCCTCCCTCACTGGGAGGGATGGAAGACCAGATCAATGTTTCATCCTTTGACTGGAAATATTTTTCTATCTCAGCTGGGTCCTCCCCCTCAGATTCTTTCTCATCAGTTGATTTTTCCTCTTCATCATCATAAGTGCAGTCCTCCACTTCTGACACTTCTTCCATTTCAGCTTCAGATTCTACCTCATCATCATGTTCATCATTTCCTTCACTTCATACCCTTCTTCCATTTCTGCAGCAGGCGATGTGGGGGCTTCTTCAGAGGAAGAAGTAGCATGTGTTCTGTATGTTGGATCTATCACCTCATCATTATTTCAAGTTCAAGTTCAAGTTACTTTATTAGTACCCTGTTTGCAGTAGAGTCCTCATACACACATATGGAAAAAACAGACACATATCACACATCATCCAACTTAGGACAGTGGAAATTAAAAAACAGCAAATTAAAAAGTTCTTACACGTCCAGATCATACTAAGATATTGAAGTGAACTACAATACTAATAGTAAAAAGAAAATAAGTAAGTAAATAAAATAAATACAGCAAGGAGTAAATAAAAGCAATAATCATCTGTGCAAAATACAGCTATGCATGGATTAAAGCAAAAAAAAATCTTTTGACTGAAATGTATTTTCGAGCTGTAGCCAAGTCATATTCCCAATTTGTAATTTGTGAAACATGTTACAGGGCACGTAACTTGACACGTGCTAAAAAAATAAGATAAGATTTACAGCCTCACCCCACACCATGTTCTCTAATGCAGACATAAAGTTTAAATATTTGACCAACAGTGTGTTACAGGAGGATGATCTGAACAGCTGTTCTATTCACACTTAAAATGTTTTTTGTCTTTTCAATGTAATTTTCAATCTATGAAATCAAACTGTCTTTACTCTTCCGAATAATCAACCATCTACAGAGCTTTTCAGTACGCTATTTTTCTACTTCTTCTTCTCATCATCATCATTATCATTAATTATAATTATTATTATTATTACTACTAATAATAATAATATTGTTTAAAGTGAGCCTCTTATTGTTTAACAGAAAAATACATCATACAAGCAGCAACTTTTGCAGCCTTGTCAGTCTGATGGTGAGTTATCACCTTTCTGTCATCACTAACATACTGTTAGTAATCAAAGAAGCTCTGAGGCTTTGTTATATGTTATAATACAAGATTTCAGCATTGAGCTACAATCAGGCAACATTCATGATTCTGTACAGTCAAACTAACCAAAAACTTCTAATTGATCATCATTATAAAGTTTCAGGGCGTTCCTGTAACCATGGTAACTCACGGTGCCAGAGGGGAGGGAGAGACGCTGAATGAAGCCGTTTACACAGATACACTGCAGACAAAGTCCAGACTATAGTTGTTATTTCACACATGTAGCACACAACAGGAGACTCTCCATGTCAGACGAGTTCTCACGTGTTGACTAAACTCAAAAACTAATTGATAATTGGTCAGGCGTGCACACACTGTTAACGATACCATTGGTGTGACAATCTGCCAATAAAAATCAGCCAACACTTGTTCTCCTCCAATCTACATTGATCTCATAATCTCGCCTCTGTGAAGTTTGAATGACGGAAATCCATCGTAGCGACGGAGAACTTTAATCCATGGCTATGACTTATTCCTCAGTGTAATGGCTGCAGGGACAAAACTGTTTTTGTGTCTTTTTGTTCTACACCTAGGGATTGTAAACCTGCGCTCAGAGGGGAGAAGCTGAAACTCAGTGTACAATGGATGGGAACTGTCATTTAAAATTGAACCACATATGCGCTGTAGCTGTTTTGTATACAAGGTCTCCACGTTGAGCTGAGGCTCACCAATCAGCCTGCTAGACCCCTTTACTATTTGGTTGAGTGAGCTTTTATTTTTCAAAGAGAGGTTCCCAAACCAGGCTGCTAGTGCAAATAATAAAACTGATTCAATAAAAGCATGGTAAAAGAGAGTTATGATAGATTTGTCAATGTGGAAGCGACTCAATTTCCTCAAACAGAACAGGCGCCGATGCCCTTTTTTTACACACAGCTTCCCAGTTAGTTTCAGATGTGAGTTTTGAGCCTATAATCGTCCCAAGGTTTCCCTCCTCCCTCCTCTTCTGACCCTGAATCCTCCTCATCAGTTGATTCTTCCGCCTCATTATGTTCAGCATTGTCCTCCTGGTCATTCTTTTCCACAATATGATTAAAAATGAGCTCACAAGCCTCCTGTGCAGTATAGCGCCTCTGCCTCCTCATTGTGCTGCCTGTCTCTCTCAGACTTAACACACACAACATCAAACATCCAAGATCAAAGATGTTTTGGAAAGCAGTATGGTGTGACAATTTGCTCCATCGCACCACTTTGTGCTGCAGGGTCTTTTTGACCCCAGAGGACAATTATTAAGGACAATAATTCAATCTAATTATTTCAAATTTTATTTCAATCATTAAGAGCATAGTATCGGACAACCCCCATTATTTTCAGACCATTTGATGAATAAAAAACTAATTTTGACGGGAAAAGATTTAACTTGGGGTCAGAACCCCAGGACAACACGAGGGTTAAGCTAAGTATGCACTCTTAAAACTGCTGGGTTGAAAATAACCCAATTTGGGTTATTTGGGTGACCCAACGCTGGACCTGGCCAACTTCGGTTGTTCTAGACCAGCAGGGTTGGGTTATGGGCTTGACCCAGCATGTTGGGTTGAGACTGTATACCCAAAAATGGGTTAAAAACGACTCTGCTGTTAGGTTAATGTTATCCAATAAATGGGCTAAAATAGAACCATGTTGTTGGGTTAATGTTACCAAAGAAGTGGGTTAAAATCAAAATGTTGGTTTGAGAGCAACATTAGCATTAATTACTGAACATTAACCTTAGTATTATAAAATGAAATTGTTACATGAACATGAACATGAAATTATGAAATTATTCAACGAAACAAGTACATAATGTCCATTATTTTATTGGGACATTTCAAGTTCACATTAAAACAGTGGAATACATTTTTAACATTGCTGCATCATAAACATAATGCAAAGTCCATCGATTTAAGTGCTAAACATACATACAATAACCTAAATATTAAAAAAGAAAAGGAAAAAACAACAAAGGTCATAGGTTTTTGCCCCCTTCACATGTTCAGTCCACATATTTTGGGAAATTACATCAGTAAAAACTAGAACAATCAAACAGTCAGTTAAAACTGGAATAAATGTAAACATCAGTTTTTGGTACCTGAACTTAACGGGGTGAAGCTGATGAGAGCTCAACTTGCAGCCTAACCAGCTGGGGTGTTGGATGACTCCATCGCAGCACGTTGAGACCTGATCAACTTCATGACAAACGCACTGGCGAAGTGGATTGCAGTGGACTGTCAGCCACTCTCGGTGGTAGACAGGTAGGGACTGTCATCAGTTGATGGATCATTTTTGTTTCTGTGTTGTTTTTCAAAACCATTTATGGTAGAAAGGGCACTTTATGTTTAACTGTTGGACTGTTTATTTTATGCCAAGGATATTATTCTAACTATTTTGCAATGTTAGTACAGTACATTCCAGAAAAGTGGAAACCTAAGTGCTGTTTTTTATTTTAATAAACAAAAACAAATGTGTTTAAGACATAGAACGTTTACAAAAAGTCCTGAAAAAGCTTGAATATAGCTTACTTGAATTTAAGTTTGTGCCTTGTGAATAATGCAATCATAATATTCTTTGTTCATATTGCACTTTATATTAACACTCAGTGATGAAAATAAACACGATTTTGTTGTTTAAGCTCATTTATGTGTCTATTCATTGATTCAGTCATATACCAAAATCCATTTAAATTGAAAAATTTTGCTTCTAGTGTCAAATATTTGTAACCCTTTTACCACCGGCTCGTGTATATGAAGCTTTAACGCTTATCAAATGTATTATGGTAAAAGTCACATCTCAAATAGTATACAGTCTAGGGTAATGTATGATTCTCACTCTTAAATAACGTTGGAGACTGTAGGGAATACACTTGACCTGTATGTATCTTAATACTTCAATAATGAAACACAATTTAATAAAACCAAACACAATAATCTCAGTTTCAGGAAATGTATTAATGATGCAGGGAAAACACACATCCAAACATTTCTCTTTGGAAGAGAGATATAGAAAATAAAAAAATAGAACCCCGGGGTTTTAGAGTTTTTATCTTTTCTCAAACTGTCTAATTTTATTTTGAGTGCACTCTTTTCTACTTTCGTTGGCGCGCTTAGTTGGAGCTCATGATGGAAACCTTTTGATACCTGTACTCCCGTGTGTCTGTGAAGTCAGCCAGACCAGGCCGCAGCTGATGAATCGCTCGCTCGTTGCGGTAACGACCGTCTCCGCTCGCAGCAGCTCGCAGCGGCGAACCTCCGTCTCCCACGGCAGCAGCGAAACGTCCTCTGTGTCCCTCGGCAGCAGCGAAGCGACCTCCGTCGACGACTCTCTCCCGAGACGACTCACCGAAGCTCCTCCCGTCCGTGCAGGCGGCGTTTCCCCTCAGCGAGGCCCGTGGTGTTAGCCTAGCTCCCGCTAGCTAACAGAACCGAACTCGTCTTCACAAAACACAAGCAGTGGTGGAGAGTCGGACTAAACACACTCCGAACACGTCGCTCAACTAAAGTTCACAGTCACTCACTCATAAAACTCCACACTGGCGACACACACAGTCCCGAAGTCTCCGCTCTACGCCATTAACACGTTGCTCCTTCTTCTTCCTCGCTCGAGTCTCTCCCCGGAAGTGTAAACATTCAGGTCATGACCTCACGCATGAACTCACGCGCATAATGTAACGTAATAGAATCACTTTTAACTTCTTTTAAAGGCACACACATCTCATGAACTGATGTTTTTAAAGTTACTCATTTTAAACATTAATTATTTATACATTTTAATACCTCGTTTATAGAAATAGTTATTTATGTAGATTTTAACTTCACCATGAACTGGCATTTTATACTTAACTTATTCCCATGGAAATAATGAAATAAATACCACTGATATTTATCAGAGTATTACATATTGATATGCGATTAATTGAGATTAATTAATTACAAAGCCTCTAATTAATTAGATTATTTTTTTCTAATTGAGTCCCACCACTAATGAATTGTTGTTTTAACTTTTTAAGGTAAGTATGAGTTGTTGTTTTTAACTTTTATGGTAAGTATGAACAGAGTATGCAAGGTTAAAATCTCATATCGAGCAGGCTCTACATTAACCTGCACAGGCACATTAGAACTGTACATTCATCAGATCAGTTGGAAGTGAACCTGCTACTAATGAAAGTGCCAGTTTGTCTGCTGCATCTATTGCTGCTGCTGCAGTTGTAACCCAGCTGTAGTTTCAGTCAGCTGATGTTTTCAGTTAGTATCGTTTTGTGTAGTGCCCTTTAGACGGTGTCATATTACGACAGTGTTACGACAGCCAATAGTATGGTGCTTCTGGTAGGGATCGCGGGCTCAGAAGGTCATTATTGCTGTGTATTGCCGTGTGTCCTGCTCGTCAGTGCTCTGTATTAGCCTGCCTTCATTTCATTTATAAATACGATGTTTCCTTGCTAGTGGGTCGTCATTGGAGCAGAGACTGTGCTTTTCCTGTGGCTACTGGGAGAACAGCTGCCGCCTGCCACCTCTTGGACCCCGTCTGATATTTTCAGGCAAAACATCACACTGCACTTCACATATAGAGCTCTATATAACTTTTATTTTTTTGCTGGCCAGTACTAAACATATTTTTTTTTTTGCTAACGACAATTAAAAGGAAAAACAAAGGCTTCCTTTCATTTTGAATTGAAGACCGTCCGGTATTGAATTATTCTCGTGGGTTGAGAAAGGGACTCCCAATTCAAACAGACAAGGAGCATCTTGTCCGGTGCCTTTGTAAAGAGTAAAAATAATAATTACATTGTTTATAGAGAATGTAAACAATCATTTGTTTTCAGAAAACAAAGAAAGAGGGAAATATATTTGTGTTTTATTTTTATTTTAATGTATTGATAAAGAGTTAAGGTCATACAGTTGTGGTTGTATGTTGATGGTAATGTATATTTCTATGGTTTCCACTTCTAGCATTTGTAGCATTTCAGTTCAGAAATTGAAAATTGTGAATAAAACTGGATAGGTAGTAAACTGCTACCATAACCCTGGTTAAATTCCACTTAGTGGTTACACAGTGTCTACACTACACCACCACAACCCAGAGCTCTATAAGACAGTTTGTGCAAAAGGCTATGTACTTAAAAAAATATTTTTTGTAGCACTCTGTTCCATGTTGAGTATAATAAGCCATATAAATAATAAATCACCCATTCTTGAGAATTGTGACAAAACCTTATTTTGTTTTTTTTTATTTTTAACCTTCAATCATGCTTGGAAGATATATTTAAAAGATCAAAGTCTTGGCTATTAAACCTTTTAATGGGCCAACCACCCAGTGATTTAATTTTTTCTTAAATAGCATTTTTTGCAGCTGAGGACTTGAACTTTGTCAACTCCGTCAGGCACACAAAAAGTCATAGTATTATAATATAAAACATTAAGGAAATGTTTAATGATTTTTGTTGTATTAAATACAAGATGATTTAATTAGCTGTATAATAAAAATGTTTAATATTTTCTTATTCAAGAAATAAATACCATTATAATGTTGCCAACTTACAATTTTTGTTGATAATGTCATTTGTCTTCGCGATAAACAACATATAATTTTTTAACACAAAGGACACACATTAGGTGTACCAAAGACACTTTTTATTGACATGAACTCATTTTATAAACCATTATGAACATATATTTCATGAATATCACAGAAAAAGTCCGTCTGACGGAGGTGACAGCCAACTGACGGAGTTGACGCATATGAAACATAATAGTACACAAACCTTAAAAACTGGAAGCACACAGAAAGCCATTCCAAACATGATTGAGAACATGATTGAGAAACTTTGTAACCAAACTGATCAACTTTCAAACTAAATAACAATAACTGTGAAAGACCTATTTTCCCCTGAATTAAACAGCCACCATTTATTACAACTAGGGATGGGACGACATATCTAAATTCAATATTGCAATACAAAAATGTAAGGACATATATAGGTCAGAAAATTGGATGGGGATAGTATCTGTGATTTTCTGCGCCAGTAACCATAAATGGGACATTTGACTATCATAATTTAAGAAGCCCTCCATGCAAATTATATGATTTATACTTTGTAATGACATTTTGAAATTGTGTACATTGTAGCAAGACAATGCCATTGCTTGAAAGATTTGTGGCTCAGAAATAAAGAAACATATCTGACATTGACATTGGACATTGGCCTGTGTAACAAAACTGTTGCTGTTTAGTCACCAGGAAGCAGATGGCTAATGTGTTCACATTCTATGAAGTCCATTACATCTGGAGAAATGCTATACATTTCCCTTGTTCGACTGAGACGCATAGGAGCTGCATTTCCCACCAGGTTAACAAGAACATCTTTAACTGGGCAAAGGCATTCATCTCCCCTGCCATGTTGAGGTGTGAATTTCTCATTGGGGCCATGGGGATGCAGGAATTCCACTCTCACATCCTGGTTTTCACCATCCACAGAAACAGCTCTGGCCAACCACCAGTGCTCTTCATAAACTACTGCCATCCAGTCCCCAGGTTTAATACTCTCAGCAGTTATTCCTGTGGATGTGCCCTCAGGGCCTGATGGCGGCTCTTCTTCCTCCAGAAAAACATGATTATGCGATTGCATAATTCAACGCATAATCAGCCAAAGTCCGCACATTTATGCAGGGGCCGCATTTTTTTCAAAGACGCCACACTTTGGCCGCATAAATCTCCGATTTCCGCGCAAAATGCGCAAAATATGCAGGGCTTGCATGATTTCATAATCCCCGCATTTTCGTTGCAAAAAAGTCACATATATCTTCGCAGAAAGTTGAAAAATGTTGCGTTTACTTCACACAAGAGCAGCCATTTTCCTCCTGTTGCCTTGGGAACGTTATGAAGTGAAGTCATCAGAAAGCTGAGAACTTAATTACTCCCAGCACTTTCTGTGATGTAGTATGCTTGCTTATCATAGGAAGTCATTAGAAATGACTCTTTACATTAAGGTAGTAGCCTAGTGAGCCTAGTAACAGAGTGTTGGGGGAATCACTTTTTTTCTTCTTATTCATCAAACCGCAGTTTTTGCAAGTTCCCGCAATTTTTGCAAATTCCCGCAATTTCATCGCATAAAATTGCATAAATATCCCGCATATTCCATCGCAAACATGCCGCATAATCAAAGATTTTTGCCCGCAACAATCACAAAAAAACTCCGCATTTTTCTGGAAGGACTGACATTTTCTTTGGGGGCTGCAGAATATCTCTGGTTATTCATGCTGCCTCTCTCAGTGCCTAAAGCAAAACAAACTGGACTGAAACAGTGACACATTCTTGGTTTACTGCAGAAACATGTCAATTCTCTGTACCAGAGACTCTTTTGATTTGGGATGACCTGGTGAATCTTTCTTGTTGCAGGCAAAGGTTTCAGGTTAGGAGGAAGGACTTTGTCGAACCTCTCCATTTCTTGTCCATCAGTGAGGTAGAGTAGTACATTGTTAAGGCTGTTGGAAAACTTGTCATGGAACTGCTTGGCATTGACAATGTCATGTCCTCTTAAAACCAGACTGTCAGCTGCCCTCTTCACTGCCCCTCTAATTCCATCTGGAGCGCCCTTTCCGTGTGAAGTTGGAAAAAAGTTCCACGTTGCCCTTTTAAACCTCAATTTCAGAGGAATGTCACTGAGGAGGATGAAATTTTTCTTATTCTTGTATTGCTTGCTTGGACCATCTGACCAGAAATGTACTGTATCAACTGATGGATGTGCCCTCTGTATCTCTCTCAGTACAGGATCCATGTAGGCCCAAATGAATGCAGCATCTTGGAGTTTAGAGTCAGAGATTGTGCTGAATCCTGACTTTGCTTCCTTTGTGTAATACATACCAGTATGTAAATTTAACAGAGGTAAGTTCTGTCCGAAATGGCATGCCTGGACTTCAGCATGGTACTCGCATTTCCATGCCTCTGAAAAATCAGTGTGTACGATGACCTCGTTCTCTTTGCACATTTGAATCAGGTTGCGGTATTCTTGTGACTGGTTCCGGACAAGACACACGTGTTGTGGTTTCACTTTTGAGTTTTTCCTCATATAATTGTATGAGCTCTGAGAGCTTGCCTTCATGAGTTATCATTATTGTTGAGGTGTATGTTTCATCTGCTGTTGACTGTCGCACTCTTTCCCATTATCTCCAGTGAACATTAGTTGCTTCATGTTCTGGGAGCAGCAATGTCTGCTTGTTTACACAGCGTGTACATTTTCAAAGGAGGCAGGACTCAGTCGCTGGTGTGCAACACACCAATTTAAAACTATCCTCCAGTTTTGCTGAATCCACAACCCCCGACTATTTCAGCACCTCCAACATTAAAGCTGCATTCTCATGAAGTTTACATAGGCATGTATGAAAGGGCCTTAAGGCACAAAAGGATGAGCAGCTGAGTTTTACTGTAGGGTTGCTTGTGGTGAATTCCTTGTGTAGGTTTATCATGCTGTCCATCAAGATCATCCTCTGATGCTTTACTTTGTTCCTTGTTATGGTGTCTTGTTCGTCTGTTGTAATCCGGGCAGAGTTGTGGAAGAAGTCTTGAACGTCTTTGGTGATGATCTGGAGGTATCTTGCTTGTTTTGCCTTGGTTTGTTTTTTGTTCAGAGATTTACAAGATATTCCAAACTGTTGGATCTTGTGGAAAATGCGATATTTTGTCAGAATTTTTCCTGATAAGGTTAATGCTTGTTTCCTGGGTGGAGTTTTGTGTTTGCTTGCGGAGAGCTCATTTACCAAAGCATGGTGGAAAAAAAGGGTACTCTTAATTGAGGGATTTCTCAAGTCACTTCCGCTAATCATCTTCTCAGTCATGGTTTGTGGAGAGTTTATGACACATTCGGATGCATGCTTCGCTCGTAATTTAATTGAAAATAAAGTACTGATTTCAAACACATTATTCAATTATTAAAGAGAACAGAGTTATGTCACCTCCGTCAGCACAGATGTCAACTCCATAAGATGCAATATCTGACGGAGTTGACGTCTTACGGAGTTGACGAAATGTCACTTTTTTTCACTTCACAGCATAGTTGTAGTGAGTAGCCATTTTATTTTTGAAAGATGCTAAGAGTTCTCTTAATGCTAATCAAAATACACCTTTTTAAACCACAATTCATATTCTGTTTTGATTTAGAAGGGCAACTGAGTTGACCTGTTATGGTTGAGACACACCTGATAGCAATATTATTTCATGAATTTATCAGAAAATAGTGCCTAAACAGCATTCCCGCCTTTTTTTGAAACCAGGAAGTGAAACAGGGGTCCTTAGGATATAGCTGACCGTTTTTATGCCTGATTAAATTATGCTTTTGTAGAAATCTGGAGTTGACAAAGATCTGAGACACAACTTTAAAGGGCCAACATTTTTTAACAAAAAGTATATTTTTAAACAAAGATGATTATAATAGTACATTTGACATCTATGTTATCAGTAGGTGCTGTTATTTTTAGATTTTGAAGACTTTTATGATTAATATTTTATTGGGATTTTTGAATATCACACATTACAAGTACACATGTGGAAAATGTTGGTTACGAAACAATGTTGAGACTTGTATACAGCAAGTAAACAAATAACTATGTTATACAATGCTTGCACTCCAGGAAAAGGAGAAAAACAACCAAAAAAAGCGAGACGAGCAATCTAACAAAGGATAAAACAGGACAGCACAACAGCAATACAATAAAATTAATTAATTAATTAATTTTTTTTAAAAAGGGGGGGGGGGACTAAGAATAATAACAGATCATAACGTGTAACATGCTCAACGATGCTAGGTGTCATGTTCAGATTGGCTACCATATCTCCTACACAGGTTCTTTCATATTGGACAAGTATCATTCCCATTTCAAATTGAAGCCTTCCACTCTGTTTATTAGCCTGTATGATAGGCCCTCCAGTGCAGCCAGTCTGGCTAAGTGCAGCATTTCAGCATTTCAAAACCATTAAGTAATACACTGAAGCTTCATGACCTCTACCAAAAATTTTCATTATTTGTGTGAGGAAGCTTACAGTGGGGGGAGGTGTTGAAAGAGACCCGAATGTGTGCAACAGCAGGTGTCTGAGTTGTAAGTACTCGAAAACTGATTCTGGGGTAGGTGGAGTTGTGTCTTGATATCAGAATAGGACTTGAGTTGACCCCAGCATATAGGTCTCCAAGGGCCAGGATTCCCCTGTCGACCCATGACTTCCAGAGAAAAGGTGATTTCCCTATGCAGAGTTTAGGGTTGGTCCACATGGAGGCTGCAGTGTGGAGGTTTGCATCAAAATCGAATATGAACGCCATTCTTTTCCATACCCACTGTAAGTGTGAAATAATAGGATGACTCTGTGCCTCTAATGAAAGCTTAGTGGTGATATAATGCATAGGAGGGAGTGGATTACACAAAGGGCTTTCTAGACCAAACCACGGGGGTGCTCTTTCAGGAGGTAGCGCCAAGTGCGCCAAGTGTCTCAGGCTGAATGCATAATGATAGAAAAGCAAATTCGGGACCCCCAGTCCACCTTGATCCACTGGCCTCGGTAATTTTTTCAAGCTTAATCTGGGTCGCTTATTGTTCCATAGGAATGTGTTGCACAGCCTATTAAACTACTTAAAATATTTTGGGGGATCTTCATTGGTAGTGCCTGTAATAGGTAATTAAATTTGTAGGTGCAGTTCATTTTTATCACATTGACCTTGCCCCAGAGGTAAAAGTAATAGTCGAGACCACTGTTCTATATCAATCTTAAATTTGTTCAGAAGGGGCTCAAAATTAACCTGGACCAAATCATTCAACGACGGGGGGAAAAGGATGCCTAAATATTCAATACCTGATTGGGGCTAAGTGAAATCACCAGGTTGGAATAAGGTCTTGGGGCAGAGCAGGGAGAGAGCGTTCTGGCTCTGTTATCAGGACCAAGGCATCATCCGCGTAAAGCATCAGTTTATGACTACTACTGCCTACTTGGATACCTGGAAAGTCAGGGTCTTTACGAATAGCCGCTGCTAGAGGCTCCAACGCCAGTGCAAAAAGTAAAGTGCTCAAAGGGCAGCCCTGCCTAGGGCCTCTATGGAGCTCAAAGGACTGTGAGATTATGCTATTCGTTGTCACTGAGGCCTTAGGCTTGGTGTATAGAAGATTTGACCCAGCTAATAAATATCCTGCCAAAACCAAAAGCTTCCAGGGTGGAGAACAAATATTGCCACTCCACCCTGTCAAATGCCTTTTCAGCATCCAAAGAGAGGGCAGCAGCAGGGGAGGCGCATTTTGAGAGGTCCACATGATGTCAATCAAACGTCTAATATTATCAGCTGAGCTCCGAGTGCGAAAAAAGCCTGGTCGGGGTGAATCAGGTTGGTTATCACCTTATCTAACCTTACAGCTAGAATCTTAGCAAGAATTTTACTGTCACAGCCAATCAAACTGATTGGTCTATAGCTTCTACAGTCTAGCGGATCCTTATCCTTCTTTAAAATGAGAGAAATTAGTGCCCTTATCCAGTGCCTCACTATACATTTGCAGAAGTAGAGGGGAGAGTTCCTCAGCATACACCTTAAAAAATTCTGCTGTGAAGCCATCCGGGTCTGGCGCCTTGCTAGATGGAAGGCCTCTAATAACATCCACAATCTCCTCCCTAGTGATTGGCGCGTCAAGCAAATCTACCTGGTCCACTGATAAGGTGGGGAGAGTGAGGGAGGTCAGAAATGCATGCATCTCTTGCTGGTCAACTTGCGTTTCTGACGAGTAAAGCGTTGCATAAAACTCTCTGAATATCTTATTTATCTCTTTGGGATCCCGCGTAACAGCACCACCTTCTGTCCTAATTGCTGCTATTGTGCTCTGAGCCTCTCTCTGTTTAATGTATCTAGCCAGCAATCTTCCTGCTTTGTCGCCCTCTTCTAAGTATTCTTGCCTAGCTCTGAAAAGAGAGAACTCTGCCTTCTGAGTCAGAATGGAGTTAAGTTCATATTTTAGTCTGGTCAGATTAGTGAGATTTGAGGGGGTCATATTTTGCTTAAATACAGCTTCAGCGGCATAAAACTTCTTCTCCAAATTGTTTTATTATGTTAGATTTCTTTTTGAAAGAAGCATGTTGTGTTATATGACCTCTAATAAAGGCCTTGAACGCTTCCCATTCCACACCAGCAGATGGTGCTGACGCCAAATTAGTTTCTATAAAAAGATTAATTTGAGTCCTTAAAGATTCTTTGAAACTTAGGTCAAGCAAAAGGCTGGAATTGAGCCTCCACCTGGGGGATTTAGGGGTATTGCAAAAAGGGGTTACACAAAGAAACACAGGAGCATGATCTGAGAGAAGAATGCTACCGATAGAGCTAGATACTATGGAGGAGATACCAAATCCAGAAACAAAAAAATAATCGGTCCTAGAAAATGTATTGTGACGCGGGGAATAGAAAGTATAATCTCTTGTGGTTAATAACCGCCAGACATCAACTAGACCAGAAGCTTTGTCCATTTTGTGCATAATGGAGGCTGATTTGCATTGACGCTGTGATGGGGTGCTACGATCCAATATGTTATCCATAACCTGATTAAAGTCACCCCCCATCAAAATCGGGTAGTCTCCCATATCGTTGAGTTTACACTTTAGTTGCCCAAAGACTGTGAGATCATCAATATTAGGGGCGTAAACATTAGCTAATATTACTTTATGGCCCTGAATCTCAGCGAGAAGTAACAAAACCCGTCCAGCATCATCAATACTTTCCCTAATACATTTGAATTGCATTTGTTTGTGGACTAGAATTGCTACCCCCCTGCTATGACCATTCCAGCATGAGGCGGAGACATGACCAACCCAATCTCTGCAAAGCTTTCTAGATTCCTGAGTTAATAAGTGAGTCTCCTGCAGAAATGCTATATCACATCTTTTCGACTTAATAAATGTTATGACTTTTTTCCTTTTGATAGGGTGGTTAAGACCTTGCACGTTCCATGTCATTAGTTTCAAGGTCCTTCCTTTATCAGCCAGCATCATTATATTGGAGTAGGTCTAGTAACCGATGCATGTAGGGGATGTAACCTATCATTAGGAACCACCATCGCTGAGCAACAAGCATCATGTACATGGGCAGGAAAAGAATTGGGGAAAAAGAAAAAAAAACAATATGACAGGAAAAAAAGATGTGTATACATATTGATACATGGTGCCCGTGAACTGCCGTCACCTGCAGGTGCTCAAAAAGCACCAAACCGAACACACAAAAAACTTGGTCCGTGACTTTGAACAGTCTAACAGCTCGCGAAGAGGGCAGTCATGCAGCTATAATTATGTAGCTAAAAATTAGTAAGGGCTACATCAGTACAAGAGCTGTGTAAGGGTCATAAGCAATAAACAGTCAAATATAACCAAAATACTTGAACAAGTTAGTTTTAAGTATCTCTCCACTCATCTAGTAATGTCTATCTGAGGCATATGTCTCCCCATTAAGCCCTTATCAGCTCTGGGTTGGTCTATAGTGCTAATGGAAATGGTGGGAAGGAACGGAAGAAGACAAAACAAAACAAATGTATTTCTCCACCCCAAAAACAGGTGAAATAATAAGTGGGTGAGTAATAAAATAAAGGTACACCAGTAAGTTCAGGGAGTGACATACATTACAGATATGCTCCCCCTACTATAGCAACTCTAATGCCAACAGTATAGACAAATAACAATCTGAATCAGAGCACAACCAAAAATGATAGGTATAATAAAAGCCATAATGCCTCCATCCAAAATAGTAAATGAAATATCTCTTTCATATTCAGATGTGTTTAACAGTGTAAATGAGAGACGTGTACAGTTCAACTGGATGGTTCTAGGTAACTTAAGGGCAGAATATGAATATGCTTTCACGGGAGCAGAGAGCGAATGAATTCCAGTGCTTTTTTGGGGTCTGTGAACTCACGTCTACCGTCCACCGTCCACCGTCCTCGGGGAGAGCACAGCTGGATACATCACGGAGAACTTGATCCGACGCTCGTGAAGCAGGCATTTGCATTGATTAAAAGCAGCCTGTTTCTCGGTGACAAGTTTGGAGTAGTCAGGAAAGACCATGATGTGATGCTTGTCCCAGTGCACCTTTCCCATCTTCCGCGCAGCTTCAGCGATCCGTTCCCTGTCCTGGAATCTCAGGAAACGAGCAAGGATCGGTCTAGGGGGCTGGCCGTCAGGTCTGCATCTGGCAAGGGCGACGTTTCAATCACATTTACGTGTCAGGATCTGGTTATTATAGACAAAGATTCAATATTTAACCGTCATGTATCATCACAGTAGCAGCGTTACATACGTTGGCAGCTGTAAACACTAATAAAAACATTATAAAAGTACATCCGGTGGTTTGGTGCCTACCTGTATACTGAACATGTAAGGAGTAGTTAACGTTTATAATCATCAGAGAACGTTACAGATGTTGTTTTTGGTTCCTATCTGTTTCCTGAATATATTCGTACGTGTGTGAATGTGTAAATGAGAGACATTAACTTATAGCACATTGTGGAAGGAGCTTTCTAAAGTTCACTCCATTCACTTGTATTAGTTCACGGGGCAGATCTGCCTCCTCCAATATGGCGGCGACGTCGACGTACGGTCCAGCGCTCAATGAGGCGTCTATGTATATATGTCTATGGCTCTGCTGCTCAGCTCTGCCAGGAGCATGCGTAAACACAGGGCAACGAGTGCCTTAAAGGGGAAGCATCATCACATTTCTTAAAGGCATTTTTTAAATCATTTCCATTAAATTATTGCCAAATCTGTGTTAAGTGGCTCTTAATGAAATGTATGCATTTTAATCCAAAAACACATTTATGCTTCTTAACAAAATAACCATATTTATGCTCTTAAAATAAATATTTATGTTGTATCTATTTTCCTTCTCTGGGCTGTGGACCATCTTGGATTACACTACTGTGGCGGTAAGTGAAGACCAGTTGTGTTCTACAAAGTGTTTTACCAAAAGAGTGTGTGCGTTTTTCTTTTTAGAAATATTATATCTGTGTTGGATGAACCTGGTAAGCATTGTATTACCTGTTTCACCAACATATTGCATTCCGCACTGTTTATGTAACCAATAAGTGGATTTACCAGGGTTATGGTAGCAGTATACTACCTATCCAGTTTATTCACAACTATTAATTTCTGGACTGAAATGCATCAACTTCATCTTCACAACACTTCATCAACACACAACCACAACTGCATGACCTTAACTCTATCACTAGATTGAAATAAAAATAAAAACACAAAATATAGTTCCCTCTTTCTTTCTTTGTGGAAACAAATGATTGTTTACATTTCTGAACAATTCAACACCAGACGGTCTTCAACTCAAAATGAAAGGAATCATCAGTATTTTCACGATCCGCTTCCAAGATTGTAGGTAAGAACCCACAGGGAAGGAGCATGTCACGATGCAGGACCCGTTCTCTGCCCTCTCCATCCTCAGGCTTGACCACATAGACAGGGATACTCTCATCTGGCTGTTTGACAACAACATGAACAGTGGACTCCCACTTGTCTGAGATTTTGTGCTTCTTTCTGAGACTCAGGGTCCTTACAAGGACCCTGTCCCCCACTTCCAAAGGCAGAGCGGTCACTTTAGCATCCCAGTGCCATTTGTTCAACAGCTGCCTTTTCTCAGCATTTCTTGAAGCTAGCTCATATGCATGTCTCAGTCTTTTCTTCAGGTCACGCACATATTGTGAGTGCGTTTTGGGGTTGTGGCCTTGAGGGCTGATGCCCAAACATAGGTCAATGGGAAGACGCGGCTCTCTGCCGAACATGAGAAGAAAAGGAGCTTCCCCAGTCACATCATTTCTTGTACAATTATACGCGTGTACTAGGGGCCTAACATATTTCCTCCATTCCCCCTTCTTTTTCCCATCCAGAGTTCCAAAGAGATCAATCGTTCTGTTGAATCGTTCTACCGGATTCCCTCTTGGGTGGTAGGGTGTTGTGCGAGACTTGGAGATTCCAGCATGCCTACAAAGTTTTGCTACAACTTCTGACTCAAAACAGGCTCCTTGATCACTATGTAGTCTGCAGGGAAAACCATAGTGACTGATGAAGTTCTCCCATAACACTGTGGCAACAGTTTTGGATGTCTGGTCTCTTGTTGGATATGCCTGTGCATATTTTGTATAGTGATCAGTTATGACCAGTACATTTCTAGTGTCTCTTGAGTCAGGTTCTATTGACAGAAAATCTATACAAATCAACTCGAGGGGACCACTGACTTTGATGTTAACCAGTTTTGATGCCTTTTGCACTAGCTTTCCGTCTAACACATCTTTCACAGCTTTTACATTTTGTCTCAATGTACCTAGCCATTATCGGCCAATAGAATCTAGCTCTGGCTAGTTCCAAAGTTCTTTCAATGCCCATATGCCCCACTTCATCATGAACACCTTGTGACTGCTAGGTATGACAAGTTGATGAAAAGCTTCACCTCTTTGGTTGAGAACCCTGCGGCACAACACGCCATCCATCAAGGGTAGTTTTGATCGCTCTCGTAAGAGTAGGGCTACCTCCGGCCTCTCAGTTCTCATATCCATTGTCTCAGTGTCGATCCCACTTTCAAACATGTGAATAATTTGTGCTAAGGCAGCATCCTCTCTGCAAACAATGAGTGAGTGCAATCAAAGTAAGACACTAAGCATTTTTTACAGACAGCATACAGTACCTGTACCAAAGACAATGCCAGTGCCTACCTGAGACATGTAGCACACGCTGTTCAAGTTGCATACACCTCCACTTGAAATAAAATGGGGAGGGCTCCGGTTGTTAAGGGGAAGTATTTGATGAAAGCTTCCCATTGGTCCTTAGGTGGGACTTTCACAGATGGAGAACTGCAAGAAAAGAAAAGCACGTGTCGCCATCAGGTAGTTGTGATGTCGGACTGGCACCAATGAATGTCTTTAATATGGAACCATCCAAAGGATATGTGTCGAATCACAAACATGGCATTTTGGCTGAAGAGCTGCCTGATGTTGCATGCAAGGCCACTATTACTATTCCAGCTGATTTATATAACCCTACTGCAGCAGTCTTCATCCATCACAATATTTAAACATTCCACCAAAGAATCACGTATATAAATTCTTGATAGGAATGGCAGTGTTAGCTCTCTGAGCAAGTTGGAAACTCTGTTGAAGGTGCCCAGCATAGTCATATCCATCAACGGGCAATACTGGATAATGGGTGACAGGACGCGCAAAGGCAAATTAGGGCTAGCAATGAAGGGAGTGTCAGGGTCAGCATGAAAGATATGTTTTGGCACTGTAGGACATGCAGAAGGAACAATATCAGGGTCAGTGTGACGGACGGTGTTGGGGTCACCATGTGGGACATCACATGAGTCACCATGAAAGACATCACTGGAATCACCATGAGGGTCATTGTTGGGGTCAGAGTGATGGTCAGAGTCAGGGTTTGAATGGTGGTCAGAGTCAGGGATAGCATCAGAGCCAGTATTATAAAGAAGCACCCTCTGCTTCAAAGGTCCTTGATGTACCTCTAAGTGTTGCTGGTTGATGGCAGATGGCAAACTGAAAAGGTAGAGCAGAGAAAACTTGCTTCATGATAAGGTGTATGCCCACCATTGGCCCCGACCAATCCGCCTATCCCAGACTTTTGGCTCTTTATACTACAAAAATGGCTGAAAACATTTTGTGTTGACACACGAAAAATATAAATAATATAGGTGATGGAGCTTAGCCGCTAGCTAAAACATACAACATTATCCCAACAAACATCTTAATACACAGAATATTTAAACAGATAAGGTGGATGGCTTGGTTTAACAAAGATATTAATTGAACTTTAAAGGTCACAAATAGTGCTGCTTACCTGCAATAGTCACAGTAGAAGTGAGCACGGCATTCTCAAAGGCCCAAAATAACTCTCATGGGTGCCACCTAGTGGCTCAACTTTATACATCAATAAAATGTCAGAATGCAATTACTATTAAATACTTGGTTTCACTAATTTAGTTTACTAATGCACTGAAGCCCATGCCTTTTGCTTTACTTGCAGCTTTATTTGAGAGGTAAAATGATGATAATGCAACACTTTTCTCACTATATGAGCTATTATTACAGTATGAGCTGTTATTACATTATGAGCGGTATCAATAAGGCTCTTAATGTAATAAGTTATTACATTATTACATTATGCGCAAAGCCCTTATTACGTTATACGGGTTAGGGTTAGGGTTTCATTACATTATGAGCCGATTATTACATTATGAACTTTTATTACATTTAAATTATTACATTATGAGCCGTTATTACATTATGAGTTGCTACAGCACCGAAACTGGCAATGTTTACCTTTGGTCTCTGGAGGACGTCCCCGCGGCCTGGCATGTACCAGACGGCAGATTTCGGCCCGCTTACTCCCTGATTTTCTTACAGCTGTGTCGTAGAAGAGAGGGGGAAAAGGAAAACAGAGAGAGAGGGAGAGAAAAGGAAGTTTTAAGTCAGAGTTGTTCATGTTCAATGGTTGCAATATGCCTTGTCTGACGTGTAAGAACAAGTTAACTAACAATACTAGGACTAATAATTACCAGTTACAGGTTACATAAGCAACCTGCTAGTTCCGGTCACTTAATGAGTGAAATTGCCTCAACCCGGTTTAAGAAATGTACACTCACTGATTCCAGAGGTGGTCCAAGTTGGACCTGGCATTGGCCACGGGACCTCCCTTCTTACCAATGAAAAAGCAGCCCTTGTCACCCTGCGCTTGAGCTTGCCTCTTCAGGCAGAGTGGCCTGATGCCCGTGAAGTAGGCATCAAACCACTGTTGGTGGGAAAGGAAATGCCAAGCTGGTTTTTCAAGTCTGCCATCTTGTGGAAATGTTTTTTGACTCTAATGTTAAAATAAAAACGCTCAACTCACCCTATCCTCTTCTGCACTGATTACCACTGTGTCTTTCCTTGAACTGGAGCAACACCCCGGCACCGACGCCCACCTGCCTGTCGTTCCAGTCAGTCACCTGTGATGGGGGATTATTTTTGTAGGCACACAAACAACTTTCAATGTACGGGAGTCAAAGGTGCAGGGAAACTGAGCCAACATTAGAATAAGCGCACGCTTACCTTGAAATCCACAACTGTGTGTTCCGATTTCCGGTGCGTAATCATCAGGGTCGCCATGCAAAAGTACCGGTAAATCGTCATGTGCTTCTCCGATAACTGCTCGCTACTTTGCAGCTTACGGCAAGCTTCCTCGATCCATTCTTTGGCCTCCTCCAGCAGACCCTGGTGCTCAGACCAGGACTCCTCCTTCCTCTGAGAGCTGACATGCATCACAGGTTCATATAGGAAATGTAGATTTAACACATCAAAAAAGAGTCAGCTTAAATGTCAAATAAATCATAAGCATAACCACCTCCCCTCTGCACCCTGCGGTGTCTCCTCTTCTTCACTGAGCACAAAGAGTCCTTTGCTCCTCATTCATTGCAATCAAGCCTATTCAACACACCTGACTTGGCAGAAACTCACTTGATAGCTACTTCACTTCAATGGTCTCACAACAACTAACACAAAAAGTATCTAGACAAGATTAAATATTTCAACTAACTTTCTTCACAGAATGCCTAAACACCAAGGCTGTGTCCAAATTCAGGGGCTGCATCCTTCAAGGACGCAGCCTTTGCGGCCCACGAAGGCCGGGTCCTTCGGAGAGACCTTGAAGGCCGCGTCCACCATTGTTAAATGGGACGGTCTAGCCTTCGGAGTATTTCCTGGTTGCATCACCAGGTGTTCATGCATTAAAGTCTGTTTTGGTTCAAATCTATCAAACGTGTACATTTATTTGTGTGTGTACAATGTGTCAAATCTAAATTGAATTATCAACATTACAAAATAAACATTAACCCATTGGTGAATAACAACTATATTTACCTTAGCATTACCAGTGTCACGTATTTTAACTGAAAGTTGAAATTTGGAGGTTTTATAGTCCCTTGAAGTTTAACATATCTGGCGTTGGATGTTCAAATGACTAAAAGCCGAGTATAAACCCATTACTTAAATTTGAATGTCATGTCTGCGCCACTTGATGTCGCCATTTTCTCTTGCTTCCTCTTCTGTTTCGGGACTGAGCAGCGGTGCACAAAGGATCTTGGGATATAGCAGGCCGCGAAGGATAGTAGCGGTGCGTCCTCCAAAAAGAGGGAAGGGCAGGCTGCATTTGTGGGCCGCATTTGAAGGAGCCTTCGAATTTGGACAGCCTTCACGCAGCGTTGTGACGTAATTGGCCTTCAAACAGGGCCGCCCCTGGCCAAATTGGGGCCCTAAGCAGAATTTTATTTTGAGTCCCCCCCCCCCATTACAAAATGACTGTATCATGAAAGGCCATTTAGGTTTACAACCTTTATTAGTAGGAACAAATCAAATGAACAGCCTCTTTCAACAATGGAACAAGCCTTTTACAGATGCAGGCTGCTTCAGTAGACATGGTGCTTGATGGCCCTTGTGACGTACTGGGCGCTGGCTCCGTGTCACCCTTAGTAACAAACTTAAGCATTGACCCTGTTATGACAAGAAATCCATCATACAAGCAGATTATTAAGATTTGTTTTGGTCTTAATGGTAAATTACACAATGAAATTAATGTAAACACTAGCCTCACAAAGATTAAAATTAATGCAAATAATAATTATATTCATTATGATTTTATTTTATTATACTATTTTAATCCCACAAGGCGGCGCCCAATGAGCATTGTTAGGGGTCGGTGCCTTGCTCAAGGGTACCTCGGCAATGCCCAGGATGTGAACTAGTATTCTCCATTACTAGTTCACATCATACTTTTTTTTTTTTTTGTCTGAGCGGGACTTGAACCGGCCACATCTGAGCCCCCAAGCCAAGTCCCTACGGACTGAGCTATTGCCGCTATTTGATACCTCTATATTTAAATATTTTTATATACTTATTTTTACATTTTGTACTTAGGTTCTATATTCCTATACTGCTGTTTGCTGCTGCAACGCTTTAAATTTCTCCATTGTGGGTCAAATAAAGGATTATCTTAAATTCACCAAGAGATGGCGACATTTTACCTCCATAAAAATAGCCCAAAACTTCTATTGATAGCATAGATTGATAGGCTATAAACCTGAGCCAACATACGACCACCAACTGGTCAATTAACCACTCCTTTTTCAACAGAGGTGAATGTATATGCAGTTAACAAGACATTCAATAAATGATAATCAGGGCCGCTGGAAAATTTAATCTCCAGTCCAGAATTATCCTCTCTTCTGTCTCATGATTAGCAGGCTAGCAGCTGGGGTGTTCCTCCTCTTGTTTTGACTTTGTCTTTCTTTTGCTTTCTCCCGATTCATATTGCCGTTTGGAGGCCATCTCTCCACCTGCATCCAACTGCCTGTCGGCGCATCTGACCGCTGATTGGTCAGATGCTGCGTGCTGTCAATCATTGCGCCAACGTGTGCGGTGTCAGATTACTCGTTTTTTTTTTTCTCTCCTGCCTCGGGCTGACTTGGTGCTCTACGCGCGCCTCACGGCAGCGATGCGCATCCTTTGCGCATTTGCAGAGAATGTGTCCCCTTGCGCAAAATGGGGCCCCCCATGGATCGTGGGGCCCTACGCACAGCGCGTGTTCTGCGTGTAGGGAGGGGCGGCGCTGCACAAATAAATATTAAAACCAACATTTTTGGAAAATGAACTCATACATACCACTCCGCAAAGCTACGGTGAAGGCCAAGAGAGGCGGCGGAACAACGGCCTGCGCCGCGATTTAATCACCCAGCTACATCAGACACACAAAGAAATAATCAGCTGGGAACTGAGTGACAGAGCCGCGGGACGGCAGACAATTGTGGACTTACTGAAAGGGACAGGCAAGCGCATCCAGGAAGGGCTTCTGGCGGAGCGATGCGTCCCCCCACAGCCGATTGCGCTACAAATAGCGGAGATCGCGTCACCAAAGTGCCCGTGTTACGCACACATGAACAATGGAAGACTAGCAGAGAGCATTACCTGAATGAAGAGGATTGTACACCCGCAACGGCCACGCCGAACCACCGCGATAGACAAGCCACAGCCACCAGAGAGAAGCGGAGGAAAAGGATGAGACAGGTGTGTCTGCACCTCTATATGTAAGGGCGCATTGTGCCGCCCCTCGATCAGGATGCCCAATAAGTTGGCACAGTGCCATATAGTGGCAGGGAGGGAGACGACCTGTCACACGTCTCAGTTATAAAGACATATGCTTTTTTATATACATATATTTTTGTGTGTAAAGTGTATTTAATTTAAAGGGAAACTATAATTTCTTCATGTTTTTTATAAGACTGTTATATGTCAGCCAATTAAAATGACCATATCAGTATAAAAAGCATATACTTTTTATATATGAATATATACAATTATATATAGCTTTTTGTATGTTAATGTTATGTAAACTATGCTTTTTTTGTTTTTTTTAAATAAGATTCTTATATGTCAGCCAATGCAAATTACCATTACAGTTTAAAAAATATATGCTTTTTATGTATTAATTTATAACGTTTAACACAAGTTTCTATAGTCAAAAACATATGAATCACATATTAAAATGACATGACTTCATTTGTTCCTATACTGATACTGTCTTGGATCAAACAAGTTTAAAACTGTCAAGACATGGTTTGCCTGGTCATCGCCCAGAACAACTAATTTCACCATACAGTGATATAAATGCAGTCTGTATAGATCTGTTATGTTGAAAACATGGCTGCAAACTTTCAAGTCAGTAGTCTTTATTAACAGTGGAACATTGCTGGGATTACAGTGCCGACAGCAGTAAACAAACAGCAGTAAACTCTAATCTTAGAGAAGATCGTGTTTTCAAAGATATCCTTTGAATGAACTAGTGGCAAGATAGGAATATGTTTCACAATTTCTTTTGATATTTTCACACACGTGTCATGCCTGGATATAGACATGAAGAGCACATGCTTATTCTACTCCTTCTCTAATATGGGAACGGCGTCACCATCAACTAATTGTTGTCATTACAAACTGGTGTACACACCTAACTGATTTGCCTCTTCACATCCAAAGAAAGGAAATTAAAGGCTTAAAGGGAAATTTTGTTGATTTTCAAACTTTCCCTCTATCTATCCGAGTTAGGGATATAATGTGAAAAACATCTGCAGTTGTTGACGATGTTCTCCGTGTCTCTGGTGCGCAGCTGCAAAATCTGTTGTTCTTCCGCCTCCAGTGACGTCAAATGACGGCGCTGGCCCCAGAGACAGAGAACATTTGCAACAACTGCAGGCATTTTTCACACTATACCCCTAACTCAGATAGATAGAGGTAAGGTTGAAAATCGGCAAAGATCTCTGAGCAAATGCTAGTACTGCCTACTGTGTAGCATGCTTCACTGATGTAATCTACCAGCACATCTACAGTACGCATTACGAGTATGGTGATTTTTTTTTTCCTGCACACTGCATATCTCACAATAAACAGGCACTAAGCAGTGCATAGTATGGTTAAAATGCTGTACATACTTCCAGCAGACAGTAGTCAGTACAAGTATTTGCTCAGGGCCAAGGACTGTGTGATACACTTGTGTAAAACTTAGAGCAAACAAAACAGTTTAATGGAGGGCTGTGGACACAGTAACGTTTTTACTTTTTGACCAGAGCTCAGTAATCTTGGCGTTGATCGTGCTTCCAATGCTGGAGAGCTGGGTCCCTGGCCACCTCTCAAGAGTTGCACCTACATATGAACAAAAATAAACAAAAAACAAAACAGAAAAACAAAAAACAAGAATGCAAAACCTTAGTACAGTAGGCTGAAAGCAGGAAATACACAAAAGCGGAGACTATTGAGGAAACACCTATTGAATCCGAGGTGTATACGTGTATATGTAGATATAGGCTATATAATTAACTGTATATATTGTTTTAATTTATTTTCATTCCAAATTCAATTATCTGTATATTTGTACTATGTATGAAGGGGCTACAACTCATTTTGTTTTGCAACCCTGTGTTGTAAAATGACAAATAAATGACCTTGAAAAGCTGAAAACGTACTGTAAATGGCATCCAATTTATTTTTGTCCAGTGGTAGACGAGCATCTGTCTTACAAATACTGTGGCCAAATTTGCATTGAGGGCATAGGCCCATGCAGTTTCTCAACCATGACTCCAGTCCCAGGATGGATCTCAACCTGTTTAGACAAGGACTCAAGGTGAACATTTAAAGTTAGAATATATATGATTTGTTCAGCCCAACAGATTTTAGACATTAAAGCACATTAGATCTGCCATACTCATTAAAAGGTCTATTTTATGTGCTGTATTTATTTATTCTTTACAAAAACATTACTTTAGAAGACTGGGAGACAGTCAGTGATGGAGTGACAGATGCAGACGTGGAACTGGTCAGCGTAGATCTTGGCATGGACAGCAGTGAAGCGGCAGATGGAGAACTGGACCTGGACTGCGGACAACCTGGGAGGGCCAGCGGTGGTGTGGTACGCTCCAACCTGGATCTCTTAGGAGATGCAGCCGAATCAATTAAATTCCTCATGCTCTGTAGGAGTCCTGGCACATCTAGACATAGTATATCAAAAACAAACAATTAGTTATCATCACTCTTGTTACGCCCCAGTCTAGGGGTGCCTAGAGCGCAATATGAAAACGGGTCCCCAATCTTCCCCGAGTCCCAAACAGCCACTCACAAGTTTTTATATACAACAGAATAGTTTATTTACAATAACTTAATGGATCAACAACTATAAATATAACTAAGGAAGCAACTTCGGGGTGGACCAAGGCCAAAACAATAACCAAAACACCTCTATCTGGGAAAATAAATCTCTTAGCTCAAAAACCAAAATCACAATAAACTTACCTCCCTCACTAACGAAAAAACAGGAGAAAACACGTTCAAATGAAAGGGCAGTCCACCCTTATGTAGGAACATATCTGTCCATCGCCTCTGCATTACATTGAGGCCCTGTTGTTCTTGTTAACCCTTTTCATCTGGATGAAGATTATTTACATGAAGGAGGCACCTTTCAGGCTGACATCTTATCTCCTGGCAGAGAGGATAGTGTTCTCCTGGACCATAAAGACTTCAAATGAGGACAGTTTTAATTAATTTACAACCCAAAGCCTTTGGATGAACTTTCTCTCCCATTTCTGAACTCTCTTTCCCCTCAAAACAGATAAATCCTGCCCTCACAGGTCAGTCTGAGGAAACATGAAGTTACCTACTCTCTCCACATCAGGAGGGACCGAAGCCATCTGGTTATCAGAGACTGTGTTAATACAATGTCTTTACATTTGCAGATTAAGTAACACGCCTGATCTCTTTCTACCTATTTCTCTCCCTGTCTCTATGACTTCTGATCCACAAACACTCTCCAGAGTGGACACCAGACACCTTCTGCTGAGTTGTTCTATGCTGTTACTCTGTCTTCTGTTATTTACGACCCTTATCTGTGGTCGCATTCCAACCAAATGGTCTCTGTGTTCCTCCAGATTTCAGACCATTTCTAATTAACCATTAAGTTAGGATCTCATTCTCTTAATTCCAACAGATTAAGGATCAGTAAGAGAAGCTCATAAAACTGATCTTTCTCCCGTTTCTCTGTGATGAAATTTGACTGAAATCAAATTTAATGTTTAAATGTGTCTTGTGTTTGGTGGAACCACAGTGCCCTCCAGTGGTGAGTCCTGGTACAGTTGGACGAGAAATATTCTGTTTAATATGTTCATGGTTATAACCAGTAAATGACTCTGATATGTCTTTGTTTTAACAAGTATTAAGCTGAATATGTATAATTAATGTTTAATCACGTCATAATCCTTTTCATGATAGACAAAGTACATCTATTGAGCCATGGTGAGAAACTGTGAAAGGTGAAGCACGGTTTTGAAACGTTTAAAACTATAAGTTTAGTTTAGTGAGTTTCTGTGAATCTTCACACCTCCACTAAATCTTGGAGACAAAGCCGGTAAGCCCCGCCTAGACACGCCTCGATTTGCAAATAATAAAACGGAGAGATCACGTCTCTCGAGTTCAGTTTTTCAGTTTTTAAGGTTCAGTTTTTAGTTTGAATTTTTGTTTTAGTTTAAGTTTTGTTTTAAAGTTTCTTTTGTAACTTATTTTGAAGCTCTTTACTTTACTTTGAAACACGCTCCAAGACAGCGATCTCAACAGAAGTGCTCACACGTTGATTTTTCTCACTTTATATTTTTCGCAGTATTGATTAGCTTCTTTTATTAAGTTTGTACCAGAACGAAGTTCTGTTTTAATTTGTTTTATACAGTTAAGTATCGTAACCTGCTTTTGAAGAAGTGAACTTAATTTAGATTATCTTGCATTAACTAACAACGGAAGATCCGCCTGATCAACGTATCATCCTCAGTTATTTTATTCAAGAAGTTAAATTTAGTTTACAAAGTCAGAGCCTGAAAACCACTCGAAGAAACGAAGAAGAACATCTTTATCACAATCATCATCACGACACTACAGCAACTTGCTGTGTCCGAGACCGTGCAAGCGGTTTCCAACGAAAGACTCTGACAAGCCCCCAGCGCTCGCTAGCGGTACCATCCCGCTGGGCATTGAGCCAAGATCTGCACCGGATCGGTACGGGACCAGCTGCCCTCTTCCTAAGACAAAGGACCGAGGTGCCCAACCGACTGATACCGGACGAGCTGACCCTCGGCCATTGGACCGGGACTGCCAGCTAGAGCCGCAAATCACCCGAGGGAATCCGCTGCCGCGGACTCCGCAGCTCTGCTGAGAAAGTAGGCTCTCCATCACTCACAACAGCTGGATTCACACATGATACATGAGATGGTGTATATGGCTCTGATTAATATCTTTTAGCTTAAGAGAAATTCGTTTAGGGTCTCGTTAGTATTAAAATTACTCACGTAATCTTTAAATGCTTCAACCTAAATCGTAATCTCACCATCAGCCCATATTCCACTAATAACCCATTACTTAGTTATTTCACTTTTCCTGTTACCTGTTGTTATTCATTTAAATTGCCATTTCATTTATTTAACCTGAATTATTTAGTCAATAAACATATTTAACCGTATGTCGTTGTCTGTGCAGGTTTGTTTTTAATGTGGAGAACCGATGGATATGTGTAGAATTCACTACTTCATTTATGAGATTGAATAAATTGATCTGAAATTGATTAAAATTGATACAAGTTAAACTTGTCCAGTCGAATTTGATTAATTACCTCCGGTTTATTCAAATGGACAAAATAACGGAGGTGGTGCCCCATTAACGAGTGTTTTATTAATCGCCAGTGATTAATAAATTACATTTATTATTAGTGTATCTCCTACACTTACTATTTAAACAAACAAAAGAAAAGCTTGTTGATCTCCACCCAAGGCTTTTCCAAACGGACATGTGGTTGGTTAGAAGAGGAGGAGGATGAGGAAGTGCTGTCTCTTCTTGACAGCCGCCATCTTGGCTCCTTATATATTGGGTGTCATCAGCTGCAGCCAATCACAGGTTAGGATCGGATCTCTCTACACCAATCACCTCTTGGGGATGGCACACTCCTATTTGCATATAAAATCAAAACACACACACACAGCAAAACACACAGCAAACGACACAAACTATGACCACAGTCATAACACTCTTCTTTAGGCCAAAGTAGCGTACAACACAGTCAATTCAGCCTACAGTCATTTAGACAAAAAAGTGTAATAGTTGTCTAATGGTTCAATGATTGATATAATGATACCTTGAAGAACCATCTCCTTCAATATAGCATTCTCTGCTTACGTAACCATTCAAAAAGGTTTGTTCCACCTGGTGTCAACTGTCAAAGTGTTATTATGTCACTTTCAATGTCAAATTGACAGAGGCTATGTCAAGTGACATGGTTGTCAGTTGATATACTGATATGTTAGGACACTTTCAGCAGTACACTGGTTGTAACTAAGGGATTAAGCATGTATAAGTTGTGCTTATGCATTAACTTTTAGTCAAGTTAACTTGTGTAGATGGGTGCATGTTTCTGAAACAAGGTTTCACTGCCAACTAACAACTTTCTAGCATTTGTAGTGCGGTATACATGATGAAATGGTGACAAAACTGTTAAAACAAAAGTATGAGCTCTGTTTAAACAAGTTACACTTTAAAACTAGAGTTGACTTGTTTAAATGTTTAAAGTTTCTACTTTAACAGTTTTATTGCTGTGAACACATTCCACCAAGAACATTCCAAACTATTTTATCATTTATACAACACAACAAATGCGAGAAAGTCTTTTGTCAGTTGGCAATGAAAGTTAACACATAAGCTAAAACAGGCTGAATCTCACCCTATTCATAGTTGAACAACTAACAAATTATTTTGAAATGCTGTAAATTAAAGAGGACAATCTGCAATTAAAGCCATAGTAACTCTATCTTACTACTAACAAAGATGACAGTGCCTCTGTAGTGAGGCCACCCTCCTCGTTGTTTCTTCCCATGGCGCCATTCAATAACAGCTGAGTAGTTTTTATCTCGCTGAGCTTCCCAAAATCCTCCCCTTCACTCCACTGCACCACGGCAAACTTCCTCTTCATGTGTCCTGAAGAGATCAAATAAATCAAATCTTTGCTAAGCTTAGCAATCAATAAATAGAGTAGACAGAAAATATGACTAAGCTAAACATCCTTTTTTGGACAAAAACCACTTCAGGTATCTGCAGGTTTAGGCCAGTTAGATTTAGGATTTTTTTGATGCCGCTCAGAATGAAATTTAAGACAAATGTCACATATATCGTGATATACAATTCTGTTGTCTAAATTGATAACACCAAGCACATATTAACCCAAATTTCTTCCTAAATTTGATCCGAAATATTTGAAGGAATATAATTGAAAATTGCATTTTTGGTTTTATATCACACTTTACATTACCACGCAAGTCTTGATTACAAATAGATGAGCACATATTGTGATGTACAGTATATCGCTATTGAGAAAAAGTCCTGATGATTATTGTGATTTTTACTTACAACCAACCAGAGAGGGTCAGGTGGGTCTGGTGTTTGCTATAAACAGACAGTAGAGAGATGCAGGAAGCACATCACTGGCTACAAGATGTTTTTGATCATGGTTATTTTGGCCAAAGGCTGTGCAACCAAATATAGTACATATATAATATAAATAATTATTCTATTTACTGATTTAAAGGGATACATTTAAAGTTTAGAATCAAAAACAAATATTCTGTAATATTGCAGCAAATAGAATAATATTATGTATTATATGCTCAAAACGTTAAGCCTACCCATTGTAATCTATTCATTCCCCATGTTTCTGTCTTGTAAATTGATAATTCCATGGGAAAAATGGATCTAGTTAACAGCTGTGCAGTCCTGATCACCTGCTACCTTACCCATGTTTATAAACAAACACATGTGGCTATGCTTTATACATCTCACAATGCTCTAGTGACAAAACTTAACTTGCATGCAGGCTATATGACTCACCTGTAGCTAGACGAGAGACCCCCTACCAGCCGCTCTATTTTGTTTCTCATCAGATCTGCATTGATCTAAGAAATTATCATTTTCGCTCTTCAATGACGGAATTCTTTAATCCCTGTAGTCTAACGTTAATTACTAGGCTACATGAGTTAACGTATCTGTCCCTGCAAACATAATATGAGGGTTGCGGGTTCCACTTGTGTTATTGGCCTATCATAGAAATCGTATTAAAGCTAATTTATGTTAATGTTACGTTACCTTCTAAAAATGCGCCACTTTGGGTAACGTTAGCTAAAAATGACTGTTAAGCTAGCTAGCTAAGTGAACGCTGAAAATGAATTAACTTTAGCCAGACAGAAAATCAATTGTTACATGAATAAATGTATGTCAAATTTAAGCTAAAACATTGAAATACATATGTTAATTCACTTACCTCTAAATTCACCCAACTGTATGATAGCAAAATCTGGTGGCCGCCATTCGTCTTCATTGAAATTCATTCATTGATTCACGTTAGATAGCGTTGCTTCCCCAGTCGAGTTGACTTACATTAGCTACCCTACAAGACAGTAACGGTAATAGCTATGTCGAAAAGAAAACACAACGTTACTCCCAACACGAAAGAAAAAGATTGGTTGAGAGAAAATGTTCCTAGATGTACTTTGACAAGATGGAAAAAAAGGTTTGTGCTACATCTGTTTCTTAATGCAGGTTATAATTACAGTGATTCTTTCCTAGTTACTTTCGACTGTTTCCTTAGGAAAATCAACAGAACTTTGACTGACACTGAAAAACACACTGACAGCTAGCGAAAGCTGTGTTTGTCTCCAACACAGTCTCCAAACTCTTGGACACTGTTCGCATAGTCTGTCTCCAGTCTGCACGTTTCCAGACTTTTCACTGTGACAACCAAGCTCCTTCGTAATATTATTAACATTAAACTCGCTCCAAACGCTGTTGCATAGCGGACCAAAGCGGAGCTAACTAGTTAGCCAATTTCAAACTGACTTCACATTACTCTTAAGCAACTGTAAATACTATCAAAACGTGGCGACACTTACCTGTGGCTCAGGTGCAGTTGCTGGGTCCCGTATGGTTGGGACTGATACTTTTACCAGGGTCAGTGTCGAGGCAAAGCCAGCTTTGTACTGACCCTCGTTACTGAAGCAGTCCGATGTGAAGTGGTTAGCACACACAGACAAACTTACAGGAACCGTAGCTGGCACGTTGTCTTTAAAAATGAAACGCAACCACTGTCTCTTCTGTTCTGTAACATATTGTGTTCGTAAGCACCAGTGATGATAACTGCGCCTGCAGTAGCTGTGTGACGTCATGACTCATGTATGCTCGCAGCACAGAAGTAAAACAACACAGTTCAGCTCTATGTTCGTGTGCGGTTCTTTCAGCAATACATTACATGGTGTCAGAAGTCTGAAGTGCAGAAAATAAACATTTGTGATGGCGTCCTCACAGTTTGAGCACCCGAGGATCGACTGGGATGCTGCCGACTTATACCAAGTTTACCGAGTTTGAAAGATTCCGAAGTCATGTCACGTTCGTCTTTGATGGTCCGCTCTCGGAGCTAGCAGCTAAACAACAAGCCGGCTGGCTAGGTACGTGGCTTGGGGAGCAGGGCAGGGAAGTGTACAAGACATTCACCTGGGCTGTGGGTGAAAAAGAGGATCCCTCTAAAGTGCTGGATAAGTTTGCAAGCTACATCAGACCAAGAAAGAATAAAAGGATTGCAAGACATCACTTCAAGCAGAGGAAAAAAGGTCAGACTGAAAGTTTTGACAACTTTTTGAAGGATTTGAGACTCATCAGAATCAGAATCAGAAATCAGAATCAGAAACAGATTTATTGCCAAGAAGAATTTTACACCAACAAGGAATTTGTCTAGGTGAATAAGGTGCATACATTGAAGACAATAAACAATAAACAAACAGTGACTATAATAAATATAAAAAAGAAAAAATATTTTTAAAAAATTATGAAAAATAAAAGATGTACAAATTCTGCATTAATGTAATGCAAAGATTTCAAGGGCGGTGATGGGTTTGAGTGCCAGAGTGCAAGAGTCAGTGTCAGTGTCAGTGGGGGTGGGGGTCCCGGGACTTGTTGAGGATCCCAACTGCAAAGGGGAAGAAACTGTTCATATGGCGGGAGGTTTTGGTCCTGATGGACCGCAGCCTCCTGCCAGAGGGGAGGGTGTCAAAAAGGAAAAAAAAATGGACTGTGAATATCCTGATCCGGATGATATATTAATTGATGCAATCATTGCAGGTGTGAGAGAAAAAAGAGTGCAAGAAAGGCTGCTGGATAGAGGTGAGGAGCTGACACTGCCGAAAGCTATTGAAATTTCCCAGCAGTTTGAAATGTCACAAATGAAAATTTTCAAAGAAGCAAAGGTGTCTGTAGTGACTGTGAGACCCAAACATGCAACACCTAATAAGTATATGCACAAAGGACAGACAAAACCCACGCACCAGAAACAAACACCAGATAACAGGCAGAGGAGCTGCACAAGCTGTGGGAAAGATCCAGAGCATAAATGGAGCAAAGGAAAATGCCCAGCAAAGGGATCAGTGTGTTCATACTGCCACAAACCAAATCACTGGGTAGCTGTATGTCGCAAGCGTGCTGTCAGCACAGTGAATATTGAACCAGACCAGGATTCTTCAGAGGAGCAGATACTGAACATCAACCTTACACAAGATGAGAGATCTGGGGATGATAAATGGACAGTAAACTTGGATATCCTGTCACAGGAAGTATTGTTTAGGATTGACACGGGCGCCAAGTGCAACACCCTAACTCTGGACAGGTACCAGTTGCTCATGCATGAAGGTGAGCTGAAACATTCCAATACTGTCCTACGCTCATACTCAAATCACAAGCTAAAGCCTGTTGCTGCAGTTGATCTTCTGCTAAAGTACAAAAAGTGTGAAGTGAGTGCAGAGTTTGAAATCATGGACATTGCTCAGGACAATGTGCTCAGTTGTGCTACAGTGGAGGCTCTGGGCCTGATTGCTCGTCTTCATTCAGTGCAAAAGACTGTTGAAAGAGACAAAATGTACAGCGTTAATGCCTTTACTCCAACACAGAGTGTATCTACAGGTCTGAATGAGTTTCCAGAGCTGACACGCACCACCGGAACCTTGCCAGGTACATACGCCATCAAGATCGATCTGGACGCCAGGGGTGTGGTCCATCCTGTCCGCCGCCAACCCGCCGCACTTAAAGCAAAGATTATAGAGAGGCTGCGTGAGATGGTGGAAGACGGCTACATTACAAAAGTTGGTCAACCTACTGAGTGGGTGAGTTCAATGGTAGCTGTAGTACGTAATGGCAAGATAAGAATCTGCATTGATCCAAGTGACTTAAAAAAGGTCATAAAGAGAGAGCACCACCCGATGCGCACCATAGAAGAGGTTGTGTCAACAATGCCTGGTGCTAAAGTGTTTTCAGTTCTGGATGCCAAATCAGGATTTCTCCAGATAAAACTGGATGAGGCTTCATCCCACCTCATGACCTTCAACACACCAATCGGGAGGTACCGATGGCTGAGGCTCCCATTTGGACTTAAATGCGCCCCTGAAATCTTTCAACGCATCATAGATGAGTCATAAGTGTCATGGATGACATCCTAGTGGCAGCCCCCTCAGTGGAGGAGCATGACACAATATTGCGCAAAGTAGTTGAGAGCCAACCAACGGTGCCATATGTGGGTCATCTGATAACTGCTGATGGGCTCAAGCCAGACCCAGCTAAAATCAAAGCAGTGCAGCACATGTCGCAACCAACTGACAAACAAGGTGCTCGCCGTTTTCTGGGCTTCGTCACCTACCTCTCAAAGTTCATACCGAACCTCAGTGAAGTGGACGCTCCACTACGTCAACTTCTAAAGAGTGATGTGGAGTTCGCGTGGCAACCACCGCAGCAGAAAGCCTTCGCCAGACTCAAGGAGTTGTGCATGGATCCACCAGTGCTACAGTTTTTCGACCCCGCAAAACCCGTGGAAATATTCTGTGATGCCAGCAGTAATGGATTAGGAGCTGTTCTCCTGCAGAATGGGCAGCCCATAGCCTTCTCGTCCAGGTCACTGACTGATGCAGAAACGCGCTATGCGCAAATTGAAAAAGAGATGCTCTCTATTGTCCATGCCTGTGCAAAGTTTCACAACTACATATTCAGCACGCATATCACAGTTTTCAACGACCACAAACCTCTCGAAGACATCTACAAAAAAATCACTTCTGTCCACTCCAATGCGCATCCAGAGGATGCGTCTTCGTCTGCAGTGGTACGACCTGACAGTTAAGTACAGGAGAGGAAAAGACATGGAGTTGCCCGACATGCTGTCCAGAGCACAGCTTTCAGAGTGCACGCCAGAGATCGATGGAGTAGAATGTGTCTCCATGCTCAGCTTTGTCTCAGTCAGCGACCAAAAATACACAGAACTGAAGGAGTGCACATAAGAGGAGCTAAGCCTTCTCCTACAGACAATTCAAAGTGGCTGGCCTGAATGCAGATGAGATGCACCCGTGCCTGTACAGCCGTACTGGGACTCAAGAAGTCAACTGGCTTCGTCTGATGGACTCATTTACAAAGGATTACGCATTGTGGTTCCCCCCACCATGCGGGAGCGTATGCTGAAACTCATTCACCAGTCTCATCTGGGATGGTGAAAAGCAAACAGTGAGCACGTGAAGTGCTTTACTGGCCAGGCATGAGTGCAGAAATTAAGGAGGCGGTCAGAAATTGCAGCAAGTGTGCTGACTTTCAAAACAAACTGCCCAGACATCCCCTGAAACCGACAGAGCTGCCATTTGAAGAGGTGGCATCAGATCTGTTTGAGTTTGATGGAAAACAGTACATTCTGCTTTTGGATTACTACTCAAAGTTCATTGAAGTGGATGAGCTAAAGGACATGAGAAGCCACACCGTCATAGAGACTCTTAAAGCTCAGTTTTCTAGACATGGTATCCCATCCTTGCTCCGGTCAGATAATGGCCGTCAGTACTCCTTAGAGGAGCTCAAAGACTTCTGTGAAAGCTATGGAATAGCACACAAAACATCTTCACCACACACGCCGCACTCAGATGGTGAAGCAGAGCGCGCAGTGCAAACAGTGAAGAAACTTTGGAGTAAAGCAACAGACAAACACCTTGCACTGATGGACTACAGAACTACTCCACATGAGTCAGTAGGTCTGTCACCTGCACAGCTGTTAATGGGCAAGAGACCTCACAATAAGCTACCAGCTGCCATACAGTGCTCCTCAGTCCTACGTGGTGGAGTGTGGAGGCAAGCAGTACTGCCACAACAGCCAACATCTGCACAGAAGCACAGCGGCAGCTAACAGTTCCCACCACTACGTGTGCGATGAACAATGGACTGAACCCCCAAGTCTGCCTGAGAAGGAGACACATCCTTCCTGCCCCCCTGAACTGCCCCACTCACCCCCCAAAGTGCCTGTGGGCCCCACTCAAGCTCAGCCACAGCGCACCACTAGGCTGGGTAGAGTTGTGAAGCCCCTGGATAGACTGACCCTGTAGCTGACTAAAGCTTGACAAGTTATGTTCATACTGAGAAAGTAAGAGCAAGTGAACTTTCCTCCTGGTTATGTGAAAAAAAAAAAGATACAAGAAGTAATTGTATTTCTGTTCTGTTTATTTCTTCCTTGTTATTTTTCTTAAAAGCTGATATTACTGCATATACTGAACAATGCATGTTTAATGTCCGAGTTACAGAATTTCAGGTAACAAATGAGCAGTACTGAGTTGGTTTGAAGTTGAGTGAAATGCAGTAAAGTTTGTTTAATGTGTCTATTTTTTCTAAGGAGGGGAGATGTTACATATTGTGTTCATAAGCACCAGTGTTGATAACTGTGCCTGCAGTAGCCGTGTGACGTCATGACTTATGTATGCTCGCAGCACGGAAGTACAACACAGTTCAGCTCTATGCTCCTGTGTGGTTCTTTCAGCAATACATTACATGTTATTTTGTAGCTGGGACAGAATATAAGCACTTATGTTGATTTTCACAACCAACAACAGAACACTTCTCGTTGCGCTTCGATATGGTGCTTTCGATAGCGTAATGGCAGATCTCCGAGACGGTAATGCTGTACCTGGTGGGTGGACACTGTGGGTGGGAATATTCAAATGATCAGTCAATGACGTCGGTGACCGATGCCGAATTTGACTCGGTCATCTGGAAACTGCAGGCAAGACACCGTCAGAAAATCTGTATCTCACTCAAAAAAGCACAGATGTTTTTTTTCAAAGTTTTTATGCATGTGGCAGCACCATAGACCCAAAATAACACCCCAAATCCCAGAAAAAGTGAGTTTTTCATAATATGGGACAGATGGATTTTTACACATTAAGTTGTATGAAATGCATGCCAGTAGTATAGTGGATGCAAAGGTGTTACGTGTTCACGTTTTCTTACCAAAAAAATAGTACAGGAGATATGAGGGGGTCACAAAACCAACAATTTCATGCTCCCCTCATGATGGGGTCACCATACCAACAAGTTTTGCTCTACAAAGTAACATGCGTGTGTTATGTTACACTATTTTATCAACAAACATCATCGCATATGTCAGACCCTTGGTTTCATGTCCCCCTCATGTCTCCTGTGCTATTTTTCTGGTAAGAAACGGGCGATAACTCGGAGCAGGAGATTAGTTAAACAATGTGACACCTTTGCATCCACTGTCTGTATTTCATACAACTTACTGTCCAAAAATCCAAACTATCCCTTTAACATTGTGCCCATTTCACATCTTTTACTTCCACCTTCCATTGGTGTTAAAAGAACAACACGGGCAGCAACATACAATGAATTAGAGCATGACACTCGATTCTGATTGTTCAATCACCAAAATTCTGCGGTGGTTATTTCTGGACAGATGACCGATGCAAATATTAATCACTGCTGCTCCATTGCTAGGGAAGCTATAGCATAGCAACCACAGCCCAAGACTGGGGAACAATCAGTTTACATTAGTATCATTAACATTAGTTATCAATATATTATCCCATACACATACATGTTCAAACATGTGATCTACAAACCTTACTGCACTTGTGAGTGGAGCATGTGTGATTCTTATCTTTTCGGATTTATCACGTTTCTGTATTTAATCTGTTTCCTTAATTTAGGTGAATTCAGACTTCATCATGAATGCTATGTCTCCCTCATTCAGTGAGGAAGGCACGACAAGAAGGCATCGGGAGATGAAAATAATAAACTTCCTGCAGGATTTCTTTCAAAAGCTGGAAGACAGAGGTAACAAGCTGGATAGAAACATTTTCTTTGATGATAATTGTCTGTCAATAAGTATTTTTATTGTTTTCCCACTAGTTCTAGGATTATACACTTAATAATAATAGTATAATTCAGTCAGACTTCTTAAGCAGTTTGCATACTTGAGAATTTCTCAGTTTGGTAAACCTTCCTTCTTTATGATGAAGGGCACTGTGCCAATGGCAATGTTTTAATTTATATCTTTGTATTTATATATATGAGAAGAGGAGGAGAGCAAAGAAAACGATGAAGAAGAGGGGATCTCCTGCCAGGAAAGCCACCTGTCAGCTGTGCCTGGAACAACAGGCAGGGGGGAGCTTTTAACTGTGAGGAGTTTCTTACAGTGGGTGACGGGACAAGAACATCTGCCACTGATAGAAACCAAAAGTGAGACGTTCAAAATTTCAATCAGCTTTACCCATGACTGTCAAACCCACTACGGGGAACACAGCCTTTGCTTCACCACAGAAAACGTTTGTGCAACAGGGCTTACATTTCCCACACAGCACATTGAAACCTTTGAGGATTTTGAGAAAAACCTCACAACAGCCATCCATTTTGGATTTGACTTCAGTAGGCACTAAAATAGCCTATCAGCCTCTTTTACTTGAGGTGTGTTTTACCTCAGAGGAGGACACGAGTTCTCACGAGTTTTCCATCATGGCTCATTTTTTGGATTTCTTCTTCATTGAATTTTTAATCCAGATCTGCTTTCAATGTTTCACAACTGTTTTTACTAAAACCCCAAAATTTGCTAATGTTTGGTTTGTTGGCTGCAACAGCGCTGAGGACAGGAGACGGCACTTGACAGTTAAACACTCAAAACATTCTGATTAAGACCAAAAAGGCATTTAATTCAGTTTCATTGTATCTCATTAATATCCAAATGACAAACATTTTCAACAGATTTCCAAGGTGGAGGGGGTATGGAAAACACTGCTACAGCAGTAAGGGAGCAGCATCGTAACGTTAAGCTATGGCAGTCAGCGGTCAGTTTGCAGACAAAGCAGCAACCACATACTCTCGACACAGGCGGTAAAGATTTCGGCTGTCAGTGTCTCCATTTTCATGGAGCAGCATCTGCATCTCCTCTAGCTGCCGATCATTCAGTGGACAGTCAATTTCAGGGACCACTACCGCACCATCTACATCCTCTCCGAAGTCTGTGGCTACATCCCAGTCAATGGTCTGTCGTCCGTAGTCTGGTTCCTGAATATCCTGGAAATTGTAGAAGACAGAGTAACACACCATGTCTCATTCCATATCTACAGCAACACATGCAATGAGTTATCCTAAATGTTTTGGCTTTAGTGGCAGTTTTGTATAAAGTAACAAAAAAGCATACTTGAACAAATTGAGATATCAAGTTTCTGACAGTCACATAAGCAAAAATTACTTGAGTAAAAGTTTTGTAATGTTGGCTATTAAAAGTACCTAGTGCAAAACTAATTTTCTGGGAATAAACGTTATAGTTTAAGGTAAAGTTAAATGATACAAAACACTTTTGTTACTAATCTGATGGCTGATGAATGAAATTATTTTAAAGATGTGCTAGGCTGGCTAATTGATATAGAAGGTTGATGAGACTTAAAATTATGAGAATTAATAGAAAAACATAGATTCACAATCATTATTATGATTTAAATGTAAAAAAAAATAGGTCAAAGTCATACTTATAAGATAATTAAGTCCATGTTATAACTTTATTTGAACATGTACAGTAACCCCAAATTATGAGAAAAGGTTACAAATTGGAAGCAAAAACTACATATACGTATCTCACACTTTTGTCTTTTTATCTTATAACTCAATACTCATTACTTTAACTCTCAGAAATGGGCTTTAATAGATACAGCTTGTAATATGCAAACAATTTTTTTTAAATGAAACTGCATATTTTATCCCCAAAGTTGTAGTGGACTTGAAGTCATGAGGCAGAAAATTGAAATACTCCATTATAACGATGAAAAGTGCCTTGAGATGATATATGTTGTGATTTGGTGCCATATAAATAAAGCAAATGAAAATGCTGTACCCAAGTGAAGTACTTAAAGCAAATTTCTGTAACTTTTCACCTGAAAATAACGGTTAAGTAATTTAAAATAATTTGAATGGTACACTGGAGAATTGCAGTCATTTAAAAAGGAAAAGGTAACCTCAGGATTCTCCGGCTGGTCAACTGGTCTGAGCATCCTTCCTGCATGCCAGAGCTGTTCAGGAGTTTTGTTCCCTTCACTTCTGAGAGGGTGGTTGTTCCAGGCCTCGACAAAAGCCTCCAGGTCTGCCTTCAGTTTTGGAAAGAAGGTCATGTGCACAGCAAGAAGATCTTCTGTTGAGGACAGGGTAGTAGTAAATCACTACGTTTATAGGTGCACATCAAACACAGCCTATACAATTTAACATTAAGTACAGGGTTGCCTTTTGAAATTATTAATTAATCCATGATGGTTTTTCTAGTGTTTTTGTAACATTTTGATAATTCAAAAGTTAGAGATCTGCAATGAACCGTGATTCCATTAATGTTCATTACAGTAGCCCTGACATTTGTCAACCAATCTAATCCTGTTGAAACTTACCAATTTTACAAGGACTAGCATCATCTGTTTTTTACTCCAAATGACCCTTACCTTTGGAGGACACATTAAGAAGATGATCAGTTTCAAGGTTATGGAGATCACGGTAATATTTTGATGTGACACATCACGGCACAAGCGTTCAATCCTTCAAAGACAGAAATTAACATTATTTCAACCTCTTAATTGAAGCTTAAATATTACAGTGATGGGTGCGCTGTTCAGATTTAGCAGTGTGTTTTTGTTTTTTCACACCTTTTATTTACTCAGAGCTGGGATTTCCATTTTTATTGGTGCCATGTGTAATAAATTATGGCATATTTCATGTCAGAAATGACTTGTTTTTGGCTTTAGTGCAAGCATGGCATTATCATCTTATTTTGCTGTATCTTGCACTTCTGCTTATACCGGGGCTCAGTCAGGTCAGATGAGTGTTGATCATCAGGTCAATTCGGTCAGCACCAACTCGAGTTTGGACAGGTAACAGCCTGAGAATCTCAGACCAATCCCAACACCAGGACAGGCGTGCAGAATTTGAAAATACCTTTCATTGTGGACACTTTTTCCAGACAGGAAACTTCTTCGGCCAGTTCCACGGATGGTGAACATGTGTCGTGCAATTTCCACATTCTCCACGCCTTGATCACTTCTTAACCTGAGGTGCAAGCACAAAGATGATTAAAATGTGTAGCAATCTGTCAGTAAGGAATAATGCACAGAACTCTAGCGCACAAAACTTGCAAAGTGCGCCTGGATAAGCTTGCACCTGGTCTACAAAATTACAGCCCAAGAAGTGACAGAGTATAAGAAATTACATTACTAAACCTTTAACACTACAATCCCAGATTCCATGTTGAAATTCTGTCTAGTAATAGCCCACAACAAACATCCTGGTTTATCTGGAAACAGGAATCAAAGGCAGTGTGGACTGGGGCAACAAAATGAATGAAATCATGTTGACTCATCTGATATCTCCCCTCATTCACTCTCTACTTTGCTATCATCGTATGTGAACATGTTCTTCATGTCTTCAGTATGAGCAACATGGAAAACACCCTTGCATTTGATTGAAATGAATTTAATTTTAATTATTCATGCTTGGTACCAGTATTTAATGCTGAAGTTGTATTACAAACTGACTTATTTTAAATAGTCAAATATTAATATGGGGAAGCAAGCATTTTCTGACATGAGCAACAATGTGTTGCAGATATTATAGGAACTGGAAAGAATCCCAAGTGAGTCTCCTCGGTGCATTGATGCAGCAACTCTCCTCCACTGCACATGTATTCCAAGTGACTTCAGCCTCCCTTTCACCATGTGGTAGCCTGCTGCTGGCATTTCAGCTTTTATTTGTTGGACTGTCTCATCCAGCTCCTGGTCTGTAAAGTCTTGACCATACTGGCTGAAACACCCAGTAATTCTGCAATGCCTGAGCAATTCCTGTAAGGGCAGTACAAGTTCTGGGGAGATATTTACATGCCTTGACAGTGCTTCAAATAGATAGAGCTATTGTCGACATGTGAACAGCAGGAAGTCCAAGTCAAGAGGTGCTCTTGAGAGAGCTGACTCTAACTTTTTTTTGAGCCTCGAAATCATCTCATGTCTTAGGATGCCCTGTTGACATGGAAAGCAGAACTTTAAAGATCGCATTAAAAATTATGATCCTTATTCACATAAAACATTTCATACATATAAAAAAGACAGAAGTTCATATCAGACAACACATGCCCTGTAAACACACATATGTAATGGGGTTTCAGGGAGTTGTTTTTCGGCCAATTCACTATATATTATCTCGCTTAGAACATGGCTTACTAGTAAATAACAATAAATAATATTAGTATTTCCGACCGCTATGTTGGTTTTATTTAATGTTACATCATTAATTGTGATGGTTAGTTACCGTATTTCCTCAATAAATGACGGAAATGAAGACGACCACCATCCTCTGCTTCAGAGAGACAGACTGCACCACCGGACTGCAGGTCTCTGCTCCGTGTCGCGGCAAACCCATGGATCTAACGCTGACTTTTAACTACTGTATGATCATTTGTATGATGTTCATTGTAAAAGACATATAAAACAGTGCATGTTTTTATTTACAATTAATTATATATTCTAATCCATATTATTATTATTAGTAGTAGTAGTAGTAGTATCATTATTCTATTTTGTTGTTTCGAATCTTTATCATATAACTTTGTTGTCATAACTACAGATATAATGGGAGAAAGTTAACTGTCATAGAGAGTACACGAAAAGGAAGCAAGGAGTGTGCTTTGCTACATATATTTCAATATCTTGTGAGCTCCCCGCCAAAATGGCAACAAGGTATCGTTTGTTGTGTCTTCTGATGTTTTAGTGATAGTGACTGTAAAGTTATTGTATTGTTATTGTTATTGTATTGTTATGAATTTGTATATAGCTACATTTATTGATTTGTATATATTTTGTGTTCACGTAACAGCTCTTACGGTGTTGATGTTGGCAAGGACGATGGAACGATATATTAAAAGAGCTGAAAACTAACGGCGCCTCATCAATACTTGTAAAGCAAAAAAACATGAATTGACTGGGGATTGATACATAGTTAAAAGCCAGCGTTAGATCCATGGGTTTGCCACCACTATGACAGCTACTGAAACCATCGAAACGTAAACATACAGTTCCACCTGATGATAAAAAACGGCTTCCATTGTGTGAAGTTGGGAGAAAGGTGGATAGAGAAATACCAAGAGAGAACGAATGGAACCCTTCTGACTCAACATCACTAATAAGCAAGGTTGTTACTTACCGGTAAATCTTCAGGTGTCGCCATTACTGCTCTTCTTCTTCTTCTTCTTCTTCTTCTCCTTCTTCTTCTTCCAATTTGCCTCTGCTACCACTGAGCTTCCTGTCTGTGACGGAAGCTGTCATCAGCAGAAAACTGAAAAGGCACCCACGTGGGGGGCTGGAAAATGACCAATTATAAGAGGGCCGGGGTCAGCCTTGGTCTCAACCCCCAAAGTGTCAAAAGTCCTTGCTTCCAGTGAGCAGAGCTCCACAGCAGAGCACAGGGGAGAGAGAGAGCGAGCCAGCGCACGCAAAGCAGCTGCACAGTGTTGTTGTGCATGTCGCTGTCGTTTTTTACTCGCTCGCACCTGCCTCTGCTTCACTCTGTTGCTGAATATGCGCGCAAAGATCAAACAAGTGCGCGTGGCAGTTGAAATCTGCGCGTGTGCAGATGTGTTATCGCTCGCGCGACTTTTGACTCAAATATAACGCCATAAGCCCGGTTCTTGTCCTCTGTCTTACGAGCTTAAGGTATACTGTTTAACAGTTATGTATAAGATACTATATTACTTATAGACTGCCATACCCAATATCATTCAAGTCCTGACATTTGTGGACATACTGCAACAGTTATGAATCTGAAAGGATAGCTTCACCAAAATGTGCACAGCTGGCACGGGTGTTTTTCGTGTTGTTTATTCATAACGTACCTGGTGTTTAAAGACCTTAAGGCTGATGTAACATCATGTTGAAACGATCGGTAACATTACAGCATTTACAGCAACTACTGTTAATTAGCTAACTATTCACCTTGTGAAGTGAATTCAGTTCAATTCAAAAGGCTTTACTGGCATGAACGTTTCAACAACAATGTTGCCAAAGCATCAAAATACAAGTTGTCCAAATATTTGGACAGTACACAATAACAGTAATATGAACATTAATACAACATTAAGATTGATATGTATTGTATACAGTATCCTATGCATGTATGTATATTTGAGTTGAACTTGTTAAGCTAAATGTTCTCTCCCTTTCTCTCACTAACTTTACAATATTATTGTAACAACTACTATCTCTCTGTCTCTGTCCCTACCCCATCTCTCCCCCTCTTTATCTTATGTTTTTGATGAATAATGGACTTGTGTTATTCTCAAGAAAGTAATGAAGATGCCAGCCAAAGAGAAGAGCAGAGAGCAGAACCTTTCACCTTGCCACAGGTTAGACAAAACTACAGTATACACATTTATGAAGTTAATTACATAATTTGGTACACAGTAAAATTGGTTGAGTAAATTTTACTCAAATTGAATAAAATTTTACTCTAAAAAAGACAACATTTGGTCCCAGTCTGAATGGAGTAAAATTTACTCTCATGGCAGAGTTAAACTTTCAGAGTTAAATTTACTCTATTTAGTGCAAATACTTTACATAATAATTCACTCCATTTAGTATAAAATAAAAACTCCTCTACCCTAGTATAGAACTGAATTTTACTCTTTACGGAAGTGAATTTTACTCAAAATAGAATTAAATTTTATTATAAATAGAACTGAATTTTATTCAAAATAGAATTAAATTTCTCCCACTGGTGGGTCAGGAAATTTTTATTTTTTATTTTTTCTTGCTTACTTTATCTTTGTAGGTCGACTTATCTCCTGTCCCTTACTTCCCCTCTTTCTGTTTACTTATGTGTACAATATATATGTATATATTTTTTTTCTTTTTCTTTTCCTTTAAAGAATCTTTAATGACAGGGCGATGGCACTATGTTTGTAATATAATGTTCAAAAAGAAGTTTGTCACAAAAAAAATAGAATTAAATTTTATCATAAATAGAATTGAATTTTATTCAAAATAGAGTTAAATTTTACTATAAATAGAACTGAATTTTACTCCAAATAAAATTTATGATGAATTGAATTTGACTCTAAATAGAATTTAACTTTATTATAAATATAACTGAATTTCACTCACTATATAACTTCTTACACTCAGTCATTATACACTGCAAGGTTTTTAAAGGTAAAATAAATAGATCAGAAACCAGAGCAAAGACCGTGGATCACTTTCAAGTGCTTTGTCAGGGAATTAGCATTTGCCTGAGAGCTCTTACAAATAAAACAGAACATTTCAGATCACCTTAATTCTGTAGTGAAGCCCTCACAGAAAAAAAAGACAATCTACTCAACGCAGCATCCGAGCCCTCAACTCTGCAACTCTAGGATTCACCTTGGTTGTATCAATATCGATTTCATAAATGGTTGTCTGCAGGAAGTTGTACACATTGACCAGATCGTGGTTGTATGAAGTACCAAAGACAAAGTGAGCTTTGAAAAGCTCATCAAAACAGGCAAGAGAGCCGGATGATTTACAAGGTATTGCATGTTTGTCAATGACAATAAAGTACTTGTGAATCACACTCCTCTGAGTTCCCACTGCAAGCAGGTATGGTTGAAGGCTTTCTGTGATGCCATCGAGATGCCCCTGGATGCTGGTCCCCGTCTGTGACACAAAGAGTTTCATTAGTCTGCTGTTAAAATGAACCATCTGAAAATAGTTGGAAAAAACATCTAAAAAAAAAAAAAACATACAGATAACATGACATGATTAGACTTGTTAGGATTAGGGACAAAACTACTAGCTAGTTGCATTTCTAGTTGCAATAAAATGAACTTTTGGAATGACTTTTGTATCTTTTATTCACTATAATAGTTCATGATTCACAATTCATATGGAAGTGTTTAAAAATAAAGTTAATGTATTACACAAGTTTTCATTTGTAATGTTGCACATTCAGACCACAAGGTGGCATTAGTGTTGTGTCAACTTAAGTGAGAAAAGGTCAAAGTTTAGAACTGAAGAAAAAATAAGTGTTGGCTATAGGAAGAGAGAGAAATGTTGATATATGCAAATTATGATTGTTCATCCAGTAAAAAACTACAAAAATACAACATGTAGCGTGATATAGCTAGTGATGTTTCCTGTATTGCAGCCTTACCTTGATGAACTTCACAAGATTCTCACATGCTTGTCTGGCGGAGAGCTTTCCTGGTCTCTTGCGGCCATGAGGTGACGGTGGCAGCAGGTGTACAAGGATCAGGTCCCATCCTGAAAGAACAAGTAATAAAGAAAAAAACAAAAAAACACTTCCATAATAAAGTTTAATACAAAAAACAAATCACTACTTGCTGTACCGAAAATGGTAAGCAGGTGGCAGTGTTGCACTTCTTATGCTCCCATTTATACAAAATACAATGAAATTAACTACATCAAGTGCTCTTTCCTAAAACATTAAATCTTATCACAACCAAACCAGAACAACAACAATATAATGCATTTATTTTTGCCTCACCACTTTCCACTTCTGCTGTGGATTCCGCATTCTGAATGAGGTACTGAAGGTCATCTGACTGTGTGAGACTACAGCTTTGCTCGAGGACTTTTTTCTTGTATGTAGTGGGCCACTTCTTCAGGAACTTTGCAGAGATGGCATCATCAAACAGCAAAGTAAAATCTTGCTCAATCTGTAGAATAGATGAGGTCAAGTTGTTAAATCTCCTTAACTCATACAATTTTAATAGTCACTTTTTTCCAACATGCAAGTCAATTTTTACAAGTTACAATGAAGGTAGTTTAAGATCAACGTACTAATACTTCTATGTCCAGGAATCTCGGGAAGGCCAGAAAGATGTCAGAGGACTTCACTGGATCATGAATGATATTTTGGCGATAGTTGAAGGTCTGCCTCATCTTAGTCATAACAATTCCTTCATCAGCTGTATGCTTCATCAGTGCAAAGGCCTCAGAGCACAAGATGTCTGTCATTAGGTGACTGTCCTCTCTCAAGTCTCGATCAGCTGTTGGGCACCCTGTAACAGTGGATATGGACATGACAGTGTCCTAGGATTTAATAAATAAGGCTTGGGAACTCTGCCAGGTTTTTCATGTGTACAGTTTGGTTCCAGGTAACAATAACACATACCTGTTTGTGTTTTTGACAGTCTCATGGCCTTCTTTTGTCCACCAGAAGCTTCCTTTTGGACAAACTTCAGTCTCCAAGCCAGATACTCCCATCTTCTGCATTGTAATAATGCTCCTAAAAGGTGTTATTCAAAATGAAATATTTTGAATATGTTTAAATCAGCAGGAGAAAATATCTTCACACTTTTAATCTTAAAACTTCAGCAGCTGAGCTGAACTTGCTCAGGACTGGAGTACTAAACTAAAAAAGGGTTTTAAACTCAAAGTCAGGAAAGGGTTTTAAAGTAAGAGTTAGGGAAAGATGGCAGAGATGGTGGACATGCATAAATGTTAGTATCTTTAGTTTTACTCAAACCATAGCCAAGCAAAAAAATCTAGATATACATCATGCCTGAAAAATGTCTTGAGTTTAGAAGTGAAGAGTAAATGCTGAATTTATTGTTTTCTGTACTTACATAACCCAACTTGCTCCTTGGATCAGCCAGGTATGGAAACAAGCTGATGATCCCCTTTGCGTAATCCTCTTTGACACGCCTTGAAGGACTTGTCCTACACAGATAGACACTATGAGCACCGTTGGAAGTATTGGAGTTAGGGCTGGGCGATAAAACGATAACGATAATTATCAATGAAAACTTTTCCTCAATAGAGATATGAAACATGGTCGATATAATTTTCGATAGATTACATTCGTCCATATTTTGACAGACAATACGAATAGCCAATGACAACGAGAGTTGCGCCGCACTGAACCAATCACGTGGCTGGAATAGAGCCATGCCAGCAGCTAGTCGCGGTGTGTTTGTTTGTGCTGCTGCAGCAGTTTAAAAAAAAGAAAATGAGTGCTCCGACGAAGGAAATGACGGAAGCCCAAGACGTAAGGGATGACATCGTTGACAAGAAGGGCCCGAAAAGTTCGGTGGTGTGGAGGCATTTTGGTTTTTTAAAGTCCGACACGAAACAGAGCAGTGTGCACTGCAAATTATGTCAAGCACATGTTCCGACAAAGACGGGGAATACCACTAATCTTTTCCATCACCTGAAGCAGCGCCACCCGCTTGAGCACGGAGAACTTTTACAAACACAGCCCGGAACAAGTACTAGTCTTCCCCCCAAAACAACGCCTGTGCAGCAGCAACAGAAGACCATAGAGTCTCCTTTATCCAGTGTCATACCTTATGACAAAAAATCGAAGAGACACCGTGATATAACAAATGCAGTAGCTTATTGTATTGCAAAAGACATGCTACCAATAAGCACAGTGGAAAATAAGGGGTTCAAGTGGATGCTAAAAGTTGTGGACCCTCGTTACAAACTACCTGGGCGTAAACATTTCTCCCACACCACACTCCCACAGATGTATAATGAGTGTAGAGAGAGAGTCGAGAAAGAACTGCAAAATGTAGCACACTTTGCTACCACGTCAGATATGTGGTCCAGTCGCACATCTGAGCCATACATGAGCCTCACTGCCCACTTCATAGACAAAGACTGGAATCTGATAAGCAAATGCCTTCAAACGGTGTACTTTCCGGAAGACCATACAGGTGAAATAATTGCTGCAGGACTGTCAGAAGCACTTGCATCCTGGGGCTTGAGTGAAGACAAACAAGTCTGCATCACAACAGACAGTGGGACGAATATAGTCAAGGCCACATCCCTCAACAACTGGACTCGGCTGCAATGCTTTGGGCATCGACTTCACTCAGCTGTTGGTAAGCCCCCCTCTGCTGTATATATCCCTGCCTCTGCTGAAATAATTTGTAATTTCATCAATATCATATATAAAAAATAAATGTATGTACAGTGTTGCAATATGCAAACAATAACAAAATCTGGACAGGGTGATTAAATTCTGGCATGTTAACTTAGCATTTAACTTATTGTACTGTTGGATGTTTTCACATTACTGTAAGTAATCTTTTTTTTTTGATTAATTGAATATTTATGTAAATTTCAATTCCTAAATTGTTTTATTTAAGTTCCTAATTACTTTAGAAACTAGGAACTGTTAAGGAAATGTTTAGAAATGTCCAGCTCAAATAAATAAGGAGGAATGAGCTTGAAATCCCACATTAGCATACAGCAACAAAGTGATAGCAAAAATAGAGAGAATAAGGAAATAACAAATAGTAAACAAGAAGTATAAAAAAACAAGGATATGTAAAATATCAATTTAAACAAGAGACACAAAAACAGGAACAATATATACTGTAAAATAACAACAGTTTAATTTATGCTGTTTATCTTTTTTCCTCAGAGAGAGCAGGAAAAGACAAGAGGGTGGAGCGAGCTGTGGGTGTTTGTAAGAAAGTGGTGGCTTCCTTCTCTTTCTCGTGGAAGAAGAAGAGAGACTTGGCTGCTGCTCAGGAAGAGTTTCACCTACCCCAACACAAGCTGGTGACAGAGTCACCCACCAGGTGGGGCTCACGTCAGAAAATGATTGAGAGGGTGTTGGAACAACAGAAAGCCATCTCTCAGGTACTGGGTGCAGATAAGAAGACCAGGCACTTGGTTCCCTCCTGGCAAGACCTAGAAGTGCTGGAGGCTATGCATGAGGCCCTGAATCCTCTACTGGAGTTCACTGATTCACTCTCTGGTGAATGTTATGTGAGTGTGTCATACCTGAAGCCAATGCTGCATCTCTTCAAAACACAGATTCTGAAAACTTCTGACGATGAATCACAACTCACAAAGGACATGAAGATGACAGTCATGGCATACCTGGACGAAAAGTATGCTGACCAGAAAACAGATGACCTGCTTGATGTTGCAACCTTGGTGGATCCACGTTTTAAGGTACAATACACCAAGCCAGAAAAGATTGATGCCATCAAAATGAGAGCAGTGTCTGAGATGTTGGAGGGAAACCAGGACCCGTCCACTTCAGCCAGAACAGAGGGACCAGGAGAAGAAGGGGCAGAAGCTGCTGCAGTGCTACCCACCCAGAAGAAACAGCGAAAATCATTGGGCAGTTTCTTTAAGAAATCATGTCCCACCACCAGCACAGGACTTACTGACAAAGAGACAGTGGAAAGTGAGCTTGACAAGTACTTGCTGGCACCAGATGCGGACAGTGAAATGGACCCACTGCAGTGGTGGAAAATCCATGAAAAAAACTTCCCAAGAGTGAGCTGCCTGGCAAAGCGCTACTTGTGCATCCCGGCGACCAGCACCCCCTCTGAGAGGGTATTTAGCACAGGGGGTAATATTGTGACCTGCAACAGGGCAGCTTTAAAACCGGAAGCAGTGGATAGACTTGTCTTCCTCACCCGCAATCTAGTGTAGGCTTATGTCTGTCTGACCCAAAACATTGACAGCACTGAGAGACAGTACTGCACTCATTGGGATTTCTTGTGCCTTTTTTCTGAGCATCTGATAACAGTTGAGCCAATGTCTATTTTATTTATGTTGTCTTTGAAAGCTGCTTGAAATTGCACTGAGAGTATAAGACATTTTTTTGGCTATTTATTGTTCTATTTTATTGTTTGTTCTTAAAAAAACAATATTTAAAACAATGTATACAAAGGAGAGTTTCTGAAAATTTAATTATATTTTGATACTACTTTATTCATTTGACATTGACAAAATAATGTCTGTTTTGTTTATGTTCTCCTTTAAACTTGAAAGATTTAAGATGTGTGTTACATGTCATGTTCACCTTTGACAGAAAATAAATATTTAATTAAAAATTAACCTTCTGATATCTTCATATCTCAATTAAGAGTAGCAGGGAACATTTAAAATTCACAAAATAGTGAATTGTTTTATATCGTGATATATATCGATATCGTCTGATATAAAAAAAAATATTGTGATATGACTTTTTCCCATATCGCCCAGCTCTAATTGGAGTGTAAATGACACCTTCAGCAAACTAGGCGTGGATGGTGCATAAAAAAACATTTTAGTTGTGAATGAAATAAATATTTCAACATACCCATGTTCACTTGTCATATGTGCAACCAATATCTTGACCATGTCACGCCGTCTGCTATCTGTTAGGCTTTTTGTCCGAGCATACTCATTGATGATCCTCTCTCCTCCAGGTTTGTTCTTTAGAACATTTTCAATCATCTAAGTGACAGTAAAAAATACAATAATATAAAATCAATGTTAACACTTGTCTGCAAGCACACTACACTTGTATGTTGGAGATACTGTCAACAATATGCAGAGCTGTGTCTAAGGTAAGACAGCACAACCTTGTGCTTCAATGGATAATACATTAAAATTTGTGTAAATTTTCTGAAAGGATGTATAGCAATCAGCATAGCTTACTTGGGCAAGAGAGGTGTTGTCAGCTCTCCGTCTTGTGGCAGGACTGTGCTGCAATATTATTGTGTTATCAGAGTCCTCTGCAACCACAATCCCCACTGGAATGCTCCAGTGGGGATTGTGGGGAACATTTAGTTGGTGTGATTAACACTAACACCATACAATTACTATAATTGTATTAGTATAGAGTATTATAGTAACTACCAAAAAATACCATACAAAAAGATTATTTGAAATATAGCAAACTAACAATTTAGCAGATTTATCTGCTTGTCTTACACAGAACATGTTAGGCTAGCCAAGACTCAAAGAATGAATGACACTGGGATGCTCAGTGGCTGAGTGGTTAAGCACCTGTCCCATGTTGGCAATGCCCAATGCAGTGATGGCCGGATCGATTCCTGACTGTGCTGATCTGTACAGTGTGTCATTCCCCCAGTCTCTCTCCCCTTTACTATCCACTCTACACTATCCTGTCAATAAAAGGCAAACCTCCTACTCATCAACCTCAGTCTTTGAGTCGTCAAAGACTTTTAAGTCCGAAGTTGGGATGCTGAACTTCTTGGCAGCTGTGAACACAATAAAATCGCACTATTTAAAATAAACACCAGAACAAGGGAAACAGTGAAATTTAATAAATTGAGATGTATAAACCTAAATGGTTAGTATAGCAGCTGGATAATAATTGGCCTCTTACAGGTATATCTCATCTTTAGTAATCATTTATTGATATCTGCACCATCCCCCAAAATTGACTATTTTCATATGTTTAATAGATTGCATGAAACTCGTTAAGTTTTCCACTCACCACATTCCAAAAACGATGTGTAGGTCACTTGGCCCTCAAAACAGAGGTACTTCTGTCTTTCCCTGACTTTACACGCACAGCCTGCATCCTTCATGACACAAGAAGGTTATTTTTAATATCATTTCTACAATTATTCACAAAGCCTTAACATATAATCCATTGTCCACCTTGACTTATTCAATGTGTATTTTACAATCTCGTGATGTTGACTATGCTGCTCTGATTGTGTAAAGCCATATTAACAAAAATAATGGCAAACTCTACATAGCAGCAACAAATTAAGTACATGCCATATCCATAACGTTAGTGCAATGCAGAGCTTGTATAATGCCAATTTATCACACTGGGACTAGAACGACCGTCAGAGCCATGTACTTGCTAACCCAGCTGCAGATAAAAATAGTATACAAAGGACTCTAAAGTAAAACGCGTGTGCAATAGCATGGAAAATTAAAGTTTTCTGACTGACTGAAGACGGTCAATGTACACGACTCAATTCAAAATAAAACATGCTTGCTAACCAAATAGCAGGTGAAACAAAACATGCATGCTTCTTAACCAAATAGCAGGTGAAACAAAACACGCATGCTTGCTAACCACGTGCTTGCTCACTGACAGCAGGAAAAAACCATCAATGTACACGACTCAATTCAGAGTAAAACACACGTGCACTGAAAAAAAGGCAAAATGGGGGTTTTGGAACTTGCATAAATTCAATGAATGTACATCACATGATTTATTCCTGTTTCCCTGTGAACATAAATAAATCGTGTGTACCCAAGTGATTCTTAGAGCATATCAAATTCATAAGTTTTTGTCATGTTGGGAGAGAAGAAAAAAGTTATGTTTTGTTTAGTCTGGTAGCTCCGCCCTGTGGACGTGCGCGAGAAGAGCAGATGTCAGAGCTGAGACAACGACAACGACGAAGGAACGTTATCCGCCATTTTCTCTCGTCTCTTTTCAAATGTGGTACTTCGGCGGTGTGATTTGAAGAGTTGTTCCTACAGTACAAGGTAAAAGCACTTGATTCTTAATCTTGGATTCAGTTAAGTAAGGTTAGCTCACCGACCAAGTCAATGTGTTCTTTGCAAGCAGATAACAGTTAGCGTTAACGTTAGCCTGCTAGTTACTTGCCCTATCTCAAGTAACATTATAGCTAACGTCACTTTTTCACATACTTTAGGATAATAGGATATAACATTGGAATTTAAGGGATAACTCTGCTCGGCGGTCGTTGTCGTGGTGTAACTGCCGACTGTGTGCATTTCGTGTGCATTTTATCATGTCGTGTGTTTTATGGCGAATGTATTTGTTTCTTGCGAAACAGTTAGGCTAATTTAAAACCTAGCAAGTGCAAACGTTGCTAAGCTAGCTAACCAGTTGATGAAGGCGCCAAGGCATGTCTACTGGCTACCAAGAGGGGAAAGTCCACATTGAAAACTCATTAAAATCTCTGAAATATGCTTTTATTTTGTGAAATAAGTGAGTGTAAAAGTTTAACTTGCTCAGGTTTGTGCTCTACACATTTCGGTTTTGTAAAAAAAAAATAGGTCAGTGTAAATTTTCTCCAGTGTGAACCAAACCTGCAGCTCTTGCTCTCAAGTGAACACGCGCAACAGCAGGCATGGAAAACAAGAACTCCGTTGGACAGCTTTGTCACATGGAAGCTGCGCTGAATACGTGTGCTATGTACATCATCTAATCTGTTACATTTGCATGCATTACTTGCATGTTAAACGAAAACTGACAAAAACTTTGCACCGCGAATGCACAGATTGCTGTGAAAATGAGGCAGTTGTATTAAATTGACATTTTTAGCTCTTGTATCTTCAATAAACACTGGGTGAAAGTTATTTATTGCCTATCAGTAACTCAACAGTGCCTGCATTATTAGATGGAACAAGGCATAGTAAATTAAGTGCTGATTGAGTTTATACATTTTTAAGTGTTTGTTATGTTACTAGTATTATATTATGAGTGTGTCTGTGTTCATTTGTTGTAATACCCTTCTCTTTCTCTCTTTCTCACAGTAAATGTGGCAGTGCAAGGCGTGTCCAGCAGCTGTTGAAAGCAGGTCTGACCTGCTTGCCCATTACAAACTCCATCATCCCCACTTTGGCCGTACCATTAACTACCCCTGCACATATTCAGATTGCCCGTGTACATTTAAAACATGGAATGCTTTGATTGTTCATCAAAGTAGATTGCATTCCACACAAGTTGGTCAGACTCTAGATGATTTGGCCACTTTCTCTTGTCACATATGTAACTGTTGCAATTTGCCCAATGAAAGGGAGTACTTTATTCACATCAACACACATCTGAGGAAAAATGAGCTTGCATGTTCACTGACTGTAATTTTCAAACAAGTGTTTATGGCACCTTTAAGTCTCACAAGAGTCGTCAACATAATCCACACACCTTAGCTGATTTTAGACCTGAAATTGTGAAGAATACTATTGTACCTTCACATTCATCATCTGATTTGTTTGATTGTCAGGTGGAGGAGAGTGTGGAAGAGGGTCTTCCACCTGTAGATCACACTGTCACGCACAGTGAAGTGCCAAGTGCAATTCAGAAGCAGCTTGCTGCAGCTTTATTGAAGTTGGAGCATTTGGTGCATGTACCAGGTACAGCTATTGATGATTTTTTACAGGAACTTCACTTCTTACTAAACACTGCATCAGCCTCACTCTTTCGGGGATCGTTAAGCACAATCTTTGAATGTCACAACCTCCAGGTTGATGACTCAGTGATAACTGAAATAGTCACAGCAGCGATATCTAACCCAGTTCATCAAGCAATTGAAAAGGGTGGCACACTCAGTACTACATACCAATGTAAAAAATACTATAAGGAAGAATTTGGCGTTGTTGAACCAGTTACCTACACACTAGATCACAAGAAAAAACACACTTTCCAGTATGTCCCACTTTTGAAGTCTTTGCAGAACACACTGAATTGCAGAGTCATTCTTGATAAGGTCATTGACAACCATAGAGGACAGCAGGATACTGAGCTTGAGCCTTTCTTTGAGTTAAGGTCCCCTGAAGACAGTGTGTATTTTAAGAGTAATGCTTTTCTGAATTCTGATGAATTAAGATTAGCACTGCGTCTTTATGTTGACGATTTTGAGACTTGCAATCCGTTGGGGACCTCTCGAAACAAACATAAGCTTTGTGGTGTTTATTGGGTTCTAGGCAACCTACCATCTGGCTCCCACTCATCGTTGTCATCAATATTTCTGACGGTACTTTGCAAAAGTGTTGATGTAAAAACCTATGGTTTTGACAAAGTGTTGGAACCTCTCCTTCGAGATGTGAAAATACTAGAAGACTTTGGTGTGTATGTGCGTATGTGTAAGTGTCTTAAAGGCACAGTGCATTGTGTTGTGGCAGATAACTTGGGTGCACATAGTATTGCAGGCTTCATTGAGAGTTTTTCTGGCGAATACTTCTGTCGATTTTGCACTGCAAAACGTTCTGAAACACAATCTGACTTTGTGGCATCTGGTGCTTTCAGCCTCAGATCGAAAGAGGGTTATGCGACTCATGTTACAGCTGCTCTTGAGGCTAATGTGCATTGCTGTGGAGTGAAAAGAGAGTGTGTTTTGACGAAAACCCTATCTCATTTTCATGTTGTGTCTGGATTTCCTCCAGATGTTGCACATGATCTTCTTGAAGGGATTGTTCCAGTGGAGCTTGCATACTGCTTGAGGTCAATGATTTCAAAGAAGCTCTTTACACTGCATGATTTGAATAAAGCCATCTTGTCTTTCCCTTACAAGTGGTCAGATAAAACGAACAAACCCCATGTGCTGCCACAGAATACATGTAGTCGGACAAGTATAGGGGGAAATGCTCACGAGAACTGGTGCCTCTTACGGCTCCTGCCATTTTTGATTGGCTCCATAGTTCCAGAAGATGAGCCAGCATGGCTTGTATTAATGGATTTAAAGGATATTGTTGAGCTCGTTGTTGGCCCAGTGCACACTGATGAATCAATTTCGTACCTTCGCAGCAAAATAGTTGAGCACAGGACCAGATACAAGGAATTGTTCCCTGATCTCCAACTCCTTCCAAAGCACCATTTAATTGAGCATTATCCCATCATGATGAGGAATTTCGGCCCTCTAGTCGCACTCTGGACGCTTCGATTTGAAGCGAAACATGGCTACTTTAAGCAGGCTGTAAAGCACACAAGTTGCTTTAAGAATGTACCACTGACTTTGGCTTCGAAACATCAGTTTATGCTTGCTTTTCACATGAATTCACCTTCATATGGTAAATCTACCCTTGATGTATCCCATGTGTCCACTGTACCAGTTAATGTCCTGAAGGAGGAAGTGGTACAGGCTTTTAGGTCAAAATTTCCCAGTACATCTGTGGTGCATCTTGCCAATAAGGCATCCAGTAGTGGCATACACTATAACAAAGGGATGATTGTAACTTATGGATCAGTCAGTGGATTGACAGAGTTTGCTGAAATCACTCAGATGTGTGTTGAAAATGAAGAGCTGTTCCTCTTTCTGAAATTGCTTTGTGGGTGGTATAATGAGCACTACAGAGCTTTTGAACTGAGTGTGTCACCAGCTAGAGAATTAAAGCTTGTGGCCATCACTGAACTCTGTGACCCTTATCCATTGGCTGATTACTTAGTTGGATCGAGTCGCATGGTTACTTTAAAAAGGCATATCCACATTAAAGGTTAGTCAACTTTCTTAACAATCTGCTTGGTTATATAAATGTCTCTTTTTTTCTTTATCTTTTTATGTTGCAACTAAACTTCACATTCTAGTTGAATTTTTGTGCAATATGGATTGTGTTAACACTTACCTTATAAACAAGCATAATGTGTCTCTATTCAACTGTATTAATACTTTCTTCTTTATCCTCTTTATAGACTGATGTGATCATGAGTTCCCCAGCCATACTGAAAATCGTCCTGACAGACAACACGTGTCAAAGATTGACGTTCCCAAGAGGACTACCTACAGCCCTTGATGACCTGATTTGTGAAGTACAGAGACAGTGTGGCTTAATGTCAAATTTTAGACTGCAGTTCATGGACTCGCTGTTTGGAAATGACTTTATGAACCTGACTTCCATGGACGAATTACAGGATAGAGGGACAATTAGGGTAATTCCAGATGCCTTAACTCCCATGAATGCTAGTAGCCCCTCCATCTCAACTGCTGCTCCTTCCACCACTTCAAATTTTGAAGGACCTTCATCCCCATCTGTTAACAGTGTCGACACTGACATCATCTCTTCACCAGAGTCTGAGCCATCTGGGTCAAGGTCACTTTGGCCTCCCACCTTCCAATGCCCTATGTTTTCTTATGATGCAGAATTGAAACTTCAGAGGGCAAATGCAGCTTACAAGGAGAAAGGTACCTTGCTTTGTGCAGATGCAGACCCTAAACTGAAATCAGACATTCTCCATGGACTAACTCAAGAAATAGTCAAGTATGGTCTTTATGTCACTGACAAGCAGTTTAGCATGGTTGGGAAGGCCCTCATTTCCAGGCACCCTTGCCTAACTGAAGAAAGTTCTCTCACTGGATATGCTGGGTGGAAAAGTAGCTTGAAGAATAAACTGGCACTCTACTGTTCTCGCTTGAGGAAACTGGGGTGTCCTGAGGTGATGATCAACTCTGTTGAGCGGACACCTGGGATCAAAACAAGTCCTGCTCTTGGAATAAAAAAACCAAAGAGATCCCAGGTGAACTACTTCCCTGCTTATCCTACAGGGGAAAATGATGTGTCCCTTGAGAAGCTTAGAGCGGAACTTACTTCTGACGTTAAGAGGAGGAATAGCAGGGAGGTGATAAGAATGAAAATGGAGAAGACATTTGCTTACAGAAGACAAGAAATTGTTCGTAACACACCCTTGATCCATGAGGTCCAGGAAAAATGGCCAGCCCTCTTCGAAGTACAAGAGGTGAGGCAATATGATAACTGTAAACTGACATGATTCTGAAGAGGATTGTGATTGGCGAATGCATGCAACATGTGGTTCATAGAGAGAGATTGTTTTTTTGTGTCTATTTTTGTGCTTTATGTTGCCATGTTGATGGTTTATATTTCAGGTTTCTGTCCAAATCACTGAAAATTAAAGGTTAGGTGGGAGATCCTTGAAAATTCTTTTAGCAAGCTGAATATGAAAGTGCGTTTCTTTAGACATTCCCTGAAGGCCCACCTCCAGAGTACAGGACAAGCGTTGTCTATGACACAGAGAGTGGAGGAGAGGGACATCTGGCAGTTTAAGGAGGTTTGGTGTGAATTGAGCCGTAGCCCTATTCAAGGTCACTGAATGCTGTCTATGGACCATTTTAGGTTCTAGTTCCATTGCTGTTCCCACAGGACTTCCTGTTTAACATTCCATACGTTATCTTAATGTAGAGGAAGTTGTCTGGGAACAAAATAGAATGTTCAAGCATTGTATTTGTTTACATCACTGAACCCCTCCATAGGAAGAAGAACGAAGAAATTTGATACAACATAGGCCGAATAGTGAACTGGTCACTTACACTAAGTAAATGGGGCATAGTGACTCACTTTTAGTTTCATTTTGCTATGCCCCATTCACTTAATAGTAGTCATTGGTTCATTACTCGGTCTATGTTGCATCACATTTTCTGGTTCTTTTTCCTACAGACAGCACTTGGTGATCTCTAACAACAGGGGATGGATCAATTCACACTTAAGTTTGATAGACATGTCAGCATTGAATCGTTTCGAACGAGACACTCAAAACTATTGGATGTTTTCTGTCCTGTTCATTCCGCAAGGGGCCAACCTTTTTTATTTTTGTGTTGGAGCATTTAATTAATTAGTTGAAATCAGGGTGTGAAGGGGATTTTAAGCAATAATACCAGTATATCTCTTTATTTGTTGTCTTCCTCAGATCAATGCCGAATTCAAGCGGATCACAACCATCCCCCTCCAGTCCAGATTTCTTTCGCAGCTAGACATTCTCTCCGACAAGCTTGTGAAGCTTTTCAAAAACCGAGCTGGCCCGATTGGCACACATCTAAAGACCATTTTGTCACCCATTACTCAGGTAGGAATTGCCTCACTGCTGTGGGATGATGATTGATGTGTGTCGTAAAGTAAAATGTTTGTCTAATTAAATGTCATTTTTTCCTAATCCCTGTTGACCTAGGATGGTGATGGTGATCGTGATAATGATGATGTTGATGTTGGGCGGGAGTGCCTTCTGAAAGGGTTGTGCATCTACCTCAATGAGGACCCGAGCAACCTTGTTCGAGAAATTGTGGTAAGTGTAAATTGTGGCCCATTTGGACACAAGAACTGCAGAACTACACAAAAGTTGGAATTTCACAAAATGCTGACAAATTTCCAAACAGGTCATTATCACATGAAGTCAGAGTCAGGGAGGTAAAGTTGATCTAATGGGTCATAGAAACTGAAGGCTCTATGCAGATGTAGTGCAAAAATATATACTGCAAGCAGACAGAGGCGATCTGTAGGCTGAAAACATGGCAGAGAACATTTATTGTAAAATGACAGTAAGTTAGAATCACGAGCCCGTATAAGCCCGGAGGGCAGCACAGCCTACCGCCAGGGCGGCTACACTGTACTGACCTCCTGAACCACATCTTTCTACAGTATTTAAAGTGTGTCTCCTCCTCTCCGAGGAAAAGCACGATCATCAAATGATTGTTAGCCAGCCTGTGGCCTAACAACAAAGGGATAAAGGTCATGAGCTTGATTGGCAAAGAGTGGGCTTGATCAAAAGATGATGACTACAGCCCTGTGTCAAGACAACCCTTAGGAATACATCAGATATAGTTTCATGCTACATTCCATCATATAATTATTTATACTACACAGACTCAATGTATGGATATGTTTTTAATGGATTTGTTTAACACATTCTCACTATATCGTTTTATCTTACTCTGCAGGAAGAAGATGACATCCACATTCAGAAGGCAGTGGAAGAAACAACAGTTGGCATTCTTGTTGTGAAGCGCCATATCGCAGACCATTCCGACATTGGGATCATTCTGGAGGGGCAGCAGGTATTGCAGGAAATAGACAATGTGGCTTTAGCAGCAGCAATGCTGTTTGGGCTCATATATGCGCTCAACTTGGATTACCCTAAAGAACTCAAATACACTTTTGAGGTTCTCCAAAAGGTAGTCATGGAGCTGGAAGGTACCACCATGTCAAAAAAATGCCAGGTCCTGAAAAACAGACTCCGCGATTGAGGTTTTTTTTCTTCAAATTGCTAAAACAGATTTTTTTTTTTGCTATTGTGTGATCATTTCTGTTTTTCTGTGTTAGCAATCTGAAAGAAATACTATAGCTGCTTTTGAATGGCAAACCACTGAATAATGGGGTTACTAATGTAGGACAGATGGTAGGACAAAAAGATAGCAGTCTAGCAGTGACATAATATTGACTGGTGTTACATGGTGTGATGGTTGTAGAGCAATTGTAAATACCAATGACTGTATATGGTGTTGGTTCCTAGTTGAATTGGTGTAAGATGAAACCGGTGCTGTTAGGCGTTTTCTAAGCTGGTTACAGAGGTTGCTTAATTTGTTTTAGTGAACATGATTTTAATATGTGCAACCGATGTACAAGATTTTTTTATGTTAATTCAACAGCCCATTTTTTTCAGTGTGCTTGCAAACTGAACAGGAGAAAACAGACTGATCAAAAATAAATTTAAAAAAAACAAAACACATGCTTGCTAACCAAAGAGCAGGGAAAACGGTGGTGTACATGACTCAATTCGGAGTAAACCCTCTTTGATAAAATGGTCGGTACACAGGACTTAACGCAGTAAAAACACACTGTGCGTGGTAAATTAAGCTACATACCAAGCAGCTATTGAGTAATTTAGTTGTAAATTAAAAACAAAATAAAATACACATCAATGTAGTTTGTGCGTAGTGTAATGACTGACTACGTAGAAGCTTTAGCATCGACCATGGCAATTATGCAGTAAGACCCACAAACTCGCCAGCAGCAATGTTAAGCACAGGCTTTACCTTTCAAGTAAGCCAACAAAAATTCTGCTGACATTTCATTTGAAATAAAATCCATATTTAATACTTTGCAGACTTACCTGGCTCACCGCCGTCCACTGCTGCCACTCACCTCGACCTTCCACTGCGGGGTTAGAAAATGGCGGCTGAAACGAAACCTAAGAAACATTAGTGGGCATGTTCTTGCTGTATTACTCCAATAGGATTTCCTGTTTTTTTGCTCCCATTCTAGCGGCCACTGGAAATAATTACAATCCAAAATTAATAAAAAATACTCTTTTAGAGGAAAATGATGTTAACTCTGAAAAAATTACTCTCTCGTTTTTCCTGTGTATGACATTAAATTGTCACAAGACAACCAATGCAATGACAACATTCACACATTAATTTCTGCAGTTCATGGAAGTGTACAGACACTTTCTGTCCTTCCTTTTTTGTTTCTGGTGTGTGTTGTGGCTTCCATTTAATTATTTGTGCTAAGTACTGTAGACCAAAACAAGGTTATGTAATGGAAAAATAAAAACAAACAGAACCTGATAAGTTTCAATACAATGCTTCTTTTTCTATAATTTTAGGACAATGTACCTCAAGCAATAGATGATGTCCACTCCCATGGACTAACGGAAGGGCAAAGTTGCATCGCGATTCTCTCCTTTGCATTGAGACACAACACTACAGGTGTATTGATGGAAGACTTGCTGAATCTTCTAAAGTTACATTCTGCTGAGACAAGTATAGTTCCAGCAAGCAAGTCTTTTTGGAGAAACCATTAGCTGGTATTTGAACACCATCATTACTGCAGAGTATGTACTAAGTACCTTGGCACTTCACGGTCACAAGAAGAAACACTTACATGTGTGTCATGTTCCTCACCCATAACAGTAAAAGCCAGTTTACTGTGGAGGACTAAACATGACTTAAGTTATAAATAAATAAATAAATGCATAAATAAATGTATAAATAAATACAGGAATAAATAAATAAATGCATAAATAAATGTATAAATAAAATAATAAATACATGCATACATAAATGAATAATTAAATAAATGTATAAACAAAATAATAAATACATGCATACATAAATGAATAATTAAATAAATGTATAAACAAAAGAATACATAAATGCATAAATAAATAAATAAAAGAATAAATAAATAAATAAATAAATGCTTTACATTTATTTCGACATTTCTGTTCACCTACATTTATTTATTTCTGTATTTCTGTGTCCATATGTTAATGAGGTAGGAGGTTCTAACCTCAGTCAACAGCATGATTGGTTACAGGAGTGTGCTTGATTCGGGTCTACTACTTCTGCCTTACTAGCGGCGCTGATTCGTGTACAGGAATGTTGTTGGCTACCAGCCCGCCCGCTCAGCTAACCATTAGCTGCAGTTGTTGACATTTGTTATTTATGTAGCTCTGGTTTAGTAATGGCATTTTTTGTACGAGCGATTGTGAATGAATTACGATCATTAGCGAACGATTTAGAGAACCATGCAACCAACAACTATGTTCAGTTTCGTCTGGATAGATTGATGGATGACTTGGCTCAGCTCAACGCCAATATGGATGTGGAAATTGAGCCAGCAGTGTTAGACGGTCTTGAAGAAGTCACCCGCCAACTTTACATCCTGTCAGAGACAGAAGAAGGGACCCTTGGACATCCGTCGTACAATATACCCCCCACTTTAATCGGAGTACCTACTCTGGGGGCACACTGCTGAGGAAATAGCACAGGTGTTGGGAGTGTGCGAGAGAACAATTCGTCGGAGGATGGCACAGTACGGAATAAGTTAATTTTACTCCCCTAACGCTACATTGTCTGTTTGTCTGGTTTCCTCTTTATATTCTTTTAAAGGTGGCAATATATGTGTGCAAATTCACAGATATATTTAACTAGCTAGTGTTTATTGAAGGTAACGTTGCTCACCTTATCTCCAAATAACACTGGGAAATATACTGTGTTTATCTTATATAGTCTAAGGTCTGTGCTGACCAGCTGGCCCCCATCTTCACCCAGATCTTCAACAGATCACTGGAGCTGTGTGAAGTCCCCTCCTGCTTCAAAAGCTCCACAATAATCCCGGTTCCCAAGAAACCGGCAATTTCTGGACTAAATGACTACAGGCCCGTAGCCCTGACGTCTGTGGTCATGAAGTCCTTTGAGAGACTGGTGTTGAGCCACCTGAAGGACATCACAGGCCCCCTGCTGGACCCCCTGCAGTTCGCATACCGGGCAAACAGGTCAGTGGATGATGCAATCAACATGGGACTGCACTACATCCTGCAACACCTTGACTCCCCAGGGACATATGCTAGGATCCTGTTTGTGGACTTCAGCTCAGCGTTCAACACCATCATCCCAGACATCCTCCACTCCAAACTCACCCAGCTCACCGTCCCAGCCTCCACCTGTCAGTGGATCACAAACTTCCTGACAGACAGGAGGCAGCAGGTGAGGTTGGGGAAAATCACATCCAGCACCCGGTCAATCAGCACAGGCGCCCCCCAGGGATGTGTGCTCTCCCCACTGCTCTTCTCCCTGTATACCAACGACTGCACCTCGAGAGACCCATCTGTCAAACTCCTGAAGTTTGCAGACGACACAACGGTCATCGGCCTCATCCGTGACGGTGACGAGTCTGCTTACAGATGGGAGGTGGAACAGCTGGCCCTCTGGTGTGGTCAGAACAGTTTGGAGCTGAACACGCTCAAAACTGTGGAGATGACAGTGGACTTCAGGAGTAGCCCCCCTATACTGTCCCCCATCACCATTTTAAATAACTCCGTGTCTGCTGTGGAAACCTTCAGGTTTCTGGGATCTTCCATCTCCCAGGACCTAAAGTGGTCTCTCCACATAGACTCCATAATCAAAAAGGCCCAGCAGAGGATGTACTTCCTGCGTCAGCTCAGGAAGTTCAACCTGCCCCAGGAGCTGCTGATCCAGTTCTACACAGCAATAGTTCAGTCTGTTCTCTGCACCTCCATCACCGTCTGGTTTGGATCAGCCACCAAACAGGACAGGAAAAGACTGACACGGACAATAAGGTCTGCAGAAAAAATCATTGGTGCTAAACTGCCCACCATCCAGGCCCTATACTCATCCAGAGTCAGGAAACGGGCAGGAAACATCTCTGCAGACCCATCACACCCTGGACACAATCTGTTCGAACTTCTCCCCTCCGGCAGGCGCTACAGAACACTGTTCGCCAAAACAACCAGACATAAGAACAGTTTCTTCCCCCAGGCCGTCGCACTGATGAACACTTGATCAGTCACCCAGTGTCAGTAACCCCCCTGACTCCAAAACCATCCACTCATAGTCTTTACATTCACAGACCAAATTGCACTTTATATGTATATATATATATATATATATATATATTTCTACCTGTACATAATTGAACAACATATATCCACACTGTAAATAATATAATATAAATATACTTAAATATATATTTATATATTTATAATAGTCCGGACTTCTGAACACCTTTTAACTCACTGTTCTTTGTTGTTCTTGTTCCTTCTAGTTGAATGTTGTTATGTTTGTTTATGTTCATGTCTATGTCTATGTACATTGTGTGCGAAGAAAAAACCAAGTCAAATTCCTTGTTTGTGTTTCACATACTTGGCCAATAAAGCTGATTCTGATTCTGATTCTAATGTTAGGTGCACATTTGAGCATTAAATGTTTGTTAGTCTAAGCTTTTTGTATAAATTGTTCATGATATCATAGAACATTTATCCCTACAATAATGTCTCCTTGCACTGCTCTGCAATCTGAGTTTAAGTTAACTAAAAATTAACTAACGTTACTGATATTAACTTACATTAATAGGGACTGGGAATAGGTCTAACAATACTTGATGATATAGGCCTATATGCTTTGGTTTTCAATGACAGATGGACTGGTGACTAACATGCTTATATTACTGACAAAGTAATGTAGGAGTGTAGTAATTAGTGTAGGAGCCAAAATTGGTTTGGCCTGTATTATTAATTGTTTATTCTGCACACGCTCTTTGGTTACTATCATTTCCGGCAATTAACACCTGGGTGTGGTTTCACGGTATTTTACCTGTTCAGTTGCACGGCGGTTCTGGTTAGACAAAGAGGGTGAGTGGGGTTGGATATTTTCTGTTGACCGTTTCAATTCATTTCCATAACGTATCGTTTTGTTTCCATATACTTATATAATTTTTTGTTTCAATAAAAACGTTACTTTGAGTCAAGAATGGATTTATACGAGCGCATCGCAGACAAGACCCCACTGAGCCTCTTAGCAGCCTTTTAAATTGGACAATTAGTCGCTACACTTAGTTTATCATATGTACTCCTTACAGGTAGTGGATTTGTGCTGCTGCATTTGTTGATACTGCACATGGGTGCCATTAATTAACATCTTCAATTTGTCAGATAATCTGTAACCCTATTTCTGGAGTAAAAAGTGAACAGAGTCAGATGTGACATTTCAGCACAATTGCATTAGTTTGGCACATGATAGTCTTTGATAAACTCATACAATATGAACGATTTTAACTTAAATTATAAATAAAATTCATAAACTGATAGGCATTTAGGTTATTTCTACAGGACACAGCAGCTGAGTTTAGACTAAACAGGAATGAGGTTTCTTTTAGGTGACACCGATTTAAAATAATCTAATCCTTACACTGCAGCTAACGACAGAGCAACAGACTCCTTGTGGTCAATGTGTTTTGTTTGTACTGTGAGATAGGTGACATTTCTTTGTTGCCTCTTGTGACTTTTTTCTTGTTATTTTTGATGATCAGAGTCCACAATCTATTAACTCAAATAGAGGACAACAATCTGGATGAAACTGTGACCCAAATTCTGCAGCAGCATCCCATGACTGAATACAAAATGATGGTTGGGCACCTGAATGCACAAGGCATGAACTGAACTGAATGAACTGATTTGGCCTACTTGCTGATTTACTCACAATGTGAGGAAGCTGCTTTATTTAGTGCTAGTCTGGATTTTATCTGGATTTGTGAATTCACTGCCAGATTGGGGAATGCTTTACTTTTTTTCAGTACACCATATCTGTGCATTGTTTTGCCTATTATTGGACAGCGTGTCCAGGAATCCATGCGGCGAGTGGATCCTGGTGGAGTTTTGATGCGCACCCTTCAGCTGAGCCCAAGAAGGCGTAGGAAGTACTCTGTTAGAGCACCGAACAGTTTATGGCACATCGATGGAAATCACAAACTGATAAGGTATCGAAAAAAACATTAACCATCTCAAGCACCCACTTCATTGTAGATTTTACTACTGTAAGATACTAACTACCCAGTTTAGTGTATATCCAGAGCAGTCACAAAAGCCCATCTACAATTTTAATTAACCTACCAGTGCACTGCAAGCCAAACTGGGATTTATCAATGGTGGATGGATCAAATTATTTAATCCATCAACGTTCTTGTGCATGCAAATCAGTTTTACTGACTTCTACCAGCATCAAAATTAAGAGTAATGCTGGTTGGTTTTTTGAACTTTTAGGTGGGGTGGCTTTTTAAAGTGGTCCGAACGGGTCAGTTAGAAACTGTGATAAACCTTCTGTTTTTGGCACAGTACTCTATTGTAGATTGTACAATGTAGAAATTGTAATCTGTGTATATACAGTCTGACAGGGGCTAAAATGGCTACGGCTCCCACACTGTGCACCCAGTATTGATGTCAATATTGGGTTAGGGGCTACCGAATTAAAGTTGCACTCAAAACTTTAACCTCAGCCATTGTCTACAATGAAATGCATCTCTTTGCTCTGCACTGGTGCTTTGTGCCCGACATACAGAAGCACCTTCAGTTTTTCCAGCGTGGCTGGAACTGCCACAGACTACGCACTGAGGGCAACCAGTCACCGCTGCAACTGTGGACTCGCCATGAGCATGAGGCGCAGCAGGGCCCCATACAGGTTTGAATTTATTCAGTAATTCTGTTTTACTTTAACTTTTAATTTCCTACATGGGATATTGTCAACATTATCTCCACTTTATGTCCATTATAAAGTGCATGTATCAGTAGCAAAATGTAACTAATAGTGGCCTTTTGTTCAGGAACTAAATGTGATTTATACTGCCTATCATTGGCACTTTCAACACAATAAGGTATTGCTACAATGTTGTGGTCAAACAAGGAGCAGTGATTTAGAGAGAAGATTATACATCTTAGCTCTTAAAATTAATGTATTAGCTCTTGGAAATTGTAGTCAAGCTCTTTCTGATGCCATAACTGTTTTTGGGGCATATATTACAGAATCCCAGATGATAAACAAGTGATAGTTCTGTAAAATGAATGAATATGGCTTACAGTTCTGTAGACATATTTACCATAAAAATCTTTAAGACTTTGATTTTGATTGACCCTTTATCCTACCCTTTAACCTCAGCTCTTGCAATTGCAGGTTGACATGTAGTTTGGAGTTGACTGGACTGGACCATGTGGTCACTGTCAGCCTGGTGTTGTGGTCCCTGAAGTTCAGCTGCAGCGCTCACTGACTGACCAGGAAGTTGGAAGTCTACCAGACCCTGATGGCCCTCTGTCCAATGTGTTAGATGTTTATGTACAAAGTGTGAGCTTATTATCAGAAATGCTCCAGTAAATCCATATTGCTCAAGTTCTGATAAAGAAGCCGGTATTATGGTTTAGCAGTTCTGATATCTGTGTTGAATCGCATTCTTATTTGTCAAACACATCTTTGTTTCAAGTGTCTAAAATGTTTTTTTTAAGTAAAACGAATGGTAATGACAGCATTTTTATTTTATACCATATGTATAAAACTTGCTGCATTGTACAATATGACTGCAAACAAACACTTTTTGCAATAAGCAATTTATGTCTATTACTATTAATGAACTTTGTTTTTAACCATTAAGTTTAAACATTGAAAACCATTATGGTTATGTAACAGAGCCTTGTACGAGAAACTGTCCTGTAGTTATCAAGATAACTTGTTTTGAAGTATTCATTTCACATGTGATTGGAGACTTACAGTCTCTGAATCAGAAGGCTCGAGAAACTGCAACATGCATCCTGTTTCAGAACAATACCACAAATAAAGAACAGCAACAACTCAATTTGTCTCTGTAACAGTCTCCTGAGCTTTAAAAGAATTGTGAACAGTGAGATTAAACCTAAAAGACAATGGTATAGGCATGAAACAAATAACAAAAATGCTTCACCACATCACAAGCATGCAGACCTTTTTACTGCACCAGTGTTACACACACTGGCAGAACTAGGCACTAGTTGGTATCACTCTTTCAAATGCTTTTATGCTGCAATCCAAATTTTGTTGCTGGCCAAGCAAGACAACAAATGTACACTAAGGTGTACAGTGATATATTGATGTGTCCTTAGACCATTCCAAACCCAGTGTCAGTGCTACAAATAGCAGCAAGAATGTCTCTTTCAAAGTTAGAGTACTCTTTGTAATGTCCTGGAAGTTTAAGCAGGTGGAAGAACTGGGGAAGTTGCTCTCCACCACTTTAACATCCAAGTGTCTGGGCAGCACATTCCACCCTATCCAGAACTGCAGGAGTTTCCCAAGGACGCTTGGAGACGCTACCAAAATAGAGAATAAAGTCAACATTTATTTTATTGCCTGAAATGATTTTGTATCATCAATCATAAATGAAGTTGAAAAAAGAACGTAATTTTACTCAATTTGTGCTTTGGGTTATTCATGTAGCTGATAATCCACAGGTAATAAAAAAAGTAGAGGAAGCAAAGCCTTGTGTTTTTGACCAACATTCATTGATTTGCACCCAATACAGACTTTCAGTTAAATATGAGAAATTGTCACTTCTAATAATCCAAATTGTAATTTGGTCAGGGCATGGTTGTAGTCAGTTTTAAGAACCATACTGGAGGTTTTGCATGGGTATAGTTATGCCAAATGGCAAACTGAGTACTTTCCAGTCCTGTTGAGCATTTTCAAAATCATCCATCAGTTTTTTGATTGGTTTCCTTCTTTTAAGGCAGCAATTAGTATCAGTTCATTTCATTTGAAAATCAACTTGCAAGGATTTAAGGACAACCATGCCTACACACCAGACTTCAGAGGAAAACAAACACCCAATTCTACTGTATTTTTTCCTACAATTACTTCAGCTATTGTGTGTTGTCACACACCTTGATAACAAGAAGCTTAGTGGGGACATTTCACACACCACGTTGTCATCATTTATGGGGACCAGTTGTCTCCAGGTCATCAGAAACCTCACACAAAGTTTGCACTCGTACACCAGAGTAAAAGTGCACTGTGGGGACATCGTGAATGTCCCCGATTAGAGCAATATTTCTTGCTAAGGAAAATGTCTATTAAAGTTCAGATCTATCCTAAATGTCCCTTAATCATCTGCCTTATGGGTGCAGTAGATTAAACTGTTTGGCTGGCCTGATTCACAATAGATTTCCCTCATAATGACCTTACTTTTTGCATTTACTTGCTTAAAGATAACAACAGCATTAAAAGAAGACTCACAGAGACTCCAGAAGTTAAAAGAAGTTAACATCAACTATGAACATACCTGTTGATAAGTGTCCTGTGGACAGGAAGCGTCAGTTATCTCCGTCTCTGTCACGACAGCATGGTGGGAGCCTGTGACAGGAGGAACATCCCTTGTGGTTGTGGTCATCTGCAATGATTTGATGGAAGAAATAATCAAAAATATGTTAAGCAATTGGTCAATTTGATGTAAACACTCAATAATTTTCAATTAGAGTAATACATTTCAACATTCAACGTTGTGAATGTCCCCGATTAGAGCAATATTTCTGCCCAAGGAAAATGTCTATTAAAGCTCAGATCTGTCCTCAATGTCCCAAATTCGTGAAAGCATTCATACATAGATTAATTAGATTTAATTTATTTTTCAAATGACACTACATTCAACCACCATGTTATTCTGAGACAATATTAAACCCTACACACTTAAACACTGTGCTGTGCTCTTCTCCATAGTCATATGTAATTTCTTCACCTTCCTTCATGTCTTTTAGAGCAAAAAGACATAAGTGTGGTGTTCCTTCCACGTCAATTTTTTTCATCTTACAATTTGGATGTCTGTGTTTATCATTAACTAAACGCCCAAATGAACCGTCTTCTCTGGAGGCATCAATACTAAAAAAGGACAAAAAACAAGAAAAGGGAGTGGAAAATATTACAGAAATGAAAATAGTCTCCTACAGGTCATATATTCTATTTGTTTTAATTTTGATACATTTTGAAATGTATTTCATTTACATTGCAGGATTACATTAGCAGATGGCAAAATGGCAGTCACTGATTGTGCAAGCCTGTATGTCAAATTTAACAATGTATTCCCACTTCTCTCCGTATTACCATCTGGTTTTGCTCTGATACAGGAGAGACGAAACATAAGTGAGTAACTCAACGACAGCGTTGCAGACTTACTGCAGGAAACACATTTGACAGAAAATGAACATGTTAAACTGAAACAAGGGGGTTATAGTCACATATTTTTCTCATCATATACATCTCAGGCTAGAGGAGTGGCCATACTACTTCATAGAAATGTCCCATTTCAGGTGAATTCAGTCATTAAGGTCCCTTTCGGAAGATTTGTGATAGTGCAAGGGTTATTACACTTGGAACCCATAACACTGGTTAATGTTTATGGGCCTAACACAGATAATCCTCAATTTTTTGAGAAACTGTTCTTTACCTCATCTGACCTACACACAGAGGTCTACATGGGAGGAGACTTCAATTTAGTTTTGGATCCAATCTTTGATCGGTCTTCTCAGAAAACCAGCTCTCTAACACAGAGTGCTATATATTTAAAAGAAGAGATGCTAGGAATGGGGCTTGTAGACATTTGGCATACACTAAATAAAGATACTAGAGAACACTCATTTTATTCTCCTGTCCACAATAGTTATACCCGTATAGATTTATTTTTGATGCCCTCCTCTAAGATACACCAAGTCACTTCTTGTGAGTACTTGGCTAGGACCTTGTCAGACCACGCTGCTTTGTTAGTAACTATACCTGCATCCACACCAATTATCAGGTGTTACAGATGGAGATTTACCTTACACTTACTTAACAATTCAGAATTTGTGAATATGATTAGCAGGGAAATTGACTCTTTCTTAAATATTAAGGGTGTCACGATTTCGATTTTAAATCAAAATCGATTTCGATTTTAAATCACGAAATCGATCGAAATTAATTCACAATCTCGAACTTCAAATTAAAAAATTAAATCGTCGATGCTGCCACGCCCCCATGTCACGTCCGGTCGGCTTGCCAAGGGGAAAAAAACACACGTGTTGAAGTGCTGCGAGTCAACCTCCTCTAACTTAGCTACTAGCTAAGCCAGTAGCTATTAGCTACAGCCAGTCAAACGATAGCATGGTGTTACACCATTCCTGTTCGGCTCCTGGACCGTGGTCGGGAAGCACAGGGGAGATGATTTCCTCCAGGTCTGAAGTTTATGTTTACCTTCGGGGTGAACCCCCATTCACGTGTTAAGCTGGTCGGTAAATAATACCAGGGAGCTTTGCTGTATCTTGAGGAGCCGTCGCCTTTATTCACAGCCAAACTGCAGCCTATATTGTTCACTTTATTGCTCTCGCTACTACTGCTACTCCTTTCACTTCTCCTTCCTCTCCCATTCATTCACTGTCCGCACGTACGCACGCTCCCTCACTCTCGCTCGCCCACTCACACCTTACGCACCTTGTGTCCAACTGTAACTGTGGGAAATAGTTTGTTAAGACACTTAATTGTTCAGAGAAGACTATGGACATGGCTGATTTATTTTTTTGTTTGTTTTGTTGTAAACTTGAATGTCATCTTCTGTGAAGAAGACTGCAGTTACAAAAGAGAAACTAGATGGCAGGTTATTTTGTTTAAGTTTAAGTGTTTTAAATTTGACAATGTAGTGTGGGTTCATTGCTAACAAAGGTCAGATATTATATTGCATAAAAGTCTAGTCTAAAAATGGCATAGCAACCTGTGCTTTAAAAAAAATAAATGTAAAAATCAAGAATCAAAGCGAATCGTGACCTTAGAATCGAAAATTGAATCGAATCGAGGATTTGGAGAATCGTGACACCCCTATTAAATATAAATCAAAACACTGCAAACCCTAACATTGTATGGGACGCTATGAAAGCGTACCTCAGAGGTCAAATAATAGCTTACACCTCAAGTAAACGCAAAAAGTATATAACCAAAATCCAAGATCTTGAAAATAAGATTAAGAAACTAGAAAGACAACACGTACAGTCATGTGACAATATCATTCTCCAACAACTGAAATCAAAACAGCTGGAATACAACATGCTTAATACACATAAGACAGAAAATGCTATAAAAAGAATGAAACATAGATATTATGAACAGGGAGACAAGGCAGGGAAGCGTTTAGCTTGGCAGATAAAGAAAGAGGAGACAAACATGGCAATATACATAATCCAAAAGGATGACACATTTACTAGTAATCCTAGAGAGATTAATGAGACTTTCTTGAGTTATTACCAGTCATTGTATACATCTCAAGGATGTAACACTGTGAGTATACAGCATTTTTTGGATAAGCTCGTTCTCCCTACTCTATCTGATGATAAGAACGATGATAAGTTCGATCGTGTAGAGTGGCAGTACTTGTTTGATACGATGGGAAGAATGAACATAGGTCCCAAATTCACCAATTTGGTCAAACTGCTTCACGAACACCCTACAGCACAAATACAAACTAACAAAGACATTTCGGCCAGATTTGTTCTATCACGCAGCACTAGACAAGGCTGTTGCCTTTCGCCACTATTATTTGCTATCGCGATTGAACCGCTAGCTACAGCTATAAGGTCTAACCCAGCCATTCATGGTATACAAATTGGTGACTGTACTCATACTTTGTCTCTATATGCGGACGATATATTGGTATACCTCTCAAGTCCAGATGAATCTATCCCAGCTCTTATGGACACACTGACAGAATATGGTAAAATATCTGGCTATAGATCAATATAAATAAAAGTGTTGTCATGCCCCTGAACGCCAAAGCTAAAGCTGACCCTCCTGACACTATGTTTCGATGGAGCCCTAATCACATTACCTATCTTGGACTTAAAATTCCAGTTGAAGAGCATAATTCAGTCTCCCTTAACTATACACCATTACTAAAAAAGACAAAAGAGGACTGTAAGAGATGGAATGATTTACCTTTGTCTTTAATCGGGCATATTAATTGCATAAAAATGAAAGTATTACCAAAATACTTGTATCTTTTCCAGATGTTACCAGTTCGGGTCCCGAAGCAATTTTTTAAACAACTCAACCTTTGTATCACACAGTTTATATGGAGAAACAAACCACCCAGGATAAAGATGACAATATTGCACAACCCTCTAGAAAAAGGTGGACTGAAAGTCCCCAATTTTGAGCGTTTCTATTGGGCAGCACAAATTAGAGCAATATGGGTCTGGCAAACAGTGCAAGCCCATTCACCTAAGTGGAAACAAATTGAACAGAACCATTTAACAGAGTTGAAACTGGAATCAGTTCCATATATCAGCTCGCTTAGCTCTCTTTTGGTTACAACAACAAACCCAGTTATTGGCCATACTTATAAGATATGGCAGCAAATTCGGAAGAAAACGGGCTGTATTCAACCTATTTATGACAAATCCCCTTTCCACTTCAATCCCTCTTTACCTAAAGCCCTTAGAGATATTATTACAAACCTATGGTTTACAAAAGGTATTACAGCTTATGGGAATTTGTTCAAAGATGGAACCCTTCAGACTTTTGAAGAGCTCTCATCTCAGTATGGACTACCCCACAGCCATTTTTCAAATAACTCCAGGTTAGGCACTTTGTTATCTCCGAACAGGGTGGCCATCTTCAACCATTAAAAGAGCAGCCTCTAGATAAACTTCTGCGTAGTAAACAGGGAGTGAGGGGGTTTATATCCTACTCTTACTCAGGAATTTCTCAGATTATAGGTTGGGAAGAGCTAAGAGTGAAATGTAAATGGGAAGAAGACCTGGAGTCTAATTTTGAAGAAGGGGATTTAGAATCATTGTGTATTAGTAGTCAGTGTTTTCCTTTTAACTCTAGACATAAAATTACACAATACAATCTTATTCATAGAATATACTATACCCCTGACAGACTATATAAAATAAAGTCTCAGTACTCCCAGTTTTGCCCAAGATGCAAATCGGGAATAAAATCGTTGGTACGTATGTTTTGGACTTGCCCTTGTTTTAATTCATATTGGGTGTCTATACACAAAGTGCTTAATGATATCACAGGACTAACCATCCCCGCAGAGCCAAGAGTAATTTTCTTGGGTGACACATCTATGTTGAAAGTCAATAAAAACTAGAGATGCACAGATCGATTGGCAACCGATCGCAATCGGCCGATAATGCCCCTATCGGTTTTGATCAGAGTTCTCAAAATAGATCAAAGCAGGCCGATCAGAAGACGTTTCAATATAGAGACAGTGCATTGACTGCATGCATTCCCACTTCTCAGACCCAGGTCTCCTAAAGGGGGTGTGGCAGTCTCTACATTGAAAGGCGGGCAGGCGAGGAGGGAGGGTGAGAGAAAAAAAGCATCAACACTGAAAATTTACACTGTGTGGACAACAAATTTGTAGTTTGCAAGGTGTGTGCAAAGGAGATACCTCGAGGAGGAATGCTACAAAAGAATTTCAACACAACGAACCTGATAAGACATTTGAAAGTTTCTCACATTGAGGAGTATACTGAGTTTTCAAAGTTGGCTGCTGCTAAGGCAGAGAAAGAAAAGGAGCGTGTAGCAACCCAGACACCACTTACTCAGCTGACTGTAACAGAGACATATAAACGACAGCAACCCTACAGCAACGACAGCAAGAAAAAGAAAGAACTAAATAAAAAGGTAATGGAATTCATATGCCTTGATCATCAGCCTCTTTCTGTTGTAGAAGACATCGGGTTCAAACGCCTCGTTAACTGCTTGGATCCACGGTACACGCTGCCTAGTCGTAAATATTTCACTGATGAATGCCTGCCAGAGCTATACCAAACTATATACAGTCACATCCAAAGCCTTATGAAGGACGACAAGATCGTGTCAATCGGCTTCACGAGTGACATTTGGAGTTCTAGTGTGAGTCCCATTTCGATGCTGAGTCTAACTGCACAGTTTATTGATGAAAAGTTCGAGCTGAAGAGAGTTGTGCTTCACTCACAAGAGTTTCCTGGGTCACACATGGCGGATGCCATCGCTAAAGCTTTTTACAGACATGTTCCAAGCATGGGGGATCCCAAAGGGAAAAGTACACGTTATCCTACGGGATAATGCAAGTAACATGGCGAAGGCTATGAATGATGCTGGTTAACCAAGCCTACCGTGCATGGCGCACACACTCCAGCTCGCTGTGAATGAGGGCGTTTTGGCACATATAATAATCATATACATATATTATATACATATATAATCTGCCTGCCATTTTCACCGCCAACCAGTGGAAATTGATTGAAAATATGATTTCACTGCTTGACCCCTTTGACGAGCTCACACACAAGATAAGCGAATCAACTGCATCGGCTGCAGATGTAATTCCATCCATCAAAGCCTTAACTTGTCTTCTTGAGAAAACACAAGAGATTGACCATGTTGTGAAAACCGTCAAAGCCACGCTTTTGGAATCTGTCAAGAAGAGATTCAAAGACACTGAATCTGAGCCCCTGTACACGATTGCAACACTCCTCGATCCAAGGTGTGAATAACTTCACATTCCTCTGTGTGTGTGTGTGTGTGTGTGAGAGAGAGAGAGAGACAGAGAGAGAGAGAGATTGATTATTATGCTTATCTAGCTTTGATTGATAAAAGGGGGTATGCTTAAAGATAAAATTTAACAATAGCGTTGTGTTGTGCTATCCTGTAGTGTAGGATGGTTTGCATTTCCCTCAAATTCGATTTCAAAATAAGCAGTTAATAGAAACTAATATAGAATAGATTAACCACGTTTGGACTATGCTATGAGGCCAGCCAAGCCCATGACTAATCAAAACACAAGTTAGGCATGACCTATGAAATCCATCATGACAAATTAATTAATGTTTAGTTCTGTCTTTTGTTTTCTTCTAATAAAAAGGTATAAAGACAGATTTTTCCACACTGCACTCAAGCCACAGATACGCAGGCTGCTTTCTGACATCCTGGCACTGACACTGCAGCGTAGCAATAGGTTGGTGAGGAGAGTTCTGCAGCGAGCGACTCCGAGCCCCCACAGAAGGTACCACGGACTGGCTTGCATGCTATGTAAGCTGAACTGTTGGCTGAAGATGGGCAACATGAAGCTGCTGCTGACATCAACACAACATCATCACAGATTACTCTTTACCTATCAGAGCCAGTTATCCCAGACAATGAACAGCCACTTGATTTTTAGAAGGTCAATGAAGGCCGCTTTCCTGCTCTCGCACAAGCAGCACGATCCTATCTCTGTTCACCTTGCACAAGCGTAGATAGGGAGCATCTTTTCAGTACAGCAGGACTTATTATGGATGAGAAGAGGAGCAGGTTAACTGCAAAAAATGCCGAGATGCTTATATTTAGCAAGGCAAATCTGCCATTCATGCTGCTTAATCAGAAGTAAGCTTTGAGTCTGACTCTAACCCCCCCTCCCTCTACCCCCACCCCCTCTCCCTATATTTCTAAAAGTTACATGAAATGCCTCAGTTGAAATGAGAGGAGATATAGCCAGGCCTACAGATTGAGCTACAATGTTTATTTATTTATTTTTACTTTTGTATTTTATTGTGCACTTCATTGCCCATGGCTCTCTCCCTACTCCTCTCTAAAGGGCACAGAAACTACCTCAGCTGAAATAGATATGCCTACAGATATAGCTCAATAGTTTTTTGTTTGATTATTGCTAATGCTGTGAACTTGTTTGCACACTATTGTCTGTTATCTCTTACATGCAGACAAATTGTCTTGAAACTATATTATTGTATTATATTATTTTGGCTATAGCCTGTTTATGTTGCAGTTTGAGTTTATTTTTTGACAGGAAACCTCGAGTATAAGCTCCAAGTTGTATGTCCAAGAAAGTGTCTCTAGAGATAATGTTGCAGTTGCACATATGTCAGTGTACATAGTTCTTATTCTCATTTGTATGACATATTTATTTTATTTTTCCACAAAAAAGCTTGTAGCTAAACTCCAAATTGTGTCTCTAAGAAAGCGCCTCTAGAGAGAGTGAAATGTTTATTGTTGGTGCACATGTTGTGTGTTGTGCACATAATCCATTTTTATTTAATTCCTTTTTCCACAGGAAAACTAAGGTTTATTGTTTACAACTTGTATCGACTCTAAGAGAGTGAAATGTTTACTGTTGTCTGTGTTGGTGCATTGCACATGTTGTGTGTTGTTGTTGTACACATAATTATTGCCACAAGAAAGCTTAAGCTAGTAAGCTACAGTTACTCTATGTAAGCTGAGTCCAAGTTGTCTCTAAGAGAGTCTCTAGAGTGTGAAATATTGCACATTGCCTCAGCCTGCAATAAAACGGTGGTTAATTCATGATACTTTCTCATCTCCCAATTTTTATACTTAATAATACAATGTCAATGTTGTGTAAGAAGAATCATTAATTAAATATATGAAAGTTACACAAGACAACAATATAGAAGAATTTATGGATTTGACGCTGTGATCGGTGATCGGCAATATCGGGATCGGCAGATACTGCTTTCGGTGATCGGTGATGGGTGATCGGCCCCAAAAATCCTGATCGGTACATCTCTAATAAAAACCAACTCAAATTTATTAGAATTGCCCTTATTACAGCCAACAAATGTATAGCTATGCATCGGAAAGATGCATCACCACCTACATTTGCTAGATGGATGAATGAATTAGCATCATGCATACCAAGTGAAAAGATTATGTATAATTTGAAGGGTAAACCTAGAGAGTTCCAAAAGATCTGGGGTGGTTTTCTAACATATGTGGACACGGAGTCCACAATACAGTAATCCTCTTATATTTAAACAATGTCATGTGATTGTTAAACATGCTTATTCAACATTTGGTGCTGTTTCTAGCTTTATTTTTTATTTGTTTTAATTTTCTTTTCTACCTTTCCCTGCTATTTAATCCCTCTCTGCAACAGTTTTGTTTTAGGCTATTTTTGTTTATGTTTGTTTGTTTTATGATATACTGAAGGCTTGTATTTATTCTTACTTATTTGACTTGGTACACACTCTGAAAGAATGTACGGTCTGACCTGTAGGGGTGGGTTGAGTGGGTGGGTGGGTGGGTTGAGTGGGTGGGTGGGTGGGTGGGGGGGATGGGCTGATCTGGTACCTATTTGTTATATTGATGTACATTGCCCTTTCATTCAGCTCTAGGGTTCTTATGTAAAAAAAAAAATCCAATGAAGATATTGTTGAAAAAAAATGTAACAATGTATATAACTATAAAGCAGTATAGTAACTGAAACTCTTACCACCATGTTTTCCCTCTCCACTTGAATGCAAACAAAAATGCAGAGCATGAGGGGTGGTAAGAGCTTCTTCTCCTCTGGGCTTCATCATCATTAATCAAATCTCCCCTGTATTCAACTACAAAGTCTCCTTTGCAGAATGAACCTCGGGTGAATAAACCACGTCCTGTGAAAAAAAATGAAGACAAAGAAAACAAATTATGTCTACTACAATTGTTTTTTGATCTGTAGCTAAATGTATTAAAAAACACACACTGTAGATAAAGAGCGAGAATAATGTCTAATTTGAATTTATGAAAAAGTGGTAGTGGTGTGCTCATGCCCTGTCTTTATACTGTCAAACTCAAGAAAATGCCGGGGCTCTTAAAGAAAAGGGTCAACATGAGGAAAAAAAGCAATGGAGCAGGAGCATGGAGCAGGACAAAAATACTTGAATTGGATTTAAATGCCTTTGTTTAAAACATGGCTACTTATGTCACTATAAAACACTGCCCTGTTTCAACCTAGAAGGCATTCATCAGGGTACAAAATGGTGGACAGAGAGCAAAAATGTTTATAACTTTGGTAAGGGGTGCCACCTAATCCTGATTGAGTGAATACAGGAGGCTGACATCAGGACATCCCAATACAAGTCATGTTTAAGATGACACACCTCCCCCACATGTTCTTCCTGTACATCCTACACTCATAAGAAATACCCAAACATTAAATTGCATCCATTATTATATCCATCACAAGAACACATTCCTGTACCTAGCCATGTTTTGAATAAAGGATTTTAAATCCATTTTAATAATTTTTATTAGGGATGTCCCGGTCCCGATCCCGATCGCGGGATCGGGATCGGGGCCGATATGGGCATTTTTTCACTGATCGGGATCGGCAATTTTGAACGTGGACCCAAGCCCGATTATTTTTACGTCAGCTGTCGTCAACGGAGCACAGTTTGTGGCAGAATGCAGTCGTGCTCGTAACGTTAGTCTGGAGAACCTGTGGATGAAATGTCTGCAGTGTGGAAATATTTCAAATTAGAAAGCGAACGCAGTCCAACGGCAACACGTAACATCTGCGATACGACCGCTTCACGAGCTGGTAACAAAAGAGCTGCATTTAATACTACAAATTTGATATGGCACATAAACAAAAACATGAGTTCACTCAAACAATATAGGCAAAGGCACCAAAGCGACAAACACTCGTGGATACTTTCAAAAGGAAAGAGAAATATCCTCGAGTCAGCGACATGGCCACAAATATTACAGAGAAGGTCATTGAATTCATCGCTCTGGATAACCAGCCCACCTCTGTGGTAGAGGATCAGGGTTTAGTTACTGACTTTGTTTACTTGGTTGTTTTTGTTAAAAAAAACAAAAAAAAACTAATGAAAACCAATGTTGCAATAGGATATACAGAATAAGAAAGAGCCATATGAAAGTATTTACTTTGTTTCAACAAAATAAAAAAAGCTATTAAGAACAGCTTGGATGCAGGTGATTTTTTTCTTAATGCAGCTGTATTATCTAGAAAAATTCTAGTTAGGGCTAAGTATCGGATCAGGACTCGGTATCGGCAGATACTAAATATTAAATGACTCGGATCGGGATCGGGGTAAAAAAAACCTGATCGGGACATCCCTAATTTTTATCTTCCACTTCCTGCTTTTTCCCTTTTCAACATTTAAGTTCACTTCATGGCTGCTTGATTGAGATGTGCTGCCAACTGCCAGCTATTAAGGTGATCCTGTTGGTATACGGTTCAGCCATGCAGCTGCTGCTGAGGTGATACATGCAGGCAGTGCATCACCTCAGCAGAGGGAGGAGGACAGGATGAATGGCTGTTACTGTATGACGTCTGTATGCTTTATCCTTTCTAAACTTCACTCAATATTATGATTTCAGGAATATGTATTTATTTTACTGACATTTTGACTCATTTCCAGTGATATATTAGTTTATATAGTGATGTTCCTGCTGTTAGCTTTACTGTTGCCGCTCAAGAAACAACATAATGTTACATAAAAATGAATAAAAAATTCTTATCATCTGTTTCTGAATCTATTCTTGGAAAAAGAAAATAGTAAGCAAAATAACTGATAAGGAGTATAGGTACTGATAAGAAACTTATCACCATCTGTCCATCTATACATCTAGATAGATAGCCAGATAAACAATACCACATTTAACACCATCTTACCTTTCACTGCATTGCTGTAATTCACCTCCAATCTCCATGTTTTGTCAGTCTTTAAAACAACATGGTGACAGGCATCTTTAAGAGGACTGATCCTTGGTGGCATTTCAAACTGCAAAGAAATTAATAAAAAATGAGATAGAGTTTTAAACAATATGTTACCCGAGTAACATATGGACTCTTCCCCTTAGCAAACTGAAAAACAGGAAGTGCAAACATTCCATTTTTACCATCTCTCTCCACCTGCCACTTTTGAAGCATTTAAACTGATGACGAGACTCAAACAAAAGAGTACCTGTTCTTCTGTTCTTTCTATTGTGCTATGCCAACTCAATTTTTGTTAAATCAAGCCTAAACTTAGTTGTGAAATATTGAGTTTATTGTGTAATGAAATCAATCAGTACAGTAGGGTCCCTAAATTCTTCATTTAACATATTGCTCGCTTAATATTTTCTTCTATGATATATAGATATATATTCTCTTAATTTTATTTCCACTGGCATGATTTAGGTTACACGTCCACCACGTTCTTAATATTCCAAGCAAAACCTGGCTTGCTACACTGTTTAATAACTATAACCAACCAACATTAAAATCGTTTGAAATTAACTGCGCCTTGTCTGGAAAGCATGGCTCTAAAAACTTTGCCCGCTTCAATATGGTTGGATTATCGTCGCCCACATAAGCATGACTTCAGGTCAAATTGTGATCGAGTCAAGTGCATTGTCCTGCGAAACCAACCACCCATCCCCCCACACCAGGTGTGATGGACTCGGTGAATATAGCCGCTATATTCCTACCCTGGCACAGATAAAAAATAAAAATAAATAAAATAACTGACACCCGAACATACAAATGACCTTAATTTTAACGAGTCAGTCCACCCTGGTACCCGAAAACTCTGATAACTGTCTTAATTAGCTGACTGTTAACGCTAGCAAGTGCTAATTTATGATAGCTATACCTGTGTTCGGCTAGCGAGTGTGTTGATATTAATGTGTCATTACCAGTGGTGACCAATAGAGGGGGCTGGTGATTGTGAACAACATATAGAGGCACTTCCTGTGGTGGTCATTCAGAACGTGGATGAAGACGTAAATAAAGGTTTTGAGTGTTAGCTCATATGAAAGACAAAAGCCTCATCATTTTAAAAGATGAACAAGACATGGTACCAGGAGTGAAAGGCAGGTCAAGCATAACTTTCTACTCGAGATGGAGACTTTGAGGCCACCGGAGGGACTGAAACTGGTGGGAAATGTCAATGGCAACTGGCGGTGTTTCAAGCAGCAATTTGAGCTGTACATGGCTGCCATTGGACTGGACTCAAAATCGGGAAGTTCCAGGCACATTGCTCACCAAGAAAAAACAGTATATGAGAGATACGTGTTCCGTTCACGGATGCAACAGCCTGAAGAGACGTTTGATTGCTTTGTGACTGATTTAAAACTAAAGGCGCAATCATGTGATTTCGGGGATCTGAAAGACTCCATGATCCGTGATCAAATTGTGTACGGGATCTATGATAAGCGGACCAGGGAACGGCTGCTACGGGATGCGCAGCTAACTCTCGAGGAGGCGGAGAGACAGTGCCATGCAAGTGAGTTGGCACAACAGCATGCAAAGACGTTCAGTGAAACAGGTATCACTGCGGGATATGACAGTGTAAAAGTAGCTGTGGTTAAAAATAAAAAGAAAAGAATCACGCCACAAAAGAAAAGCACAGATGATGCGAGCTACTCCTGCAAACGCTGTGGTGGCAGACACGAGCCCCGGAGGTGTCCTGCGTATGGCAAAAAGTGTTCAAAATGTAATGGAAAAAATCATTTTGCAAAACAATGTCTCTCTAAAAGCAAGCCCAATTCAGTGCGGTTAGTGGAAGAGACTGACCTGAGTGAGACTTTCTTTGTCGGGATGGTGTCATGTGATAATACACAAACAGAGCAGGAGGAAATGACAGGCGCTCAGAAAAAGGAGACACGTGGCTTGTGTCATTTCAAATAAATGGAGCTATAGTAGCACTAAGGATTGATACAGGTGCACAGGCGAACCTGATCAGCATGACAGAAATCAGTACTATGAAAGAAAAGCCCAAAATAATCAAGAAAAGAGTGCCGCTGAAGGACTACAATGGAAAAGACATTGAAAGCAAAGGTCAGTGCAGACTGAAGGTAACAGTGAAGAATAAAACTTACAATGTGCTGTTTTCAGTCGTACCTGAGGGCCGTGAGTCACTGCTGGGCGGGGTTGCATCAAAGGCATTAAACCTGGTGAGGAGAGTGTACCACATTAACTGCTCAGAAGCAATAAGTGTACACTAATGCACAGTTGACTCCATTTTGCAGTGTTATGATGATGTCTTCAAAGGATTGGGATGCCTGCCATACACATATAAAATCCAACTAAAAGACGATGCAAAACCAGTAATTCATGCGCCACGCAGAGTTCCAGCTCCACTTCGAGAGAGTCTCAAAAAGGAACTGGACAGGATGTCTCAGCTGCAAGTCGTCACAAAAGTGGAGGAACCTACTGAGTGGGTAAACTCGATGGTGTGCGTGGATAAAAAGAATACAAACAAAGAACTGAGAATATGCATGGATCCTGGAGATTTAAACAAGAACATAAAACGTGAGCATTACCAGATACCAAAGCATGAGGAGATTGCAAGTGAAATGGCAAGAGCCAAATATTTCTCAAAACTTGATGCAGCGCAGGGATTCTGGCAAATCAAGTTGGATGAGGAAAGTTCAAGATACTGCACTTTCAATACACCTTATGGCAGATACAGGTTTCTCAGAATGCCATTTGGCCAAGGGAGTAGGTTTGATTTTGAGATTGGTGGGGACACAAAAGTGCTCCAAGGCAGCACTCCTAAAAGTTGACGTTTTTTGCATTAGCAATCATAATTTCACGTCATATCTGCATGACGTGAAATTATGATTGCTAATGCAAACACATACACACTAGTAATACATGATGAGGCCTCTTAGAACACCAGACTTGATATAAAGCTCTGATTTTAAAGCCACATGGGTGAAGCATTGCTATTCAGATCATCATCACACTAACATTTGTCACAGTGCTGAATCTCATGACTAACATATCCATCATTATTTAACCTCACCTGTGAATTTCCAGCCTCTCTTTCAGCTTCTCCTCCTCCATCTCCTCCAGCTTCTCCTCCTCTATCTCCTCCAGCCTCTCCTTCTCTACCTCCTCCTGCTTCTCTTCCTTCATCTGCTCCAGCCTCTCCTTCTCTACCTCCTCCTGCCTCTCTTCCTCTACCTTCTCTGGCCTCTCCTCCTCCATCTCCTCCAGCCTCTCTGCTGTCTGTCACCATACAAAAATATGTTGATGCATGACATGAACAGATACATTAGGGATACAATGATCATAGAGCTTGATGGTACAGTTATTGCCTGAGCAAAAAATGCTTTTACTAAATATTAGGATTACTTAATATTAATTAATTATATTTTATAATTATAAAATAACATGATCATCTAGAATCTGATGTTTTATTGTATTTCCACCACAAATTTTCTTTATTTGTGTTTTTAAACTCTCTGCTCTCTTCTACACAAATACATGAAAATAAGAATTAAAAATAACTTTAAAAAAGTGTATCTCTTTGGCATTAAATATTCTCTTTTATTCAATATCTGTATTGTTGAGCCTCTACCTATACACCCTTGAAGTAACTTACACTTTGACTCCTAAAGAAGTCTCTTATTTCCAGTTTTCTTTTCTTTGACATTCTTCAAATCCTATACAGCACACACGCACGCAAACAGACACAAACACAAATGTAAATGACACCACTGATATTAAAATCCATCTAGCTGACGTGACCCAGGAAGAACAAATGCCGAACATGTTGACAACTTACACTCGCAGTTGCAGATAACATGCACTGCCTCTCCTCCGGTCCAACTAGCAGATTGCAGGTAGTTTTTACAAGCAGAAGGAGTGACAGTGGGGACAGCCAATCACATGTAAGTTAGTGAGAAACCGGCAGCCGATCAGGGAGCGGTATTTAGGTTAGAGGCGGGACTTCTAGCAGAGACCGACATTTAACCCTTTGTGTGCCATAATCATTGACTAAACACTACGGACAGCGGTTGTATTGATAGTGACTACACAGTAGCGGCTGAATAGTGGTAGGGACGTGTCCCTAGCGTCCCTACCCAATTCTACGCCCTTGCATTTGGCATAATCTCAGTTTCTGAGATTTTTCATCCTGCCATGGACAACATGTTGGAGGGACTAGTACATGAAAATGGACTGAGACTAAACCGTGCCAAGTGCCAATTTGGTGTACAGGAGATAACATTTTTGGGTGACACACTGTCTGCTCAGGGCATTGCGCCTGATGAAAGAAAGATAAAAGCTATCCTAGGCATGCCACGCCCTATTGACAAGAAAGGTGTGCTTAGAGTAATGGGCATGATAAACTTTATTGGAAAGTTCATACCAAACTTGTCAGTGAGAACGTCAGCATTAAGAGAGCTCCTTCATGATTCCACAGACATGAGTGGACAGAGACAAATGAGAGAGAGTGGAATGCTTTAAAGACCACAATGACAGCTGTCCCCGTGCTGGCTTATTATGATTCAACCAAGAGACTGAAGATTTCCACAGATGCTTCAAAGGACGGGCTTGGTGCTGTCTTGCTACAGGCAGAAGGAGAAGGTTGGAAGCCAGTAGCGTATGCTTCCAGATCCATGACTAAGACTGAAAGCAGATATGCTCAAATTGAAAAAGAGTGTCTTGGACTGACTTATGGACTGGAAATCTTTCATTGTTAGGGTTAGGGTTATGGACTTCCCACTTTCACAGTTGAGACGGATCACCATCCTCTTGTGTCGATCATCAAGAAAAGCCTGAATGAGATGTCGCCGAGGATTCAGCGCCTCATCATGAAAATGCAAAGGTATGACTTCGAGTTGATATACACACCTGGCAAGCATCTAGTGTTAGCCGATGCACTGACTGCTAAAGACAAGGAGCTGCAAGCTGTGATAGAACACCTCCAAAGTTGCTGGCCCAGGGGGTCCTGCCCAAAGTACTATCACATCAGATCTGAGCCAAGTGTGGCAAATGGACTGTTATTAAGAGACAATCGGATTGTCATTCCACACAGCCTGAGACTGGAAGTACTACAGAAACTACATGAGGGACACTTGGGAATTGAAAAATGTAAAAGGAGATCCAGAGACACTGTATACTGGCATGGTATAAACAAGGACATTGAAAACATGATAGGAAAATGTGAAACATGCAAAAGGCACCAGAGCAAGCAGGCAAAGGAACCCATGATGATTCCTGATCTTCCTACTGAACCCTGGAAGAAAGTAGGAACAGATTTGTTTCATTGTAATGGGAAAGATTATGTGTTAGTTATTGATTACTATTCCAATTTCCCAGAAATTGCTCTGCTCACAAATGCAACTGCCAACAGTGTTATTACTCATGTAAAGTCCATATTCGCTAGGCATGGAATACCAGAGACTGTAGTTAGTGACAATGGTCCGTGTTATAACTGCAATGAATGGCGGCAGTTTGCAGAACAACATGGTCTCCATCATGTTTGTTTGTTTATTTTTATGGATCCCCATTAGTCACTGCCTCAGCAGCGACTATTCTTCCTGGGGTCCTACATCACAATACAAAATTTAAAATATATACTGTATATATATATGCTCAATCCGAAAACATATATACACATATACATGTACAAATATTACATACATGTTAAAATATTTAAGACATTCAAGACAACAACAACTACAAATGACACTTATCCTGTAGCACTTGTCCTGTAACAAACAACCACTACAAAAAATAAAATAAAATAAATGACAGTTGAAAAAAAAGAAAATAAATGAGGCAAATGTATGTCTAAATATTAAATGCAGTCCAAAAAAATCTCTTTCTGTGCAACACTTTTTTTTAGTCTTTTCCGGAAACCAGCTCTACTCGTGATTGAGACCAGATGCTGTGGGAGTCTATTCCAGCATGTAATTGCCCTGTACATAACTGTTCTTTTTAAAGCATCTGATCTGGGTATAGGCAGGGTAAAAACACCTCTTAAGGCTCATCTAGTTCCATGGTTGTGACTGTCACTAGCACGCACCAGCTGAGAGTAGAGACAAGAAGGCTTAGTTGATGTATAAATGTTTTTCAAAAATAAAATTAGGCTACAAGCAAGTCTCTCACCAACTCTCATCCATGACAATGGTGCATTTTTTCGACACTGTGCCTAAATGAGCAACGTAGAGCAAGTCTTGCAGCCCTATTTTGAGTGAGCTGAATTTTATTTAGTTGTAGTTTGGATGCATTTGCTGGTAAATAGTCAAGATGTGTAAGCACAAGTGATTCTATTACTTGCTTAGTAGTTGTTTTGGTTAAAAAGTAGGCACTTCTTCTAACGACTGAAATACTTCTGCTCGTTTTTGCTACAATGTTGTTAATGAGAGTAGCCCAAGAAAGTGTTTCATCGACTGTAATCCCCAGCAGTCTGGCCTCCTTAACTTGCTCAATATTAGCTCCAAGCAAAGAAACACATAATCTTTGTTCCTTTCTATGAGCATAATTTGAGCTAATAACAAGACATTTGGTTTTTGATATATTCAGTTTCAACTTATTTTCAGTGACCCATTGAGAGATCTGCATTAACTCATCTTGAAGTACACTACTCAGATCTGTATCATTCTCTGCCGAGGCATATATTGTAGTGTCATCTGCGTAAATTATACTGCGAGCGTTTTTTAAGACATATGGAATATCATTTACAAACACTGAGTATAATAAAGGTCCAAGGCAGCTTCCCTGAGGGAGGCCACAATTTAATATTTTGCAACTTGAAAGAGATCCAATAAACGAGACACATTGCTGTCTGTTAAACAGGTAGCTTTTCATCCAGTTAATGGCTGGAAGTTTAAAACCATAAGCAGCTAGTTTTATAATTAGCAATTCGTGGTCGATAAGATCAAAAGCTGCGCTAAAATCCGGCATCACTGTTCCAACTAATAATTTGTTGTCAATTTGTTTCAGCCAATCATCCGTTAATTGCGTGAGAGCAGTGCATGTTGAGTAGCCAGTTTTGTAAGCGTGTTGAAAGTCAGAATTGATACTATTACTAGAGAAATAGTTTTGAATTTGCCTAAATACAATTGTCTCCATAGGTTTTCCTAAGACAGGTAAAATACTGATTGGCCTACTGTTCAATCCAGTGAATGCTTCTTTCCTGTTTTTCTGTAGAGGAGTAAGCTTAGCTACCTTCCATACTTAAGGATACTTGAGGACATTTGGTATGAAGTCAGTAGAGAAAATATGCAGATTAGATGTCAGATTTATAAGACACACTAGATTTAGAAAAAAGCAGAGGCAGAACATAAGCCACCAAAACATATAGACTGGAAAACCACAAACTACCATGAATAAAGGCAGAGTTGTACTCCTATGCAAGATTGTCCAAATCCTTCAAACTCCTGACCATCAACACTTTTGCTTGTCCTGGAGTGCCGTTTAGCTCTATGTAAATGTTGCAGTTGGAGGTCCATGTTGCTTGAATTTTTTTCTCTTTGTGTAGGTATCAAGCTCTCTGTCGATACCACATCCAGTCCCCAGCATGCACATCCACATCCACATCCAGTCCCCAGCATGCACAGGCAAATAGCAAAGCTGAAAAGGGAGTGCATATCATTAAGCAGTTTTTGAAGAAGGCCACAGATAGTAAGTCAGATCCATATTTAGCTCTGCTGAGCTACAGGTCTGCCCCCCCTTGACTGTGGTCTCTCCCCAGCAGAACTTTTGATGAATCGCAAGCTGCGCACTACACTGCCCCACTACACAGAGAGCAAACAGAGAACTGAGATTCAGTCGAAAATGTAGAACTTGAAATGGAAACAAAAACAGCGTTATGACAAGTCAACAAAAGCTCTCAGACTACTTGCAAAGGATGATGTGGTGAGAATCCAAGACCAGGATGCATGGAACAGAAAGCGACAGTTCTTCAAGAAATAGGACCAAGGTCCTATGAAGTGAGAACTGAGGATGGACATGTGTTCAGAAGGAACCGTCGTAACCTTCTGAAAACCAGAGAGACTTTTCAAGGGACACTGTGTGGTGATGCAGATGGAAAGAATGCTGTGTCACAGGCTGACACGGTGCCTGAGTTGAAATCAGATGGACATGTGCAGGTGAAAACAAGTGATATTTCCACAGAGTTACCTGTACTGAGGCGATCTGAACGTCAGATCAAAAGACCAGTTAAACTTGATCTTTAAATCAGTGTATTGGATGCTGAGGTTCTAATGTTAAAAAAACAAAAACAGAACAAAACAAAACAAAAGAAAGAAGGATTGTACAAAGTATGGTTTTGAAATGTGTTTATTTGTCTATAAGAGCTTGGTGTTAATTGAAAACATGGTGAACAGTTCAACAAAAACAAGCTGGAGATAACAGTTTACAAGAAGTTGATATAGAAATGAGAAATGTTGTAATTGTGGTTACAATAATTCTGACTTATCGTACTGGTACTACATAAGTGTGTTAAGGCATATGTTTTCTTATGCTCATAGTTAATAACTTCAAAGAAAGGGGGATGTGTTGATATTAATGTGTCATTACCAGTGGTGACCAATAGAGGAGGCTGGTGATTGTGAACAACATATAGAGGCACTTCCTGTGGGGGTCATTCAGAACGTGGATGAAGACGTAAATAAAGGTTTTGAGCGTTAGCTCATATGAAAGACAAAAGCCTCATCATTTTAAAAGATGAACAAGACAGCGACCTTTAAACAAGAAAGCCGACAGTTTTAGTAAATAAATAAATGGCTACACAACGCATCAAACTGTCATGGCATTACGCTACTGTATATTTCAAGAAAATACTTAATACTTACTGAACACGCCGCTTGTTATACCCTGTTTAATCGACTTCAGTGGTGGCACGGAGCTGTTGCGGTGGCTCGGAGCTGTTCTATGATAGTCCACTTCCTGTTAGATTTCACATTAAAAGCCTACCGGCGGAAGTCACAATGTAATGGCGATTTAATGAAGGGAAGGTAACGTGCTACTCAGCAAATTAAATGGATTTCCTAGTCTGGTCTGCTGGGGCTCTGTCACAAATCATTTTGCTTTTGATTGAGTTCACCATACTTGCCATAAGAGCAAATATTGATATCTCATATCTCAATTAACATATATAAATATATATTTGTTTTCCCCTTTTCATTGCTTTTAGAAATGGAATCATGGACAATATAGAAAATGTATACAAAACAAAAAATATGCAAAAAAAAACAACTCTTCAATGTCAAAGTGAAAATAGATTTCTACAAATTGATGTAAATTAATTGAATATATAAATGATTGCATTTTCGCCCCTTAAAGTCAGTATTTAGTAGATGCACCTTTGGCCTCAATCACATCACTGAGTCTGTGTGTGTGTGGATAGATCTTAATCGGGCCTGCACATCTGGACACTGCAATTTTACTCCATTCTTCTTTGCAAAACTGCTCAAGCTCTGTTAGGTTGAACGGGGATCGAGTGTGAACAGCCCTTTTCAAGTCCAGCCACAAATTCTCTTTTGGGTTGAGGTCTGGGCTTTGACTGGGCCACTCCAGAACATTCACCTTGTTGTCTTTAAACCATTTCTGTGTAGCATTGGCTGTTTGCTTCGGGTCATTGTCTTGCTGGAAAATAAATCTTCTCCCAAGTAGTAGTTGCAGACTGCATCAGGATGTCCTCCAGGATTTCCATATATTTTGCTTCATTCATTAAACCCTCTCCCCACAGCATGATGCTGCCACCACCATGCTTCACAGTGGGGATGGTATGTTTGTGGTGATGTTCAGTGTTTGGTGTCAGCAAAACATAGCATCTAGTCTGATAGCTAAAAAGCTCCATTTTGGTCTCGTCAGACCAAAGAAACTTCTTCCAGTTGACCTTGGAGTCTCCCGCATGCCTTTGGGGGAACACTAGTTGAGATTTAATGAGCTTTCTTCAACAGTGGCTTTCTCTTTGCCACTCTACAATAAAGCTTTGACTGATGAAGAACCTGGGCAACAGTTGTTGTATACCGAATTTTCAGCTTTCCCCCATTTCTGAAAATGTTTTGTTTTGTATATTTTTTATATATAAGAGGAAAACATCCAAGGGGGTGAATAATTTATACAAATATATATACAGTATATATGCACACAAATATATGTATACAGTGATATAATATATACATATTTATGTGCATAGGTGTGTGTTGACACAAACAAAAGATCAAAAAACAAAATATAAAGGATTAATTTTACCACATTCTCTAAGACAAAGTACATGCAAAGTACATACAGTATTACCTGATCCTTGATACTATCAATTAACAAATATACATTAGGACGGACCTGAAATGTGAATGCTCAAGGAGAATTATAGTTGAATCTTAGCTTTATCATCTGTCTTTCTTATTAATTAACCTGATCAGGGCACAAGATGAAGAGTAACAATCCACAAAATTAAAGGGACATGGGGCAGGATCAAGAAATAAGATTCGATAGTGACACGACGGCCATTGCGGCCGTTAGGGTAACTGCAGCCAACGGCCAAGCCGGCACGGGAGCGCGCATGAACTCTTCACATTATTGCAGCTGATGCTGTGACACTACCATTGTTTCTTTACTCGTTGTTCACGTGACTGTTTACAGCAAGACCGACGTTGGTAGCCTAAAACTGCAAACAGCATCATGTCAAGCGACAAAGTAAGTAAACTAACAATGTTTATTTTAGTGTAACTTTTTGTTTGGTGACTGAACTGTATCTTGTATTTATCCACTGTACAATAACACAATGCCATATACAGTCCTCTATATTTATTTTTATTTTATTCTTATCTCTATTTTCTATTTTTAACCAAGAATTTATTGTTTATTCTTTATTTTCAGCTAAGAGTTTATTGTTTATTTTTTATCTCATTTATGTATATATATATATATATATATATATATATATATATATATATATATATATATATATATATATATATATATATATATGTGTGTGTGTGTGTGTATATATATACATATTTATTTTTATACACCTCTTTGCAAGTAGTTGTTGTTTGCAAACTGCCCTGTGTGCTGCTTCCTGCTGGAAATTCAATTTCCCTGAGGGAGTCATCCCAAAGGGATCAATAAAGTCAAGTCTAAATCGTAGTCTAAGTCTCTTTTCATCTATCTCCTTAATATTTCAATTATATCATTATGATGATCATGACATCTTTTGACTTCCAAGGGAGCCCTCAATACTGTCTTGAAGGACAGCAAAGTCCTCCTCATTCATGGTGCTGAAAGTTCCTTCAGTTACTGCAGACTTTAATCCAATCACACCTCAGACAATTGCGCTTCCATCGCGCACGCTGTTTAGCGTTTTCCAGCATTTTTTGTGGGGTTGGCACCTGCAACGTGGCCTTGATAATCCCTGACCATTTTTTCTGAAGAGAAAGAATCCAGAAGCAAAATAATATCAGATAGTAGTTAACATCTAACTCTGACATCTACACTACTGACTGTGCAATGGAAATATGATGAAATATGGTATATTTACCATAAGCAGGGGTTTGTGATGGCGAATATGTCTTGAGGCGTTTGTACTTAACAGCCTGGAATAAAATAAAATGAAAGAGGCATCCAAACTACCATTACACAAAAATCTATTTATAATTTAGCAGTAAAATCACACAAATAGATAGTCAGCTATATTCCTGAGGACCACCCTACAACTCTGCACATCTGCTAAATGAAAAAAGGTCAAAAAAGCTCCCGTAGGTTTGTTGTTTTTGTCAACGCCGTCATTTTCTCTGTGTGACGGTGGTGAAAGAAAGTAAAATTTACATGATGTGACACAGCATAAAAATTGAATGAAAAAGGAATATTCAACATTTAACATTTGTGTACTCAAGGTGAAGACACAAGGGTTTAAATGCTCTAAATCTATATCAGACCAAACAAATAGTATAGTATAAGTTGACAGGAAAAACACATACTTTATGAACAAATGACATAAAACTTTATTTACATTACTTAATTGTTGAGAAATTGTTCTATGAACATGAGTATAGATTTCTTAATTGTTTTGTTTCAAACCAGTTTTATCCAAATTCACAAGAATTTAATTCAAAAAGTGACAAAATAACAGAACACTAATGTCCTCATTACTTTATTGGAGGAAATGTCAACCGTGAAGTTAACATTGTGTTGTCTGATGCAGATATAAGTAGGAATATTTACCTGGTCTGTCTGGTTTCAAATGTGGTCAAAGTTTTGGCAAGGGTTCAGTATCAATCACATCCATCACACCCTCACAGATGAAAGTCTGGAAAATGTGAGAGTTGAACTTTCGAATGATGTCAGACAAAGAAACAGTGAGATGGTGAAGCAAAACCCAGCAGCCGGAGAGTTTAAAGCCAGGTGGCCTGCATTCTTTCATATTGATGAGGTAAACACATGCTTGCCTTTTCCCCTATTCTTATTATGCAATTTCAGTGTGCAGCTGTTAAAATTTAACGTCTGATAAGGTAAAACAAAAGATGACCAACATTTGGAGAGAGAAAAGCTCCTGTAGAGGAAGCAGTTCTTTATTTTGGCCACTTGGGGGCAGAAGAACTCTATGGCAAGCTACTCTTTTAACTTCTAACAGATAAATGCTGAATTCCAGCAGATTACACTTCCACTTGAGACAAACTTCATGGTACAGTTGGACAATCTTTTACCCCAGCTGACATCTGTTTTCCAGAAGAAAGGAGGTGTTTCTGGCCAGAAACTATCCAACCATCTGTAAATCTGTGTATACAATGTTATGGAATTTTTTTTCATACATACTTCATACACTGTGTAATTGTATTGTCCGTATGAAGCCCCAGTTTGCATCATCAGTAACAGCCTGGATTATTTGCAAGGTGCAAAAATAATTTCTAAGGAAATGTATTGTCTTTTTAAGGCAATAATACCATATGGGCTAGAGATGCAGCCATGTGATCAGACAGGTGCCAGTTCAATCCTGTGTTCCCAGGTGGTGATAATAAGATCGGGCTGTAGATGTACTAAGCACTTATGTGTTAAGAGGACAGCATTGTTGTCAGTTGTACTCAGAGGTGTCAAAAGTATTCACATTCATTACTCAGGTAGAAGTATAGATACTAGGGTTTAAAAATACTTCTGTAGAAGTTGAAGTATCAACTCAAGCTTTTTACTCAAGTAAAAGTGTAAAAGTACTGGTTTCAAAACTACTTAAAGTATAAAAGTAAAAGTAATGTAAGGGGAAAAAATGCCATTAAGGACAAAAGCTTAGGCTGCGCCACAGGGGCCTATAGTGCTACCCCACCTCCCCAAAAAAACATTTTTCTAAAGGCCATAATGACTATAATGTTATGGGGCGATGGATCGCGTACAAACCAATAGGGTGTCGGACAGGGTTGGAATTTCGTCATTTTAGGGGCACCAAGGCCACATGACAGGGCACAAAGGCCATTGAGTAAAATTCCATGGTTTTACCTTTCAGATTGATACCATAACAACCTAATTTATAATAAGACATGGATTATGTATTAAAACATTTTTTAATGTCAATATCAAGTTAATGTTACATTAGAAAACAGTTTTTTTAAAGTACATACAAAAAAGAGTGTAAAAGAGTGTAATTCACACAGAAAGTCGGCGCCGCAGCTCCAAAAGAGGCGTGACGGTACACGTCATGATGATGACGTGTGTGTCCTCCTGTTAATCTAAACATGTATCCGCTGACTGTTTATAATCATATGGATGCTGTTATAATGTGCTGTGATTGGGATCCTGACCCACCAAACATCCTGTAAAATGACAAAGTTACGTTTTTTTCTTAATTACATAATCGCCATCAGTAAACAGGATGCTGTCTGACTCTATCACTTGCGGGGAGGGAGGCTGTTTATGGGGGAAAGTTCACTGAAGTCTTCACCGCAACAAACATTTGGCGAGTTAAAGTTTTTTGCCGGGGACGCTGTTTTTCGGGCAGAAATGTGACAAAGAGTCGGTCGGACTTCTCCACGAATAACTGCAGTATTTTTTTCCTCATATAAGTTGCCAAAGACACAACCAGTTACTACGTTACTGTTGTATGGTCATGTAACGTTGCTTTGTATCTATATTTTGTTGAGTGAAGGATCTGTACAGTTATCAGACAGTGAACACCAGACCGACACGCCCCCGCTCCGCGCCGCCGGCTTATCCGTTCACACTGATTCGGTTCGCCAATACTGTGCCTCTCCGGAGGCGCATCAGAGGTGCAGCAAAATTTCACGAGTAACTAGGCTATTTTTAAAATGTAAGGAGTAGAAAGTACAGATAATTGTGTGAAAATGTAAGGAGTAGAAGTAAAAAGTTGGCTGAAAAATAATTACTCCAGTAAAGTATAGATACCCAAAATTTCTACTTAAGTAAGGTAACAAAGTATTTGTACTTCGTTACTTGACACCTCTGGTTGTACTGTATGTCTAACCCTAACCCTAACCCTATCTTCCCTTGTTATAATTGCCTTTTTCCAGGGCTCAGGAAATTCATTACTTCTGATAGAGCAGTTGACTACATGAGTCACTGGCACTTGAACAACAGAACTGTGTTTTTTAATAAATAAAGTATCTAATCCAAAATAATCCTTAGCTTTAGATTGCTATAACTGCATTATAACTTTACCAATTTCACTGATTAACCTTGATTAACCTCTTTAATATGAAAAGAAGTCGAGAGATCTCTCTGTATGTCTTCGAACTCAATTGGTCAGAAATTAGTCGCCAGTTCCTCAACTGATTTAATGAAAAAAGTATTAAATTCGTTTGAAATTTCCAAAACATCATTACCAACTCTTCCATTTATATTCAGTTCCACGTTAGATCTTTTCATATTTGATGCCCGATTGGTCAAAATATTTAGATGTTTCCAGAGTGCTGTGCTTTTCCCTTTTGAGTCAGCAATTAGTTGCATAAAGTAACAGCTTTTTGCCATACGCAACTCCTTTGTTACCTTATTTCTTAAGCCTTTGAAAATAAGTGTGTCTGAATTATTTCTTGTTACCAATGACTGTTTGCGAGATCTCTTTTCTTCATTATCTGGTGAATATCCTTATTTAAGCATGGTGAAGCCCTGGAACGTCATGGCTGTTTCAATTTCTGAATGTATTTCTGCATCAGATCAGTAAATGTTTTCATCATTGTATCACAAGAGGTGTTTACATTGTAAGATTGTATAACATCGTCCCAATTAATATATCGTAACTCATTTTCAAATTGTGTTGTTTTGTTCTTTGGAATACCTGCAAACTCTGGTTTACCATTGCACCAGGATTTTAGACGTTTTTTGGTAAGTTTTCTAACTATTAAAACCATATTGTGGTCAGACAGGCCTGTGATTAAATTGTATGTCTTTGTCACTCTCTCAGTTCTATTAGTGAAGACCAAGTCAATAAGGGTTTTGCTGACTTTAGTAAGTCTCGTTGGTCCTTTAATTATTTGCTGAAAATTATGGTTTGAATTGTTTTTAATTTTTGCTTGCTGCCTTTGTCCAACCAGTTTATATTATAGTCTCCCAAGAATATAGTTTCACAGCTACAATTTAGTTGTTTAAGTAGTTCGTCTAGATCTTGGTAAAATGAGACACCATGTGAGGGAGGATTATATAGGGTTACAATATTAAATTTCATTTTTGTTGACAACACTACATTAATAGCAGTACACTCTAAAGGTGTGTCCAGATTAATTTCAACACATTTAAAACTCTCTCTTATATAAATCATTGCTCCACAACCGCCACCCCCCCACCTCCCCACCCCCCGCCCATCAATCTAACTTTCCTAAAGCATACATAACCTGATACTTCAGTCATATGTGTTGGGATATTACAGTTAAGCCATGTTTCAATCAAACATAAATAATCTACATTGGAGTCTGTTAGTAGGTGTTGAACCTGATCTTGTTTTGAAATAATACTTTGAATGTTTAAGTGTCCTCCTACAATACCCTTTGGTTTGGTCTTTGACTCCCATATGACCTTTGCATGATTTACAGTCTGGAAGAATCTAAATCATCTTTGTTTACCTTCAGCACTACCACTGTGTTTGCAGGATTCACTGATTGCCCGTTTCACTGCATATTTTCTTCCTGTTGTTGTGTGTTGTTATGAGCAGGAAGGTTCTGACACTGTTGGCAAACTAAAGTCGACAGCATGAGGAGTGGAATCCCAAGTGTGTTGTTGTGGGTCAGGCAGCAGTTTCAAATGGAGCAGGTCTGTGGGTTCCCTCTCTCCTGTGGAAACATGCTGCACCTGCATGGCCTCAGCTGTATCTAATGTTCTCTGATTGCTCAATTCATTATGGATTTATCACTGTAATATTAAAAAAGTCCCCATTCCATGTGCGTGTGTGTGTGAATGGTAATATCTCCAAAATATTTACTGTCTGTGAGCCAACTTCCTTAAAAGACTGAGCTCTTCTTTGTTTTTCACCTTCTCTGTGACTTTGAGATGCTGCATTATATCCACGTAAGTCCACAAATAGGACACTGATGCCCAGCTGTTTTATTGCTGGGCCTTCTTCTGGGGTGAGGAGACTTTGCTGGCACAGGATTTTTCTGCGCTTCGGCCTTCTCTGGTCTCTGTGTTCAAATGGAAGAGATGGAAAAAATAACATGATGATTTACAGAAATACAATCTTAATCATGTCAAATTTTGCACTAAAATTAGGCGAATTGCTACTTTTTTTGTCCAAGAAAAATGTTTTCAAAAGTGGCATCATCTCACCTGATTGACAGTTGTTAAAATGTTTTGCTTGTTATTGTTGTTATGTTTATTACTATGCACAGAACTGAATTGCTGAGGTTTGCACAATAACTGCCCTTGTTTGGAGATAATAGTAACTCAGACCTCTATATATTCACAAGTTGTCACACCCTCTTCTCTCCCTCACTATTTTCACTTATTCTATCATTATCATATTAACTTCAAGGTTATGTTAATTCATGTGTTTCAGCTCAAGTTAATTCATTTGATTTATAAAATGTTGTATTTTACATGTATATCTACAACTGCCTATTTTCATACTAGTGTTTTACATTTAGCATTAACATGTTACATATTTCCAGAAGCATCTTTAAAACAGCTATAATAATGTGTTGAAATTGGTTCACATTGGACTCTGAGTGGATAGTGTAGTCACATGAGAGCTGATAAACAGGAAACTTAACATGTGAAGCCGCACAGTGACAGAAATACTGTCCTATAAAGTGGATCTGTCTCCCCCTGGTGTTTCTTTTTATCAAGAGTAATTGACTACTGTCTACTGTCATGTCATGTTATATTAATGCAATATAATTACAAAGCAACTATTATTTTTTTGTTATTATTATCATTAGGCTTGCTCAATAAATCCAGTTATAATCAGATAATGTCAGACCACTGCATGAAGACACGTTGTTACACATGCACCCTCTTCTCTCCCTGCAGGTTTCAGCAATGGAAATATTTTATATTTAATATTATTTCATATGTGCTGGCTTTATGGGCTAAATATCAAGTAGCAAGAGTTCATAGTAAAATAGATGTTCTTTGCTCAGAATTACTATAGAAGATATAACAACAATTAAGGACAATGTAGTGGAAATAGGACTCTTTAATGTTTTAAAGTTTTAAAATTTTCATTCTGCAGTTTGAAATAATTCATGCAGAACAAACACTATCTGACACGTTCATTTTAATGGAACGACAAAGTCAGGTGAGCTATCTTACCTCTACATATGCCATTATTTTCCCTAGCTGTAGCAGAGCGCAGTGACTCGGACTTCTCCAATTTCGGAACAAATTAACCACTTAGCGCCCGCCACGGGTTTAAGTTGCTATAAACAAGCGACACTGCATGAAAGCATATGAGACTGTGGGCGGCACATCCGGTTACGAGATGTAGGGTGCTTACCTGAGAGGTAGGTCCCTCCAGTTGACCAATCACCGCGAATTTGACGTTGTTCCGACGTCATTGACCCTTTTTACTTTTTTTTTCGCAACTTTGACTTTTCAGAAATATTTGCCGCAAAATCAGGTATTTTTGAATTTTAGCGCAAGGTTTTTGCCCGCTTTTTTGTTTCTTTTTTCCAAAGTTATATTTTGTGTGAAATCAAAGGTGTGTTTTCTGAATTTGATATGGTAAATCGACACCCATTTAGTCTTTAAAATCTCCTCTACTGTAAAAACACAGACGGAGTTGATTGTGTTGTTTTATATAACACAGCACTGGTATGATAATTCTGAGGGCATCATGTACTATACTATATAGTGGTGTCTTTGTATTTAGCAAGGACAAAATAAAATGTAATTTTTTAAAGAGGGGAGCATTATTTGTGAACATGAAAGTAAGAGTGTGAGAGTAAGAGTGTGGTGGTAATTTGTGCCACAAGTTCAATTACTCATTATTAAATTAATTTTTCATGTTAGGAGTTTGTGCAAAGGTTGGGTCCTTTGTCAGACTTATACTGAGGGGACAAAGCAGAGAACTACGGGAAGGGAAGATACTGGAATAGTAACAGGCATCAGTGGGACATGCATGTGTACAGATGAAGAGGGAATGAAAGAAATAGAAGCTCAGTGCATCATGGGACATCCCCCAGCAGTCTAGGCCTATAGCAGCATAGCTAAGGGATGGTTCAGGGTTCAGCTGAGCCAACCCTAACAGTAAGCTTTGTCAAAAAGTCTACTCTTAAACAGAGAGAGGGTGTCTGCCTCATGGACCAAGACTGGAAGTTGGTTACACAGTAGAGGAGCCTGATAGCTGAAGGCTCTGCCTCCCATTCTACTTTTAGAGACTGTGGGAACCACAAGTAAGCCTGCATCCTGAGAGTGTAGTGCTCTGGCAGGGTAATAGCAAACAATTAAAATACAATACTTCTTGTGAAGGCTGACTCCAAGACAGGTGTACCTTACAGACATCAAGGACATTGAGGTATAGACACCTGTGAACACACAATACTGTGCTTCCACACACACACAATGACTGGATAATCATTAATGCTATCAAGACATGTTTTTAATTATGCTCCTTTGTTTGTATTAACCAGCCACCTGTGTGGACCGGAAGAAAAATTTACAACGCTGTATGTGACAGGCCAAAAATGTTTCTAACGTGTGGAATTTCAGGGATTGGTTTGACGTAAACAGTTTTGTTTTTATTTAGAGTCTACACCACCATGCAACCAACCTGCGTGGAACAAATCCTCATTCCGGTTGACCACAATGATAATGGCTACCATTAGTCACCCTGTGAAAAATAGGTCTTTACTTTCTTGTGTTCATGTAGGTGTGCTGTCTTCATTTAATGTTGAACTTGTACACTTCATACTCTACTCTTGCCAATTCATGAGCAAAACCACCGAGACTGTAATTACCCTGTATAACATACATCCTTACATGTTTCCTGGTACTCTTGTAAAAGTGAGCTATGATATAAAGTATTAACATAATACAATATCTAACTTATAAACTCCATTTTCTATTCTAGCCCATTCATAATGAACACTCACCCCCCTATGAGGCTGGACAACATCTGATGGGACAAGTGCAAGCACCTATTATTGTGTTGAAGACAGGGGTAAGTGGCTGCACTAGAAAATGGTCATGACTACAGAATCTGAATTACAGTGGCCAGAGTGACTGACAGATTACCTTTGCCTCCTTTGTAGTGCTGCTGTGGAAAGAACTCCATGACTATTTTCCTCGTGGTCTGTTTTGTCGTGGTGTTAAGTCTACTGCTCGTCTACATTGTCTACCTCACATTATTTATTTGGAAGTAAGAAGTTTGTGTGGAACCCACGTTACCTGTTTTATCATTAAAAAGTATTACACTTTGTGTTCAAAAGCAGTAATTGTGTGTCTTTCTGTTTATTACATCTTTATTTACATGTTCAGATCTTCCATCACACAGATTAAGAATTCCAATGTTTCAATTCAATTTTATTTATATAGCGTCAAATCAAAATACAGGTTAGAGAGAGGGAGGGAGAGAGAGTGGCAAAGCACATTCCACTAGATGCAAGATGGAGGAAATAAACAATGACAATGTCAATGATACTAATGATACAACAACAATAATGACAATATTACAGATGGTGTTGAGCAGAATCATGGGACAGAGGGTGGTTTGTACAGGTCCAGGCCCTACAGCTCCAAATACCTACAGAGAGTAAGAGGGGAAGAGAAAGTATAAAATGGTGGGAAAGGGAAGATGTTGGGTTAGTAACAGGCATTAAGAATTTCTCAATGAACACAAAGATGGTTTCTCCAGATAATATTGCTGTATTTACACTGCAATACAAACATGCAGACAAAGGCAGATGATGTGGCTTCTCCAGCATCATTTATATTAATATTTATGTAAGTTTTAGTTTGAATGTATGTAAAACAATGGCAGTCAGAGCCCGTCATTTTTCATCAATATCGCTGAGGTTCTTCTGCAACACAGGAATATATCTGTTATAGGGACTTCCTAACTCTGTTGTAGGCTACAATAAAATAAGTAGTAACTGGTAGAAAGAATAGAAACAAAAGTGCTACATAAATATATACATACATAGGCCAAATATTACTAAAGCAATAATTCTGATTTCATTGAATTTCACTGTATTGAGTGTGGTGTCAGAATTTTCAGAGGAGAATCTCAATCTCTCGTGCACACACTGCCTGTCACAATGCAGCACCATGAAATAAATTAATACAACCTTGGAAGAGGGCACAGTAACTAAGTTTGATGTTAAAACTTTACCTTTTTCCATTTCTGGTGACTGGTGGTAAAAGGCTTGTGGAGGGGTCATAGGGTCCTACTGTACTGCTGCATCACTATAGAGTGCATCAGGCATTGGGCTCTTGTTCTCTTCTCCCTGAGTGGATATAACCTGACTCTGAAAAAACCCAGAGGAAAACAAATTACAACAATCTCCATTAAGTAACAGTCATACCACAGTACTACAGTAAATTAGACATGTCTTGAGTAAAACTGAAAGACCAGTATTGGGGTTGATTCAGACAAATGAAGTTGATCCAAATCTAGTCCTTTGTTGATTGTATTGCGTTTTCCCCACCTCAGCCTGTTAGCTCTGCTGCTTTCCTTTACAACTTCTTGCCAGCTTTTACATAGCCAGGAGCCACAACCTAGGACAGGGCAGTTGATTAAAACCACCCCAAACATGGATGGTACCCATCTATTGAGCATCAGTGTTATCAATGATATGAGGTTCCTGTACAGAGTCCAAAAGCTATTAAAAGACAATATCTACCCCAGCAACAACATGTTCAAGGTTGGTAGAATAACCAAAAGCTGTACTTAAAGTTGGGTCCAGGGTCTGAATATCTGGAGAACTGTGGGAGGCTGAATTCAAGTTTCTTTGTCCCATTGCATCCATCTGTGTAATTCAGACTGTAAGTTCAACAGTTCTTAACCTGAGGACTACGGGCCCCCTGGAGCATCATTATCTTCCTCAGAGGTTCCTGTTTTTCAACGTGCCTTTTAACAGTGTTAATGGATGGGCCCTGGGAACATTTAACCCACAATGTCAGTACATTATGTCTACATGATCCCACTTCTCCTTCCAAGACACTGTTTGGTAGAGCTGCACAATATATCGTTTGAGCATCGTCATCGCGATGTAGGAAGCAAATGAACTCATCTAATTCCAAGGGTACCTGACACACGCTGTACATGCGGACTCTGCATGTGCAGCGATCCACCAATCACATTAGTTCTTATTCAGTGTGCCTCAGCAGACCACGCCCCTGCACATGGAGTGAGTCGCTTGTAACAACATTAAAAAATGAGCAACGAACAAGAGAAAATCACCAAAAAGGAAGACTTGGTGCCAAAAAGAAAAGCGACGTCAGTTATCTGGAATTATTTCGGCTACAAGAAGGATGATATTGACCAAACACGTGTTCTGTGTCGACAGTGCCTTGCATCTGTTGCCACAACGAGAGGTAACACAACTAATTTGTTTACTTATTTTCTACTATTTACAAAACAAGGGGTTGTGGACCACTCAAGAATCTGATGTAGAGCTGCTCTTATTATTTTATATCATTTTTGATAAAAAGAAAGATGTTTAGTTTTGCTGTAAAAGATTTCAGTTGTTGAATCAAAGGTTGAATAACCCGTTTATCACTCATTGTTAGTTACTTAATGTAAGTATGAAGCTAGAATGTTCCATTTTAAGATGGAGAGCTCAAAAGGTTCAAAGGTTTGTTTATTGTCATTCAATTCACGTTTGCACATGATAGAACGAAACATGTACTCAGGTCCCAGCACAATAAAAGCAAGCAATAAAAGATAACAATAAGAATAACCCATTGTTTCGACCCTGTCTGGGTTTTCTTCAGGCTTGCAAACAAATGCTAATTGTCTGACTGACTTGTGGAGAGATGCTTCCCTTTCAGTGGTCTGAGCAAAGGTGAGATCCTTCTCCTGAGCGTATCATTTCATACCCCTCTACTCTTGTGTTTCAATGGTCCCTCCCCCTTTCGACGTTACGGAGCAATACTATAGTTCCCCTACGGATTTAAACTTTTTGTACATGAAATAATCTGAATGTAGGTTTTTAAAGTAAGTATGAATTTATGTATTTATGAAATGATCTAATTTAAGACTAACTTTTTAAGGTAAGCATAAATTGTTGTTTTAATTTTTTAACCCTTGTTCAATCCTCCCAATTGCCATACACCTTTTGTCCTCTGGGGTCAAAAATGACCCCGTCTGGTTTGACTGTTATTTAAAGCATATAGTATAAATTGTCAATCAATTCTGTGTTACACCTTTCGTCTTACTTCAGTCCAACCCATTACCACAAATTTTTCCCTTTGTTTTGGAATTTAGGGCCAATATAACTTGTTTACATAAAAGTATACCCTGTTTTTGAGTGAAATTAAAATGAAACAATTAATTATTTTGACTTTATATCATTTTTAACTATTTGACAGACCCCGTCTGGTTTGACTGTTATTTAAAGTATATAAAGTGGATACTTTACCCAATACTGTGTTACACCTTTAATTACAACTTCATTCAAACACATTAACACAATTTCTTTATTCCATTTGAAATTTAAGGCCTGTAAGACCTCGTTTAAATGAACTTTTACCTTGTTTTTGAGTAAAAATAAATAAAATCATCAATTATTCTGACTATAGTTAACGCGTCACGTGTGTTGATAGATCATCAGACTGGTATATGTCAAAGTAGAGTTAGGACGCTGTTTTTAAACCACTTCAATTTTTTTAATGGCAGCAAATAATCACACCTGTTGTCCTCCCGGGTCAAAAATGACCCCGTCTGGTTTGACTGTTTATGAAACAAAGTATAAATTATCACCCACCTCTGTGTTTCAACTTTTTAGTCAACTTTATTTCAACTCATTACCTGACATATAAAACATGTCAACATTCATTTCCAAAATATTTAACTTTTCAAAACTAACTTTTCAGAATAGGGAGAAGGAAGAGCAACAGAAATGTAGCTTAATGCTGACCTTGCGTCGCTTGATGTGAGGTATCACCAGTTGTCGCCCGAGCTCATATTCAGGAAAGGAAGTTTTTTTCCCTACACACAAATTCAATGCATTACTCCTTTCCATATATATTATAAATATTATGAATAATAAATGTGTATTACCTTGTCAAGGTTATCGACACCCCCTTTGTTGTGATTGTAATCTTCGATGATTTTTGGCCTTTTAACCTGGCCTTTTAACCTAACCCTAACCTGGCACGGCCTGCTGCCCATATTTTTAGCCCTGGTTTACTCGGGATGTACTGTTTGAATGGACAGCGACATCTGAAGGGGACCAGGCGCTCATCCAGTCACATCAGTGCATGGATCGTACATCAACGGCAAGAGCGACACCCACTTGGTCCCATACGTCTCGAACGGGAGCAAGTTTGTCTCGTGCACGGCGATCTTCTCTTGTGTGATTATCATCAAATCGAATCGCTCTTGAGATTTTATGAAAATGGTAGCACGGAAAATTTCCATGCCAGACTGGGCTTGCAATATACTAGCTGTAGCTTCTTAACTGGATCGGTACACACCAGCGAGAATCAACATACCCACATATGCCTGCAGGACCATTCGATCCATCTTTCTCCACTTGTTGCCATACACACGTTGCCCCTCCTCGTTTCTCATGTTCAATAGGCTTGGGCAGAAACATGTCAAAAGTGGACTTTATGTCATCAATACGAAACCTTGCATATGCGGTTGGACCATGGTGGTTTGTCTCTCTCTCTGCTGTCAACATGCGTCGTTCGTCACTGGGAGGGATGGAAGACCAGATCAATGTTTCATCCTTTGACTGGAAATATTCTTCTATCTCAGCTTGGTCCTTTTCCTCAGATTCTTCCTCATCAGTTGATTTTCATCTTCTCTTCATCATCGTAAGTGCATTCCTCCACTTCTGACGCTTCTTCCATTTCAGCTTCAGATTCTACCTCATCATCATGTTCATCATTTTCCTTCACTTCATACCCTTCTTCCCTTTCTGCAGCAGGCGATGTGGGGGCTTCTTCAGAGGAAGAAGTAGCATGTGGTCCGTATGTTGGATCAATCACCTCATCATTATTTCAAGTTCAAGTTACTTTATTTGTACCCAGAGGTAGATTTTGTTTGCAGTAGAGTCCTCGTACACACATATGGAAAAAACATAGAGGCACATATCACGCATGTAACGGTATGAAAATTTCACACCACAGTTATAGTGACCAAAATTATCACGGTTATCGGTATACCGCGGTATTTTTAAAATGTCTTCAAAATGTTGAAAAAACACTGATACACTGATAAATTGAAATAATTTCACCAAGATTTATATTTAAATAGATTTATTATATATCAAAAGGCTTAGGGTATAAGCAGCCTGTTTTTGAAACGCGTCCTGTAATGTCTGCGTTACAGAGGTAGAATGAGATGTACTGGCAGTAGCACTCGATTGGCCAGCAGACCCTCTCTGTGAAAAAAATGAATAGAAAATGTCATTATTAATTATTACTGTCATTGTTACTTAATACTAAGGGTGCAACCAACAGATCACAAAACTCACAATCTAGATCATATCACTTTTGTGAGAAACAGGTTGGATATTTTTTTAGATCAAACAGGGCTCTAGACTAACTTTTTCCCAGGTAGCACTGGTGCTACCTAGCTTTTCATTTGGTAGCACAAAAATAAATTAGGTAGCACACCTTATTTTTCTTTGTTGTGTGACATTAATAAAACGTATCATGCCGGTGATAGTTTTTATTTCTATACCATAGTTTTGCCTTGATATGACGTAAGGATTGACAATGACCCAAGCTTGACATTTGTAAAATGTTTTAATCACAACTGATTAAACATGAACAGCTGATTACTGCATGAGCAGTAGACAAAAGGTCTTCTTATAAAGAAAAATAAAATCAAAAATAAAAAAAAACTTGTCCAGCAATACTATTGAAATAGGTCTACATTCTACAACGTAGTTTTATTTATTTATGTTATTTTATTAAAGTATGGCTTTGCATTGTTAAAACATCATGCGAAAACACACGCAAGGGAATTTCGTCTTTACACACCATACGCAGATACCCGGTAGTTGCCCGAATTAAGGGTTCAGCTTCGGGACAAAAAAAAAATATTTCTTTCTATTTGAGGCAAAAGTCATGAACAAAAACGTGTTGAAAATGCGCTGAAATTACAAAGTAAACGAAACAATTGTAAGATAATCCACAAGACAAATCACAAGTTTTAAATCAGTCATCACTTTGGACTGATTGACTGACTTACCGGTAGAAGAGGAATCGGCGCATTGTCTACCTTTGGAGTTGGCGGAGTTGTTCAGAAGTGACACCGAGGAAGAAGATTTCGTTGGCTTTAGTGATTATGAGTGACACTGATTGTTTGGTTGTAGCATGTTATATATGCGGGGGCGGCTGTAGCTCAGTGGGTAGAGCAGGTGACCAGTGACCAGAAGGTCGCTGGTTCGAACCCCGGCTCCCCTGGGCGGAACTGAGCTACATGCCGAAGTATCTATAGCAAGATACTGAACCAGTTGGCACCAGGTGCAGTTGGCACCTTGTGTGGCAGCCTCTGCCGTCAGAGGGCCCTGCGATGAGCTGGCGACTCGTCCAGGGATATACCCTGGCCTCCGCCCTATGAGAACTGGATTTGGCCCCAGTAACCCCCGCAATCCCCTGAAAGGCGGGGATAAAGCGGCAACATCTCCGCGACCCTCACGGAAAAGCGGTAGATAATGAACTGAACTGAACTGAACATGTTATATATGCTATATTTAGTCGAATGACTCTACCGTAATATGTTACGTTAACATAGCCTACCAGGCACGTTCTCAGTTCGTTGTTTATGCGTCATATAACGCAGGCTACACTTATTCAGCCTGTTGTTCTCTATTCTATTTTTATTTTAAATTGCCTTTCGTGACATGCGCATGCTGTTATTACTATTCTGTGGAAGCGCATCGTTCGTTTTTCCCGGCAGAAATGTACGTTGTTTAAAGCCCCCAACAGTGCGCTGATGGTCATGAAAATAGAGCCCGAAATGTCTATCCTTGGTGTTGGATATTATCAAATAAATTTCCCCAAAAAATTTGATGCGACTTATACTCCAGTGCGACTTAGCCTATACATGTTTTTTTTTTCGTTCTTTATTATGCATTTTTGGCTGGTGCAAATACGGTATATATTATATTTATTATCAACCACACGTCCGCACGGTCACGGCTGAGGAGGGTAGTGAAAGGGGGGTCCTCTCCAAGTCGCACCGGTGCGACCTGTTTGAAAATTAACTCGCACATTTTGAAATTAGGTCGCATGTGCGACCTATTAGGTCGCACTCTAGAGCCCTGAGATCAAAACAAAAAGGATTATTGTTAAATTAATTATGAACACTATTTTGGCTCTTATCTCTATCTAGACACTTGTTATATTCACCATTTTAGATTATTCTTTATATATAGTCTATTCTACAAATAATCCACAAGTAGGGCCTATTATATATTTCTGATATTACTTATATATATTGGCTGTCTGTCTCTGTCTGCTTGCTCGTCTGTTGTCAATGGACTCGGTCAATCTGATTGGTCTAATGGCTGCTGAGCCACAGGTAGACGCTGCTCCGGTGAACGGAGCTGAGATGAAAGTCAGTCATCTCAGTCAGTTTGCATTCACTAACTCAGTCCACCCAGTACGTGTTTGTCTCAAATCCTCCTCACTGCAGCTCTGCATCAATATTTGGGGAATTATTAGGTCGACTTTAAAAAGTGAAATCTACAATTAATAAGAGGTTCAGATAACGTGCCAAATCACGGATCAACTTCGTTCAGTTATACCACTATCTGGTCAGTTTGCATTAGTGACAGCAAATTAGACAGAGAAAATTCAACATACACACACATCATGCACCTGAGCTTAAGGTTAATTTACCTTGCATTCACTTAACAGTTGAGGGTGATGGTCGCGCAAATGAGTAAGTAAATTGGACGTGTTACTGCCCCTCGCAACAACTTTCTTCTTGCAGCTCCTGCAGATAGGGCTGCCATCCTCGACCAGCTGTCCCTGAGCATTCTTATAATAACCAAAATACGCCCAGACTTCAGATTTGGTTCTCTTTGAAGGCGGAAAAATGCCGCTACTATCACGTCCTCCCTCCGCCATGTCTTCTTCACTACATAACAAGCGCACGTTGCACGCTGCGCCTGCGTAGGGAGACTTGGATAAAGTATCTCGCGAGTTTTCCACACCGTGGTTATCGACCGCGGCGGTTACCATGGTAATTAAAACTTAAACGGTAACCTTCACCGTCGGGAATGTTACCATGGTTTACCGTGACACCGGTAACCGTTACATCCCTACGCATCATCCAACTTAGGACAGTGGAAATAAAAAAAATGGCAAATTATAAAGTTCTTACAGGTCCAGATCATACTAAGATATTGAAGTGAACTACAATACTAATAGTAAAAAGAAAATAAGTAAGTAAATGAAATAAATACAGCAATGAGTAAATAAATAAAAGCAGCAATAAATAATCACCTGTGCAAAATATAGCTATGACTTATTCCTCAGTGTAATGGCTGCAGGGACAAAACTGTTTTTGCGTGTTTTTGTTCTACACCTAGGGATTGTAAACCTGCGCTCAGAGGGGAGAAGCTGAAACTCAGTGTGCAATGGATGGGAACTGTCATTTAAAATTGAACCACATATGCGCTGTAGCTGTTTTGTATGCAAGGTCTCCACGTTGAGTTGTGGCTCACCAATCAGCCTGCTAGACCACTTTACTATTTGGTTGAGTGAGCTTTTATTTTTCAAAGAGAGGTTCCCAAACCAGGCTGCTAGTGCAAATAATAAAACGGATTCAATAAAAGCATGGTAAAAGAGAGTCATGATGGATTTGTCAATGTGGAAGCGACTCAGTTTCCTCCAACAGAACAGGCACTGATGCCCTTTTTATACACACAGCTTCACAGTTAGTTTCAAATGTGAGTTTTGAGCCTATAATCGTTCCAAGGTTTCCCTCCTCCCCTCTTCTGACCCTGAATCCTTCTCATCAGTTGATTCTTCCTCCTCATTATGTTCAGCATTGTCCTCCTGGTCATTCTTTTCCACAACATGGTTAAAAATGAGCTCACAAGCCTCCTGTGCAGTATAGCGCGTGGGTCAATGACGTGACGCAATTTTTTTGTGTTCTTATGGTTCAGTTGAATTTATAAAAGGTTTAAATTAGAAAATAAACTTACAAATTACTCGCATACATTCTCTTTTTGAAGACCTCATCTAAAATTTCTGGATTTAAATCAATTTTCAGAGAATATTCAGCAGATAATGGCAAAAATGTCAATGTGGTGTAACCATAAAAACTTTGTATCAAATAGTTAAACTTGTTCAGAAAAGGTGAAATTCTCAATAAAACACCCTATCAACTAGTTTGGCATAATCTTACATTTGTGTTGTTTAATAATGAATAAAATACATGGAACACCATTGTTCTGAATATTATAATTAATTTGGGGAATTGTGTCTCTAAAGTCAACTTCCTAAAGTGTCAAGGTGGTGTAACCAACATTTAAGGAGCCATTTTGTTAATTTGTGCAAGAAGACCATGTGACAGGAAATTATATCACAGAGAAGGACCCCTGATTAGCCTAACTGCTGCATGACGAGGTTAGTAACTCTCTTGGAAATCTTGATAATTTGACATTTTTAGGGTATGGTCAGGTGTGCTTAGGGTTACATGTCAAATGGTATGACCCCAGGAAAACATTTATCATTCATAATAATTGTAAAAATAAGTATTTATTTAAAAAAATGTGTTTGAAATCTTCACACCAAGGCCATGTGCTTACATAGGTGTCCATCATAATGCCTGTTAAATTTGAATTTAAATTGAAATGTCAAATGGTGTAACCGGTTTCACCATCTGACTTTTATTACATTCCTTTTGGTTAGAGGCCGATTTTGTCAAATATCAGTAGTTTATGATGCTGATTAAAGATGTAATATGAACTAACTTACTATGTGGAACTATGTTTAAGTGTTGCGTGTTATATTTCTCTTGACGAAGTGGTGATTTATCCACAACTTTATTATCAAAGCTCTGGAAGGTTAGGATAAAATCATTATTTTGCATGGCTTTGATATTTTTTTAAATGTTTAGCTTTAATATATATTTGTATTCCATTCACTTACAATTTTAAGCAATATATAGTGCAATATATGTAATTTCATAATATAGCAGAATGAAGTGGGTGAACAGTGACAATGTTGAACATGAACAGCAGCTTTAAAAAGACTTAAAACTCCAATATGAGAAATGTTAGTCAAAGATTAAAATGTAGATCTGTAAAATTACATTTATTAACTTTCTATTGTTTCATAATTATTGCAATATAATAGAGCCTCTTTTCCCCCAATAGATGCCATTATCAAGCAAAGAAAAAGTGGCTCGTCACAGAGCACGAGTCAGTGCATATCCTGCTGCAAGGGCCAATTACCTTGCCAAAAGGCGCGAAAGGTGGTTTTACACACACACACACACACACACACACACACACACACACACACACACACACACACACACTTTAAATACTGTGAAAGAATATCAGGTTAAAGTCAGTAATATAGTGATTTAGGCTAATTGCTTTTATTTTTCTATTTTACCATTTAGTTATCAAAGGAGAAAAAGAGAGAGAAAGACTAAAAGTACTCCAGCAGCTGAGCTTTCCAAAACAAAGCAGGAGAAGTTGAGGGAAGAGTGGAGAAATTACCAGCGAGACTACAGAGAACAGAAAAGGGTGCTTGCTGATGTTCTCAACTTAACCCCACAATCTATGGACACGTCAGATGAGCAAATTCAGCATCTCGACAATCCAGAGCCTATGCATAATCATCTGGACGATCATGACTATGAGCAGCCAGTTGTAGAGAGACCGCAAGCATACTCAACCCCTGCAAGGAAAGGAAAGGAAAGAAAGAACAAATATTATAGCTCAGTGCTGAAAGAGAGGGAAAAGCTGAGGTCTGAACGTCGCAAAGTTAAAAGGGAACAGAAAAAAAAGAAAATGGTCAGTGAAAAGAACAAAATGAAAAACAAAAAGAAAGCCTCACAAATGAAAAGAGAGGAAGTGGCCAGCTTTCTCTGTAAGGATGAGAATAGTCGCATGTCATCACGCAAAAAGGATACAATAACTAAAAATAAAATCAAGCAGCAAAGGAGGGTACTGCTGCACTCTCTCAAGGACCTCCATGCACTGTACAATTCAACAGCCATGAGACACCTCAGAAGTCTGCATTCATGTAGGCTCACATGGAGCCTGTATTGAAGGATGCCATAGGCAAGTGATGGACCAGTGACCCAATACAGGAACAAGAAAAACTTTTTTTTTCTCAGCACAGTGCCTTTTCTGAGTGAGTTTCAAAGGGTCACTTGGAATTTCAGTGAGAAATCGCATGGGAAAGGAGCTCCTGATGGAGTGGGAGGGGCTGTCAAGCGTACTGCAGACACAGCAGTCCAAAGAGGCACTGACTTGCAGACAGCTGAGGAACTTTACAACTTCCTGAAGGATCAGCCCTCAAGCATCAAGTACTTTTGGATATCCGAGGAAGCCATTGCCAAGTACGACGAGTCCCAACAAATGTCCCAGCCGTAAAAAGGTACACTGAAAATTCACCAAGTGACCTCTGAAGAGCCAGCTGCGATTCAGTGGAGGGAAATTTCATGTTTCTGTGCAAGACCTGATATCTGCAAGCACTATGATCCAACTGCAGTAGATCTCCGCAACCTGCAATCAGAAGACCTCCCCTCAACATCTACCAACTTACAGCAGGATCTTAAAGGCAAGTTCATTCTGGACAGATATGAAAGTAAGCCTTTCGTGGGACAGGTCATCCAGGTGGTGGGTGAAGAAGTGGAAGTGAGCTGCATGCAACCCTCTGGGTGGGAAGAATGTCTTCACCTGGCCTCATCCACCTGACATCGTATTCTATTATGAGTCTAATGTGCTGCACATAATCTCTGAGCCAGAACATTTGAACTCACGTCATTCAAAACTCATGACAGAGGACTGGAAACATTTCCCAGCACACACACAGCCCTAAACACACAATTCTCCCTCTCTCTCTATCCCTTCCAGCACCACCTCACACACACAACTTTTGACATGTTTTTACACTTATTCATTGCAGTCAAAACATGAGTTCACATGATTTTTTGAAGTTTGTTTTTTAAATTAATTCATAAAATAACAAGTCCACATGATTTTTGGATGTTTAATTTGTAAAAATGAATTAATCTTGATGTTTTTTTCTTCATTGAAAATAATAAACTGGTTTGTTTCAATTGGTGTAACCAGTATTTTTCATAAAAATATTATAATATTCAGGAAAATTCATGTGGAATAAGATGTAATCCTCTATTGCAATGTATTAACATGTTTTTTTAACAGTTTATACATAATTTGTCAAATATTATTTAGAAAAAGTGTTTTCAGCATTTGTCCTGCTCTATATTACAAGTAGTACACTTGCATACACTCTAGGTGGAAATAAATATTTAATATTTCTCCTTTGTTGTGGTTACACCACTTGACATTTTCAGGAGCAATCAGTCTTACCTTTCGTAAAAAATAATTCAAATGCTATTTCAAATTACATGAAACCAACATAAATACAAAATATATATTTTAGCAAATCTGATGCAAGCTTTTAAAACATTTTTGAATTGCTCATAATGCAAACCCTTATTTGTCACTGACCCGCCTCTGCCTCCTCATTGTGCTGCCTGTCTCTCTCAGACTAAAATGTGAAATGCTCCAACACCTGTGAGAGAAGACCTTTTTTGTTGTTGTCATAACCGTTGCTTGACCCCACACATCAAACATCCAAGATCAAAGATGTTTTGGAAAGCAGTATGGTGTGACAATTTGCTCCATCGCACCACTTTGTGCTGCAGGGTCTTATTGACCCCAGAGGACAATTGTTAAGGACAAGTAATTTTATTGAACAATAATTCAATCAAATTATTTCAAATTTATTTAAATCATGAAGAGCATAGTATCGGACAACATCCATTATTTTCAGACCATTTGATGAATAAAAAACAAATTTTGACGGGAAAAGATTTAACTTGGGGTCAGAACCCCAAGTCTACACGAGGGTTAAGGTAAGTATGAATTGTTGTTTTAAGTTTTTAAGGCAAGTATGAATTGTTGTTTTTAACTTTTATCGTTAGTATGAATTGTTGTTCTAATTTTTTAAGGCAAGTATGAATTGTTGATTTTCACTTTTATGGTAAGTATGAATTGTGGTTCTAACTTTTTAAGGTAAGTATGAATTGTTGTTTTCAACTTTTATGGTAAGTATGAATTGTTGTTCTAACTTTGTAAGGTGTTCTGTTTAAGCCGCACGTGAGTGGTCAACTACATGATGTGTGGTGGCGTCTATGTGTCCGCACTGAGCGGGGGGGAGGGGCGGGGGTTACAGACACAGCACACACAGACAGAGAGAAACAGGAGGGAGGGAGACGCGTGCGTGAGAGAGAGAACAGCCACTACAGAGACAACACGCTGGAAAGGTGAGAAAATGAGTGACGGCAGGAGACGCAATAAAATTGAGTGTAGAGTATGCAAGGCTAAAATCTCATATCGAGCAGGCTCTACAAATAACCTGCACAGGCACATTAGAACTGTACATTCATCGGTGCAGTTGGAAGAGAACCTTCTACTAATGAAAGTGCCAGTGTGTCTGCTGCATCTGTTGCTGCTGCTGCAGTTGTAACCCAGCTTTCATTTTGAATTGAAGACCGTCCGGTATTGAATTGTTCTCAGGGGTTGAGAAAGGGACTCCCAATTCAAACAGACAAGGAGCATCTTGTCCGGTGCCTTTGTAAAGAGTAAAAATAATAATTTCATTGTTTATAGAGAATGTAAACAATCATTTGTTTTCACAAAGAAAGAAAGAGGGAAATACATTTGTGTTTTATTTTTATTTTAATCTATTGATGCAGAGTTAAGGTCATACAGTTGTGGTTGTATGTTGATGGTTATGTATATTTCTATGGTTTCCACTTCCAGCATTTGTAGCATTTCAGTTCAGAAATTGAAAATTGTGAATAAAACTGGATAGGTAGTAAACTGCTACCATAACCCTGGATAAATTCCACTTATTGGTTACCCAGTGTCTACACTACACCACCACAACCCAGAGCTCTATAAAGATAGTTTGTGTAAAAGGCTATGTACTTTAAAATTTATTTTTTGTAGCACTCTGTTGAGTATAATAAGCCATATAAATAATGAATATTTGTACATTAGTAATAAAATTTACACATAATTTTACATTATTTTTTGTAATCAATTAATTGAAGCAACAAAAAAATCGGAGGAGCCACTTGGGAGCTGAAAGAGCCGGCTCTTTTAGTGAGCCGAGCCATAAGAACAGGCTCTTTTAAAACAGCCGGAAGTCCCATCACTAACGGGAGGTGCACGGTCCTTCCCACTTGAAGCCTCAATCACTTTGTCCCAACTGGGTTGACGGTCGCGCTGGCGCCTCCTGCCGTAGCGTACCTCTGTCCAACCCCCATCCATTGTTTTGTTTTGGAGCTGTGTATTTATGTAATTATAGTTATTGAAATATTTTATTATTATTATTATTATTATTATTGTCGTCTACGAAATGAAAATACATTTATGTATTTTTTAACTAACTAAAATGATCTATGAATTGAAAAAAATAAATGTGTGTGTAAAATGAAAAGAAATTAAATTGTTTTTAAGTATATAAATGAAAAAAGCGTGTGCCAAGGGTGACGTTTTGACCTGTAGCACTTCCTCAAGCCAAGGCGCACTAAAAAGAAAACAAGTTGGCTGTTCTTGACTGGCTGACTGAGGTGCTTCTCTTCCTGTGGTCAGAGCAGAAGTGAGCTCTCTCTCCTACAAGCCTCCTTTTATTACCTCCCGATTTTGTGTCCCTTAAGCTTTAGTGGTTTCTTCTTAGATTGTCCTTTTCACTTCATTTGTCCCTCCCCCTTTCCTCCAATGTTATAATCTCCATATGAATTTAGATAAATTTAGAGTTTTTAAGGTAATTATGAATTGTTGTTAACTTTTTAAGGTAAGTAAGTAGAGGTGTGTAGCACTAGTGTCCGCCAGACACACTATTAAAGCACCGATTCTTGAAACTTGGCAAAAACATGCCCCACTAAGAAAAGTGCTAATTTTGTTGGAAATTAATAACATTTTCATGAATAAAAAGAATCAAGGTTATAATCAGGGGGTCCTTTGCACATATGTAAGGTTCTTTTATAGGTTTATTTTTAATTTTTATTAATTTAATGATTATATGCTGGCCCATTGCCTACAAAATCAGTTGTCCTCGGATAGGAGAATCATTTCAACTTGATTAAAAAAGAATAATATCTTTACCACATGACAGAGTACATTGTAATATGTACGAACAGTGAGTTTTGAACAATATTTACTATTATTTTGTGGTTGCTCAAAATGTGTCCCACATATTCGTCACCACTGTCAGATATTTATAAAAAGCAATAAAATCAGGCAACTACAAGGTCAACTACATTCCTGAGGACCCCATTTTCAAACCTTCAGCTCTACTGCATGCTTCAAGATCAATCAAGCTCCCGTAAGTTTGCTATTTTCTCTTAAACTTGTTCATATTTTTGGACACTGCTTCTGTCACAACCATAACATGTCAACACCGTCTCTTTTTTATAAAAAATATTAGATTAGATTATGACATAAATGTTTACTTTTTACGAAGAGGTCTGAAGTAGCTAGCAACAGAGGGGAAACAAGATGGCTAATGTGAACAACTCATGCATATCATGTGAAAGAGTAGGTTTTTGTCACCACCGTCAGGTTTTCTGTCTGACGGTGGTGGTGACAAAAACCTCCAAATGGTCCTCAACAGAGGCTAGAATATAATTGTTGATCTGTAATGTTTCATTAACCTCTTTTATATTTTTATTTATGTAATTCCCCCTATATTTCTTCAATATCGTCCAACCCTAGGGGATGAGGTGTGCCTTCCTTCTCTCTCAATTCACTATTATGCCATGTTCATTTGGCTTACGTCATTTGGGATGCACATAGTGCACCTACTACCTACGTACATAGCACATAGTATACAATATCCCTTGTAGGCTATGCATCTCCAATGACTAAAGCCAAATGAAAATGGCATGACAACATTTAACCAAATCTAACATTCACTGTAATTGTTATGTGCTTTATTTCTCACTGCGCATGTGCAAGTTACAGGTTTGTTCTGGGGGAGGAATGCGGAAGTCTGTCATTGTTATTGGTGTGCTGAGGTTGCAGTAAAGTCATGAAAACCTACAGTTGTCGTCGTAGTTATTGAGCCAACATTGGTAGTAGAGGATGGCCACTGGTAATTATAAAGTTCCGCCAGCGTTTGATGAGAAGAAATCTTACGAAAGCTGGAAAAATGAGGTCGAAATCTGGAGACTGGTTAGTGACTTGGATAAGAAGAAGCAGGCCCTGACGGTTGCCTTGTCGCTAATGGGAAGAGCGAGGGACAGCGCGCTGGAAGTAGCCGCAGAGGATTTGAACATAATGGATAATGGAATGACTACACTTCTGAAAAAACTGGACTCTGTGTTTTTGAAAGGAAAAGGACCGCCAATACGAGGCTTACATGGAGTTTGACCGGATAACGAAAGACAATGGCGTTTCGATAGTGGATTACATTGTTGAGTTTGAACGGAGGTACAACAGAATTCACCAGTTCAAAATGGAGCTCCCGGATGCAATGTTAGCATTCAAGCTGCTAGACACTGCGGGACTGAATGTTAAAGATAAACAGTAGGCGCTTACCGCTTGTCCACGCCTCACGTTTGACAACATGAAGGCCGCATTGAAGAGGATTTTTGGCGATACTACGCCACAGAGGGGCGCTGATGCACTGCAGGTGAGCGGAGATGCAACTGACGCTGCCTACTACACAAAGATTACCAGCAGAAGAGAAAGTAGGTCAAATATGCAACGTCAAACAGCTATTCAAGGTACCAATCCGCTTGACAGATACGGCAGGAGAACGAGATGTGCAGTCTGCCAAAGCATATATCACTGGGCAAAGGACTGCCCCCACAAAAATGAACATGCTAAACTGACAGAAGATGAAAGACAAACAGAGTTTGAAGAATGCAACATTACTTTATTGTCTAAAGACACATTGTCTAACACAGAGATTTTCATGTTGGAGTCTTTGGGATCTGCTGTGATTGACACGAAAAATGGCTTGATCATTATGTCAGTCAACTAACACAGGATGAGTTACTTAAAATGAAGGACATAAAAAGTGCAAGACCATTCAAGTTTGGTGATGGGAGAATTGTCCATTCCACAAAGAAAGTGAAAATCCCAGCTGTGATAACACAGACTAGATGTCAAATTGAGACAGAAGTTGTCCCAGCCGATATCCCTTTGCTTTTAAGCAAAACGTCACTGAAAAGAGCAGGTGCAGTTTTGGACATTGAGAATGACAAAGCCATTATTTTCAAGCAACCTGTGAAACTTGAACTGACATCGTCAGGACATTATTGTGTGAACTTGAGGGATGAGAGTTCCCCAGATGGAAGTGACATCCAAAATGAAGATGACATCCTAATTGTGACAGAAAACATGACAAAACAGGAAAAACAAAAAATTCTATTGAAACTGCACAAGCAGTTTGGACATGCCTCAGTTGACAGACTGAAAAAACTACTGACCTGCTCAGGTAATACTGATGAGGAGTGCACCACAATCCTGAAGGATATTGTAAAGAACTGTGAGACATGCATTAGATACAGTAAACCAAAGCCAAAGCCAGCAGTAGGTTTACCCATGGCCTCAACCTACAATGAAACTGTAGCTATGGACTTACATGAGCTAGAGCCAGGAGTGTGGTATCTGCATGCCATTGACCACTTCACACAATTCAGTGCAGGGAGCATTATAACCACCAAGAAACCCAAAGAGATAGTGAAGCACCTTATTCACTGCTGGATAAGTGTTCATGGTCCTCCACGCAGACTGTTCACTGACAATGGGGGTGAATTTAATAATGAGGAAATGAGGGACGTAGCTGAAAACTTTGAAGTGAAAACGACTGCAGCTTATAGTCCATGGAGCAACGGTCTATTAGAAAGGCATAATCAAACTCTCACTGAAATCCTGTTGAAAGTAAAGAGAGACAACGGATGTGATTGGAAGACAGCCCTAGACTGGGCCCTGATGGCAAAAAAACTCTATGCACAATGTACATGGCTACAGTCCCTACCAGCTAGTGTTCGGGCAGAACCCAAATCTGCCGTCAGTTCTCACTGATAAGCTCCCAGCTCTAGAAGGGACTAGCATGGCTACTTGGATGGCCCAACACATCTCAGCACTACATGCTACAAGGAGAGCATTCACAGAAACAGAATGCTCTGAGAGGATACGAAGAGCCCTTCTTAAACAAGTGCGACCCACTGATGACAGATATGAAACGGAGGATAAGGTTTACTACAAACGGGTGGATTCTACAGAGTGGAAAGGTCCAGGTGTGGTCATCGGCCAAGATGGTGTGGTGATATTTGTTCGCCATGGAGGCACTTATGTTCGTGTACTTCAATCCAGACTTCGAAAGGTTGATGGCTCGCAAGATATGCTGAGAGAAAGAGATAATCAGTTGATGGGAACTGAAAATGCCACATTACCAGAAACTGGACTCTATAAAAATAAGACTGACAATGAAAGTGAGGAAGAGGCACCCTCAAATGATGAAGATGCTGAGGATAACAATGAGCCCCCTCACACATCAACACACTCAAATACTACTTGTGAAGGACTTAAGCTGAAAACTGGACAAGTAGTTACATACACAGACAGTGGAAGTGACCAAGTACACACTGGAAAAATCCTCAGCCGGGCAGGAAAGGCCACTGGAACGCACAAAAACTGGTACAATTTACAGTACACAGAGCCTGAGGAAATTGCTGGTACAACTGGATCAGTGGACTTAGGACAAGTAGACAATCTTCAACTGGGTCCATCTGAACATGTTGAGTTATGTGCAGACTGCCATAAAGAGGACGTACTGATTGTGAATGATGATGCCTTCATACCTGCCAAACACGCTGAACTCAGCAACTGGAAACAGAACAATGTGTTTGAAGAGGTGAAAGATGAAAGTCAGAAATGCATCTTTACAAGGTGGGTGTGCACACTCAAGGAGACACCAGATGGTGGTGTCCCTAAAGCCAGACTAGTTGCAAGAGGCTTTGAGGAAAAGAACACTGAGGAGCTACCAAAAGATTCAACTACGTGTGCTTCAGAGTCCCTAAAAATGATCATGGCTGTTATATGTCAAAAGAAATGGCAGCTGAACTCCATAGACATTAAAGCAGCCTTTTTGCAAGGTAAAGAGTTAACCCGAGATGTCTACATTCGGCCTCCCCGAGAAGCTCAGAGCAAAGGAACTGTGTGGAAGTTGAAGAAGTGTGTTTATGGCCTGACAGATGCTTCTCTGTACTGGTACAACAGGGTAAAGGACATTATGCAGCAGTCGGGAGGTACTGTTTCATAAGTTTACCCAGCAGTGTTCTACTGGTTGGATGACTCCTACCATGTGATGGGAGTCCTTGCTTGTCATGTGGATGACTTTATCTGGGGAGGTTCGGAAGAACGTTCTCCATGACAGTCATTTCTCACTTGAAAGCAACTTTTCAAATTGGACGTGAAGAACACAACAGCTTCAGCTACATTGGAATGGAGGTACTCTCTGTAGAGGATGAAATACAGGTACAACAATGGATGTACATAAAAAATCTCCAACCCATTCATGTGGACCCCACGAGAGCCCCCCCCTAACAGACACTGAATATGATATGCTTAAGTCAAAGAGTGGCCAAATATTGCGGGTGGCGAGGCAGAGCAGACCCGACAGAATGTGTGACATATCCATCCTGGCGTCAAGTACAAAGCATGCCACTGTTCAGACTCTGCACTGTGCAAATAAACTGATCAGAAAACTGAAGTCAGAGGAGGTGACTTTGAGGTTTCAGTACTTGGGAAAAGACAGCTCCCTAAAGCTGGTGGTGTTCAGTGATTCTTCCAGATGGAGGCACTCAAGGTGGGCACCTGATCATGCTTATGGGAGAGGTTGGAAGATTCTCGCCTATATGCTGGCAGTCAAAAAGGATCAGGAGAGTTGTTCGGAGCACTTTAGCTGGAGAGACTTTGGCACTTGGAGATGGCATTGACAGTGCAGTCTTCCTAGCTACACTGTACTCAGAGATCACCACAGGTGACTGTACAAGCAACAATTTGCTAAATGGACTAAACAACAAAGTTTTTTTTACTGTTCTACTTTAGTTATTAAAGCTGAAACTTTAAACCTGGCTATCTGTTAAGAACACTAAAAAAGGAGAAAAATAAATATTTTCTTTGCACTGTTTTTCTTTAAAGAGAAAAGGGGAGTTTGTTATGTGCTTTATTTCTCACTGCGCATGTGCAAGTTACAGGTTTGTTCTGGGGGAGGAATGCGGAAGTCTTTCGTTGTTATTGGTGTGCTGAGGTTGCAGTAAAGTCATGAAAACCTACAGTTGTCGTCGTAGTTATTGAGCCAACAGTAATTCCCCCCAATTTCATAGTCATTACGCTCAACTTTGACTTTATGTGTTTTAGGAAGTTATGGCTAGGCAGCAGCTATCTGTGGAGGAGAGAAGGAGAAGAAACAGGGAATATCAAAAGAAGCGTAGAGAGAAAACACACAGTGATGCAGAGTTAAAGGAGGAATACCTCAGAACGGAAAGGCAAAGATGGAAGAAGAGGGTGAAGGAAGGGAAGATAAAAAATATCAATGACTTGAATGAAAGGGAAAAGAGAAGTCAGAGAAAGGCTTGGAAACGTAGTCAACAAGTATCAAGAGAACATAAGAGAAAGGGCTCAGATCACCCAGAAACTCCCCCAGACAGTCCAGCGGATCATGCCATACACGAGCCAGCTCGGAGTAGGCAGGCTATAGCAGGAGAAAGGGAAAGAAAGAAAACAGGAGCGAGATACTCTAGAGAGATGAAAGCTATTAGAAATAAACTTCAAGAGGTAACAAAGGATAGGAACAGAATGAAAAAGCGTTGGGTACGAGAACAAGCTTGGAATAAAAAAACACAAGAATCACCAAGAAAAAAAACAGAGCAGCTGCTGCGGGGAAGCCAACTCAAAAACCCCTCCATCAAGAAAACTCTGCTGTTCCACAACACACTCATTCATGAATTGAAACAAAACAAGTCTGCCCACAAGAACAAGAACTTGACTCTGTCAGGCAAGGTTCTCATATAACACACTGCGGAAGAGGAGGCCTACTGACAAAAAACCTACATACATTCAAGCAATTACTCAGAAGGTTCAGGATTTCTACCATAATGCAGCACGAATGACAACTGACAAACAGGACACAATCACACGCAAGAAAATAAAGCATCAGAGAATGATTCTGACTAGGACTGGGGCGACATGTCGACGTCATCGATTACGCCGACACAAAAAATACGTCGACACAAAAACTGTACGTCGATGCGTTGTCCGACCAAAACAAAAAATGGCGGCAGCGAGTAGCAGCAGCAGCGCCAGTGAGTCAGCTGATGCTGAACTCGGCAAAAAAAGAACACGTATTTCGAAGGTATGGGACTATTTTACAGTAAAAGGGAGCGACTCTGTTGTTTGTCAGCTTTGTAAAATGGAAATGGCCTATCATAAAAGCACGACGGCTATGCACCAGCACCTCAAAAGGCGGCATCCAGGAGCAGCTTGTGCAGATGACCCCTAACCCTAACACCGTAAGTTTTCAACTTTTTTTTCTTTTCTTGTTTGTTTTGTTGTACATATTATATTACGCAATGAGTCGTCACATTTTAATACCGTATTTAAACATCATAATGTACCCTGTCATTCATCCAAACACCCCCACGTACACATGCAGGCACACCCACCCACACACCTCAAACTCAAAACTGATACAAGCTGCTCTCTGTATTGTTGGTTTTTATTTCTGATTTTTGTTTGTTTTGTTTTTGTTTGTTTTTCTGTCTGCCCGCTTTGTTTTGCACTGTATTAGTCCTGTACTACATTGATTGTTGTTTTGTAATTTCTTTTTTGTAATTTTCATTTTGTAATTGGTCACTGTCATGCCGTGACAGCTCAACTACACACATAGGATTTGATTACTTGCTGATTTAAACGATGGCAATAGACAGTATGATTAGGATATATTAAAATCCTCTTATTATTATTATTATTTATATATAATTAATATTTTTAATTATTATATATATATATTTATATTTAATTATTTTTATTAATCTGTGTGCTGTGTGTGTGATTTATGTTTTCAGGAATAAGCAGAAAAGTGTGGAGGACCACTTTCAGAAGAAAAAAACAACCCCCTGCACCCCCCAGGAGGCTGCTGTACTGACTGAGAGCGTCCTATCTATGATTGTGAAAGACATGAGGCCGCTTGCTATGGTTGAGGGCGAGGGATTCAAAGAAATGCTAACCACTTTTCAATCAGGTTACACTCTGCCCTCTAGGCGCCATTTTACAAGTATGATGGAGAGAAAGTATGAAACTTCAGTGGAGAAACTAAGGAACGAACTAAAAAAGGCCACATCCAAAATTTCCCTTACCACTGATGCTTGGACTAGTCTGGTCACAGAGGCCTACTTAGGAGTAACTTGTCATTTCATTGATGACAATTGGGATCTTGTCTCCTTCAATTTAACAACACTACCAATTGAAGAGCGACACACTGCAGAAAACATTGCCTCCTGGGCGGAGAAGGTGGCAGAAAAATTCAACATTTCCTTGCATAACGTCCCTGCCATTGTGCATGATAATGCAAGTAACATAGTCGCAGCTCTCCGCATCCTCGAAGAGAAGTTTGGAGTGGCATCTTATCGGTGTGCTGGGCATACACTGCAGCTAGTTGTACACCATGCAATGAAGGACCCCATGATTGATAAGGCACTATCAGCTGCACGGGGCCTCGTGAAGCACATCAGGAAAAGTGAGCCAGCTAGCACCAAACTTAAGCAGAAACAAAAACAAATGGGCACAGCTGAGCACAAACTAATCCAAGATGTAGCTGTCAGATGGAATAGTTCATACTATATGGTTGAACGTCTGTTAGAACAGCGATGGCCAGTGGTTGCGACGCTGTCAGATCCAGAAGTCACACACCGTGGGAAACATTACCTTGATCTGAAAAATGATCAGTGGATTCTTCTGGATGAACTGAAGGAGGTGCTCAAGCCATATGAGCAAGCTACTGTTTTTCTTAGTGGACAATCTTATGTCACAGCTTCTGTTCTCTCCCCCCCCCCCCCCGCTGAAAGGTCTCCTGAAATCCACCCAAAACAGATCCTTTGATTCTGCTGCCGTGAACCTGTTCCAGAGCCATGCAGAAGGGGAAATCTTGTCAAGGTGGCAGCCGAAGGTATCTGCATTTCAAGAGGATGGGAAAAATGTGTCACTCATTGCTGCTGCCCTTGATCCACGTTTCCAAAAACTGAAATTCCTTTCTCCAGAGGATGCTCTGAAACTGCAAGTAAGAGTACAGAGTGTTGCACTTGATCTCAAAAGGGAGCAGAGAGCACAGCTACAGCAGGCAGCTGTGGGGCAGGAAGCCTCAGCAAGTCCCTCACCAAAGAAGAGGTCTGTGTTGGACACTTTGTTGGGCACAGATTCTGAGGAGGAAGACAGCAACGAAGTCATGGATCAGGATGAGGATGGGGACAATGAGACCATGAGGAAAAAAGTACTGTTGTATTTTGGGGAAACGCCTATCGCAAGGGACAATGACCCCCTTAAATGGTGGAAGGATAACACAACAAGATTCCCCACACTGGCTGCTTTAGCCAAATCGTATTTGGCTGTACCTGCCATCAACGCCATCTGAAAGGCTTTTTTCAGTTGCTGGAAACATTGTCACCAAAAAAAGGGCGAGCCTGACTGCTAAGCATGTTGAAATGTTAACATTCCTCCACTCCAATGCATGACTACATCATGTCTTGAATTAAACACACACACACACACACACACACACACACTCACTGAGTATTCTTAAGGGAAAAGTGGCAGAGTGTATGTTAAGAGCACTTTTTTGCAGAAAGCAAAGTAAATGTTATATTTTGTTGGTTCAAGAAGGACACCACTGCTGCTGCTGTTTATATTTTATTTATTTATTGTTAACATTTGTTTGTTTGCACAACAGTTTTACTTATTGAAAGACAGTATTTTATTTATTTTATTTTTTGTTAAATGCTATCTCTGGCATCAGATTGCACTACTGTATTCATTACTTGAATTTTATTTTGGAATCGTTAGATTAATCGATGCATCGAAAAAATATTTGCTAGATTAATCGATTACAAAATTAATCGTTTTGCCCAGCCCTAATTCTGACTGATACAGTATTGAACCGCCACAAGGAGTTCACCAAGAAGGAACCAAGAGTGAAGCTCAGTTATTCATCCTTCTGTGCCTTACGTCCATTCTATGTCACAGCACCAAGACCGTTGGATCGTAAGACACACCAATGTCAGTACCATGAGAATGCTAAGCTGATGCTTGAAGTCCTAAGAGAAAATGGTGTTGTCAAGTCTAGCAAACTGGAGGATAGTTTTGAACTTGTCTGCTGTTCACAGACAAGCGAGGCATGTCTTCTGTGCTCCTGCACCCGGTGTCTCCACAAACATACACTTCCCACACCACAGCAAGACCAGACCAATGTTGAATGGCAGCAATGGGAAGGAATTCAGGATCAAACAGCAGTTCAACACAAGACTTGCGATGCACAGTGGCACGCTGGGAGAGCTTCTCCAACGATATAAAGACAAACTGAAGACAGAAACAACAACACACGTGTGCTCAGTTCAGAACCAGACCAGAGAGTACAGGAGCATGATCGAGAAGTGCAATGATAGCACAGTAATTGTGCACGTGGACTTTTCTGAGGTGTGGAAGTGCAAGTATAGTTCTGAGGTACAGTCATGCCATTTTGGTCAGAACCTCCCACAGCTCAACCTGCACACTGGCATGTACTATACAAAAGAACAGAAGACAGGCTTTTTCACAGTATCAGAATCCAAGCGACAAGATGCGTCTGCCATTTGGACTCACATGGAACCAGTCCTGCCCAGCAAGCAATACAAGAACAAGAAGAACGTTTTTCTCCTCTGCAGTGTCCCTCCAACTCTAGGTTTCAAGAGAACAACCTGGAACTTCTTCCCCACCTCACATGGGAAGGGAGCCCCAGACGGCATTGGAGGAGCTGTGAAAAGGACTGCAGACAGCCTTATACTGCAGGGGAATGACATTGTGAATCTTCCATGAGATGGTTGGCAGAAGCCGCTGCAGCACTAAGCTCTATATCATTACTGAAGCTGACATGCAGCCATATGACGCACTCCTTTCTCAATCACTAAAACCTGTACCTGCAACAAGGAAACTCCATCAGGTCACACCAACACACTGAAACGACTCTGAGATCGATTGCAGATCACTGTCCTGTTTCTGCAGTGAGCCACAGATGTGCGAGTGTTTCAGCACAACAATATTCCAGGTGACTGCCAACACACCCAGAGTACAGGTTGAGGATGATGGTCCTATACCAATGCAAAAGAGGAAGGGTCCTTTGGCAATGTTGATGGAGAAAACGGAACAGGAGGAAAGTGAGCAGGAGGAAATGGAACGGGAGGAAAGTGAGCAAGAGCCAACGGAGCAAGAACAACTGACCAAAAGTGGTCCTGACGGGACTGTGACAGATCTATCTGCTGATGTAGTTCATTGCGGAGATTGGCTTGCGGTCATTTATGACCAGAACTGGTGGTTAGCAAAGGCTGTCACTGTGGACTCATCATCAAGATGTGGAAGTGGAGTTTTTCCACCCTAATGGGCCCAACACACGATTCTATCCAAAAGGAGGTGGAAAGGATATGTGCTTCACCATTTGACCATATTCTGGTCAAACTTGAGGAACTGTCATCACCAGGTCGTGTAAGCAGGACGAGGGAGATATACAACCTGTCTGCTGAAGTCATGGATTTCATAGAGGAGAAACATATACACCATATACTTCCTGATAAAGCTAAATGAGTGGTGGAGTGATGTAAAACAGTCAGGGAATACTCACAGGAGGTCACGAATTATTATTATTTTTGTGTCAGATGTGTTTTGTGGTATTTACACAGAATGCTTTCTGTAATTTGAAACATTTCAGTTTATGGAAAAGAGACTGTAAGACGTAGTTATTCATTTATCTGTTCTTCACGTCCAATATACAGTTTATAGTCTAGTTTACAGAAGAATATGATCTATATTATTTTATGAGTGGGGGGCACTACATGACAGTTAAATATGAGGTCAGTGATGAATTCTATCTTATTGCTACTGGTAATGATTTCTTTTTTACTATGATGATTATTAAGGGGTACTTTTATTAATGATAGCCTATTGCTAATTGAACATGTTTCTTATTGACTGTTTGCCACAGTGCTCACAATTGTTATTTGTTATCTGTTCTTCATGTCCAATATACAGTTTACAGAAGAATATAATGTATTATTTTATGAGTAGGGGACACTAGATGACAGTTTAAGATGATGTCAGTGATGCATTGTATATTATTCCTACTGGTAATGACTATTTTTTACTATGATGATTTGATATTTGATGATATGTAAGTAAACGTTGTATGATGTTAGATCTTTTAAAAGGAGTACACGTGAAACAGTATAAAAAATGAACAAAAGTGAATATTCAACATTTAACAGCATATGTGTACTAAGAATGCCAGATAATGATTTAAAAGCTCTAAATACATATTAGACCAAATAAATAAAAATTAATTTGCTTTTTATTGTGTCTGACAGTGTTGACAAAAACAAAGTAATAACTGGAAAAACGCCAATTTAATGAAAAAAATACAAAATGAGGAGGTTGCACCGGTACATTGATGAACAGCCAAGACCTTGGTCTATAATGATATACCTTCAGATTTTGTAATTTAACTAACTTTTTATTTTCAAAATTAAAACCTGTTTTATCCAAATTCCCAAGAATCATTGAAAGCCACTGGACCATTTCTAGGTTCTGATGGAGTGGGGCGACAAATTAAACCAGAGACCAGGTTCTTTAAAATTAAAGCCGGTACTTTAAAGTAAACAAGAACAATAAACATAACGGTGTTCAGACAGTGTCTAAGGTATCCTGCAGGTATGGGTTAGGGTTGGTATTCACTTTCCCTTTTTTCAGGTTTATTTTCCTAAATAAGAAATATTCTTCCTTAATAATTCATCCAGGTAGGATGATTTAAATTAGAGATTTTGTTATGTTAGACCGGTCTGTGACTAACTATCTCAATTTATGGTAATAGGTTGCACCTATTTTGGTTTCCTTATTTTTCTATTAATTCCATAAGTAGAAAAACCTTTTCACCAAAAAGCATCTAAATCCAAATAAAGTGAAACAATATTACACCTTAAATCACAATATTGACAATTATGAAACAGAATGTAAACATGTAACACTTCAGTTCAAGTTCAATAAGTTTAAGTTCAGTTCAGTTATTGTTCCAACTCAGTTCAGTTCAAAAGAAATATCTACAACACTCCTACCTCTCTGGCAGTTTACCAGTAATCCATCCGGCAAATCCTCATTGAAGCGATGAATATGAAGGTGAAGATGAAGATGCCTTTAAGGGATGTAGTCTGTGGGTTTGGCTCGCCATCTTGTGTCCCACGGTCGCGTGCCTACGTGTTGTCTCCCGCACCGAGGAAGAGTGTCTCTCTTTAGTCAAACTTCATTCAGGAGCAAGCAAAAAAAAAAAACTGACCTTTACAGCAGGCCATAAACAAAATAAATTACTCTGTCCATGCAAATGAAATAGCCTTTTACAGCGAGTTTAAATCATAATGTAATGTACATAATGATGTAATCTTTTTACATGAAATAAAACTCTTTGGTTGATAACCCGCAGACTATTAGCCGCTAAACAGTTTAGCTAAGGCTAGCTCTCTTTGCTAGACCAGTCACTCATTCAAGTGCAAACAGTACAACGAAGCATCAATAAAACGAGCTGAAACTCACCAGAACCGCTGTGGTTTATTCAAACATGGTCCTCATGAAACACCAAGTAGATGGGTATTATTTTCCAGGCGTTAAACCAACTGTCTTTGTAACTATTTCACTCGTTAATTTCTCTGCTTCTCTCCCCTCCCCCCTTCGCTCTCGGCTCAGCTCAGCTCTGGCCGGAGCATGCATAAACACGGGCAACGAGTGCCTTAAAGGGGAAGCGTCATCACATTTCTTAAAGGCATTTTTAAATAATTTCCATTAAATTATTGCCGAATCTGTGTTAAAGCAACACTAGGTAGTTTTTCGACCTTAAAATAATGTTTCTAAACTCAGTTAAGTGGTAGAAAAACGTATTGTTATTATTGTATTGTCTGAGGAGGCGAAGAAAAGAAAAAGAGAAAGTGATAGAACAGAGCCCGGACACAGATAAATACTGGACTAGCTTACACTCGGTGGAACTGAAAGAAGAAATGGGTTTCAAGACTGATGGTGACCTAGCCTAGCCTTGATGCTACTGGATTTGTAAGTCATATATTACATATATACATATTTATTATCTTACCGACTTTTACTTTGAGTTGATTTGTTGTTATGTGGTGTTCATTGGGGCACTATTTGTCCACAGTTTATAACCGTAATAAAGCCGGGAGATAATCTAAAGCTGTCCGTTTCGATAGCTTGCACGTTTTCATGTAGCGACTGTAAACGATGACTAACTTATTAAAACACTATGAACATCTTGTCTCGAAAAGTTGCAGATTCCTTAGTTCATGCAGATTATCAACTTAATTGTTGAACAGTGTGGTTGGGAGATAATGTTAGGCTATTGTTGTTATCGGTAACGTTAGCATGCTACTTACTGTTGTCGTACCGAGTTGGTTGTAGTTATTACACCAAACACAACGTGAACTTGCGATTGTATTCAGTAACTCCCGAAAACATAGTTACATTTTCAGACGTTACTAAACGCATTCATTTCACTCATTCATTTTTTCAGACGATTTCATGATTCGCCCGCTCCGTCAACAAATTCACGTGTATTCATTTTCCCCAGGGATGCTCATACAGCAACAGTATTTACGACACTGGTAACAGATAATTGCGCTTCTCAACCAGCTGGGGGTAGTAATGAGTCCAAACTACCTAGTGTTAGTTTAAGTGGCTCTTAATGAAATGTATGCATTTAATCCAAAAACATATTGATGCTTCTTAACAAAATAACCATATTTATGCTTTTAAAGTAAATATTTATATTGTATCTATTTTCCTTCTCTGGACTGTGGACCATCTTGGATTACACTGTAATACTGTTGCGGTAAGTGAAGACCAGTCATGTTCTACAAAGTGTTTTACCAAAAGAGTGTGTGCGTTTTTCTTTTTAGAAATATTATATCTGTGTTGGATGAACCTGGTAAGCATTGTATTACCTGTTTCACCCACATATTGCATTCCGCACTGTTTACGCTTTATCAGGTAGACACAGTTTTTTAAATGAACATTGCCATATTTGTGTGTTAGGGTTAAAACATTGTTATTTTGATGATGGCGCACCCAGGGTTGGTGCTGAAAAAATTCTCTGTGCCATTTAAGTCTGGAGTGAGAATGGCTGTGTGCAAATTCAGGGGCTGCAGCCTTCAAGGACGCGGCCTTTGCGGCCCACGGAGGCCGGGTCCTTCGGAGAGACCTTGAAGGCCGCGTCCACCATTGTTAAATTGGACGGTCCAGCCTTCGGAGTATTTCCTGGTTGCGTCACCAGGTGTTCATGCATTAAAGTCTGTTTTGGTTCAAATCTATCAAACGTGTACATTATTTGTGTGTGTACAATGTGTCAAATCTAAATTGAATTATCAACATTACAAAATAAACATTAACCCATTGGTGATTAACAACTATATTTACCATAGCAGTACCAGCGTCACGTATTTTAACTGAAAGTTAAACTTTGGAGGTTTTATAGTCTCTTGAAGTTTAACATATCTGGCGTTGGATGTTCAAATGAGTACAAACCGAGTATAAACCCATTACTTAAATTTAAATGTCATGTCTGCGCCACTTGATGTCGCCATTTTCTCTTGCTTCCTCTTCTGTTTCGGGACTGAGCAGCGGTGCGCAAAGGATCTTGGGATATGTGAGGCCGCGAAGGATAGTAGCGGTGCGTCCTCCTAAACGAGGGTGGGGAAGGCTGCATTTGTGGGCTGCATGTGGAGCAGCCTTCGAATTTGGACAGCCTTCGCGCAGCGTTGTGACGTAATTGGCCTTCAAATGCGCCCTTCGTGGGCTGCAGCCCCTGAATTTGGACACAGCCACAGTGTTTTAATTTTCAGAGTGGCCTTTTATTGTGACCAGCCTAAGGCACACCTGTGCAATATTCATGCTGTCTAATCAGCATCTTCATATGCCACACCTGTGAGGTGGGATGGATTATCTCAGCAAAGGAGAAGTGCTCACTAACACAGATTCAGACAGATTTGTGAACAATATTTGTGGGAAATGGTCTTTTGTGTATATAGAAAATGTTTTAGATCTTTGAGTTCAGCTCATGAAAAATGGGAGCAAAAACAAAAGTGTTGCGTTTATATTTTTGTTCAGTGTATATTGGTATAGAGACTGTCTAAATCCATTGTAAATAAGAATGAGCTTAAAGGGATGGGAATTTGTTTAACCTTTTCTACAAAATCATATGTATCTTTGATATAACCGGCATGCTTCGTCGAGAGCGGATTAAGATGAAAATCAATGAACTCAGCTGTATAGTAGGTTTCACTGCTGCAATCAGACACAATGGGCTTGGCTCCCTGGAGGGATTTCCCCTGGTTTGCTCCACTTAGAAGGGTCCTCGTGGATTTTAGGCAGCATATAAAAAATTCTGCGTCTAGGCTCCCAGAATATATGTTTTTTTGTTTGTTATTGATACATTTTTTACTATATAATGATTGAATAATCTTATCAATAAGTGGTATAGTATCTCTATAAATTGGCTTTATCAATTTAGAATAATACGTTTTATCATGTAATTGTCTATATCCTTCCCACAGGTATTGTTCCCTATGCATAATAACCACTGCACTACGTTTATCAGCTGGTTTGATAATATTTTTGTTATTGCTCAATGAAAAGAGTGCTTCAAATTCCCCATTGGTAAAGTTCTGTTTAACCCAGCCAATTTTGTCAATTAAAGCAGTGATTTCAGGAGGCAGGGTTAGGTTTGGGGAAATTGATACCCCCTCCCGAAGGAGAAGGCGGTGCACTCTCCATCCACCCTTGAGACTACCCGTAATCCTGGTCACCCACCTTAATTGGAATATAGGCTATAATGAACTGATTGGTTATTAATAAAACTATAATTACGTTATATGTATGTATATTATTTGCCCCACTTTGACCATCACATGTGCTAAGGCATCATATGCTGCAGCCCGTGTCCTCAGATCTTGAGCATCACATGTGCTGCAAGCCGTAGCGTTTTTCCACAGCCAAATCCTAAGTGTGGCGCTCTGTGCAGTGCCCCTGGGCGGCCACAGGAGGGGGCAAAGACAGCCATGCAGACAGCCAGACTTGCAGGCAGGGTCAAAGGTCAAAGCTCTAGGTATTCAAGGAGTATCTCATTTTTCTTTAGGAGTGGGTTCTAGACTAACAGAAACTTGTGATCTGTGGTCACTTATCTCCATCTAGTGGACAAAACAAGCCATTGAAGCCACCTTAGGAAGTGACCACCATTAGACTTACACTCAATTAAAAAGCAGTGATTTTGACCTCAAGTCAAATGGAAATGTAATCAATGGAACCCAAAGACTTAGCAGAAGTAAAGTGTTTGTTTCATCTTGGACATTTCCTTTGGTTCTGTAGGCACGTCCAAACTATTCTACAAAGGGCCGAGTGGCTGAAGGTTTTCTTTCCAACCAAGCAGCAGCACAACAGACTTGACTCATTTCATCAGCTGATCTCAGACAGCTGATTGGTCAGACTGTGTGGTCTTGGTTGGAGGAATAACCTGCAGCCACAGGGCCCTTTTTGGAATTGTTTTTGACATGTCTCTGGTAGAATGAAATGCATTCCATGGCGCCTGCCCCCCTTTCTCTGTCTTAAGCATTTATTTATTTGGTTTTTTTTTTCTTGTAGCTGCTATATGGCAATAAATTTCTTCATCCTTGTGACAAAGAGCACATCGTCACCTGGCTTTGCACACATGGCACCACGCACTTTGGATTGAGTGTGACTACATATGCACTTTAATAATTGCACAGACCCTTTAAGAGGAGCAACAGCACTTTATTGGAGATTTGCAAAATACATTTTAACACATTGCTTTTTTGCGCATTTGTATGGATATGTTTACCGTATTTATCGAGTGTTGGTCGCCATGTTTATTGTCCTTTGTCGGGTCTTGGGTTTGCTGGTGGGTGCTGTGTGGGCCACGCAGCTCCACCTAGAGCAGAGGAACATAGGGTTAAATGTGCATATTAAATGTGTTAATTGCTTAAACAAGGAGCTAAGCTAAGAATGTGTATTGTGTTGCTCAATAAGTATGCATTGAATAAGTCAAGTGCATTGTGTACTCACCAGTCTTTTGTCTTCAGGGTGTGCAGGCAAAAGGCTTCCCCAGGAAACAGACACCGCTTTTATAGTTTTGGGGGCAACCAAGTGTAAATTGGTGTGGGGGTGGTGGATGTGTGTATTGTATTTTAGTAAATGTAATATGAAGTGGATATGTGTATTTTCTTTGTTAGTGGAGGTAAATGAGGGTGTGTATTAAGGTTACCGATTATGTGGTGTAAATACAGGAATAAAAATGGGGGGTTAAACATGTTGGTAGGCAGTGGATCCCAGTGGATGGAATCTTCCAGGGTCATTAGCTGTGACACCCTATAAATAGGTGCCATTTTGACAACCTGTGTGACGTGGTTCTGATGTGTCTATGCTGTTTGCTGAAATGGATGAATAAAGAACTACCTCTGTGACCCACCTCAAACCTGCCTGTGGATCATTCTTTGCTGTACCTTCAGCCGTAATTGTGTTCCTTCTCACAATCCTCATGCCTGGTGATACAATTATCCCATATATCATTATGGAACGTTTCACATGCAGTGCGCATTTTATGTATGCCCTTTTCCTGCAGTAGCAATGTTTAAAGCCTTTGTTTCTCAAATGAGTTTAAGAAAAGACAGTGCCTTTGTGTTTTTCACTTTTTTTGTAACCCTTTCTATGTCAATCTAATGTTAACAAGAGAGGCAGGCAGGCAGGCAGGCAGACTCATTTCTTGAATTTCCCTCGGGATAAATAAAGTATCTATCTATCTAGACAGACGCTTAGTCCTAGACTTCAACTCAGATAAACTGTTGTGATATGTGGTCACTTGCCTCCATCTAGTGGACAAAAGAAGCAATTACACTTACAAACCATTAAAAAGTAGTAGTATTAAAAAGTAGTCACTTTGACCATCAATTCAACACAAAGACTATAGTTAGCAGAAGGAAAGTGTTTCAGTATTTTATCATGGACATTGCCATTGTTTTTTTTGTACTGTATAATAAAATGCATTCTATGTTGCCTTTCCCATTCTGTCTAAAGCAATAACTTATTTATTCATGTAGTCCTTAATTTTTTTGATATATATTTATATATATATATATATATATATATATATATATATATATATATATATATATACATATATATATATGTATATATATATATATATATATATACATATATATATATATATATGTTGAAATTATTTATATGGCAATGAAATTGGTCATCCTGATGTCTGGTGATTACAATTAGCCCATATATCATTAAGGAATGTTTCACATGCATAATTTTATGCGTGACTTTTTACTGCGGTAACTTTTCAATGTTTAAACCCTTTGTTTCTCCAATCAACAAGTTTAAGAGAAGACCCTTTTCGTAACCCTTTCTAGGTCTATCTTATGTTAATAAGACTTCAAGGTGTTGTCCTTTGTAGCAAAAACATTTATTTAACACATGACGCTAAACTACAATAACAACAACAAATGAGTTAACACTAAACAGCAATGAACCAATGCAACACAAGCCAATAACAGGCAGTCTTCACAGCATCCCAACACAGGTCTTTTTTTTAGTCGTCCAGCCAATCTAGGTCCATGCCTTTGCCTTTGAAGGACGACCGTCTGACACCGTAGTCCCAACACAGCTCCTCGTTGACGGCTATGTCTCTCGTGGCCAAGAAGAGGACAATGTCTTTGGGTCCGTCCGGAAAGTTCAACTGCGTTACCACAGGCTGCACATTGAAGGCCTTGCCCGAATGATTCAAGCGCCTTCCAAAGGTGTCCTTGCCGGGGTGACACTCGCAGGGGAATGTCTGGGAGTCGACGAAGAGCTTGGTTCCAAGCCTGCCCTTGATGAAGAAGAGGTAGCACATCGCTCCCTCCTCCATTTCGTCCGGCGATGGGAAAAGGAGAGGCAGTCCTAGTGAGACACTAAGCAGCTTTTCACAGACAGCATACAGTATCTGTTTGACAAAGACAAAGCCAGTGCCTACTGGCGACATGCAGCACACGCTTTTCCAATTGCATGCGCCTCCACTTGTGGTAATAACTCCGCTGATCTCCAAATCCGGCACTGACAATGTCATCTTTAGAGGGCGCGAGGGCACCGACCGTTACAGGGAATTCTTTTAGGTAGGCGTCCCATTCGTCGTCAAATGGCCATTTCGCTGACGCAGAACTGCAGGAAGAGAAAAGCACACATAGCAATCAGGCAGTTGTGAAGTCGGATGTGTTGACGTCAGCACTGAAACTGACAATGTTTACCTTTGGTCCCGGGAGGACGTCCCCGGCGCCTCGGCTGTACCGGACGGCGGATTCGAGCCGAGGAGGAGAGGGGAAAAGAAAAACAGGGACAGAGAAAAAGGAATTTTTAAGTCAGAGCTTATGTTCAGTGGTTGCAATATGCCTTGTCTGACGTGAAGAACAAACCAACTAACAATACTAGCACTAGTAATTACCAGTATATGGTCGTGTGACCATGCGACAACTGCTCGCCCGTTTGGAGCCTATGGCACGCCTCCTCCATCCAACCCTCTGCCATCTCCAGCAGACGCTGGTGCTCAGACCGGACCTTCCCCCCGATAGATAGATATATATACTTTATTGATCCCAAGCTGGGAAATTAAAGTGTAGCAGGAGCATTACACACACAGACAATGACAACACAATGAAATAAAAAGAATGACCTAGACATATTAACATAGCAATATAAAATGTAATATAAAAATGTATATATAAAAAAATATGTATAAAAATGTATAAATAAACAGTATTGACGTGTAAATAAGCAGTATTGATTGTGGTGCAAAATAAAATATAAGGTGCAGTGAACAGATAAGGTGCAGTGAACAGATAAGGTGCAGAACAGTGTACAAACATATAAAGTGCGTAGAGACTGTATGTTATTACCAGAGTTTTAGCTGTTATTGTACAGTGTGATGGCATGTGGCAGGAAGGATTTCCTGTATCTGTCCCTTCGACAGCGGAGCTGAAGCAGCCTGTGAGATAAGGTACTCCGCTGTCCGTCTACTGTGTGATGGAGAGGGTGCTGATCATTGTCCATGATGGATAAAAGTTTCTTCAGCATTCTCCTCTCCACCACGGTCTCAAAATAGTCCAGCCTGAGACCAAGTACGGGGCCAGCCTTCTAGCAAAGAAAATAGCGCTGGCAACAACAGACTGGTAGAAGATCTCCAACATCTTGCTGCACACGTTGAAGGATCTCTGCTTTCTCAGGAAATAGAGTCTGCTCAATCCCTTCTTGTACATTGCCTCAGTATTAGTTTTCCAGTCCAGTTTGTTGTCGATCACCGCTCACAGGTACTTGTAGTCGTCCACCTCTTCCACCACCTCCCCCCTGATCCGTAGTGGCTGTGAAGGCATCTTCTTCCTCCTGAAGTCAATCACTATCTCTCTGATCTTGTTGACATTCAGTGTCCTGTGCTCCCCCTCCTCTCCCTCTCTTATACACCAGACTACAGCTGAGTCGTCAGAAAACTTCTCCAGGTAACACGACTCAAAGTTGTACTGAAAGTCAGTGGCGTATAAGGTGAAAAGGAAGGAAGAAAGCACAGTTCCCTGTGGAGCTCCTATATCACTGACCACCACATCAGACAGGACATTGCCCAGACAGACGAACTGTGGTTTGTCTGTCAAGTAGTCAGTAATCCAGGAGCTGACATGCATCACAGATTCATAAAGGCAATGTACATTTGAGACATACAAAAAAAAGGGTCACCTTAAATGTTAATCAAATCATGAGCATAACCAACCTCGGCTCTGCACCCTGCACACCCTCCACTGGTTCACCAACGACAAAGAACCCTTGTTCTTGAGGTGGTCAACCAGCGACCGGCGAGACGCCTCATCCGGAACCACGGAGGACATTTCCTGGTAGTCCCAGCATCTACCAACCCTCGTCCACTCTCTCTGAGACTGCTTTGCCCAGTTCAATTCGGCATCCCGTTCTTCCGCCGTGTAGTCCTTCATGCACGCCCTCCTAAGGTGGACGGACAGTACACTGTACCCCCTTTTGCACTGTAGGCAATACACCAGTCGCCTGTCAGGGCCCTCCCTTCCAAAACAGAGGTGTGAGAGAGAATACATTCATCAGATATCGGCATATGCACTACCTTCTCCCAATTGTAATCAGGTGAAGTCTATAGTCACAAGCACATGCGTCTTCTTACTTACATCTGTCACAACCAATTGCAGAGACTTGCGTTATCTGTGAAAACACAACGCACGCACGCACACAAAGTTAAAGAAAGAAAAAACTTGACGCAGAAGCCAATTAAACAGTTTTCCAATCGTCCTCCCCCCCACCCTCCCCTCCTTTACATTGAATAAAATCCAAAAGTAACACCATAAAGTAGCAATTAAGTTGATGCTGATGCAAATTAAGGTAACATCTTACGTCTTACATCTGCAAATTAAATGTTAGAACAATGAATAGTCCTCTTACCTGCTCTCGACGGATTGGCCCTCAGCTCCGTTCTCAACTAGCTTTCAACAAGCCATCTTCGGACTGGTCTCCTGAGCCATCTCCAGACTCATTTTCAGAGCCACCTTCGGAGTCGACTCCGGGGCCATCTTCGGAGTGGTCTCCGGAGCCATCTTCGGAGTGGTCTCCGGAGCCATCTCCGGAGATGTCTGTGGTGATTCCTCTGTTGCCTCCCCTTTGGAGCCATCCCTCTGCCGGGGCCATCCCTCCACCTGAGATGTCTCCAGAGCCATCGGTATGGGCAGGAGAAGGCACTCTGCTGGTGCCTGCCGTCCAGAGCCATCCCTCCACCGGAGCCATCCCTCCACTGGAATGTGCTCCGGAGCCCTCTCGGGATGCATCCCTGGAGCTATCTCCAGAGCCATCTCTGGAGTTGTCTCCGGAACCTTCTCCGGGGACGACTCAGGAGGCGGGGAGGAGGTGATGGCAATGTTTTTGCCTCTCACAAACTACGCCGAGGAGGATCCCTATTCATCTCTGGAGTCGTCTCTGGAGATGTTTCCAGGGTCGAACCCATCTCCAGAGACGGCTCCAGATTTGGATTTTGGAGTAAGTAGATAATTTTTTAAAAAAAAATAATTTTCAATGTTAATGTTTCAGTTTCAGTTTTAAAATCGTTGATTTATAAGTTTTAAAATTGTTCGTGTATATACTGTTTATAATAAAATATTGTTAAAATGTGTGTAGTGTGTGATTTATTTGAATCCATAACAAAATTACAATTTATATCTTAATAAATACTTACCTTTAAAATATTTAATACAACCTGAAATAGTGAAATTCATACTTACCCTACTTGTTAAAATTACAATACATACTTACCTTTAATTGACAAAAATATATTAATACTTACCTTAGAAATATTTAATACAACTGGCAGAGTCCATGTGGAGGTATCTAACTCTAACTAACTACATCTAACTATAACTAACTATATCTAACTTAACTAACCCTATCTAACAATACAAAAATCTAACTATACAAAAACAAGAAAGGAAGCCAATGCTTGTAAAACAAAAAAAAAGCAGTTAGAATGAGGCAACACGAAGTGAGGTGGCCAATCAGAGGCCGGTTAAGGTCAAAGGTCAAATGGGAATCAGGGTTAGCGTTTGGGAGCATCGCCCGTGCTGCAGGACGTAGCGGTGTGTGGAAGTTATCTCTTGTAAAAATGACTGACACTGACTTCTCGTGGAGGCTCTTTTATTTTCAGGTCTTCTGTGATAAACACGCAGTAACACACTGGGTTGCCGGAACTACTTTCACAACGGCTCTGTGTAACCTGTGAGACTCAGATCACTGCGCATGGAAGCATACACAAAACAGTCCCTTATTACTACACTTACATGACATCTCCCCTCTTTTGAGTCGTAGACATGTATGTAAACAATAAACAACACCTGCAGTCTTTTCTTAAAGTAAGTAAACAACAGAGGCAGGTCAATAATAGGAGAAGATAGCAATTAACCCATAAGTCCAATTAACCTTCAGTATTAATCAGCAGAACACTCAGTAACTTGTAGCATATTAAATGATGCTTCACTTGTAAGCCTTTTTTTCTTTTAACAAGGCAGGAAAATACTGTAACACTACTGTAACAAGAATAACAACAACAGTGCACATCAACATTCACTTTTTCTTTTCCCTCTCTGAGGTGATGGGGTAGACTGCCCATTCACCTCCATAGCTGCTGGAGATTATTCTGCTCCATTTGTTAGCAAGCTATGTGTTAAGTAAATACAAAGTCTTTGAATCTATCAGGAGGACGGATGACTCCTCTGGAAGTCACCTGAGCCTGATCATGTCCCCCAGGCTCCACTGGTACAGTCTCTCTGACAGGTGAATCTGGTTGTGAGCACAGGGGTGATGGTGGTTGTTCACTCGCCTGCGTGGTCTCTGTCTCATCTGGCTGTTGAACAGGGAGGAAGGTTGAGCGCAGGTGGCGCCTGTTCCTCCGCAGTGTTCCACGGTCCGTCTGGATCAGGTAGGACCTTGGTGTTGTGTGTGGTTGTTGGACTGTCCCTGCTGTCTCCCATTTTGACTCTCCGTCGAGTTTCACCACTTCTCTCTCCCCTCTTCTGAGAGGTGGGAGTGCTCTGACACCGTGGCGCCTGTTGTAAGTGCGTCTGTAGTTCTCCTTCGCCTTGGCGTCAGCTTTACGCACCTTTGTGAAGTCAGGCCATTTTGGGGCGAGGACTTTGTCAACTGTGGGCAGAGTTGTCTTAATCTGGCGGCCCAACATGAGCTGTGCAGGGCTAGCACCCGTGGCTTGTAGCGGTGTAGCTCTGTAACTCATAAGAGCCAGGAACGGATCGGCCTGTCGAAGAATCTTTTTCGCCGTCTGAATGGCCCTCTCAGCCTCACCGTTGGACTGGGGGTAGTAAGGGCTGGAGGTGATATGTTTAAAGTCATAAGCAACAGAAAAGCTTTGAAATTCCTTACTAGAAAACTGTCGGCCGTTGTCAGTGTATAGCTCATCTGGACACCCCCACCTGGCGAAGATGTTCTTCAGACGCGCACAGGTGGTCCCACTGGTCATGTCGGGTAAGTGCGCTATTTCCAAGTAGCGAGAAAAATAGTCAATGACAATCAGGTAGTTTCTCTTTTCATACTCACAGATGTCGGCTCCGACCTTCTGCCATGGCCTTTGAGGTAGCAGTGTTGTCATCAGAGGCTCCTTCCTCTGTGTCGGTCTGATTTGCATGCATTCAGGGCACTTTGTCAGCAATTCTTGGATCTCCTTCTCTAGTCCGGTCCACCACACACTCATTCGCGCCCTCTCGCGACACTTAGTGATGCCCTGGTGCCCGTCATGCAAACGGTGGAGTATGTCACCTCTCATACTGTGTGGGATAACAATTCGATCTCCATACAACAGAAGTTCCTTTGAGGTTGACAGGCTGTTACCCCATTGGTGATATGCTCTGGCCTGTACTGGGACGCTGCCCACATGCTTTGGCCACCCATGTGTCACCAATTTACTCACCACCTGGAGGTCACGGTCAGTGCTCGTCTCTCGCTTGATCCACTCCAGCTTGGAGGGCGACACTGGCCATGCTGCGTGAGCTGCATCTTCAAACACTGAAACATCACAGGTTAGTTCTGATATTTCACTCTGTATTACAGTTAATGGTTGTCTGGACAGTGTGTCAGCTACTGTCAATGTTTTCCCTGGCACGTACTCTGCAGTGGGGTTGTATCTCATCAGACGCATAAGCAGGCGTTGGCATCTCAGGGGAACCATGTCGAGGTCTTTGTTGTTGATCAGTGGGGCTAGTGGTTTGTGGTCGGTGTGCACTGTGAAGCTGTCTAATCCGTACAGGTAGGTGGAGAATCTCTCGCAGGCCCAAACGACCGCCAAACACTCTTTCTCTATCTGCGCATAGCGCCGTTCTGCATCAGTCAATGTTCTGGAGCAAAAAGCTACGGGTTTCAGTCCCTCGGCATGGCGCTGTAGCAGTACGCCACCCAGCCCGAAGCTACTTGCGTCTGCGCTCACTATTGTGGGTTTGTTTACATCATAGAATGCAAGTGTGGGTGCTGTGGAGATGAGTTGTTTCACCTTGTTGAAAGCGTCGACTTGTGCTGCGTCCCAGGTCCACGCCGCGTCAGTTTTCAGCAGGTCGTTGAGGGGTTTTAATGACGTCTGACAGGTTGGGCAAGTATCTACCCAAATAATGAACCATACCCAGGAACCTCCGGAGGCCTGGCATATCATTTGGTGGCTGTAGCTCTGTGATGGCACTTACTTTTGAGGGGTCAGGGCGGATGCCCTCTTCATCGATGAGGTGTCCCAGGTAGTTCAGCTGCTTTTGGCGCAGGCGGCACTTTTTGTCATTGAGCTTCAAGCCTGCCCTCTCCAGAATCTGCAGGACATTCTGGAGTCTCTCTTCGTGCTCTTTCTCATCCCTGCCATGGACGAGAATATCATCCATGTACACCTCGACCCCTTCCTGGCCTCTGAACAACACCGACATCTCCCTCTGAAAAATCTCCGGTGCACTGGAGATCCCAAACGGGAGCCGCTTGAAGAAATACCTCCCCATGGGAGTGATGAACGTGGTCAGCTTGGCTGTTTCCTTCTCCAGCGGGATTTGCCAGAAGCCGCTAGCCGCATCGAGCAAGGAGAACACTCGGGACTCGGCCAGCCGTGGCAGTATGTCATCTATGGTAGGTAAGACTTACCTCTCCCTTTTAACTGCCATGTTCAGTTTCTTTAAGTCAACGCAGATTCTCACATCAGCTCTTCGTTTGGGGACCGGGACCATCGGCGCGCACCACTCCGTTGGTTCTGTTACTTCTTCAATGACGCCACACTTCACCATTCTCTCCAGTTCAGCTTTAACTTTAGGGAGCATGGGTGCGGATACTCTCCTCGCAGTGTTCACGCTGTACGGTACAGCATCATCTCGCAGACATATTTTAACGGGCTTTATCTTCAAGATGCCCACATCTGTATCAAACGTGCCTTGGACTTCATCCACTCTTTTCACTAGTCCCATAGCCACTGCGACGGCTCGGCCCAAAAGGTTGCTGCAGCTGTTTGTTTTGACGACATGTATGATGAACTTGTATTGCCTGCCTTTGTATTTTGTTAAAGCTGTGAACTGTCCCAAGCCATCAAGTTTCCCCCCTGGGCTATCAAAGTCCATGTCATCGCTTGCTAACTGGGGTAGGTATCTCAGCTTGTGGTAGGTTTCATCTGATATCACACTGGTGTCAGCGCCCGTATCTATCTTGAAGGTCACAGGAGTGTCTCTGATGGTTAGTTTAACAGTCCATGGTGTATCAGTGTCTGCAATGTAGGTGTACTTTGTTTTGATCTCACCTAGAAAATGTCTGCCACTGTGATCAGCCTCCTGCCCAACTGTGGTTACTTCGTTCACTCTAGCAGAGCGACACACAACAGCGAAGTGCCCAGTCTTCTGGCAGTTCCTGCACTGTGCATTTCTGGCTGCACAGGCTGCATGTTTGGGGTGATCCTTACCGCACCTGAAGCACTTGATCTGTTTCCCCTCTCCGCCGCGGTGTCCCGGACCCGCGGTGTGGAAACTGCTGCGTCTTTTCCCCCTTCCTCTGTGTGGATGAGCGGGAGTCCCGCGTGCATGCGGTCGAGCCACTTCGCTGAGGTAGCTAGCATCGGCGGAGCTAGCTTTAGCCTGCTGGCTTATTTGCCCCTTTACCTGCTCCGACTGTCTCACAATCTCCACTGCTCTTTCCAGTGTCAAGTCCGCTGTCAACTGTAGTTTTTCCGATAACTCCTTGTCCACAATCCCGATGACCAGTCTATCTCGAATGTTCTCTATGTTCGACGGACCGAACTGGCAGGTCTCGGCTAGCTCGTAGAGGGTACGGATATACTCCTCCGCCGATTCACCGTGCTTCTGCGCTCTGAGATAAAAACCAGCCCTCTCGTGGATAACATTCACTTTCGGGACGAAGTAGGTGTTTAACTTTTCCAACACAGTTTCATAGTCGTCCTCATCTTCGTCTTCCGTGAACACAAAAGTATTGAACACTTGCTCGGCCTCCTTGCCAAGTGCATAGAGCAGCGTGCTAACCTGTACATCCCCAGCTTCCAGGTTTAGCTTCGTAGCCATGCGATACCTTTGAAAGCGTTGCCGCCACTCCGGCCACTGCTCCGGTCGAGTAAAGTCCAGTTTCTCGGGAGGATTAAACTTCGCCATGATCCACGTCCGAGTCGCCTTACTTCTGACACCATGTGGAAGTTATCTCTTGTAAAAATGACTGACACTGACTTCTCGTGGAGGCTCTTTTATTTTCAGGTCTTCTGTGATAAACACGCAGTAACACACTGGGTTGCCGGAACTACTTTCACAACGGCTCTGTGTAATCTGTGAGACTCAGATCACTGCGCATGGAAGCATACACAAAACAGTCCCTTATTACTACACTTACATGACACGGTGTTTCACAGGCAAGACCTAAGTGTGGCACTCTGTGCAGGGGGGCAAAGACAGACAGACGAGGCAGCATAGGTGCTGGAGCCCGTCTCCTCAGGTCTCGCATCACCTGTGCTGCAGGCCATAGCGGAGAGCTGTAGGATAAGAGGTTTTAGCAGGAGTGCACCCCGGTGCAAGACATTTTTGATGAATATCTTTTGACAGGAAGGTGCCAGAGGGATGGGAGGCAGGGTTAGGGTTAGGGGGGGTTAGGGTTAGGGTTAGGATAAGAGGGTTAGGGTTAGGGGTTAGGGTTAGGGGGTTAGGTTAGGGTTAGGGTTAGGGGTTAGGGGTTAGGGTTAGAGGGTTAGGGTTAGGGTTAGGGGGTTAGGGTTAGGGTTAGGGTTAGGGGATGGGGAAAAATCCTGTCTCCTGTCGGAGGAGGAGAATCTGTCCCGCCCCCATCTGGGGGCTGGGACTTCATCCCTCCTCCAGTCAGAGACTGGTGGGGCTCTCTCCGTCCACCCATCTCTTACGTCCTCATCCGGGTAGCGCGCCGGCCGGCGTCGCCCATCCCTCCGGACCAGGGTCCAGTCGTCCCGGTGCTCCGCCATCCGGCTCTCTGAGCACCTCGTTTTAGTTTCTTTTCTGAATTAGTTTCTTTTCTATAAAAATAACAAACCAAAAAAAATATACACAAATATAGTTTTTTAAGAAAATTGTTTTTTAAAAATTAAAATAAACAACAAAGGAAGGTGTGTCCTGGGCGGCAACGTTTCGACCCTCTCCGGGTCTTCCTCAGGCCTCTCTGACACACAAAATAACTATGGCTGTAGGTCTGGCTGGCAAATAATGCGTCCTGTGCAAGAACCCAGTGAGCAACTGAGCTCTCCTATGGTGCTCCTCCTTTATATAGGTTCTGTTTGCTTCAATTAAAATTTGGTGTTCCTAATTCAATTCGGTAATGTACTTTTTTTGCACTTGGTTTTTCCTCTCTGTGCCACTCCCTAATTAACCTATCCTCAAATGAATTATATTTATGTGTTCCCCCAAATGTCCCCTACCCATCCATGGAATCATATTTATGAAATTATTAATTTTAATATTTATCATAAACTGTATTTTTGCCCACTATATATATGAATTAAAATGTTTTAACCACTACTAATGTGTTCTCCCAATTGTCCTCTAATCATCCATGGAGTTATATTAATTTAATTTATAATTTTTAATAATAATTAAGTATTTATAATTATGTCCCAAATACCCATAAATTGGTCCCTGTTTGGGCTAGGGTTTGGAAAAGGGGAGG